>NW_028182296.1:210000-810000 GCF_964339955.1 Pipistrellus hanaki
AGGGCCTGGGAACCGTAGGTGGGATCCTGTGGTGGGGGATGGAGACCCCTGGGCATCCATGCCGGGGCCATCTTCTCTGTCAGACTTAGTGGGTTTTGGGGGGGTGGGACGACACTGTTGGGGTTAGGGCCAAGGGAGGGAAGCCTGGGTGACTCTGAGGGCCCTGCTTTGCCTGGCTGGGGGCCCCGCAAAGAAGAAAACGGGCGCTGGCCCCAGGCTCTTTTGGGAGATGCGGACGCCGAGCCCTAAAGAGGTGGGTGCCCGGGTGGGCAAGTGGCCCGTTAGGGCCGCTGCGCCACATGCCATGTGCCCATACACAAGCTCTGTCTCCCCCCCTCTCCCCCTCTGCCCCTAGGGCCTCAGGCCCGAAGCCTCCACCTGCTCACAGGTGTGTGGCCCAGGACCCTTGGGCTGGGGACAGTCCTTTGAGCTCCTCTGACTCCCTTTCCCGCTTCTTCCAGCCTCCAGCTGTCCCCGAGCACCCTGAGGAAGAAGAAGCGGAGGCCGCGCACAGTGTTCAGAGCAGAACAGCTGAGGATCCTGGAGACATTCTTTAAGGGGAAACCCTCTGGGACCTTTGATGAACGCGAGGCCCTGGCAGCCATGCTCGATCTGCAGGACTACCAAGTTCAGGCATAGCCATAACCCAAACCCCAACCCCAACCCCGGAATCACCCCATCAGCTCCCACTGCCTGCTGCCCGCCCACTATCCCAATCCATGCCCTACCACGGTGCAGAAGGTTGGTGAGGTTTCGGGGCAATAGGCGGGGTGGGGGGAAGGGAGAGGGTGGAGAGAAAAGGGCGTGGGAAGCGGGAGACCAGGCCAGAAGGACCTAGCGCTGCCCAGGGTCACCCGTGTCGTCCGGGGCCTGGCCCCCAAGTCCACCTCAGTCCGGTGTCGGACAAACTGGCCAACACGATACAGCCCCTCGCTTCTCCCCACGCTCGCCCCCAGACCGCCATGCCTCTGGGAACACGGGGGCCCTCTCACGCAGACCCCTTCCTGGTTTGGGGGTGTCCAAGCCCTGCCCCTCCTGCTCTTTGTGCCTCTCCCGGAGCCCTGGCCAACCCCAGGCCAATTGTGGGATCTGGGGGCGGAGGGAGAGGTTTTAGGCCGGCCCTTCTTCCCTGAGCCTCCTCACCCCCTGGCGGGCGATCACAGGCACGTGCACACAGATCTTCTCCCCTCTCACACTTGCTCCTGTTCCGTTCCCTCTCTCCCTAGGTGTGGCTCCAGAACCGCAGGGCCAAAGAGCACAGGCTGAAGAGACCACCGCGCCAGCAGAGAAGCCCTGGAGCCCAGCACGCTTTGCCCCAGGAACCAGGAGCCTGCGCCCCTCAGCCCGCGCCTGCGCCTGCGGACCCTTCCTTCCAGGAGGGACTTGTACTCCCTGCCAGCCCCTTGCTCCCTCCGCACAGCCCCTGGCAAGTCTTCCCAGCAGCAGATGCCAGCGCCTCCAGCTACAGCCAGGCCTGCTGGCACCCTCCCAGGGTGTCCAGGGCATGGTCCCCGCTGCTCCTGCACCTGCTGTCACTCCGGCTCCCGCTCCAGCTCCAGATCCAGCTCCAGCTCCAGCGGAGGCCATAGTCTGGCCTCAGGTCCCCGATGATGAAGACAATGGAGAAGACGAGGCCCGAAGCCGCCTGGAATGCCTACCCAGATCCTGATTTCACAGAGCTGCTCTCTGCCCTAGAGGGCTTGGAGGAGCCTTCTTCCCCAGGCCCTGGTATGTATGACTTTGTGGGCGACAGCGACGTGGACCTGTTCCAATTACCAGGTCTCCAAAGGCTTCAGTCCCCGCCAAGAACTGCAGATGCCACGGCACCCAGAGCGACCACGGTGTGCGCCCACCTGGGGCCGGGCAGGCGCCAGAAGTGCTGGGCAGTGCGTCTTGGCTGTTTGTTGCTCTAAGCATCCACCTTGCCCCCACTATGCATGCTCGTGGTTTCCTGTACAGGGGGGCAGGAGTCCCAAAGGCTGCACCTCCCTCGCCCACGCTGCCCCCATTAGGAACTGCTGCCAGAACTTTCCAAGGGTCCCGACCCAGGCTCCATGCTCCTCCTGGCAGCACATTGTGGCACCCAGAGGACTGGGATAGCTTTTCCTGTCTGCACATCTGTGACTCCTAGCTGCCTTGGAAGACTTTGCTTGGGAGACTTTGGCTGACTACATGTACACAAATCTATGATGTGGCATAAGTGCAAAGTTGAGATTTGTGAATTACAATGTCCATCACTTTTACATTAATATAAGTAGTATGAAGGTAAAGATGACATGAGATAGAGTAATGGGGTACTGACATCGGGGATGAGTATATGGGGCTCTCAAGATACAATTCTGTACATTTCCATATATTCAAAAGTTTCCCAAATAAAAAGTTAAAGAAGCCCAGGCTTGGAGACTTTTACAGGAAAGAAAAGACATGGAAGCTAGTGAGGTGCATCCCCATACACCGGCATCTGTGAGAACACACCCTCTTAGTTCTTGGGTGGGAGGGAAGAGGAAGAGGGGGCAGAAATCCCCAGAGAACAGGAACCCCAATGCTGACATATGGTTTCCCGAGCCAAGATCAGCTGGGCATATCCTCCTCCCCTGTGGGACCCTCCTGCCCCTAGGCCGGCACCAACCCCATATTGCTGAGGGAGACATTCCATTCACTGCTCTTCCCTGTGAAGCAGCAGGTCCAAAGGAACCATGAGGGGCCAGAGCAGGGCCAAAGGAACCAGAGGGGCCAGAAGCCTGGAGAGCTGCCTAGTCACCCCAACAATTGCTGGCGCGCACCTACGCCTGAATGCCTTGCTCTGCACTTCCATGAGCAACACAGCTGGGTTTTGTAGCAGCTGTGCTCCTCCATGAGGGCCTGGTACTGCACTTTATTGATGGTTTCCAAGTGCTGGCTGTTGTCTTTTTCCTTCTGGAGTTCCATCTCCAACTCTTCCATCTGCAGAGCCAAAGACCCAGCCTTTAGGAAACTCCATTTCACGGAGGGAACTATACTCCAAAGCAACCCCCAAACCCACAGACCACTTTAACAGGATTTTTCTCAAGGAAAACACTTCATCCCCACTGCCAAGGCTGGCAGAGCAGGAAGAGGGAAGCCTGGCCCCTGATGGCATCACTGAGCCTTTGCCCCAGCGCTGGGCTGCCTTCCCTGGGACTTGTGATAGTCCCAGGCGAATCCACCTTGAAGGTTTGACAGGGTGACCTGAGAAAGGGAGTTCTGACCTGCACAAAGGAAACAGACCAAATGTCATTGCAAACACCTGTCAATTGTGGCCGGAACTTACTCTCAGGGATCCTTCTTTTTGACAAGCTGTATTGTTTATGCTGAAAGAGTAAGTACCTTTAACATCAACGTATAAACATACACATGGTAGCATGTACACATCCATGGGGCATATGCTTTCAAAACCAGTCTGAACCAAAACCAGTTTGGCTCAGTACATAGAGAATCTGCCTGTGCACTGAAAGTTCCCAGGTTCAATTCTGGTCAAGGGCATGTACCTTGGTTGTGGGCACATCTCCAGTAGGTGGTGTGCAAGAAGCAGGGGATCGATGTTGCTCTCTCATCGATGTTTCTAACTTGTTATCCCTCTCTCTTCCTCTCTGTAAAAACTCAATAATATATACAATCTGAGTGTACAGTATTAATTCACGCAACACAGACTCGTGAATGCAGCACTGAGCAACCCACCACAGCATTGGAGCTTCTCTGTAAGCACATCCTCCTATCTTCAAAGTCAAGTGGACTTCCTTGGCCAGCAGCCATCTGGATCTTTGAAAAAAGACCAGTGTACATCTCTCTCTGCAATGCTGCACATCTAACAGCCCCCATTCTGAAGCCCATGCTGAGCCTGGAAGAGGGGGCATGGAGTCGTTTCAAAGTTCCAGTTGGAAAGGGAGACCTGCTCACCTCTGTCATATCTAATTAATACTGGGAATATTTAGGTTTCGTGTATGTAGAGACTTGGGTGCATGGAGAATGCTGTTATTTCACATGGTGAACATGATGGATGATATCAGAGAATGCCTGACACTTCTGACTGGTAACTGGTGGAATATAGGACACAAGGACTATGTTCAGAAAGCCCACTGCATGGGAGAACATATTTGCCAATGTCATCTCTGATAAGTGTTTAATATCCAACATTTTCAAAGAACTCATAAAACTTAACAAGAGGAAGAAAAACAACCCAATCAAAATTGGGTAACACACCTAAGTAGATACTTTTCAAAGAACACGTAAAGAAGGCCAAGAGACATATGAAAACATGATCAAAATCAGTAATCATCCAAGAGATACAAATCAAAATGATAATGAGTTACCATCTCACATCTGTCATGATGGCTATCATCAACTTATCAAGAAATGACAAGTGCTGGTTGTTGTGGGGTTGAACCCTGGGTTCAAAATAAGACCACCAGAGGCTGATGATTAATTAAAAAGCAGGCAAAGATGTATTGAAATATCTGGCCAGGACAGACATGAGAGCACCACACGCAGGTGGTCTCCACACGACTGCACCGTTTCAGGGGTAGGAAGTCCCTTTTAAAGGTTCAAACCACAGGAATTTTCCTTTGTTCTAAATTCTAAATCTTAAAGACTACATTCTAAAGACTGGGGTCACCCCACAGGGTCATTGCTAGTCACATCCTGCTGGACATTGGAATGTGGCCCTATCTTGTGATAGCTGATAGCACAGAAGGAGAGCTCAGAGGTTATCTACAGTTTCTATCTCTGAAGGTTACTGAGTTAGTGGGAATTACTCTCCTGTGCTTCTGGTCCCAGGCAAGGGAAAATTGCCTTAGCCTCCAAGTCTCCACCTGAAAGCTAAGGTAAATAGCTTCCACCCCCCCCCCCGCCCCCCCCATGTTTAATCAGGTGCAAGAGCCAAACTAGATGGGTTAAAATTCAAACAGCAGTTTTTACCAAAGTATGGTTGCCACTATATTTCATTCCCCACTATTTTTTTTTCAATATTTTTCTGTAGTATGTTTTATTTAATTTTATTTATTTTTAAATATATTATATTGATTTTGTACAGAGAGGAAGTGAGAGAGATAGAGAGTTAGAAACATCACTGAGAGAGAGTCATGGATCAGCTACCTCTTGCACACCCCCTACTGGGATATGCCCGCAACCAAGGTAAATGCCCTTGACCGGAATCAAACCCGGGACCCTTCAGTCCCTGAGCTGATGCTCTATCCATTGATCCAAACCGGTTTCGGCTCATTCCCCACTAGTTTTATGTGCATGAGTCAAATCATTGACTCATCCTACTTCCTTTAAGGGCATTTTTTTAAATTCTGTTCTTGCTTTCCAGTCCTATAGCACATTTAGTTTTACTTAGCCCTGAACTTTCTCACTCGCTAGCAAAAAACGTTCTTACAGTTACAAAAATCCTTAGTACCACAGTTTCCATTAGTACTGTCCTCACTGAAGTCCAATTCCCCTACTGTGGGCATCAAGTCTCCTCCTGGGCTGCGTGGAGCCTAAGCTAGGGATCTCATGGGTGAGGTCGCTGGTTGCCAGGATTCAGGCTGTTTTCTGTGCAGCAGATGGAAGCGGTGTAGCCAGGTCTGGGTGCCTTCTACTTCAACAGCCATGGGCGTGCTCAGGGTAACAGTGTAGCGTCCCTTTCAGGTTGGGGTGAGTCCTTAGGCAGTGAACTTCTTTACCCACACAGAATCTCCGGGCTGGAGGGGGTATACAGGATCCACGGTGGGCACTGGCAGTGCATCTGGAACAAGCTTATGGGTGGCTCTCTGGGTAAACTGCAGAGCCTGTAAGGACTTGAGCAAGTGAATGGTTATGAATTACAGTTTTCAGTTTCTCCCTGACCTTTGGGAAGGATGGAGAAACGTCTACCATACATGATCTCAAAATGGGGGAGCTTGTCCCAGCACGGGGTACACCTGGCCCATAAGAGGGTGAAGGAGCAGGAGGTGGTCCAGTTTTCACCGTTTTCTAGGACAAATTTAATTAAATTTTTTAGAGTCCTGCTCATGTCTGTCCTAAGGCTGGAGCTATATTTTGAGATACCTTGGCTTCAAATGTGGGGCTGTTATCTGATTCTATGACTACTGGCAGCCTCAATCTAGGTATAATCTCCTGGAGTAATTTCTTGACTACTATAGAGGCAGTTTCTGTCATAGTGGGGTAACCTTTGACCTAACCTGAGAAGGTGTCTATAAAAACTAGTATGTACTTGAACCTCAATGCTGGTGGCTTTATCTTTGTAAAATCCACCTTCCAATGCTCTCCTGGGGAATTTCTCTGGGGCCCGAATTCCCAGGGTGACCCCCTACCTCAGCATTTACCTGTATCTGCCTCACAGAAGTTCAAAGTCTTGGTGATACCTAAGTGGGTAACCTGGTGTAACTGGGCATCTAACGTCCGACCTAGATCCTCTGGGACCAATAGTTTGTCATCTGGTAGGGTCCACCAACCATCTGGTCCTTTGATGGCTTGCTTCTGTTCACCCAATTCCTTCTCTTGTTTGGTGTAGGTCAGGGTCTGGCAGGGTTACTAAGAATTGTAAAGGCCCCACTGGTTTTTTGGGCATCTTCCTTAGCAGTTTGGTCTGCGGTTCTATTTCCTCTGGCTTTAATTGTCTCCCTTTTTCTGATGTCCTTTGCAGTGCACTATTGCAACTGCCTTTGGGGGTCATATGGCCTCAAGTAAGCTAAAATCTCTTCCTTATTTTTAATGTTTTTTTCTGGCTGAAGTTGGTAACCCTCTTTCCTGGGGGGTGGCACTGTGTCCTCATTGAAGGACCTGGATTAAGGCCAAAAGTTCAGGAACTGTGCCCAAATGGTGTGGTCCAGGGGGACTACTGCTGCCCCTGTATATCAGATCCCATCCTGAACATAACTGCTCCCATCAGTGTACAGTACCTCAGCTGGTGATGATGGCAGGACATCTGTCATATTGCCTCTGTTACCTCTATGCAGTCATGAATGGGTTCCTCAGGGTCATCATCTGGAAGCAGGCTGGCAGGGTTGATGGCCAGTGTCTTATGGAACCGGATGCAGGGCTGATCCTGGAGAAGAGCTTGGCACTGGGTAATTCTGGTGTATGATATCCATCTCTCTGGAGTACCTCAAAGGAGGATCTCAATGGCATGGGGTGTTGTTAGGGCTAGCTCCTGACCCAGAGTCTGTTTATCTGCCTCCTTCACCAGCAATGCTGTGGTGGCCACTGCCCAGAGGCACACTTGCCACCCTGCTGCCACAGGGTCTAGCCTCTTAGACAGATAGGCAACAGGTCTCTTCCAGGGACTTAGAGTGAGTGAGAACCCCTTTGGCAATGCCCCTTACCTCACTCACTTAGAGGTGGAAGGGCTTCGTGACAAATGGCAAGGTTAGGGCAGGTGCTGAGACAAGAGCCTTCTTTATCTCCTCAAAGGTCCGTTGTTCCACTTTGGTCCAGTTCAGCGGCTGTGTTCCCCCAGTACATGTTCCTTCCTAGGTCCACAGTCCTTCTTGATGTCCAAGGAAAACAGTTTGTTTGGTGGCTCCCTGAACTGATATCTTCCTAGACCTCCCATCGACTCTATCAAGACTGAATACACTGCCCCAGTATCCACCAGGAAACTAATAGGTTTGCCCTCTACTTGTAAGGTTACCCTTGGGGGCTCAATTTAAAGGAGCCCCGGACCTGTCAGTCTTCTTCCTTTAAGTTAAAAAAAACCCTTGGAGTCTAAGTCTCCCTTTCTTTCAAACCCTCTTTGTGTCTTCTGGCCTCATCTTCTGTCTCTCTCCCTTCCCATCTCTTGCTCATGTCTCTCTCCCTCCCTTTCTCACATACACACACACACACACTTATGCAGCCATATCACTTTCTCTCCCAGTCTTTATTTCTGTTTCTGTCTAAATCCTTTCCTCTCGGACTCCCAGAGTCTCTTTCTTAAGTCTCTGTCTCGTTCTTTCCCTCTCTCTCTAAACCTCTACTTTGCTGTTTCCTTCTCTCCCTGCTTCTCCTTCTCATCAAATGTACAAACTTCACAAAAACTTTCACTATTTTACATTAGCCTTTAAACCCTTTTTTATGTCCTTTAAAAAATGTATAACCATGCTTAAACCTTCTATTATTTTAAAATATTTAGAAAAGGCAGAGGGAGTAGGGAGCAGGTCCACCACTCTATTCCCAGGCCTCTAGCCTCTTGAAATTTAAACTGCCACATTCTTCCTACAGATAGAGATCTCAGATTCTGATAAGCCTGGAAAGGGGAATGGGAGAATTTCTAACTGTGCCTTTAAGCCCCCTAACAGAACACGGTGAAAAGTGTCCAAGCAGTCACCGGGGGTTTTGGGGTCTCATTGGGGTGCAGGGGGTCACAAAGGAAATTCTCTCCTGGATGCAGCTGCCTCCAGCTAATCTAAACATCCCCTGGAGGTGGGCGGAGGTGGGTCCCAGGTGGCAAAGGAGGTGGCTTCCACCAGGGCATTTTCATCTGGCAGTCCGCCGCTTGCCACTTGCTAGCGAAGGTGCCGTGGGGGAACCGGTGACCCCTATGCTGCAATCAAACTCCCTGAACTTTCTGAAAAGTTCTTCTGCATGTGTTTTTATTAATATTACTGATTTTGAAACTATAATTTAAGAGTTGACACACACACATAAGGACCAAGTTGCCCTCAAAATATTTTCCTTTTCTTCTAAAGATTTTACAATGTATTGTAATCATTAATAACATTAAATTTAAATGGCCAATTGAGACAAACAGTTCTGAAACCATTCCTCCACCACTGATCAAGACTGGGTGATGGCAGAAATAAGGTTCATTTACTTTTTGAGTTTGCTGGGCAGACTTGGTGACTTTGCCAGCTCAAGCTTCCTTCTTGGAAATAGTTAACGTTAGAATTTGGTCTCTGCTTTTAACCTTTTGTACCACAATTGTTACAACTTCAAACCTTTAAATCAATAAACATAGACATAAATTTTGTTAGGTGGGCTGACTCCCTTCTGACAGAAAGCAAAGCACCCCTGGGAAAAAGGAATCCCAGTGGCCACTCAGGGTGGTTTGCTAGCTGTCAGAGTACTCAGTTTTAACCAAATAAAAGGTTTCTTTCTTTTTTTTCTTCTTTTTCACAGATTTTCACACTTACATGAACAAATAATTATACCTAAGCAGATAAACAAAATATCAAACAAACGTTTGTACTTATACCTTTTCAGTAAATGAGTAACATTACAATGTTTCAGCAAAACAGAAATGACAGTCATGTTGGACAAAGGAAATAAGACTAATACTCTAGGAACTGAGAGGGGAAAGTTATCCTACAGAGCGGCGTCGACCTGAGAAAAACAGTGGTTAAATCAAAAGCATTAACATCAGAGCCATATTCGTCTGCCCGTTTCTTGAAGTCCTGGAAATTTTAAAAAAACACTGAGAGGGGAACATGGAGACACAGACAAACATTGACTCATTTTGACGGAGATCAAAACACAAAACACAAAACAAATAGGCCTGACACAAACATGATAAAACACAAGACAACCTGTCTGGAAACCTGGGGCCGAGGAAACACACCATAGTGTCCTCCTGGGTTGATGACACCGTTGTGTCCTCTGGCCAGAGCCTGGAGGTTAAGCTGCATCCAGCCCTCCAAGAACTCTTACCCTTTTGAGATCTCAACCATAACCTGGGCGCCTTACCTCCTGAGACCGGTCTCCCCGATTTCAATAAATCCTTGTGGCTTCTGTCTCAGGTTAAGATCCCCGAAAGGAGGGAGAGCCTCCTGCCCCACAGATCCAGAGAAGCACAAATGGAAGGTAGGGGAGGGAGTGGGTCCCTCTCTCCTCTTGCTGGAGAGAGAGCCTCCTCCCCCTGGGGGGTCCCTCTCTCCTCTCTCTCAGGTATCTTGCTGGGGGCCTCCAAATGTTGTGGGGTCGAACCCTGGGTTCAAAATGAGACCACCGGAGGCTGATGATTAATTTCAAAGCAGGCAAACATGTATTGAAATATCTGGTCAGGTCAGAGCACAACACACAGGTGGTCTCCACACAACTGCACCATTTCAGGGGTAGGCAACCCCTTTTATAGGTTCAAACCACAGGAATTTTCCTTTGTTCTAAATTCTAAATCTTAAAGACTACATTCTAAAGACTGGGGTCAGCCCACAGGGACATTGCTAGTCACATCCTGCTGGACATTGGAATGTGGCCCTATCTTTCGATAGCTGATAACACAGAAGGAGAGCTCAGGGGTTATCTACAGTTTCTATCTCTGAAGATTACTGAGTTAGTGGGAATTACTCTCCTGTGCTTCTGGTCCCAGGCAAGGGAAAATTGCCTTAGCCTCCAAGTCTCCACCTGAAAGCTAAGGTAAATAGCTCCCTGTCCCCCCCCCCCCCCCATGTTTAATCAGGTGCAAGAGCCAAACTAGAAGGGTTAAAATTCAAACAGCAGTTTTTACCAAAGTATGGTTGCCACTATATTTCACTGGTGAGGATGTGAAGAAAAAGGAACCCTCGTGTACTGCTAGTGGGAATGCAGACTGGTGCAGCCACTGTGGAGAACAGTATGGAGTTTCCTCAAAAAACTAAAATTGGTACTTCCATTTGACCCCATGATCCCACTTCTAGGAATATATCCCATAAAACTAGAAACACAAATCAGAAAGGATACTGCACCCCTATGTTCATAGCAACACAACTTACAATAGCTAATATGTGTGATCAGACTAAGTGCCCATCTGAAGATGAGTGGATTTAAATACTTTGGTACATCTACACAATGGACTACTGTGCTGCTGTAAAAAGGAAAGAAATCCTACCATTTCCAACAGCATGGATTATGATAAGTGAAATAAGTCAGTCAGAGAAAGATAAATATAACATGATCTCACTCATTTGTGGAATACAATGTACAACATATAGTGATGAACCAAAACAGATCCAGAGAAGCACAAATGGAAGGTAGGGGAGGGAGTGGGTATGGGGGAGTGATCAACCGAAGGACTTGTACACATGATTATAAGCATAAGCAGTAGATACAGACAATAAGGGCCTGAGGGAGAGGGCAAAATTGGTGGGGTGAGGGGACAATAGGAGAGGGTAAGGACAAAATACCTTAATCAATAAAGGGAAAAATAATAAATAAAAATCTCCTAACTCTGTTCTGAAATCCTTTTTGCATGAAGTCAAGAACTTAAACACTATAGTCCAAGCTGAGGCAGACCAACTTCAGGCTGGTTCCTGTTTCCTAAAAGTTATGGCTGGGACATCCTGTGTAAAGACAGACAAAGGCATGAATTTGCTTACAAGACTTGGAAGAAAACATGATGGCTCACAATCACTTTGCTGTTGTTCAGTCAAATAAATCTTTTATATATATATATATATATATATATATATATATATATATATATATATATTATTGAGTTTTTCAGAGAGGAGGAGAGAGGGATAGAGAGCTAGAAACGTCGATGAGAGAGAAACATAGACCAGCTGCCTCCTGCACACCCCCCTCCGGGGAGGTGCCCACAGCCAATGTACATGCCCTTGACCGGAATCGAACCCGGGACCCTTCAGTCCGCAGACCGATGCTCTACCACTGAGCCAAACCGGTCTTGGCATGGTCAAATCAATCTTAACACTTCATTTTTAGAAAAATCTTTATTGAAATTTTAGAGGGGAAGAAACTTCGATGACAGAGAATCATTGACCAGCTGCCTCCTGCATACCCCCTGCAGAGATGGAGCCCCCAAAGTGGGTATGTGCCTTGATCTGGAATCAAACCAATGATATGTTGGTTGATGAGTACACACCCAGCCACTGAGTCCCACCGGCTGTGCACAGCATTATTTTTTCTTGGTGACTCTATTATAATGTTCCCAATTTCCAACATTTGATCACCCTACCCTGTTCCCACTGTTTCTAGGCCTCCACTGCTTCTAGTTCATGGCCTATGCATATATGTATATACTTGGTTTAAAATATTTTTGTTGATTTTATTTTTTTAAAAATATATTTTATTGAGTTTTTTATTTTTATTTATTTATTTATTTTACAGAGAGGAAGGGTAAGCGATAGAAAGCTAGAAACATCGATGAAAGAGAAACATCAACCAGCTGCTTCCTGCACACCCCCACCGGGGATGTGCCAGCAACCAATGTGCATGCCCTTGAACAGAATCGAACCTGGGACCTTTCAGTCTGCAGACCAACGCTCTATCCACTTAGCAAAAAACGTTTGTGGCGTTTTTGTTGATTTTAGAGAGTGGAAGGGAGAGAGAGAGAGAGAGAGAGAGAGAGAGAGAGAGAGAGAGAGAGAGAGAGAACATCAACGATGAGAGAGAATTGCTGCTGAGTTGCCTCGTGCATGACTCCACAACTACACTGGAAATTGAGCCTGCAACCCATGTATGTGTCCTGACCGGAAATGAACCAGTATCACATAACCTCATAATTTGTGGAATATAAAGAATAGCATAAATTGGTGAACAAAAACAAATTCAGAGACATAGAAGCATCAAACAGATTGTCAAACTTCACAGGGAATTCAAGAGGGAGAAGGGTTAGGGATCAACCAATCCATATAAGCATTGTCAATGGACCCATATGCTAAAAGGGAGGGGGATAAGCGCATGTGCAGAGGCTTTGGGTGGCTGGGAAGAGCTCAATGGGTGTGGGGGGAAGGAGTTATATGTAATATAATACTTTAAATAATAAATAATTTACAAATTAATAATAAGAATAAAAAAGAACCAGGACGTTCTGATTCATAGGTTGAGGCTCAACCACTGAGCTACACCAGCTAGGGGTATATTATTTTAAAATTTAAGAAAATAGATATATTTTTATTGTTCATATTATTATGGATATCTCAATACTAACCTCTGTATATATTCTTTGGTGGATCTCTTGCATTCCTTCCTTCTTCTCCGCAGAGATCTGTTAATCTGCTCCAGTTAGCCAGGCCTCTGGTCTCATCTTCTCCTTCCCTAGGTGTCACTTGCTGGGCCACAACACCATTGTTCACCTAAGTCATTGGCAGGAATGCCCATATTCCATGGGCGGTTGAGAAAACTACATTACCCAGAAGGATCTGCACTCATGTGACATAGGCGGAACTAAAGGGCATTTTGGTGTCTGCACATCCCCTTAGGGCGGGACTTTCCCCTTCCTCCTCCTGGCGGACATTTTGAACTCCAGGTTCTTCAAGGACTCACAGCTTCAGCACACTGGTGGTGAGAAGATGGAGGCGGAGGAGGCCTAGGACCCAAGGCCCTTGCTGTGCAGGGTGTGTCTGAGGCGCCTGGAGCCCCAACAGCCCAAGATTGGCATCACCGTACCTCCCGGTTCCTCTCTGATCACAGCCTCCAGGCAGCCTGACCCTCGTGAATCCTCCAGCCTGGGGAGGTTCTGCCGCCCCGGTCCGAGCTCAGGATGGTGAGTCCCTCCTGGAGACACATGGGTGATGGGGAAGAGGGTGGAAGGCGGCAGCGCCACCTTGTGAGGAGGCGATGGTGGGACTGAGTAGGGAGGATTGAAAAACCTGGGCCCTGTTTTGGGTGTAAAGGCAACAAAAAGATGAGATGTGGTTTTGCATGAGGAGTTTTACTTTCACTCTCAGAACGGTAGGGCCATAGATGGTTGTGTAAAAAAGCAGGGACATTTTCTGAGGCAGGATTTTAACTTTCCTAACATTGCTCAGAAAAAGAGCACACTAGAAGACAGGACAGCACTTGTGAACACAGTTTTAAGTTTAATCTACCTGAACATATATCCTGACCAGGATTCGATCACTGGCCTGCAGGATCATGGGTTAAAAGTAAACTACTGACCCAAACCAGCAGTTCTCTCCTAAGATTGGGCCTGTAACCAGAATAGCAATGAACAATGGCAGCTCATCCTGGGGTACCCCCCTGAATCTGCACTCAAGACATTTTCTCTGAATGCCCAGTGAGCTAACAGCAGTCTCCCTGTGGCTCATTTATTTCCCACAATGTTTCTAGAGAGCTGTTAACGAAAAAAAACAAACAAAAAACCATTGAAAGCTTTAAAGAATTTTTGTGAGTTTATTTGAGCAAAACTGTGGACATATGCCGGGAAGCAGAACCTAAATGGACTGAGATAATGCTTCGAAGAATGGCAGGTTACATTTCTATTTATACATTGCAATCAAAGGAGGGACAAAGGTGGGTTACACGAAATTCATTGGTGATGGACTAAGGGAGGCAGAAGAAAGCAAAGTGGTGGGAAACCCCTAGGATTGGATAAAAAGTAAAATGATAGATGTGTACTTAGGTGAGTGCTGGAACAATTAACATGATAACAAAGGAATTTGAGACATCTGTCCTGGTGCCCACCCCCCATTTGGTTGTACCTCAGGGGCTCCAGAAAAAGGGAAGTTACAAGTTACCTGGACATCTCATAGATGTGTTATCTCAGAGGCCGGAAGGGAAAAGGGCTCAGTAAAGAAGTTCTAAGTTGATCTTCTTCAGGTGAAATATCAGTCTAGGACATGACTACCCATTATTACCTGTTTGTATTAATAGTTAGACATTTAATTTTCAAACCATCTTTTGTGGTTATTTTAGGTCTCTGAGTTTGCAAGGCTGCCACACAAGCCTGCCCTGAGCTTGTCAGGTTAGCATGTGGCTCTTTTCCTTCACAGAACTAAAGGAGCCACGCTTAATCTCTCTGCTGTTGCTTGTTCTATCATAAGGCCTACAATTTTTTAATTATACCCAGGTTTAATTAATGTTCCCTCAAAAACTTTTCCAATAGGAAGTAATGAATCAAACATAGAACAAACTGAGGCAGACCTACTGTAGGCTACTGCGTGTTCCCAAATACAGCTATGCCTGGGACATCTATAAAGACAGACCAAGGCATGCTTTTGCTTAGCGGACTTGGAAGAAAACGTGATGCCCTCATTCACCTTGTTGTTGTTGACTCAATTCCATCTTAACACTATTCTTTTTTTATTGATTTTTTTTTTAGAGAGAGGGAGATGGAGAAACATAAATGATGAGAGAGAACCCTTGATCTGCTGCCTAATGTGTGCCACCTAGAGGGATGGAGCCCCAAACCTGGTTATGTGCCCTGTCCTGGAATCAAACCAGAGATACCTTGGTTCATGGGTCCACGCCCAACCACTGAGACATGCCATGCGATCCAACTACCTTTTTTTATTGTAGTCTCTATTACAAATAGCCCCTATTTCCTCCATCCTCATCCCCCTTTGCTTACCTCTATCCTGCCCCCACAATTTTAAGGCCATCACCACATTATTGCCTATGTCCATGGAGTATGCATGTATGTATATACTTTAAAATATATTTTTATTGATTTTAGAGGAAGGGAGAGGTAGAGATAAATACATCAATGGTGAGAGAGAATTACTGATTTCCTGCCTCCCGCATGTCCCCACCCTCACCCAACTGAGAATTGGACCTATAATCCATGCATGTTTCCAGACCAGGAATAGAACCTCTACCTCATGGATCACAGGTCAATGCCCAACCATCGACCAACACCGGCTGGCCTATATTATTTAAAATAAAATAAAATGTATTTTTTCCTCCTCATTGATAGTATTACAGATGTCTCGCATTTTCCCCTGTGCATATATTTTTGGGGGGATCTCTCCCAATTCTCCACACACACCTCTCCGGGGAGATCTCCCAGTGTGTTCCAATGAACCAGGTCTCTGGCCCCATCTTGTCCTTCCCCAGGGCCACTTGCTGAACCACATCACCTTTATTGACCAATGTCATTGGCTGGGATGCCAGTCTTCCCCTTATCATTTTTGAAAACTATATTACCCAGTGAGGATGCGCCAATACGGGTGGAGCTAAGGGCAATTTTGGTGTCAGTGCATCTTGTTAGGGTAGGACATTCTCCTTCCTCCTCCTTGTGTGCATTTTGACCTCTTCAGTTTCTTCAAGGACTCCCTGGCTTCAGTCCACTGTTTGTGATTAGGAGGTATCCTAGGAGGCAGCATCCTTGCTGTGAAGTGGTGTGTCTGAGATTTTCTGTGCACCAATAGGCCACGATTGGAGCCTCTGTGTCTCCCAGATTCTTCTCTGCTTACAACTTTCTTTGAGCCTGAGCCCATTTAACCCTCCAGTATTGGGGACTGGCACCTCAAATTTAGAGCAACCCAGAAAGCTACATCCAGAATACTGAGTCACTCCTGGGTGACACAGAGTGCGATGCGGGAAAGAGGGCCACAGGTTGCAATACCAACTTCTAAGGATAAGGTGATGGGGCTGAGCTGGTGATGGGGCTAAGCCAGTGAAGGGGCTAAGTAGGAGAGATTAGGAAAACCCGGGCCTGTTTTGAGTGTAAAGGCAGCAATTAGATGAGGTGTGATTTTGCATGAGGAGTTTTACTTTCATTCTCAGGACACTGGGGCCAAAATGGTTGGGAAAAAAGAGGGACATTTTCTGAGGTAGGGTTCTAACTTTTCCTAAAGTTGCTCAGAGGAAGAACAGACTAGAAGGCAGAGGACTGCCGCTGTGGACAGGAAGGAAAAGTCCTGAAGATGATTCGGTAACTGGCAAGAGTGTGCACTGAGGACTGAGCTCTGAGATAGTACAGACATCTCAAGATCACCTGGGCCCATAGATCCTGGCTGTGTTTTCCAGGCTCTCAACATACCATTTTCTTTCCATGAATTCCTGCAAATGCAGCATAAATTAGGTGTACTGATTCATGAAGATTATTTTAGGGCTTCAAACTCTTATGGCTTATGCAAGAATAGTGTCCTGAGACTATCAACCTCTTGTATCCCGTGTATACAAGGTAGTTTAAACAGATACTAACCCAGAATTTAGGGCTTTCTAAAGTGAACCTTCTTCCTGTCAACCATTGTAACGATTGGGAGGTCCTGTAAGGCAATGGTTGCCAACCATTTGTCCGTCACCACCAGTGCTCAGTGAGGCTGGAAAGATTGCCGACTACTGGTTTAAGAGTATTTTTGGAGCAGTGGTGGTCAACCCGTGATCCATGGACCACTTGTGCTCCATGAGATCCTAAAGGTTGGTGACTACTCTTCCAGGGCATAGGTTCCAGAATGTGCAAAGGCTTTGTATGAAGAGTGAGCTGATTCCGGAACCAGCAGGTATATTTATTAAATATATACAACACAGGCGTGTGACCTCACCAGTGCATGGGTCTCTATTCAACCAACTGATACACATCAGCCAGGGTTGTAAATCACTTCAATATTGCGAATCCTGGTCAGGTTGGTAATGGTAGTAGTAGCTCAGAAGGGACAGTGTGAGCCTGAGAACTGGCTTTTCTGCTGGTGCCACTGTTTGTGGGAGGTGGGTGTCACAACACAGAAGAGGGATATAAGTTGTCATGTAGAGTTTGGGGAGAGGTAATCATTTTGCAGTGGTCAAGGCTTTTTTTTTTTTTTTGGTCAAGGCCTTTTAAAATGAGTGGACCTGAGATTAACTGGAGGCTAAATAATTATTCAAACAGATGTGACCAGGGCTGGTAGATATTAACTTCTCTAAACACTTACCAGGATTTTTCATAACCCTTGGTGTGGCCTGGCTGTGAGAAGGTGCAGTCAGTGTTGTGGATTAGCTTAGAGGCTTGAGTGGCAATCTGTGAGACTCACTGGGCATGGTGCAGGGGGACATCGGGGCTGGGACTTGGGCTAAGTAATAACTCGTAGGCCAAGGAGAGGAATATGGGGGCTGGGACTGAGGGAGTGCAGGTGTGAGCCAGATGTGGTAAAGAGTGTTGTCCACTTGAAGAGGGAATGTGAATTGATAGCCATGGCACCCTGATACTGACATAAGAGAGAAGTCCATTTCTGGTGGTGTCTGAATGATCCAATAAGGTGAATTTTAGGGTAATTGCCTGTAAAAGGGGTGTTTTGGCACTACATTGAGTTACAAAGCTTAGGCGCCATTTAACTAACCACCTGCCTTTTGTTGTTGGGGATGACACAGTGGTTAATAGAAGTGAGATAGCATACATCAGTGTTACCCAGGCTTCAAAATCTCCAAAGGCATGAGTAAAGGAGAAGGATAAGAGGTAAGAGATTATGGTAATGGTGAACTATAATTTTGGGGGGGAAAGGTGATTAGAAAACAATTTGTCCTCACCATAGCAAATTTGTATTACCTTTGCAGTTATGCCTCTGGGAATGAAGCTGTGTGAGTGAAGTGTTGTTCAAAGAACTCTGTAACAGGTAGTGCAAAGCTGTGGCCTCAGCACTTTGCAATTGGGGTCAAGAGGGTGAAGTGTGGTGCCATGTATTTGGTGTCTTTGAGAAAAAATCTAAGGGTATTGCCTGACAAGACCAGTATCAAATCACTCACACTACCTTTATGGCCAACATTTCTCTTTGGCCATAGAGAGATAAAAATACGTTTAGCTCAGCCCCATAGATATCCTATGGCTTTGACACCCACTCTGTTGAAAAATGTCAGTACGGCATACACGGACTTCCAGCGCTCAGGTATATTTCATCTACTTAAATGCCTTTATTATAGTTGAAAGACAAAATGTCAAATCACTCTTTGGCCAATATTGGTTTATTTTGTATTGCTGACCTAGAACTTTAATGAAAATCTGCATGACTTTTTGATTCTAATTTTTTAACCTGCTGCCTGCATTATTAGTGAGGTCAATGATCACGCATAAGAAGAGTCCTTTGTTGTGCTTCTGTGAACAATATGAATTTTATTCTCTGTTCAGAGTATGTCTTACATACTGCAAAGAAGCCCTGAGCCATGATGTGTGAAATTTCACAGGCTGGTTTCATTTGTTGTAACACTGTGAAGTGCAAGTAATATTCGGACAAACACTGTTTTCCTACTGAGTAGAAGAGACAGCAATATAGTGAATGAAAAATGCCTCTTCTGCCCATTACCCACAAATGACCCAGTCCTGAGGCTTGTTTGTTCTTTTTGTAGCTGAAGTGATTGTTTGTGAAAAGAATCTCATGGTTTTGGGGATTCCCTGGGCCCCTCTATGGTGCTCACCTCAAGGTTGTCACAACAAACAGGAAATCAAAGCTGGAGGAAGTATCCTCGCATAATTAGACCCAGGTTTTGTGTTTTGGGACAATTCAGCATTCCTGATCATTCTGATGGCAGTAGTCTTTACTTCAGGACAATATTTGCTGCCACAGAGGCAACAGTGATTCTCTCAGACAATGAGGAGAGATATGGTCATGTCTATATAGAGGTGCCATTTTTATTTTCTAACAACAGAGGGATATATATGGTTTTATTTGGAACCACATTGTAAGGTGTATGTATAATTGGCATGCAACAAAAAGAACTTTTCTAATGTGGACTATTTGGTGAGGTTGAACATAGGAATAAAGCTCAGAAACATTACTTGTGCAAGAAACTTCTCTGTTACCCATACACATGGTGGGGTAAAAGTATGCTTATAGTTGTGATTATGCAAAACACAGAATTATTTTTTTATCCTAATATATACAAACCTAGGGTCCATAACTGCCGAAACCAGTTTGGCTCAGTGGATAGAGTGTCGGTCTGTGGACTGTAAGGTCCCAGGTTCAATTCCGGTCAAGAACATGTACATTGGTTGCAGGCACATCCCCTGTAGGGGATGTGCAGGAGGCAGCTGGTCGATGTTTCTCTCTCATCTCTGTTTCTAGTTCTCTATCCCTCTTCTTTCCTCCCTGTGGAAAATCAATAAAATATATTTAAATAATAAATAAATAAAACCTAGGGTCCATAACAGCCACAAAGATCGGATGTCCGACCACTATGTTAGAGAACTGAGGGAGCTGGTGGTGATTAACCAGTCGCAGCAGTGACTGGCAAGCAGCTGGAAGGCAGACCTCTTGGTCCCTCTTCCTGGCCCTAAGACTACAGTCAATCAGCAGTGCAGGCATGGCAGAACTGGGGACTGGCTCCCTTAGTAGTCCTGCAGGGTCTATCTCAATAGGACAGGACAGGCATCAAAGGACCAGTGTTGCTGGCCTCTTGGAACTCGGCCTTGGGCACAGAGACTGCTTCCCCTCCCTAAATGTGCAGCAGCTTTAGGTGGCAGAGGACTTGTTGCAGCAGGGACTGGATTGGTAGAGGCAGAGCCTATTGGAGGGCGACCTCTATTCCCCATGTGGCCTGGTTGGCTGTGAGTTCTCCTGATGGCCCACAGGTACTGCTTCAGCTTGGCCTGCAGGCTCCACTTGGTCCTATTCACAGAACAGCTGGCACCACCTCCATGCCACACCCCCACTTCCATCAGTCCTACCAGCCCCCAGCTGTTTCTTGGAAGACCCCACCCTCAGAACACACCTGGCTTCTCAGGAGGCAGATGGCACTGCAGGCAACATTTGGTGGCCATTATTCTGCCAACCACAGTATGAATGAGGAAGAATAAAGTGAAAGGGACAACCTCAACAAATAAAAGTCTGGAAGGAGGATGAATGTGTTCAGTGCCTTAGCAGCCTGGGGACATTGCCCCTGAAGTGAACCCTAAGCCAAAGAGAGAAAAGCAAAGAGGCACCAGGGGTTATCCCACAAAATCCCCAAAGGTGCCTGTGTTAATGAACTATATATCCCTTGAAGTGGGAGCAAAGCTGGGGCCAAAAACAAGAGGATAGCTTTAAAATTTAGTCGAATCAATTTTAATGCTATTCTTTTGTTAATATTTTAGAGAGAGGGGGAGATGAATAAACATCAGTAATGAAAGAGAATCATTGCTCAGCTGTCTCCTGCATACCCCCTACAGGGATGGAGCTCCCCAAGCTAGGAATGTGCCCTGACCTGGAATCAAACCAGAGGTACCTTGGCTCATGGGTCTATGCCCAACCACTGAGCCATGCCACATGGGCAAGCTATGTTTTTTATTGTTGGCTCTATTACACACAGACCAATTTCCCCCATCCTCATCTCCCTGTGCCTTCCTCTACCCAGCCTTCACCGTTTCTAGACACTCAGACATTTTGGCTTTGTGCATGGACTATGCATATTTGTATATACTTTTTAAATATTTTTTATTGATTTCAGAGAGAGGAAGGGAGAGGAGAGATAAATACATTAATGATGAGAGAGAATCACTGATTAGCTGCCTGCTGTGTATCCCTACCCTCACCCAACTGAGAATTAAACCTACAAAGCAAGTATGTTCCCTGACCAGGAATAGAACCATGACCTCAAGGATCATATGTCAGTGCTCAACCATTGAGACATACCAGGTGCGCTGCATTATTTAAGGTAAAAATGTATTTTTAAAAATAAACATTTTGTTGATATTTTACAGAGTGGAAGAGAGTGGGAAAGAGAGTTAGAAACATCAATCAGCTGCCTCCTGCACACTCCCTATTTGTATGTGCCCACAACCAAAATACATGCCCTTGATGAGAATCCAACCTGCTACCCTTGAATCCTTAGCCCAATGTTCTTTACACTAAGCCAAACCGATTAGGACTAAAATGAAATAAAAGAATATTTTTTAACATGGATAGTATTACAGATGTCTCCCATTTTTTGCCTGTGCATATATTCTATAGGGGATCTCTCCCAGTTCTCTGTCCTAGGAGATCTGCCAGTCTGTTACAGTGAACCAGGCCTCTGGCCCCATCTTGTCCTTCCCCAGGGTCACTTGCTGAACCACATCACCTTTATTCACCTACTTAATTGGCTGGGATGCTAGCTCTCCTTGGCGTTTGAGAAAACTACATTACCTAGAAAGTATTGCGGCAAACGTAGGTGGAGCTAAAGGGCACTTTTGTTCCAGTGCTTCCGGTTAGGGCGGGACTTCCGCCTTCGTCCTCGTGGTGGACATTTTAAACAACGGATTCTTCAGGGACTCACAGCTTCAGCACACTGGTCCTGAGAAGTAGGAGGCAGAGGAGGCTTAGGACCCAAGGCTCTTGCGGTGCAGGGCATGTCTGAGGCGCCTGGAGCCCCAACAGCCCGAGATTGGCATCTCCGTGCCTCCCGACACCTCTCTGCTCACAGCGTCCCCGCAGCCTGACCCCCGGAACCCTCCAGCCTGGGGAGCGGGCCTCTCAGGTTCTGCCACCCAGGTCTCAGCGCTCAGGATGGTGAGTCCCTCCTGGTGACACATGGGTGATGGGAAGAGGGTGGAAGGCGGCAGTGCCACCTTGTAAGGAGGCGATGGTGGGACTGAGCTGGGAGGATTCAGGAACCCAGGCCCGTTGTGGGTGTAAACTAAGGCAACAACGTGATGAGGAGTTTTACTTTCGTTTTCAAACGCTGGGGCCACAGATGGTTGTGAAAAAAAGAGGGATATTGCCGAAACCTGTTTGGCTCAGTGGATAGAGCGTCGACCTGCGGACTGAAAGGTCTTGGGTTCAATTCCGGTCAAGGGCATGTACTGTGGTTGTAGGCACATCCCCAGTAGTGGCGCTTGCAGGATGCAGCTGATCAATGTTTCTCTTGATGTTTCAAACTCTCATCTCTCTCAATTCCTGTCTGTATAAAATCATTAATATATATATATATATATATATATATATATATATATATATGTATTTTATTTTTATTTTTTTTAAAGAGGGACATTTTCTGATGGAGGGTTCTAACTTTTCCTGACATTGCTCAGAGGAAGAACAGACTAGGAGACAGAGGACAGCAGCTGTGGACAGGAAGTAGAAGTCCTTTAAATGAGAAGGGAACTGGAAGAGTGAGCACTGAGGACTGAGCCCTGAGATCATACAGGCACCAGGAGGGCACCTGGCCTCAGGGCTGGGCAAGGGCACTGAGCAGCCTGAGCCCATAGAACCTGGAGGTGTTTTCCAGGCTCTTAACAGACCATTTTCATTCCATGAATTCCTGCAAATGCAGAATTGATTAGGTTTGTGGAGCTTATTTCAGGTCTCACACACCTGTGGCCTCTGAGATGGTAGAGTCTCGGGACTGTGAGCCGCTCTTGTAGCCCTTGGACCTGGGGACTTTTAGCTGACACTAAGTCCAGGATCCTAAGGCCTGTACTAGGGCTACATGAAGTGGACCTTGCTTTTGGCAACCAGGGTAATGAGTCCTACAGGGCATAGGTTCTAGAATGTGCCATGTCTTGAAGAGTTAGCTGATTCTGAACTCTGCAGGTATTTAAAGATAAATATATATATTTTTTGTAGCATATACTTATACATTTAATCTGCATTGTTTACATTCTCCAGTACCCTTTTTTGAAGTTTAAGCATTAAATAATACAGTAAATGAAGTCTATATTTATAATATTTGTTACACTTCCTGGTGTAAATACTCTCATCATTGTCATTTACAAACTACTAAAATGATGGCACTGAACATAAACATGTTAAGATATATCACTAGCACATCATTATATTTTATTTAAATATGCTGATATTGTAGGTACAAATATGCTCAAGAACTCTCATAATAAAATAAAATTATTGGGAACTGTCCAGTTTTAAAACTTTCTTAAAGTTTGATATAAGTATATTTGATTTAAAGCATATGTTTTTAAGCATATGCTTTTGTGTTTCCATGCATTCCTGAATTGCTGAAACAAACATTCTCTGACCTTATCAGTTGTAGTGGGAGGAGTATGTCCTGAGGTCCCCTGCCAAGCGCCACCAGGTAGGCAGCTTGGCCTCAGGTCCTTTGGCCTGCTGCCAAGGCAGGGGGGCTGCATCCTGAGGTCCCTCATCAAGCCCTGCTGGGTGGGGGCACGGCCTAAGATCCCCCAGCCTGGTGTCAGGGTGGGAGTTGTGCTCAGGTCCCCTGTCAAGCCCCGCTATGTGGTAGGCATGGGCTCAGGTACCCTGGCCCAGTGCCATGGCAGCAGGGTGCAGCCTGAGGTCCCCCGTCAACCCCCATTGGGCACAGGGTGTGGTCTGAGGTCCCCCAACTAGACCTGCTGGGTGGGGGGCAAAGCCTAAGGTCCACCAGCCTGGCACCAAGGGGCTGATGCAGCCTGAGGTCCCCAGTCAAGTCCCATGGGGTTAGTGGGGACCAATCTCAGGTCCCTGCTGATTACTCCTTAAGGCTCATTACAGGAACTTGGCCTCCACTGTGGGTGCTGCCATTTTCGTTACGGAAACCCCTGCCTCCTCTGTGGGCACCACCATCTTTGTGGAATATTCAGTTTGCACATTTCTTCTTTATTATATTGCATAGATAATCTGCTATAGGGGCCCTGTGCAGAGTAAACGGAAGGTTCAAGGCCAACTTGCCATGCCCATGCATACAGAAAAGGACACAAAAGAATTACAATGGCAAAGGCCCCTTATGCCCTTTTTATGTGAGGGTACAATCCCTCAGCAGTAACACTATATATTATATAATGCATAAGAGCACACTTATACATCCTGTTTGTGTTCATTTAGCTTGAGCACCACTAATTGGTATGAGACCTCTTTTGTTTGAGTGTGTAAATATGCTGCCACTGACCAGCCAGGTTGGGGCTGCTCTGTTTGTAATAAACCATCAACCACCTGTAGTCACCCAGGGGTTCTTCCAAATTCCTGCACCAGATGGCTCAAGTCCCTGACGGAGGAACTTGTCACAAACACCTGTTTTTCTCTTCATAGTGTGATATTTTCATATGGAAAGCAAGAAATGGGCCTCTGGGGGTGGTTCAATTGGTTGAACATGCTCCCATGCGCAGAAATGTTTCCAGTTCCAATCCAGTGAGGGCACACAGGAGGGGGCATGTCAGCTGGGTCCTCAGTGTGGGTCCTTGCCAAGACAGCCAATTAGTGTTTTTCTCTTTCAGTCCCTTTAAAAATCAATTTAAACAATATGTTTATAAATCTTATTATTTCTGATCTTCAGGAATAATTGAAACAATAATTTTCACCTCAGTGAGCATTCTGAGTATCATAGAACCTGAAATAATCCTATCTTAAAAGAGATCAATTGAAGACAATGCATGCAAATTATGAGTCTTGTAATTTTCTAGTGTGACAGGGTTTTTTTTTGTTTTGTTTTTTTTGCCATGATCAGTCAGTGATTGGGATCCTAATGCCAACTGTTCGTTCTGAAAATGTAAGCTACCAAAAGGGCAATGCATTGTTAACATTCTCCGATATTCCTATTTAAATCCAAGCCTTCAGTAATGCATTAGTGAAGTCTACATTGGTAATCTTTGTTAATATCCCTGGTGTAAATACTCTCATCATTGTGAGGTTCAAACTGCCAAATAATGGAATTAAACATGGACGAGATAAGATATTTTAGTAACACATCATTATATTTCATTTCAAATATGCTGACATACCAATATTAAATATGTCCAAGAACTTTCTTAATAAGAGTAAAATTATTGGAAAACATCAAGTTTAAATATTTTTAAAAATTTGATTTAAGTAAAATTAATATAAAATGTACATTCAAAAAAAGAAAGAAGGAAACATGCTCTTTTGGTGTTTTTCTGCATGCTTGTGTCACTGAAACTAAGTTCCTCAGGCTCTTATCGGTGGTTTGCTTTTGTCATGAAAAAATAACTGATGCAAAAATACAGTCTACCTTTCAAACAGCTTACTTGAAATTTATTCAATGTGACAAAGATAAAAATTTAACTCTATGAACCCTATTCCAGCCTTACAATACTCTCTATCATCATGATTTTTTGTTGTTGTTGTTTTTGTTTTTTGAATCTATTCTCAGGTACATTATTGGATAATTTTACTTAAAATTCCACATAGGTTTGACGATGCAGTGGGTCAAAAAATGCATCTCAATAATGTCACGATTACAAGTTCCATCCCTGGTCAAGAACCAAACAAAAATGTATAAAAATAATGGTTCTCTCTCTCTCCCTCTCTCTCTCTCCCTCTCTCTCTCTCTCTCTCTCTCTCTCTCTCTCTATATATATATATATATATATAATCTCTTTTTTTAAAATATACTTTATTGATTTTTTACAGAGAGGAAGGGAGAGAGATAGAGAGCTAGAAACGTCCATGAGAGAGAAACATTGACCAGTTGCCTCTTGCACACCCCCTACTGAGGATGTGCCCGCAACCAAGGTACATGCCCTTGACTGGAATCGAACCTGGGAACTTTCAGTCCGCAGATCAACGTTCTACCACTGAGCCAAACCGGTTTCGGCTATATCTTTTTTTCTTTTTTTTACTCACTCTCTAAAACAGGGGTCTTCAAACTACGGCCCGCGGGCCACATGCGGCCTGCAGAGGAGTCTGATCCGGCCCGCCAGGTTTTTTGGGCAGTGAGCGCAGCCGAGGTGTTACAGTAGGAATTAGTAGTTCATATGGTCCGGCCCTCCAACTCTCTGAGGGACCGTGATCTGGCCCCCACTTTAAAAAGTTTGAGGACCCCTGCTCTAAAATATATGTTTTAATCACCCAATTAGTCTACATACTTGTGAACACCAGCACAGCGCAAGGCCCGTGGTGACCAGCAGCCGGGATTCCCATGAGGGCAGAGCAGGCAATGACCCAGAGAAGAGTATGGGAGCTGCCATTGCTGTTAGTGTAGCAGGTGGGGAACCAGGGCTGAGCTGCACACTCACCCCCAGGGGATGATGGCAACAGTGTGATCTATATGATGAAACCACCATAAAATTATCCTCTAGAACAGGCCCTCGTGATCCCTGCACCTTCCAGCTGGATGTGGACCATGACCTCTTTCAGATTCAGGGGGATGAAGTGTCCCGATTCCTCTCAGGTATCAAGGCTGTGAGCAGGACAGGGTCCAGGGAATCTGCCAGAAAGAATTGGTGCTGAGCCATGTGTGTGGTTCTGAGGCACCTCCCTAGTCATAGTCCAGGTTGGTGGCTGCTCTGTTCTTTGGGGCCTTGGTGAGTGGGAAATGAAGCAAGCTCTGCTGCAGGAGTCCCTGGGGGTCATGACCTGGGAGTCAGCATGTGCTCCAAGAAAACTGTGACCTAGGCAGGGCCAGCCTAGTCCACTGTAATGAAGTGCTCCAGCCATTGCTCTGCCCAGAGGGTGAGAGAGCTGTCTCTGCAGAGGCTGATTCCCTGTCTCTCTGGCAGGTGGGGCTGCAAGCTGCTGAGCCAGGTGGTCCCCTGCTGGGTTACAAGTATCTTCAAGTTTGGCCACTAAAGGATGTTCTAGATATTTATCATTCCAAAGAGAGAAAGTGTCCCTGATCTTTCCTTCCTGGATAAGCATCCCCCTGCTGCACTGAGACTGGTCTACTGCCTGCACAGCCCACCCCTCTACACTCTTTTCTGGCTGTGCCTGGGTTGTTTCCACTAAAGATGAGACATGCTCCTCAAGTGAGTTGATGGACCCTGAACTCTGAGTATAGTATGCTGCTGAGGTGTGTGAGTGAAGGAGCAGAGAGGTGGGGGTCTGGCACAGGGCTGGAGAGGGGCACGGTCCTTGAGTGGGTGGGCTGAGGGAAGGCTCTAGGGATGAGAATTTGAATCAGACTGGATGTAGAGGCAGCAGCCAATTGCGTGCAGAGGTGAGACCTGTAAGTACCAGGGGCATGGACACTGTTGACCCCAACTGTTCCAGACTCCAGAGATATAGAGGCCTCTTACCTTAGGAGCTGGTTTTCTAGTGGAGGATAGCCCACAGACAATGAACGGGACAGCTGAGACAGGTGACAGGATCTCGGGCATAAGGTAAAGTCAGTGGTGGTTAGTGGAGGCCTTCCTCAGAAAATTTGAGCAGGCATGGTAGAGTCTAGTTGGAAAGCCTGCTAGCAGATTTCCCCCCTATTCTCCCATTTGGGAGGTGAAGGGAGGTCACTGTGGTTGCTTTGGACAACAGAAATTAGAAAGAGGGTCCTGGCTAGCATTGTGGGCGCTGAGGCAGGACTTGACCTTCTCCTCAGGAGGCCTCACAGTTTGCCTCCCGCCCCAAGCTGCCCTCAGAAAAGCTGATGGGTAGCCCATTCTGAAAAATTATTGCCAGAGGGGAATTCAAAGTCCTGAATGCACATAAAGAATCCAGGGGCTTAACCATGTTTGCTTATTTATGAGTAAAGGTGCATCTGGAAGTTGCTTAAGTTTACTCACCACAAGGATAGTTCTACAGAGGAAAATGACAAATTGTATAAAGAAACAGTGATGATGATCAGCTTCCACAGAATTTCAAAATATTGGCTGGAGGACACAGTAATGGGGCAGATTGTGCAATAGATGAAATCCTATGTGAGATCCTGAGGAGCCTTAGACATTTACAAAAAGCTGTCTCAGGAAATCATCTTTTAAATCCCAGCACCAGCCTCCATGTGACCCTGAGAGGAGTCTTTCTTTAAGAAAGACTGCAAGTTGGCTGACTCATGCCTCCTGTGTCATTGGCCATATTTATAGGCATTAAAACATGGTTTTCACTGGGGAAGGCACAGTTTCTAGTTCACCTTGCACTCTGCTCACTCTAATGTTTAAAGTTATAATGGAATCCCTCAGAAACAGCATCTCTCATGGGAAAGTTAATTTTTATCACTGGAAGATTAACCTAAGTTACGAAAAATAAAGAGATGACTTTAATCAGCAACCAACAGATTTTAGGGCTTAAATAAAAACAAGGTGGGGATCATGACTAGGACATTAATAATGTGTGTGTGTGTGTGTGTTTTGTTTGTTTGTTTTTCTTTTCAGAAATCCATGATATTGATTCTTTTAGCCTGTTATATGAAAGGAGACATACTCCACTGAATTTAGATGGTTCTGACAACTGTTCTAGATATATACCCTATTTTCCCGAAAATAAGACAGTGTCTTAATTTTTGCTCCCAAAGATGCACTAGGTCTTATTTTCAGGTGATGTGTTATTTTTCCATGAAGAAGAATACGGTACACTTTTATTGTTAAATGAAAATAAAGGAAATTTATTACCTGAATACGGTATGGTAGTATGGTAGTTGTCAACACAAACCAGACAAACTGTGAATCCTATAGTATCAAGAATTTACTCATTTATTCAGTGATGATCGAGTCATCATCTTCTGGAACATCATCATAACAATCCAATTCCTGAATTTCCTGGTGAATTTCTTGTGACTCCGTTTCTTTCAGAATCAGTGGACCAAATCTCTCATGTTTAGCCTAGGGGAGTCTTATTTTCAGGGGATGCCTTATATTAAACTCGAAAGGAAGCCTGTAAGTAGGTCTTATTTTCAGAGGATGTCTTATTTTCGGGGTAACACGGTAGTTTTAGATTTAAACATATGTACTTATGTATTGAAACATAAACAGCTTGTTCTTTTAAATTCTGTCCCAGGGAATTGTTTGTTAATTTGAGGGAGGGAGGAGAGTGTGGGAGAGGGAGAGAGAGGGAGAGAGAGAGAGAGAGAGAGAGAGAAAGAGAAATAAAATAAAAAAGAAGAAGCATTGATAGAAAAAGGAAACATGGATCAATTGCCTCCTCTTTGCTTGGTGAAAAAAAATTTAATTTACATACTAGGTAGTTAAGTGCACTTAGCATGAATCAAACAAGCCATCAATTTTTGGGGCTGTGCTTTAAAAGAGGATGTTCCAGTTCACTGAGCCCCCTGAGCAGGGCAGCACCTTAATTCTTAAAGTTTCCTTTAAGAGATTACATTAATATGACTCAGCATTTGTGAGATGCCTAAATTTCTGTGCTCTGGAAGGCACATAATAATGGCAGAAAATCTGTCTTTGTCCAATATTGGCTTCTTTTGCATTTGCTAACCAAAGAATTGAAAGAAAGTCTGCATGACACAGGGCATCCAGGTCGGCGTGTTCTCTGACTTGGTCTGAAACCAGTGAGCTTTCAGGGCAAGGAATGCTGCCCAACCAACTGAAGTGCAATGGCCAGGAAAGAAAATAAATGTGTGTTATTATTTAGTAACTATTGTATTAATTTCATACCAACAACGCTAAAGCTACTTTAGTACACCCTAAATTTACCTCCTGCCCTTCTTTCTGCCTTCCAGCTCTTTTTTTTAAATATTTTTTTTATTAAATTATTATCTGTGTACATATTTTAACATTGCCTCCCCCCCATACATACCCTCCCTCCCCAGAGTTTTGTGTCCATTGGTTGTACTTATATGCATGTATAAAAGTCCTTCGGTTGATCTCTTATCTCCTCCAGATCTCCCTACTCTCCCCACTGTAATTTTAGTCTGCTTGTTGCTTTACTGTGTTTATATTTGACTTTTGGTTTGTCAGTTTATAATGTTCTTTAATATCCGTAAATGAGTGAGGCCATGTGGTATTTCTCTTTTATTGATTGGCTTATTTCGCTCAGCATGATGTTCTCTAGTTCTATCCAGGTTGCTGCAAATGATGAGAATTCCTTCTTTTTTATGGCAGCATTGTGTAGATGTACCATAGTTTTTGGATCCAATCATCTGCTGACGGGCACCTAGGCTGTTTCCAGATTCTAGCTATTGTAGATTGTGCTGCTATGAACATAAGGGTGCATATATCCTTTCTGATTGGTGTTTCTAGCTTCTTGGGATATATTCCTAGAAGTGGGATTACTGGGTCAAATGGGAGTTCCATTTTCAGTTTTTTGAGGAAACTCCACACTGTTCTCCACAGTGGTTGCACCAGTCTGCATTCCCACCAGCAGTGCACGAGGGTTCCTTTTTCTCCACAACCTCGCCAACACTTGTCATTTGTTGATTTGTTGATGTTGGCCATTCTGACAGGTGTGAGATGGTACCGCATTGTTGTTTTGATTTGCATCTCTCGGGTAATTAGTGACTTTGAGCATGTTTTCATGTGCCTTTTGGCCTTTCTTCTGTCTTCTTTTAAAAATATTCTATTTAGGTCCATTGCCCATTTTTTAATTGGATCATTCATCTTCCTTTTATTTAGTTGTATAAGCTGTTTGTAGATGTTGGAGATTAAACCTTTATCAGTGATATCATTTGCAAATATGTTCTCCCACACAGTGGGCTTTCTTGTTTTGTTGATGGTTTCTTTTGCTGTAAAAAAGCTTTTAATTTTGATGTAGTCCCATTTGTTTATTTTCTCTTTAGCTTCCATCGCCCTAGGGCCAGTATCAGTGAAGTTCTTTTGGCAAATGTCTGAGATTTTGTTGCCTGTGGATGTTTCTAGTTTGGGATCCCTGTCTTGTTCCTGTTCTTAGAGGGAATGGTTTCCCGTCTGATGTTTAAGTCCTGTATCCATTTTGAGTTTATTTTTGTGTATGGTGTAAGTTGAATGTGGTCGATCTTTGAGAATGTGCCATGTGCGATTGAGAAGAATGTATATTCTGTGGCTTTGGGGTGGAATGTTCTGAAGATGTCGATTAATTCCATCTGGTCTAGGGAGTCATTTAGGATTGATATTTCTTTGCTGATTTTTTGTTTAGATGGTTTGTCAAAGGGTGACAGTGGGGTATCTTTTTTTCTGAGGTGGGTTTCTTGTAGACCACAGATATATGGGTCTTGTTTTCTTATCCAATCCATTACCCCATGTCTTTTGATTGGAGCATTTAGTCCATTTACATTTAAAGTTATTATTGATAGATACTTATTTGACGCCATTTTTAAAATTTTAAATAAAATCTGCGGTAATGAAGGTCTTTCGCTTCCTCTATTGTTATGATCCAGTCCTGATTTTTAGGCAGGTTTTGCTTTGTTTATTACACTAGAGTCAATTTGTGAATTAGCCTCTGGGGGCAGTGTTTCTAGGTTGACTTCCCAGGCTCTAGAGCTATTTATTTATTTATTTAATTTATTTTTTCCTGTCCTCTCTGAAGCAGGAGCTATTGGGGGGGGGGGGGGGGGGGGCAGGTCCTAGCAATTGCAATCTCTCGCAACTCTCTGATATCCCTCCGAGCCAGATCCAAATGTGTTGCTTTTTAGATATCTCCCCTGTTAGGAGCCCCATCCACTTTCACAGGTGACACCCGCCCAACAGTTGGGGCTTCCACTTGTAATCACCGCCCTTGTCCTCCAGCTTCCGCGAGCTTTGTGCGCGCAGGCTTTTGTCTTCGCCGCGAGCACTCTCTACCCTCTCCCCGTGGAATCTGACCTTTTCGCCGAGCAGTGGGGCACTCCTGGGGGGCCAGGTGTTTGCGCCGCCTGGGATCCGCGTTCTGGGGGATCACAGCTGCTTGGTGGTCTCTGCGGCTGTGGATATTCAGGCCTCTGATACGATCCTATCTTCCTCTCAAGATGGCGAGGTTTCCCCGTCCAAGCCTGTAGGTAGCTCCGGGCAGGGACTTAGCCCGCTTGGGTGCCTCCTTGTGAGGGGTACCTCTGTCAGCGGCCCCCCAGCAGTTTCTTCTGGTGTTCGCTGTCTCCCAGCTTGCTAATAAACACTCACAGCTCAACACCATAAGCTGCTCTCTCTTTCTGCTTCGGGACAGGGCTCAGAATCCGCCCATCTATTCTTCCGCCATCTTACCTTCTCCTGCCTTCCAGCTCTTAATAAAATCACTCATTTCTCTTTCTTGAAAAGATTATTTATATTTTTCATAATATTAAACACTATAATTTGTGTAAGCCTTAACAAATATTGAACTCTTTCATGGTACACAGTTATTTCACGATTGAACACTAATTCATATATATATATATATATATATATATATATATATATATATACACACACACACACACACACACACAAAGGGAATTATGATGTGCTCATCCAGTTAGGGCCGGACTTCTGCCTTCCTCCTCCAGGTGGCGATTTTTACATTTTAGGGTTTTTTTTTCATGCATTCTCAGGCTTTAGGGCACTAGTCAGGAGTAGGAGGAGGCCTGGGGTCAGCTTCCTGTGGTGCAGGGTGTTTCTGAGGCACCGGGACACCAACAGCTCGAGATTGGCATCTCTGTGCTTCCCAGTTCCTCTCTGCTCACAACGTTTTAGCAGCCTGACCCCACGGAACCCTCCAGCCTGGGGAGCAGGCCTCTCAGGTCTAACACTAAGGATGGTGAGTCCCTCCTGATGGCTGATGAGGAAGCTGGTGGAAGTTGCAGTGCCACTTTGTAAGGACGTGATGGTGACACTGAGCAGGGAGTATTGGAAAACCCTGGCCTGTTCTGAGTGTAAAGGCAACAGTGAGATGAAGTGTGGTTTTGCATGAGGAGTTTTGCTTTCAAGCTCAGAACACTGGGACCATAGATGGTTGTGGGGGGAAAAAAAAAAGGGACATTTTATGAAGTAGGATTCAAGCTTTTCCTAACATTTCTCAGTGGAAGAGTAGACTAGAAGACAGAGGACAGCAGCTGTGGACAGGAAGGGGCATTCCTGTAAATGGTAAGGGTAAGGGAACTGGAAGAGTGAGCACTGAGGACTGAGATACAGGCACCTAGAGTGCACCTAGCCTCTGGGCTGGGCAAGGACACTGAGCACCCTGAACACATAGAGCCTGGTGGTTGCCAGGCTCTCAACAGACCATAATCTTTTCACAAAATCCTGTAAATGTATAATTGATTACGTATATGGGTTTGTGGAACTTATTTCAGCACCTCACACACTTGTGGCCCGTGAGATTGTAGGGTTGTGGGACTATCACTGCTCTTGTATTCCTTGGACCTGGGCACTTTCAATAGACACTTAGCCGAGAATCCTAAGGCCAGAAGTAGGGGTTCATGATGTGGACCTTGTTTCTGACAACCAGTGTAGTCAGTATGAGGTCCTCCACACATAGGTTCCAGAATGTGCAAAGAGTAAAGAGAGCTGAATCAGGAACCTGTATGGTATGTCTATAAAAATACATATTTAGCCGAAACCAGTTTGGCTCAGTGGATAGAGCATCGGCCTGTAGACTGAAAGGTCCCAGGTTCGATTCCGGTCAAGGGCATGTGTACTTTGGTTGGGGGCACATCCCTAGTGCAGAGTGTGCAGGAGGCAGCTGGTCGATGTATCTCTCTCATCGATGTTTCTAGCTCTCTATCCTTGTCCCCTTCTCAATAAAATATATATTTTAAAAAATACATATATATATTTTTATTGATGTTAGATGTAGAAAGGATGGGGGGGGGGGGTGGTGAGAGAGACAGAGCAACAGGGAGGAGCAAAAAATAGGTATTGGTTGCCTCCTGCAAATATCTACTGTGGATCCAGCCCACAGCCCAGGCATGTGACCTCACACCACTGCATGGGTCAATGCTCAACAAAATGAGATAAATCATTTAGGACAGTATATCACTTTAGTACAGGGAATCATGGTCAGGTTGGTAATGATAGTAGTTGTTCAGAAGGCATAGTGTGAGCCTGAGGACTAACTCTCTTCCTGGGGCCACTGTTTGTGAGAAGTAGGTGTCACAACACAGCACAGGGACAGAAATTGTCATGTAGAGTGTGGGTAAAAGATAATTGTTTAGCAGTGGCCAAAACCTTTAAAAGAAGAGTGGACCTGAGATTAGACGAGGTCAAAGAGTAATTTAAACAAGATGATTCTAAGTCTGGTACATAACAACTTTTCTAAACTTTCACCAGGATTTTCTTGTGAGTCTTGTGCCCTGGCTATGGGGAGTTGCAGTCAGTGTTGTGGATTAGCTAGAAGACTTGAGTGGTCATCTGTGAGATTCACTGGGAATGGTTCAGGGGGCCATCGGGGCTGGGACTTGAGTGAAGGTTAAGTGAGAATTGCTGGCTCTGACTAATGAATGAACATTAACTGCAGCATAAGAGGAGGTGGGCTATAGATACTTGAGATCTGATTGTTGTTCTTAATAGTTGAGGTTGAAAGAAAGAAACAGTCATGGAAAGAGGCCTATATAGCAGGAATCAAGGCTGTGTCTATGATTGTGGACTATCAGAGTCTGGGCAGTGCTTGATCCTGATTCAATATGGCAATCATCCTCTGTACCAGACATGCTGACTAAAAGGCAAGGAGATCCTGATCCTCTCAGGAGGAATGGGGGCTCCTTGATGAGGCTCAGAGACGTCTGTACTGCAATGTCACGGGGCTGGGGAAGTGCAGGTTTTAAGGGAGGTGTGGTACAAAGAGTGATGTGCACTCAGAGAGGGAATGTGAATTCATGGCCACAGCACCATGACATTGACATGAGTGACTGAAGAAAGAGTCCATTTCAGTGGTTCCTAGATGTAACAATAAGGTAAGAGAGGACTAGATTTTGGAGGTGGTGAACTATAATTTTGGAAAATAAGGTTATTAGGAAAAAATTTATCCACAACACAGCATATTTGCATTTCCATTGAAATGGTGCCTCTGGGAAGGAAGCTGTGTGAGATGAGTGTTGTTCAGGGTACTATGTGCAGCAGGTAGTACAAAGCAATGGCCTCACCGATTGGGATTGGGATCAAAACGTTGACGTGTGATGCCATGTTTTTAGTGTCTTAGAGGAGTAATCTGAGGGACTACAATGCTATTTCCTGAGAAAACAGTATCAAATCACTCCCACTGTCTTTATGGCCAATATCCCTCAAAAACCTATACTTTTGATATCCAATCTATTGATAAGAGGCAGTGTGACGTACATGGGAGAGCCCGAGCTCAGGTATCTTCTATCTACTCAACTGCCTTAATTGTTGGAAGAAAAATATCAGCACGAATATAAGAAGACAGTTCCTTTCGTGGAATTAAGGCCTGACATTTTCTCAAATGTGAAGAGTGGAAAGAGCAGATGGATTTGGAGGGTAGGTAGTAGGATAGACTTATAATATTGGGAGTGACTCTGATTATTAGTTGTACTGTCCCCATTATGACAGGCTGTGAACTTTGAGGATGTGGCCATTACCTTCTCTCAGGAGGAATGGGGGCTCCTTGATGAGGCTCAGAGACGTCTGTACTGCAATGTCATGCTGGAAGTGTTTGCACTTGTATCATCTGAAGGTAAGATCTTCATGTTTTCCCAGTGTCCTGAGGTGATGATTTCTCTTCCTTTATTCCTCAGGCATAGCTTTCTCTCTCCCACAGCCAGAACATTGCCTCTGCTAATTTCCCCCACTGTCCTGTCAAATGTGCTGTTGCCGCCAGCCTACTCAAGGACTCCAAGATCATCAATAACACCTGTTATCTCAAAAAGTGTTAGGGAGTTAAGTGTTAGGGAGTCAGGCGTCTTGCAGTCAGTTTAATGGGTCTCAGTTTGGACTTTCTCTTCAAGGGAAACTAACAGTGTCCACATGCATGGCTTCGTAAGGGTTCTTTGCAGCAGCTTCGGCCATGTTATGGTTTTTTATCAACATGAACCATGGGCTGTTCTTCTAAGGCCCCTATTCAAATTCTGTAATATTTTCTTCCCTGAATACTATAGCAAGTGTGGCTCAGGCCCAGTGCTGACTGCTCACTACTTCATCACCTGTTCCTCTGCACTGGTGCCTCTGCAGTATTCTGCAACATTGGCTTGCACATGTGTTATGAGTTGCACTTACATATGTGCTAAAGAATTTTCAAAACTTACTACTCCTTTATTGATATTTACTTGAAGTAAGATGGGACCAACGTCCTTCCCATCTCTCTCGATCCCCAACAGATAAGTCATGGTGAATGCTGTTAGGTAAAGGATGAGCTGGAGATCCATATTCTAATCCATGTGGTGCTTTGCAGGTTTGTATCATACTTCTGTTGAGGCCTCCTTGTCTTGGGATCTTCATTAGCCCAAAAAAGTCACAAGAGCCTCCTTTTTTTTTTTTTTTTTTTTTTTTTTTAAAGAGCCTCTTATTCATTCTTCCTGCACATCTTTTATAATCGAATAATTTCATGGAACCAACATGTAATGTGTAACACACTTTTACAATGAGACTTCCCCCTGTCACACAGTCAATATTCATTTTCTCACCATTTCTCACTTTTCAGGTTGCTGGCATAAAATGGATGATGAGGAGTCCTGTTCTGAGCATAGCATATCTGTACAAGGAGAATCACAGGACAGGGCTTCTAAGACAGCTCCAACCACCCAGAGGACGCCTCTGTGTAAGCAGTGTTTCTATGTGTTACAACATATTTTTCACCTAACTGGTTCACATTCAGCATACTTTGAGCAGAAAGACTTCTGTAGTGATACATGTGTTGGAGACTTATGTTTCAGTGCATACCCTTACCAGCAGCAGAGGAATGAATGTGGAGATGAGTCCTGGAAACAAGCTATGGACTGGGCATCCTATATGAGCAGGTACAGCTTCTACCTATCGATGGTGCCTTCAACTTGCAGGGAGGTTGGGGAAGATTTGCAGTACACCTTGGAGCTTCACCAGCACCAGGCCACTCTCAACATCGAGAAGCTACACTGTGATGGTGAGGTTTCACGGGAATTTCCTGATTATAAAAGTGATCATCGGTGGAGTGACTGTGAAAATGCTGCAAGCCATATCTTGAAAGTTGTTCAATGTCAAGGTGAATTTTCTAGAGAAGTGACTTATGAGTGTAAGAAATGTAGGAAAGTATTTAGACGATTCTTTAACCTCATTGGACATAAGAGAGTTCATCCTGGAAAAGAGATGTATGAGTGTAGTGAATGTGGGGTTTCCTTCCGTCGAAGAGCTCACCTCACTGTACACCTCAGACTTCACACTGGAGAGAAGCCATATGAGCATACTGAATGTGGGAAGTCTTCTATACAAAAATGTAACCTTATTAAAAGTCAGAGAATTCGCACTGGACAGAAGCAATATGAGTGTACTAAATGTGGGAAGTCCTTCAGTGATAGAAGTGCACCCTTTAAACACAAGAGAGTTCACAATGTAGAGAAGCCCTATGAGTGTACTGAGTGTGCGAAGACATTTAGCCAAAAATCTCACCTTATTATACATCCGAAAGTCCACACTGGAGAAAAACCAAATGAATGTACTAAATGTGGGAAGTCCTTCAGTGAACGAAGTAAACTCATTAAACACCAAATAGTTCACACTGGAGAGAAACCATATGAGTGTAGTGAATGTGGGAAGTGCTTCAGAGAAACAAGTAAACTGATTAAACACCAGAGAGTTCACAATGGAGAGAAGCCATATGAGTGTACTGAATGTGGGAAGTCCTTCAGTGAAAGAAGTAAATTGATTAAACACCAAAGAGTTCACACCAAAGAGAAGCCATATGAGTGTACTGAATGTGGGAAATCTTTTAGCCAAAAAACTCACCTTATTATACATCGGCAAGTCCACACTGGAGAGAAGCCATATGAGTGTACTGAATGTGGGAAGTCTTTTAGCCAAAAATCAATTCTGATTACACACCAGAGAGTTCACACCGGAGTGAAGCCATATGAGTGTACTGAGTGTGGGAAGTCTTTTAGCCAAAAATCAATTCTTATTATACACCAGAGAGTTCACACGGGAGAAAAGCCATATGAGTGTAATGAATGTGGAAAGTCCTTCAGTGATAGAAGTGCACTCATTAAACACCAGAGAGTACACACTGGAGAGAAGCCATATGAGTGTACTGAATGTGGGAAGTTTTTTAGCCAAAAATCTCACCTTATTATACATCAGCAAGTCCACAATGGCGAAAAGCCATATGAGTGTAATGAATGTGGAAAGTCCTTCAGTGATAGAAGTGCACTCATTAAACACCAGAGAGTTCACACTGGAGAGAAGCCATATGAATGTACTGAATGTGGGAAATCTTTTAGCCAAAAATCTTACCTTACTATACATGGTAAAGTCCACACTGGAGAGAAGCCATTTGAGTGTCCTGAATGTGGGAAATGTTTTATCCGAAAATCTGACCTTATTAGACATCTGAATGTCCACACTGGAGAGAAGCCATATCAGTGTAATGAATGTGGAAAGTCCTTCAGAGATAGAAGTGCACTCTTTAAACACCAGAGAGTTCACACCGGAGAGAAGCCATATGAGTGTACTGAATGTGGGAAGTCTTTTAGCCAAAAATCAATTTTGATTACACACCAGAGAGTTCACACTGGAGAGAAGCCATATGAGTGTATTGAATGTGGGAAGTCTTTTAGCCAAAAATCAATTCTTAATGCACACCAGAGAGTTCACAATGGAGAGAAGCCATATGAGTGTACTGAATGTGGGAAGTTCTTTAGTTACAGAAGTGCACTCTTTAAACACCAGACAGTACACACTGGAGAGAAGCCATATGAGTGTACTGAATGTGGGAAGTCTTTTATCCGAAAATCTGACCTTATTGGACATGTGAAAGTCCACACTGGAGAGAAGCCATATGAGTGTAATGAATGTGGACAGTCCTTCAGTGATAGAAGTGCACTCTTTAAACACCGGAGAGTTCATATCGGAGAGAAGCCATATGAGTGTACTGAATGTGGGAAGTTCTACAGTCAAAGAAGTACATTAACTAAACACCAGAGAGTTCACACTAGAGAGAAGCCATACGAATCTTAATGAATTTGGGAAGCCCTTAAGCCAAAAATCTAGTCTTATTAAACATCTGAAAGTTCACACTGGAGAAGAGTGTTTAATGTGCAGGAATATTTTATTTTAGTCACTTAAAATAACACTAAAGGTGACTGTTTGGCACCTATTTTTTTTTTTTTTTTTTATCTTAAACTTTTTAATGGAACATATAGTGTTCTATATTCTTCATGTGTTTCCAGTACAAGTAAGAATTGAAGGATATTCCCAGAACTACTATCTGATACATTTGTAGCTCAAGAGATTTTTTTATTGAATTATGCTTTTATGAATTCTTTTAATTCCTAATTCACCAACCTGTAAATTGCTTACCGTGCTCTGTCTGGTTTATGATTTTTTAGTAAAGATATTTTTCTCTATTACCTTAATTTTTTTATTTTATTTTTTATTTTCACTTCTAGGGATGATTGTCAAGTACAATTATGATATATCATCCTAGAGTTAAGTTATTGTTTGGAGTTAACATATTGTTTGAATCCCAACCTTTCTATGCTTTTGGAGGTACAGCATAATAACAGACAATTACACTTTAACCAATATTGGTTTATAACTCATTGCTGCCCAAGGCCTTGAAAGAAAGAGTACTTGACTTTGTGGTTTTAGTTTTGCATATTTGATCCCAGCGCATATGATTTTTTTTCTCTCTCTCATATTGATGTCTCTCTCAATATCTCTCTTCTTCTCCCCTTCCATTGCTCGCTCTCTCTCTCTCTCTCTCTCTCTCTCTCTCTTAAAATATCCTTAGATGAGGATTATAAAAAAATGCAAACATTCACTCTGGTGCCCTGAGATGAGGCCTCTGTCTGCACAGCCTAACTTAACTCACTCTTTCATACCTTTGCCTTGGACATTCCCGCTATAGCTGGGTACACTGTGTCCTTCCCAGGGTTCGGAAGAGAGGAGGCCCAGTCAAAGCACAGGGGGAATTGGGATTCTGTGTCTGTCTGAGATGTGCTGGCCTGGTCTCTTCTATCTCCATCCAAAGTGAATCTTCCCACCCCCTTAGGCACCTTGCTGCTGTAAATGAACCCACTTCTATATCTGGGAGAAACCCCTTGGTGCTTTGGACCCCAAAATCAGTTCACTTAGAAAGTCCTGCCTCCAACAACCCACTCATACCCCTGAGACCCTCTGGTGTTTAAGTCTCTTTTCCATGTTAGGGATTATTTTGCTGTTTGATTTTACCTAAAATAAAGCACTCCTCTCTTCTCCCCCTTACCCAAACAGTCCTGGAGGTAGCGTGGATGCTACAGGAGATGGTGCTGTATATTTTGAGTGGTGAGAACAAGCTGCAATACAAGCATTTCCAGAAGGAGAGGGTTTGTCTCATTATAAGTCCACTTTCTGAGGTTGAGATGTGGTTGGTGTACCCCCTCCCTAAGTTTTTCCTTTGCATAGAAGACCTTAAATGAGGTGATAGTTTTTGGTTTATGGGGAATAGTGGGCTGCTGGGATGTATGGTTGAGGGGCAGGGAGGTTGGGTTCCTGTGAATATCCTTTTGCCACTTCATCGGCCAGGTTCCTTGAGTGGGTGGGCTTAGGGAAGCTGTAGGGATGAGAATTTGGATCAGGTTGGATGGAGGGTCAGCAGCCATGGGTGAGCATAATGGACAAATATAAAGATCGAAGCCGTGGATACTGTTAAGCCCAACTGTTTCATGTACTGTAAATGCAGATTCCTCTGTCCTTGGGAACTGGCATCTAGTGGAGGACAGCCCACAAAGAATGGAGGACAGTCCACAAAGCCGGCTATGACTGGTAACAGCAGTATGGGGTAATTTGAAACTAGAGTTGGTCAGTGGGCACTTCACTGAAGAGTTCTGTGAAGGGCTGGCAGACTCCAGGTAGTAGCCTGAAGGGAGCATGTCCTGTGCATTTGCACCTGTATGGAAATCACTCTGGCTGCTTTGAACACCAAGGATCAGGAAGTGGTAAAAAATAAATAAATGGTGGCCAATTAAACAGTAGTATTGTGAATCTCATCCTGAGCCCGATTGAAAATACAACTAAATCAAATAACATCCACTTGTATTAACAAATTAGATGCAGCTGAGCAAACCATTTACGACTAGGAAGGGCAGATGAGAATGTCAAGAACTGGGAAGTGGACTTTCCAGGGACAGCAACCAGTGGGTCAAGAGGGTGAGGAGAAAGCTGTGTCGCAACAAAGCTGTGTCCCTTCACGAGGTGGGTAACATCCAAGTGCGTAAAGGAAAAGCCACAGGGAAGCTGGCTGCTGGGGATACTGGACCAAAGGCAAAAGCCCCAAAAGGCTGCCCCATGAAAGAAGGGCCATACAGCGTGGTGCTGGGGAGAGACAAAAATGCAGTTTCGTTGATTTGGTTTGGTTTTGTCTTTGCTTGTATTCTCTAAACCCAGAACACAGGACTTTTCTATTGCAAACACTCAACTGGGGCTTTGGAGCTGGGAGAGAGGCACAGACTTAAGGTGCCTGAGGAGGAAAGCAGGACACGGAGACATAGCCAAGAGTCCTGCATTGGGACATTCTTTTTTTTTTTTTTTTTACTTTAAACTTTTATTTTTTAAATTGTTACGTAAGTCTCCTTCACCCCTTGCCTTTGACCTCTGTCTCCCTGCTCCTGCCCAAAAGCACATGCCCTCACCCTTTTGCTATCTATGCCAACTGGTTATGCTCATATGCAAGCATACAAGTCCTTTGGTTGATCTTTGACACCCTCCCCTCCTGGGCCTTCCCTCTTAGTTTGGATGGTCTGTTCAATGCTTCTGTGACACTGGCTGTATTTTTTTGAATCAGTTTACCGTATTTTCCGGCATATAAGACGACACTGTGTTCTAGTAAAAAGCCTGCTCAGATTGACCAGAGTCAGAGAAGCGGTCTATTAAAAAAAGAACTGGTGTTGCCTCGGAAGTGTGGGGTAGTCTTATACAGCGAATATAGGCCTAAACCTATGTTTTAACTGTAAAATTAGGGGGGTCGTCTTATACGCTGGAAAATACGGTATTCATTATATTGCACAAATCAGTGAGGTCATGTGATATTTATCCATCTCTGATGGCTTTATTTCCCTTAGCATAATACTGTATGGGTCCATTGATGCTGTTGCAAATAATAAGATTTCCTCCTTTTTTACAACAGCATAATATTCCCTTGTGTGGATGCAGCACAGGTTTTGAATCAACTCATCTGCTGATGGGCATTTAGGCTGTTTCCAAATTTTAGCTCTTATAACTACCATTGTGCTGCTCTGAACATGGGTGTGCATATATGCTTTCTGAGTGGTGTTTCTGACCTTTGGGGATTTATTGCTAGCAGTGTGACATACTTAATCTTTGAAACCTAAGTGGCCAATTTTCCCCAGAAAAGCTATCCTATCCTAGTAGACTCAGGGAAGCAGATACTTTCTGCCACACCCTGCATTTTGACCTTAACCAAAAAAAAAAAAGGGCAGAGGCTAAGTTTATGGGTCCTTAATAGTCCCAAAGACCCTTCAGTGTCTGTATAGGAAAAGAGACTGGTCCATCCTTCTATTCTTAGAATCCTATCTATTAAAAGAGCAATAGGCAAATTAACCATCACTTCACTACAATTGCAAGCCAAGCCCATCAGTCAATCTGGACCGACTATGCAAATTAACCCCAAGAAGATGACTGCAGCCAGAGGGAGATCAGAAGGGAGGCTTGACCTTCGCATCCCAGGAGGGGAGGAGAGGATGCAGCACTCACTGGAGGCCTGCAGTTGCACAGATCTGCAAACCCCTGTGTCGCGGCCAGGAGGATGTCAATTGGGTCCACCATGGTGGCTGTCCCTGCAATCGCGCACCTTCTGGGCCAGGAGGCGGGAACTGCACTGCCACTCCTTGGCACTGATGACCTGCAGGTGTTACTTCCGCTTGGCCCACAAGCTCCACTTGGCACAGTTGCCCCTGCCACCATCGCCATGTGGGGAATACATGCTGCCCTCCAGTGACCCACCTCCTCTGCTCAGAGGCTCTTCCAGTGTGCTGTACACAGGCCCAGAGCAGCCTGGGTGGGGCGGGATGCCTGCGAGTTCTGCTCACTGGCTGCTTTGCACTGCATGTGCTGCCCATGCCCAGAGTTTGCTGGCCAAGGCTATGAAGGCAGGCGTCTTTCCGCACCTTTCCCACTGGCCTCTCTGTGTCTGAACACGCTGCCCATGAACCTGGAGCCAGGCGCCTGGCTTCCTTGCCTTGGCAGTGCTCTCTGGGCTGGTAGGCGGCCTCCCACCCCACCCACTGGCATCCCCACACTTGTGAGTGCTGCCCACAAAGACCAGAGCAGCCAGGACGGGGTGGCTGCCTGCCTTCCTTGCCTTGCCGAAGAACCTAGGAGTCCCACCAACCCCCCGCCACTTGGTGCCTGCACCCTAGGACTGGAGGCATTCTGGCACCCAGGACACTCAGAGTCTATGTACAGGCCTACAGGCTAGGAGCAGCCTGGGTCACCAGGATGTTCCCAGGACCTAGGCCAATCCGTGCCTGCATATGCAAAATAACCTGCCAAAGATGGTGGGTTAATTTTCATACTACTCCTGATCGGCTGGTGAGCGTAATGAATGTATGGTCAACTTACATGTTTCTTTTAATTATATAGGAGATATACATACATACATACATACATACATACATATATATTCTCTGCACTATTACATAATTCTCAGCAATATTTAGGAAAACTCCATCAGACTTCAAAAGAGCCATGTGCTATTAAGAATAAAATTTTATACACTGGTGTCATTTGTTGTAAGACTCTTGAGGTTTAAATGGAACCACCAGAGAGGAAAGATGGCAACAGAATAGAAGACATGTCCTGAGGCTTGTCCCAGAGCTTGTAGAGTGAGCAGCTGAAACAAGTGGAATTCAGCCCAAATTTGGCGAGGAGCTACAGTTGGTGAGATAGTTTGCACCAGGGAAGGACAGAGGTTCTCTTGATAAAGGTAAAATCAGGGATCTAGGCAAGAGAATCTGCCAAGCCTCTGTGGCTAGAAGGTCAGGAGTAATGAGTCCCTGAGGACAGGCACAGCATTTATCTGGGGGAGGGGGGGGGGGGTGGGGGGAAGGACCACGCACTGTGAGAGGTGGGGGATTTTGGACATTGGAGTTTGGACTTTGGATCTGAGCTCAGAGGCAGCTCTGAAAGGCTGGACGAAATTTACAGTGCAGGCAAAAGAGGAGCTCGTGAGGACAAGGTCCTTGCACTGGGGCTTGTTCCTTTCCCCATTGAACCTGGTTCATGGGATCTTTCGGATACCGACACCTGTGGCTGAGGGGCAGGAGAAGGTGTGGGCTTCTGGAATCTGGGGAGAGTAGGCGGCAGTCCAGGGGAGGTGGTAGTGGTCTAGTGCTGAGTCATATCTAAGCCCTTCATCACTATTTTCTCCTGAGAGATAGCCCCTTCTCCAGTCTCCAGGCAACCAATATAGCCACACCCAGATCACACCTTGAATAATACAAGGAATCTGAATAATCCCTGTGGACATAGGATGGGCCTAAAGAGGAAGCTTTAGCCCCAGCAACTGGAAACTGACAGGGCCTTTGGAGGTCAGATGCCTCAAAAATGCTGACCTGGGCTTGGCTTGGATACAGGGCTCAACCAGGTTGCTCCATGCCCTTCTGTGTCTGGCCTGAGTCATGGAATCGGAGACTTCCGGTTCCTGTCCAAAATGACCCTGTCAGCAGCACACCCAGGGAGCTGGGTCTCTGGACTGGTGACCTATCCAGGGGACTGAGTGGGCTGTTGATGGCTCCTTGGAAATAGTTGTGAGCTTGCTCTCTCTCTCTCTCTCTCTCTCTCTCTCTCTCTCTCTCTCTCTCTCTCTCTCTCTGGTTAATCCTCAATTGAGAATATTTTTTCATTGATTTTTGAGAGAGTGGAATGGTTGCCTTCAGCACACACCCAGACTAGGGCTGGGAACCTGCAACCAAGTACATGCTCTTCACTGGAATCGAACCCTGTACCTTTCAGTCCACTGGTGGATGCTCTATCCATTGAGCCACACCAACAAGGCCTAGAGATGGTTGCTCTCCACGCAGGTGACAGTGGGCCCAATGCTCCTGGGAGACCAGCGCCATATTGATGATATTGATCAGACAGTGACGCAGTAACCAGGACGCCAGGCAGATGGCGCCCAGAGCATGGCATGGGGACAGAAGGAACCACCCAGCAGCCTGGGCCTCTTCCTCCAAGGCTGGTTCCTTGGTCTGTTTGCTCCCCCCATAGGTGCCTCTTCGAGCATCCCTTACCCAATGGCGCCAGAGGGCGGCACTGTTGCCTTTGAGTGAGACCAGGTGAAGTCCCAGAAGCTCGAGTAAGTGGTGCCTGTCTCGCCACCCAGGACCATCACACAGCTGGGCACATCTCAGCTTGTGCGCACCCCAAAGCGCAGTGTGACCTTGTGCCCAGTTTCCCAGGCTGATCCTCTGAGTCCCCATGCAACATGTAAGGGGGCGGTGCCAGCGACCTCATTTGCATATGCTGGGACTTGGCCAATGGGCAGAGCGGGTGGGGGGCAGGGAAGAGTGACCACAGCCCAGGCAGTGGCCATAGCCCAGGCCCTGGATGTAAGCGCCCCAGAGCCCTGCTCTTCAGGGGACGGACCCTGGCGCCTGTTTCCCCTGCGCAGCAGGCCCGCCCGGCCCATCCCAGCGCAGAGACCATGCTGCTCCGGGGGTGCTGGCCCTGTTGTAGGCAGGGAGACTGAGGAAGCAGTTCCTCAAAGCCAGCAAGGTGGGGGCGCGGGAAAGTGGGGGGCGGGTTCCCCAACACTCCTGGACCACAGGGCTCCAGATCTGCCCACCTATGAGTGCGCGGGGGTGGAGGAGGGTCTGGAGAAGGAGAACATGGCCAATGGGTCTCCATGTGCAGAAGGGGAGTGAGCAGGGACCCAGCTCATACCCCCTCCCCACCATCCCACGGTGGGAGTGCGGGGTTCCCGGGCGCATATGCGGGCCAAAGACCCTGCGTCCTGCCCCCTTCGGGCTTGGAGCTCCCCACGCGTGGGCCTAGTGATGGATCTGCAGGGCTGCGGTCCAGGGTTCCCCACCGCCTTCCTTCCTCCCCTTCATCTCTCCAGGTCTCCCTGGCCTGGCCCCCAGGTCAGGGGACACCTAGACAGACCAGTCAATAATGTTAGACACCCCCAGGACAGGGCTGGGGCGTCCTGGAGAGCTTCCTGGAGGAGGAGGCTATGTCTTGGGAAGATGAAGTAGGAGGAGCAATTGGGGGTTGGTTGGGGACTGGGAGAAAAGGAAGAAGGGCTTTCTGTGCTGAGGAAACAGGAAAATTGACCTGCAGGCATGAGATTGGTGTGTGGACACTGTTGTGTGTGGACAAACCAATTTGTATTCCAATCCTGCAGCCTCTTCCGGCCATGGCAGGGCTCACCCTGTAAAACCTGTCCTATCCCTGCACCCCTGGACCTGCACTCGCCTCTCCCTCCCAACAGCCCCCCAATGTTGCTAGAACCAGATGGGGGACATCCTTTGGAATACACATTCCTGAGGTCTAACCCGGCACCTCCCACAAATTGGCTCCCGAAATGCTGCTGGGATGAGTGGCTTCACTTCTTGTTGTCTCAGTCTGAGGCCTAAGCCCTCTCTGCCCTCAATCTTTCCCCTTCCCTGGATGCTGCCTGGTGGATGTCAGGGTTCCGGCTGGGGGTCCTGGGTGGATAGGGATGCCCTTCTGGGAGATGGTCCTACAGGAGCGTCAGTGGGGAGGGGAGAAGGATTCCCTGCTGATCCTGAGCACTCTGAGGAGTCTCTGAGGGCAGGTGCATCTCCTGACCTGGGACACAGGCTGTGAGGCCAAGACAAGGGCTGCAGCCTAAATGGAGATTTAAAAATATCAGTGCAGCCCTTACTGGTCTGGCTCAGTGGGTAGAGTGACAACCTGCACACTGAAAGGTCCAGGGTTCCATTCCTGGCCAGGACACATGCCTGGGTGCTGGATCCCAGTGTGGGGCATGCAGGAGGCAGCTGATCCATGATTCTCTCTCATCATTGATGTTTCTCTCTCCCTCTCCCTTTTTGTCTGAAGCCAATAAAAATACATATGTAAAACAATGAACAGCCAAAACCAGTTTGGCTCAGTGGATAGAGGGTCGTACTGCGGACTGAAAAGTTCCAGGTTCAATTCTGGTCAAGGGCAAGAACCCTGGTTGTGGGCCAATCCCATATGGGGGGTGTGCAAAGGCAGCTGATGGATGTTTCTCATCGATGTTTCTACAATAGCTTTCTATCCCTCTCTCTTCCTTTCTATAAAAACTCAATAAAATATAGTTTAAAAAATCAAACCATAAATGCATGAACAAGTGAAACAAAACTATATTTATCTCTCCCTTTCTCTAAAATCAATGAATATATATAAAAAAAAAATGAACAAGGAAATTCAGAAAAAGGCTGAATCTGAGAGTGGTGTGTGTGTGTAAAAGATAGAGAGATAATTAGCGTCAGATAATTTGATCACAAATCAATGTATATTATACTTACTTATCTTTATTTCTACAGATAATTAGTGAAAAAATAAATGGCATTGAAGTCACAAAACTAGATGATCACTTTCTTGACATGAAAAGGATAAGAGCATTTTTATGTCAATTGTGTGAAGAATGTGAGTCTCATCACATGATCTCACTCCGATGTGGAGTCTAAGTAACAAAATACCAATCTGATGATCGGAGTGGATGTGCACATGGAAGCATAGAGCAGTGTGGAACCTCGGAGGGAAGGCAGGGGAGGTAATCAGACAAGGACCTTGCATGCATCTGTGCATGGCCCAGGAACGCAGACAATGGGGTGGTGAGGACCTGGGTCAGCGGGCAGCAGTGGGCTGGAGGCGAAAAGTGGAGAAAAGGTGGACATAAGTAATAATTTCAACTATATGAATTCTTTTAAAAAGGAGAGAAAGAAATATAGGGGAAACATTTTTTTAAAGGAAACAAATTTGCCTGTAGTTGTGAGATGAGACACACCAATACTATGAAGAGAGTGGAGTCTAGGATGGTCATATACAGGTGTGGATCATGTGACCCAAAAGGCAGTTTTTTCCCAGGTCTAAGCCCAAATGAGGACCCTTGATTATAAAAGAGCGTGGATATGGTTCACTGGTTCCCTCTAGTGGATAAAATTCAGAATGCTCTCTATATACTAGAGGCCTTGTGCACAAAATTTGTGCAAGGTTAGGGGGCCTAGGCCTGGCTGGTGAATGAGGCTAATCGGTGGGGTGATGGGGAAGGGGCTTCCACTGGCACCCGCCTTGGCTGGCTTGGGGTCTGTCGGCTGGGAGCAGCTCCTTCATTGAGCATCTGCTGCCTGGTGGTCAGTGCGCATCATAGCGACTGGTCATTCCGCCAGTTGTTTCACGTTTTGATCGATTTACGTATTAGGCCTTTATTATATAAAATATGTATTTTTTATTGACTTCAGAGCAGAAAGGAGAGGGAGATAGAAACATCAATGATGAAAGAGAATCATGGATTGGCTGCCTCCTGCACACCCCTCACTGGGGATCGAGCCCATGACCCAAGCATGTGCCCTGACCTGCATCATGGCCTCAAATTTGACCAAGAATCAACTGTGACCTCCTCATTCATAAGCTGATGCTCAACCACTGAGGCACACCAGCTGGGCAAGTTGGGCAGTCTTGGCAAGCAATTAAAAAGCCCCAGCATGTGGTTATGCGCCTTGGAGGGTCAGAATGTATTTCTAATTTGAGATCCTCATATGGATACATATTGAGGCACCCTGGATGTGTCTCCTGGGCATGGCAGCTGAGTAAAGCATCACCAGATCCTGGTGCTGCCCTCAACTGGCCTGAGGGCCTGCGTAGGTATATTTGTCTTTTCTGACTATGACACAGGGTGACACCCAGAGCGCTGATCACATGGCATTTCTGTTGTGGGGAACATCCATGCATGAGAAAGCATTGGAGGATTACAATGGGACTCCTTTTTTTTTTTTTTTTTTTTTTTAATGCGTTTCGCCTGGCTGGTGTTGCTCAGTGGTTGAGTATCAACCTATGAACCAGCTAATGGTTTGATTCCTGGTCAGGGAACATGCCCAGCTTACGGCTCAATATCCTGTGTGTAGCATGCATGAGACAGCCGATCGATGATTGTCTCTCATCAGGGATGTTTCTATCTCTCTCTCCCTCTCTTTCCTCTCTGAAATAAATAGAAAGATCCTATATAATAAAAGGGTAATATGCAAATTGACCAAATGCCTGAACGACTGGTCGCTATGACATGTACTGTCAGCCAGGGGACAGACGCTCAATGCAGTAGCTGCCCCCTGATGGTCAATGCACTCCTACAGGAGAGTGCCACTCAGCCAGAAGCCAGGCTCACGACTGGAGAGCGCAGCGGCAGTGGTGGAGCCTCTCCCACCTCCTTGGCAGCACTAAGGATATCTGACTGCCAGCTTAGGGGGCCTAAGGGATCAGTCAGACATCCCCCAACGGCTCCCAGACTGTGAAAGGGTGCAGGCTGGACTGAGGCCCCGCCCCCTCAGTGCACGAATGTCCTACACCAGGTCTCTAGTGTGTATACACACTGGAGACCTGGTATAGGACATTAAAAAAAAAATTATATATATATATATATATATATATATATATATATATATATATATATATATCTTTGCCCTCTGCTGTCCCCTCTCAGGGGACATCGGAATTCTAGCATATCACTCGATGTCCCCTCTCAGGGGGGACATTGCAGTTTATTAGTGATTACGGGGAACTGAGTTAATTCAACACACGTGTCCACCACAAAGTAGCTCGAGTAGCTGGTAGCCAATGTCCAGAATGGTTCAGAGTGCAAAGGGATATATATATATAATGTGTTTCTTTTAATCCTCACCCAAGGATATGTTTTATTGATTTTATTTTATTTTTTTAAATATATTTTATTGATTTTTTACAGAGAGGAAGAGAGAGGGATAGAAAGTTAGAAACATCGATGAGAGAGAATCATCGATCAGCTGCCCCTTGCACACCCCCCAATGGAGATGTGCCCACAACCAAGGTACATGCCCTTGACTGGAATCGAACCTGGGACCCTTCAGTCTGCAAGCCAATGCTCTATCCACTGAACCAAACTGGTTTCAGCTGTTTTATTGATTTTAGAAAGAAAGGAAGAGGGAGAGTAAGAGAGAAACATCGACATGAGAGAAACAACTGGCTGCCTCCCATATGCACCCTTAACCGGGGATTGAACCGCTTAACTTTCGGTGTCCAGGGTGATGTACCAAACCACTGAGCAACCCAGCCAGGCATGTTGAGACTTTGAACAGAAATGATTGTGACATTGTCCCCGGTTCCCTGTGTGGAGCATCCCTGGGGCCCCACAGGTCCTCCATCTCCTTCCCTTTATCACTGGAGGAAATCAAGTCTCTGTGTTATTTCCTGCGAATTCATCATTTGTTACTCACCGTTTTATGTGCTTTTTTTTTTTTTTTTTTTTTTTTTTTAGAAAGTAGATCTCACAAATCAAGCTGTTGCAGAAATTGTTTTGAAAGCCACAGAATACATTCAGCCCAATCCACGTAACGTGGGACAAAGTCTGGAACTGTCTCTTGCCCATTCACGGTGACCCACGCTGACCACCCATATTGGCTGGGCCCTCCCTTGATGTGATCTAGAAGCAATGCCCTTGCGGTCTCAATCCTCAAATGTGGTTTAGGGTTTGTTTTTTAAAATATATTTTTGTTTATTTCAGAGAGGAAGGTGAGGGAGAGGGGGAGAGAGAGAAACATTGATGTGGGAGAGACACATGGACACACTGCCTCCTCTTACATGCCCTGACCAGGGCCGGGGAACCTGCAACCAAGGTACGTGCCTTGACCAGAATCAAACCCAGGACCCTTCAGTCTTCAGGCCTGAGCCAGACCGGCTACAGCTTATTTACTTTTTAAAATATATTTTTATTGATTTCAGAGAGGAAGGGAGAGGGAGACAGAGAAAGAAACATCAATGATGAAAGATAATCATGGATCGGCTGCCTCTTGAACGCCCTCTACTGGGGATCCCAGGCATGTGCCCTGACCTGGTATTGAACCGTGACCTCCTGGTTCCTAGGTTGATGCTCAACTCTGAGCCGCACAGGCCCACAGGGAGATGGTTGTTAGTTTTTGTTTGTGTTTTTGCACCTGAGGATATTTTTTCATTGATTTTTAGGGAGAGTGGAAGAGAGAGGGAGAGAAGAGAAACACAGATGTGAGAGAAACACATTGATTGGTTGCCTCCTTCATGATCCCTGGCCCACCCGAGAAGCCTGCAACCTAGGTATGTGCCCGTGACCCAATCAAACGTGGGACTCTGGTTCGAAGGCCAATGTTCTATCCACTGAGCTTCATGGGGGATGTATTTTAAGAGAACCTGCAGTCTCACTGTCCACAGCTTTGAGGTCACCTGCTTGCAAATTAATGTGGATTAACTGCTGCCCAGGTACTGGGGCTCATTCACTGTTCACCCTCGTCATGGCTGCCCACCCTGCTGAGAGCTCCCTGCAGGACACTGCCAGGCTTCCTCCACACCAGGGAGGATCTGGGCGCCTTGCAGAGGACCTGGTAGCAAAAGCTGAGATGAGATATGCATTCATTCCTATTGGCATCTTCATTGGTGGGTGCTTAGCCCTGAGGAGGACTCAATGCTTTTATTGTTTACAAAGAGGGACTTTGTTCTACAGCTTTAAAAACCCTTACGGCCAGTTTACAAAAACGCATCGTGGTTTGTTTGTTGTATTATTTTTAATATATTTCATTGATTTTTTTACAGAGAGGAAGGGAGAGGGAGTTAGAAACATCGATGAGAAAGAAACATCGATCAGCTGCCTCTTGCACACTCCCAACTGGGGATGTGGCGGCAACCAAGGTACATGCCCTTGACCAGAATCGAACCCGGGACCTTTCAGACTGCAGGTTGACACTCTACTGACTGAGCCACACTGGTTTTGGCAACAAACGCTTTCTGTTTGTTTCTGTCCCAGGTGGTTCACTGATCGATATGGGTACTGCCATGAAGCTGATGGCGGAGGTGAAAGAATCCTTTGATATCAACGTCAGGGAAACCTTTATCGATCCACTCAAGTTAGTCCATGACAAAGATTTAAAACAGATTTCGGTAAGTTTTCTCAGCTGTAAACCCCCCGAGTTGCTACTTAAAATGATGCTTGTAGTTAAAACCATGGGGGAGCCAGCAAAAGCATCATCTTAGTGTGGGCGGTGAAACAGATAAGCACTCAGTGATTTTCACTTGACCCCCTGCCCAGGAGCCCCAGAGCCATGAGCCCTTTATCCTCTAGCTGTGTGTGTGAGTGTGTGTGTTTTAATGGTAAATATGTTTGTTTATTTTAATCCTCATTCAAGGATATTTGTTCCATTGACCTTTTTTATTTTTATTTTTTTGTATATTTTTATTTTTTAAATATATTATACTTGATTTTGTAAAATATATTTTACTGATTTTTAACAGAGAGGAAGAGAGAGGGATTGAAAGCTAGAAACATTGATGAGAGAGAAACATCAATCAGCTGCCTCCTGCACACTCCCTAGTGAGGATGTGCCAGCAACCAAGGTACATGTCCTTGACTCTAATCAAATCGGGAACCTTTCAGTCCACAGGCCGATGCTCTATCCACCGAGCCAAACCACTCAGGGCAAAATATTTTTATTTTTATTGATTTCAGAGTGGAAGGGAGCGGGAAAGAGAGAAAAAACAGTGATGAGAGAGAATCATTAATCGGATGCTTCCTGTATGCCCCCCACATGTGCCCTTGGCTGGATTTGAACCTGGAACTCTTCAATTCACAGGACAAAGATGTAGCCACTGAGCCAAACCAGCTAAGGCTGTTCCATTGGTTTTAGGAGAAAGTAGAAGAGAGAGGGAGAGACAGAGAGAAACATCAATGTGAGAAAAACACATTGGTTGGTTGCCTCCTGCTCACACCATGACATGCTGGGGAGGGGCCTACAACCAAGCTAAGTGCCCTTGACGGGAATAGAACGCAGGACCCCTAGGTCCCCATATCAATGCTCTATCCACTGAGCCACACTGGCTAGGGCTATCCTGTGGCTTATTGAAGCCAGTAAGAAGCCAAGCTAAAGGTCCTTATTCCCACAGCCATTACTCAGAGCAAAGGATTCCTAAACTGTGGAGTGGGTTTTCAACGATGAAAATCAAAACATACTCATTTCATCTTTTAAAAATATATATATTCATATTTATTTAAGACACAGAAAGAAACATCAGTGATGAGAGAGAATCATTGATCCACTGCCTCCTGCACATCCTCTACTGAGCCCACAACCCAGGCATGTGCCCTGTCCAGAAGTCTAAACTGTGACCTGTGTTTCCTGGGTTGATGCTTAACCACTGAGCCACACCAGCTGGGCCTCATTGTTTTTTTTTGATTCATGGCACAATTGGTCATTAATTTCCATGATTTGATTATATATTTGGAAAAATTTTTAAATGGCCACATGGAGCTCACCATAAGAATGTGTTTGTGTTTCTTTCATGGTAGTGTTTACTCAACTCATTCTGTAATTGTTGTGAAACCTTATGGAAGATGTATAATTACTCCAGAACAAGCAGGTCAAACTCAAAGCTAATATGGGCCAAATAAACAAGGTTTAAGTGTATGTGGGCCACAAAAAAAAAAAAAGAAAGAAAGAAAGAAAGAAAACTTAAATTTTCATAGAAACATAGGTGACTTGTTAATTTAACGTTTATTTCTATGAGGCCCCCAATATTTTGTAAATTAATTAGTGAGCCATGCATGCCATAAAAATAATTCATCAGCCCCCCCAATATTCCGTAAATTAAAATAAATAAATTAAATAAAAAATGTAAATAATAATTTTATCTATTTATTTAAAAAATAATTTTTTATATAATAGCCACAAATTTCCTACAGTGTACACCTTACAAAAGAACCTGTCTCCCATGCTTAACCAACAACAAAAATTAGTATCTGTTAATTTTATTTTTTTTTAACCTGGCTGCTGTTTTTTCTCTTTCAGGCTCTTGTTCTCCACTCACTGTACAGGCCCGACTCGCAGTGACAATCACACTGCAAGCCCTCTCTTTCTCTTTTTCCAGTCCTCTCTGTCTTCTTCTTTTTCCTTCTCCCTTTTTTCTCTTTATTGCTCTTTATTATTATCATTTTTCAGTGTCACCTCTATCAGCACCTCTCTTTCCCTCGCAGCAGTCTCCTCCTCCCCAGCGCAGAGGTGCAAGCTCAGCGTGCCCTCAGTGACATCACAGGCTGTGATGTGAGGGAGGAGGCTGGGCCAGGACAGGGTCGCTATGGTTGCCTAGCGACGCTAAGTCGCCAGCAACCTGCCACACAGAGCTATGGGAGGGAGGCGAGGCGGAGGAGGTGATACAGCCGCCGCGCCCCCCCACACACTACCCATCGGCTGGAGCTACAGCAAAGCTTCAGAAGAGCAGCATGCGGCTCTGGAGCCGTAGGTTGCCGACATCTGCCTTAGTTTATACCCACAATGGGTCTGGGTTTCCCAATCCTCCCTGCTCAATCCCACCATCGCCTCCTCACAAGGTGGCACTGCCACCTTCCACCCTCTTCCCCATCAGCCACGTGTGACCAGGTGGGACTCACCATCCTGAGCACTGAGACCTGGGCGGAAGGACCTGAGAGGCCTGCTCCCCAGGTTGGAGGGTTCGGGTGGGGGGGGGGGGGGTCTGGCTTCGGGGACACTGTGAGCAGAGGAGCCGGGACGCCAATCTCGGTCTGTTGGGGCTCCAGGCGCTTCACACAAGAGCTTTGGGTCCTAAGCCTCCTCCGCCTCCTTCCTCTCAGGGCCAGTATGTTGAAGCTGGGAGTCCCTGAAAAACCTGGAGTTCAAAATGTCCGCCAGGAGTACGAAGGCGGAAGTCCCGCCCTAACAGGAAGCACTGAAACAAAAGTGCCCCTTAGCTCCACCTACGTGGTTGCATTCCTTTCTGGGTAATGTAGTTTTCTCAAACGCCAAGGAGAGCTAGCATCCCAGCCAATTAAGTAGGTGAATAAAGGTGATGTGGTTCAGCAAGTGGCCCTGGGGAAGTATAAGATGGGGAAATAGGCCTGATTAACTGGAACAGACTGGCATATCTCCCAGGATAGGGGTGTGGGTAGAACTGGGAGAGAACCCATAAACAATATATGCACAGGCAAAAATGGGAGACATCTGTAATACTATCAGTGATAAAAAAAATATATATTTTATTTTATTTTATCCCTAATTGGTTTGGCTCAGTGGATAGAGCATTGGCCTAGGGACTCAAGCGTCCCAGGTTCAATTTTGATCAAGGGCATGTACTTTGGTTGTGGGTACATACCCAATAGGGAGTGTGCATGAGGCAGCTGATTGATGTTTCTAATTATTTATCCCTCTCCCTTCCACTCTGTAAAATATCAACAAAATGTATATTTTTAAAATACATTTTTTAAAAATCTTAAATAACATAGGTCACCTGGTGTATCTCAATGGTTAAGTACTGACATATGATCCTTGAGGTCATGGTTCTATCCCTGGTCAGGGAATGTAATTGGTTTGTAGGTTCAATTCTCAGTTGGGTGAGGGTGGGGATACATAGCAGGCAGCTCATCGGTGATTCTCTCTCATCATTAATGTATTTATCTCTCCTCTCCCTTCCTCTCTCTAAAATCAATAAAAAAATATTTTAAAAGTATATACATATATGCATAGTCCATGCACAAAGCGAAAATGTGCTGAGTGCCTAGAAACAGTGAAGGCAGGGTAGAGGAAGGCAAAAGGAGATAAGGATGGGAGAAATTGGGTTTGTGTGTAATAGAGCCAATAATAAAAACATAGCTTGCCCACATGAGCCAAGGTATCTCTGGTTCGATTCCAGGTCAGGGCACATTCCTAGGTTGGAGAGCTCCAACCCTGTAGGGGGCATGCAGGAGACAGCTGAGCAATGATTCTCTTTCATTACTGATGTTTATCTCCCCCTCTTTCTAAAAAAATTAACAAAAGAATAGCGTTAAAATTGATTTTACTAAATTTTAATGCTATCCTCTTGTTTTTGGCCCCAGCTTTGCTCCCACTTCAAGGGATATATAGTTAATTAACACAGGCACCTTTGGGGATTTTGTGGGATAATCCCTAGTGCCTCTTTGCTTTTCTCTCTCTTGGCTTAGGGTTCACTTCAGGGGCAATGTCCCCAGGCTGCTAAGGCACACAACACATTCATCCTCCTTCCAGACTTCAATGTTTGTTTCGGTTGTCCCTTTTCAGTTTACTCTTCCTGATTCAAACTCTGTTAGGCAGAATAATGACCACCAAATGTTGCCTGAGGTGCCATCCACTTCCTCAGGAGCCAGGCGTGTTCAGAGGGTGGGGTCTTCCCGGAAACAGCTAGGGGGTGGTGGGACTGATGGAAGTGGTTGTGTGGCAGGTTGGTGGTGCTTTAGCTTCTGTGCCCACCAAGGTGAGCCAACTGGCCAAGCTGAAGCAACGCCTGTGGGCCATCAGGAGCACTCACAGCCAACGAGGCCACATGGGGAATAGAAGTCACCCTCCAATAGGCCCTGCCTCTACCAATCCAGTCCCTGCTGCAACAAGTCCTCTGCCACCTAATGCTGCTAGACATCTAGGGAGGGGAAGCAGTCTCTGTGCCCTAGGCCAAGTTCCAGGAGGCCAGCAACACTGGTCCTTTGGTGCCTGTGCTGTCCAATTGAGATAGACCCTGCAGGACTACTAAGAGAGCCAGTCCCCAGTTCTGCCATGCCTGCACTGCTGATTTATTGTAGTCTTAGGGCCAGGAAGAAGGACCAAGAGGTCTGCCTTCCAGCTGCTTGCCAGTCACTGCTGCGACTGGTTCATCAACACCAGCTCCCTCAGTTCTCTAACATAGTGATTGGACATCCGATAATTGTGGCTGTTATGGACCCTAGGTTTTATTTATTTATTATTTAAATATATTTTATTGATTTTCCACAAAGAGGAAGGAGGAGGGATAAGGAGCTAGAAACAGAAATGAGAGAGAAGCATCGACCAGCTGCCTCCTGCACAGCCCCTGCCAGGGATGTGCCTGCAACCAATGTACATGCCCTTGACCGGAATTGAACCTGGGATCTTTCAGTCCACAGACCGACACTCTATCCACTGAGCCAAACTGGTTTCGGCAGTTATGGACCCTAGGTTTGTATATATTAGGATAAAAAATAAATTATGTGTTTTGCATAATCACAACTATAAGCATACCTTTACCCCACCATGGGTATGGGTAACAGAGAAGTTTCTTGCACATGTTTCTGAGCTTTATTCCTATGTTCAACCTCACCAAATAGTCCACATTAGAAAAGTGCTCTTTGTTGCATGGCAATTATACATACACCTTACAATGTGGTTCCAAATAAAACATACATATCCCTCTGTTGTTAGAAAATAAAAATGGCACCTCTATATAGACATAAACATCTCTCTCCTCATTGTCTGAGAGAATCACTGTTGCCTCTGTGGCAGCAAATATTATACAGAAGTGAAGACTACTGCCATCAGAATGATCAGGAATGCTGAATTGTAGCAAAACACACAAGCTGGGAATGATTATGCAATGATCCTTTCTCTAGCTTTGATTTCCTGTTTGTTGTGAACCTTGAGGTGAGCACCATAGCGGGCCCCAGGGAATCTAGAAAACCATGAAATTCTTTTCACAACCCATCACTTCAACTACAAAAAACAAACAAGCCTCAGGACTGGGTCATTTGTGGGAAATGGTCAGAAGAGGCATTTTTCATTCAATATAATGCTGTCTCTTCTACTCACTAGGAAAACAGTTTTTGTCCCAATATAACTTGCACTTCACAGTGTTACAACAAATGAACCCAGCCTGTGACATTTCACACATCATGGCTCAGGGCTTCTTTGCAGTATGTAAGACATACTCTGAACAGAGAATATAATTCATATTGTTCACAGAAGCACAACAAAGGACTCTTCTTATGGGTGATCATTGACCTCACTAATAATACAGGCAGCAGATTAAAAAATTAGAACCAAAAAGTCATGCAGATTTTCATTAAATGTCTAGGTCAGCAATACAAAATAAACCAATATTGGCCAAAGAGTGATTTGACATTTTGTCTTTCAACTATAATAATGGCATTTAAGTAGATGAAATATACCTGAGCGCTGGACGTCCGTGTATGCCGCACTGACATTTTTCAACAGAGTGGGTGTCAAAGCCATAAGATATCTATGGGGCTGAGCTAAATGTATTTATATCTCTCTATGGCCAAAGAGAAATGCTGGCCATAAAGGTAGTGTGAATGATTTGATACTGGTCTTGTCAGGCAATACCCACAGATTTTTTTTCTCAAAGACACCAAATACATGGCATCACACTTCACCCTCTTGACCCCAATTGCAAGGTACTGAGGGCATAGCTTTGCATTACCTGTTACAGAGTTATTTGAATAACACTTCTCTCACACAGCTTAATTCCCAGAGGCATAACTGCAAAGGTAATACAAATTTGCTATGGTAAGGACAAATTGTTTTCTAATCACCTTTCCCTAAAAAATTATAGTTCACCATTTCCATAATCTCTTACCTCTTATCCTTCTTCTTTACCCATGCCTTTGGAGATTTTGAAGCCTGGGTAACACTGATGTATGCTCTCTCACTTCTGTTAACCACTGTGTCATCCCCAACAACAAAAGGCAGGTGGTTAGTTAAATGGCGCCTAAGCTTTGTAACTCAATGTAGTGCCAAAACACCCCTTTTACAGGCAATTACCCTAAAATTCACGTTATTGGATAATTCAGACACCACCAGAAATGGACTTCTCTCTTATGTCAGTATCAGGGTGCCATGGCTATCAATTCACATTCCCTCTTCAAGTGGACATCACTCTTTACCACATCTGGCTCACACCTGCACTCCCTCAGTCCCAGCCCTCAGAGTCCTCTCCTTGGCCTACGAGTTATTCCTTGGCATGTGTTGTTCACAGAATGCTTTCCACATCTCTCATTTAACCACCACTCAAGTCCCAGCCCCGATGTCCCCCTGCACCATGCCCAGTGAGTCTCACAGATGGCCACTCAAGCCTCTAAGCTAATCCACAACACTGACTGCACCTTCTCACAGCCAGGCCACACCAAGGGTTATGAAAAATCCTGGTAAGTGTTTAGAGAAGTTAATATCTACCAGCCCTGGACACATCTGTTCGAATAATTATTTAGCCTCCAGTTAATCTCAGGTCCACTCATTTTAAAAGGCCTAGAAAAAAAAAAAAAAAAAAAGCCTTGACCACGGCAAAAAGATTACCTCTCCCCAAACCCTACATGACAACTTATATCCCTCTTCTGTGTTGTGACACCTACCTCCCACAAACAGTGGCACCAGCAGAAAAGCCAGTTCTCAGGCTCACACTGTCCCTTCTAAGCTACTGCTACCATTACCAACCTGACCTTGATTCGCTATATTGAAGTGATTTACAGCCCTGGCTGATGTGTATCAGTTGGTTGAATAGAGACCCATGCACTGGTGAGATCACACGCCTGTGTTGTAAATATTTAATAAATACACCTGCTGGTTCCTGAATCAGCTCACTCTTCATACAAAGCCTTTGCACATTCTGGAACCTATGCCCTGGAAGAGTCGTCACCAACCTTTAGGATCTCATGGAGCACCAAGTGGTCCATGGATCACGGGTTGATAACCACTGCTCCAAAAATATTCTTAAACCAGTTGTCGGCAACTTTTCCAGCCTCACTGAGCACCGGTGGTCACGGACAAATGGTTGGCAACCACTGCCTTACAGGACCTCCCAATCGTTACAATGGTTGACAGGAAGAAGGTTCACTTTAGGAAGCCCTAAATTCTGGGTTAGTATATGTTTAAAGCACCTTGTATACACGGGATACAAGAGGTTGATTGTCTCAGGACACTATTCTTGCATAAGCCACAAGAGTTTGAAGCCCTAAAATAATCTTCACAAATCAGTACACCTAATTTATGCTGCATTTGCAGGAATTCATGGAAAGAATATGGTCTGTTGAGAGCCTGGAAAACACAGCCAGGATCTATGGGCCCAGGTGATCTTGAGATATCTGTACTATCTCAGAGCTCAGTCCTCAGTGCACACTCTTGCCAGTTACCATACCATCCTCAGGACTTTTCCTTCCTGTCCACAGTGGCAGTCCTCTGCCTTCTAGTCTGTTCTTCCTCTGAGCAACTTTAGGAAAAGTTAGAACCCTACCTCAGAAAATGTCCCTCTTTTTTCCCAACCATTTTGGCCCCAGTGTCCTGAGAATGAAAGTAAAACTCCTTGTGCAAAAGCACACATCATCTAATTGCCGCCTTTACACAAAAAACAGGCCCAGGTTTTCCTAATCTTCCCTACTTAGCCCCTTCACTGGCTCAGCCCCATCACCAGCTCAGCCCCATCACCTTATCCTTAGAAGTTGGCATTGCAACCTGTGGCCCTCTTTCCTGCATCACACTCTGTGTCACCCAGTTGTGGCTCAGTATTCTGGATGTAGCTTTCTGGGCTGCCCTAAATGAGAGCTTCCAGTCCCCAAGGCTGGAGTGTTAAATGGGCTCAGGCTCAAAGAAAGCTGTAAGCAGAGAAGAATCTGGGAGACACAGAGGCTATTGGTGCACAGAAAATCTCAGACACACCACTGCACAGCAAGGATGCTGCCTCCTAGGCTTCCTCCTAATCACGAACAGTGGACTGAAGCCAGGGAGTCTTTGAGGAAACTGAAGAGGTCAAAGTGCACACAAGGAGGAGGAAGGAGAATATCCTACCCTAAAAAGATGCACTGACACTAAAATTGCCCTTAGCTCAACCCGTATTGGCGCATTCCTCACTGGGTAATATAGTTTTCAAAAATGATAAGGAGAAGACTAGCATCCCAGCCAATGACATTGGTCAATAAAGGTGATGTGGTTCAGCAGGTGGCCCTGGGGAAGGACAAGATGAGGCCAGAGACCTGATTCATTGGAACACACTGGGAGATCTCCCTGGAGAGGTGTGTGTGGAGAATTGGGAGAGATCACCCAAGGAATATATGCACAGGGGAAAATGCGAGACATCTGTAATACTATCAATGAGGGGGGAAAATACATTTTATTTTATTTTAAATAATATAGGCCAGCTGGTGTTGGTCGATGGTTGAGCATTGACCTGTGATCCATGAGGTTGAGGTTCTATTCCTGGTCTGGAAACATGCATGGATTATAGGTCCAATTCTCAGTTGGCTGAGGGTGGGGACATGCAGGAGGCAGTAAATCAGTAATTCTTTCTCACCACTGATTTATTTATCTCTTCCTCTCCCATCCTCTAAAATCAATAAAAATATATTTTAAAGTATATACATACATGCATACTCCATGGATATAGGCAATAATGTGGTGATGGCCTCGAAATGGTGGGGGCAGGATAGAGGTAAGCAAAGGGGGATGAGGATGGAGGAAATTTGGACTATTTGTAATAGAGACTACAATAAAAAAAGGTAGTTGGACCGCATGGCATGACTCAGTGGTTGGGCGTGGACCCATGAACCAAGGTATCTCTGGTTTGATTCCAGGACAGGGCACATAACCAGGTTGGGGGCTCCATCCCTATAGGTGGCACACATGAGGCAGCAGATCAAACGTTTTCTCTCATCATTTATGTTTCTCCATCACCCTCTCTCTAAAAAAAAAAAAAAAAAAAAAAAATCAATAAAAAAAAGAATAGTGTTAAGATTGAATTGAGTCAACAACACCGAGGTGGCCGAAACCGGTTTGGCTCAGTGGTAGAGCGTTGGTCTGAGGACTGAAAGGTCCCAGGTTCGATTTGGTCAAGGGCATGTACTTTGGTTGCGGGCACAACCCCAGTAGGGGGTGTGCAAGAGACTGCTGGTTGATGTTGCTCTCTCATTGACATTTCTAGCTCTCTATCCCTTTCTCCTCCTCTCTATAAAAAATCAATAAAATATATTAAAAAACAAAAAACAGCGAGTTGAATGAGGGCATCACGTTTTCTTCCAAGTCCTCTAAGCAAAACACATGCCTTGGTTTGTCTTTATAAAAGGTGTTCCAGGTATAACTGTATTTGGGAACAAGCAGTAGCCTACAGTGGGTCTGCCTGTTTGGTCTGTGTTTGATTCATTACTTCCTGTTGGAAAAGATTTTGAGGGAACAATAATTAAAGCTTGAGATAATGAAAAAATGTAGGCCTTATGATAGAACAAGTAACAGCAGAGAGATTAGGCGTGGCTCCTTTAGTTCTGTGAAGGAAAAGAGCCACATGCTAACCTGACAAGCTCAGGGCAGGCTTGCGTGGCAGCCTTGCAAACTCAGAGACCTAAAATAACCACAAAAGATGGTTTGAAAATTAAATATCTAACTACAAACAGGTAATAATGGGTAGTCATGTCCTAGACCAATATTTCACCTGAAGAAGATCAACTTAGATCTTCTTTACTGAACCCATTTGCCTTCCAGCCTCTGAGATAACACATCTATGAGATGTCCAGGTAACTTGTAACTTCCCTTTTTCTGGAGTCCGTGAGGTACAACCAAATGGGGTGGGCACCAGGACAGATGCCTCAAATTCCTTTGTTATCATGTTAATTCTTCCAGCACTCACCTAGATACACATGCATCATTTTACTTTTTATCCAATCCTAGGGGTTTCCCACCTCTTTGCTTTCTTCCGCCTCCCTTAGTCCATCATCAATGAATTTCGTGTAACCCACCTATGTCCCTCCTTTGATCGCAATGTATAAATAGAAATGTAACCTACCATTCTTCGAAGCATTATCTCAGTCCATTGAGGTTCTGCTTCCAGGCATATGTCCAAGTTTGGCTCAAATAAACTCACAAAAATTCTTTACAGCTTTCAATGGTTTTTTGTTTGTTTTTTTCATTAACAGCTCTCTAGAAACATTGTGGGAAATAAATGAGCCGCAGGGAGCCTGATGTTAGCTCACTGGGCATTCAGAGAAAATGTCTTGAGTGCAGATTCAGGGGGTTAGCCCAGGATGAGCTGCCACTGCTCACTGCTATTCTGGTTACAGGTCCAATCTTAGGGGAGAACTGCTGGTGTGGGTCAGTAGTTTACTGTTAACCCATGATCCTGCAGACCAGTGATCAAATCCTGGTCAGGATACATGTTCAGGTAGATTAAACTTAAAACTGTGTTCACAAGTGCTGTCCTGTCTTCTAGTGTGCTCTTCTGAGCAATGTTAGGAAAGTTAAAATCCTGCCTCAGAAAATGTCCCTGCTTTTTTACACAACCATCTATGGCCCTACTGTCCTGAGAGTGAAAGTAAAACTCCTCATGCAAAACCACATCTCATCTTTTTGTTGCCTTGACACCCAAAACAGGCCCGTGTTTTTCAATCCTCCCTGCTCAGTCCCACCATCGCCTCCTCACAAGGTGGCACTGCAGCCTTCCACCCTCTTCCCATCACCCATTTGTCACCAGGAGGGACTCACCATCCTGAGCGCGGACCAGGGCGCGGCAGAACCTGAGAGTCCTGCTCCCCAGGCTGGAGGGTTCACGAGGGTCAGGCTGCCTGGAGGCTATGAGCAAAGAGGAACCAGGAGGCACCGGGATGCCAATCTCGGGCTGTTGGGGCTCCAGGCGCCTCGGACACACCCTGGACAGCAAGGGCCTTGTGTCCTAGGCCTCCTCTGCCTCCTTCTTTTCACGACCAGTGTGCTGAAGCTGTGAGTCCCTGAAGAACCTGGAGTTCAAAATGTCCACCAGGAGGAGGAAGGGGAAAGTCCCGCCCTAAGGGGGATGTGCAGATATCAAAATGCCCTTTAGTTCCCCCTATGTGACATGAGTGCGGAGCCTTCTGGGTAATGTAGTTTTCTCAACCGCCCATGGAATATGGGCATTCCTGCCAATGACTTAGGTGAACAATGGTATTGTGGCCCAGCAAGTGACACCTAGGGAAGGAGAAGATGAGACCAGAGGCCTGGCTAACTGGAGCAGATTAACAGATCTCTGAGGGGAAGATGGGAGGAATGCAAGAGATCCACCAAAGTATATATACAGAGGTTAGTATTGAGACATCCATAATACTATGAACAATAAAAATATATCTATTTTCTTAAATTTTAAAATAATATACCCCTAGCTGGTGTAGCTCAGTGGTTGAGCCTCAACCTATGAATCAGAACGTCCTGTTTCTTTTTTTATTCTTATTATTAATTTGTAAATTACTTATTATTTAAAGTATTACATAAAACTCCTTCCCCCCACATCCCTCTGAGCTCTTCCCAGCCACCCAAAGCACATGCCCTTACCCCCCTCCCTCGTAGTATATGGGTCCATTGACAATGCTTATATGAATTGGTTGATCCCTTACCCTTCTCTTTCTCTTGAATTCCCTGTGAAGTTTGACAATCTCTGAATTAGTTTTTGTTCACCAATTTATGCTATTCTTTTTTTAAAAAATATATTTTATTGATTTTGTACAGAGAGGAAGGGAGAGAGATAGAAAGCTAGAAACATCAATGAGAGAGAGTCATAGATCAGCTGCCTCTTGCACACCCCCTACTGGGGATATGCCCGCAACCAAGGTACATGCTCTTGAACGGAATCGAACCCGAGTCCCTTCAGTCCCCAAGCCAACGCTCTATCCATTGAGCCAAACCGGTCTCGTCTATGCTATTCTTTATATTCCACAAATTATGAGGTTATGTGATACTGGTTCTTTTCTGGTCAGGACACATACATGGGTTGCAGGATAAATTTCCAGTGTTTCTCTCTCTCTCTCTCTCTCTCTCTCTCTCTCTCTCTCTCTCTCTCTCTCTCTCTCTCTCTCTCCCTTCCACTCTCTAAAATCAACAAAAATGCCAAAACCGTTTTTGCCTCAGTGGATAGAGCTTCAGTCTGCAGACTGAAAGGTCCCAGGTTTGATTCTGGTCAAGGGAATGCACATTGGTTGCTTGCATATCCCCGGTCGGGGTTGGCAGGAGGCAACTGGTTAATGTTTCTCTTTCATCGATGTTTCTAGCTTTCTATACCTCTCCCTTCCTCTGGTAAAATAAATAAATAAATAAATAAATAAATAAATAAATAAATAAAAATAAAAAATCAATAAAATATATTTAAAAAAATAAAATCAACAAAAATATTTTAAACCAAGTTAATACATATAGGCATAGGCCATGGACTAGAAGCAGTGGGGGCCGAGAAACAGTGGGAGCAGGGTAGGGTGATCAAATGTTGGAAATTGAGAACATTATAATAGAGTCACCAAGAAAAAATAATGCTGTGCACAGCCAGTGGTGCTCAGTAGCTGGGTGTGTACTCATCAACCAACATATCATTGGTTTGATTCCAGATCAAGGCACATACCCACTTTGGGGGCTCCATCTCTGCAGGGGGTATGCTGGAGGCAGCTGGTCAATGATTCTCTGTCATCAATGTTTCTTCCCCTCTAAACTTTCAATAAAGATTTTTCTAAAAATGAAGTGTTAAGATTGAATTGACTTAACAACAACAAAGTGATTGTGAGCCATCATGTTTAATTCCAAGTCTTGCAAGCAAATTCATGCCTTTGTCTGTCTTTACACAGGATGTCCCAACCATAACCTTTAGGAAACAGGAACCAGCCTGAAGTTGGTCTGCTTCAGTTTGGCCTATAGTGTTTAAGTCCTTGACTTCATGCAAAAAGGATTTCAGAACAGGACTTAGGAGATTTTTATATATTATTTTTCCCTTTATTGATTAGGGTATTTTGTCCTTATCCCCTCCGATTGTCCCCTCACCCCACCAATTTTGCCCTCTCCCTCAGGCCCTTATTGTCTGTATCCACTGCTTATGCTTATAATCATGTGTACAAGTACTTCGGATGATCACTCCCCCATACCCACTCCCTCCCCTACCTTCCATTTGTGCTTCTCTGTCTCTGGATCTATTTTTGCTTCATCACTATATGTTGTACATTATATTCCACAAATGAGTGAGATCATGTTATATTTATCTTTCTCTGACTGACTTATTTCACTTATCATAATCCATGCTGTTGGAAATGGTAGGAGTTCGTTCCTTTTTACAGTAGCACAGTCGTCCATTGTGTAGATGTATTAAAGTTTTTAAATCCACTCATCTTCAGATGGGCACTTAGTCTGTTCACACATATTAGCTATTTTAAATTGTGTTGCTATGAACATAGGGGTGCAGTATCCTTTTGATTTGTGTTTCTAGTTTTATGGGATATATTCCTAGAAGTGGGATCATTGGGTCAAATGGAAGTACCAATTTTAGTTTTTTGAGGAAACTCCATACTGTTCTCCACAGTGGCTGCACCAGTCTGCATTCCCATAAGCAGTACACTAGGGTTCCTTTTTCTTCACATCCTCAACAGTGAAATATAGTGGCAACCATACTTTGGTGAAAACTGCTGTTTGAATTTTAACCCTTCTAGTTTGGCTCTTGCACCTGATTATACATGGGAAGGGGGGGAGATATTTACCTTAGCTTTCAGGTGGAGACTTGGAGGCTAAGGCAATTTTCCCTTGCCTGGGACCAGGAGCACAGGAGAGTAATTCCCACTAACTCAGTAACCTTCAGAGATAGAAACTGTAGATAACCTCTGAGCTCTCCTTCTGTGCTATCAGCTATCGCAAGATAGGGCCACATTCCAATGTCCAGCAGGATGTGACTAGCAACGACCCTGTGGGCTGACCCCAGTCTTTAGAATGTAGTCTTTAAGATTTAGAATTTAGAACAAAGGAAAATTCCTGTGGTTTGAACCTTTAAAAGGGGTTGCCTACCCCTGAAATGGTGCAGTCGTGAGGAGACCACCTGTGTGTGGTGCTCTCGTGTCTGACCTGGCCAGATATTTCAATACATCTTTGCCTGCTTTTTAATTAATCATCAGCCTCCGGTGGTCTTATTTTGAACCCGAGGTTCAACCCCACAACAACCAGCACTTGTCATTTCTTGATAAGTTGATGATAGCCATCATGACAGATGTGAAATGGTACCTCATTGTCGTTTTGATTTGTATCTCTTGGATGATTACTGACTTTGAGCATGTTTTCATATGTCTCTTGGCTTTCTTTACGTGTTCTTTTGAAAAGTATCTACTTAGGTGTGTTGCCCAATTTTGATTGGGTTGTTTTTCTTCCTCTTGTTAAGTTGTATGAGTTCTCTGTAAATGTTGGATATTAAACACTTGCTGGAGATGACATTGGCAAATATGTTCTCCCATGCAGTGGGCTTTCTGAACATAGTCCTTGTATTCTTTATTCCACCAGTTACCAGTCAGCAGGGTCAGGCATTCTCTGATATCATCCATCATGTTCACCATGTGAAATAACAGCATTCTCCATGCACCCAAGTCTCTACATACATGAAACCTAAATATTCCCAGTAATAATTAGATATGACAGAGGTGAGCAGGTCTCCCTTTCCAAGTGGAACTTTGAAACGACTCCATGCCCCCTCCTCCAAGCTCAGCTTGGGCTTCAGAATGAGGGCTGTAAGATGTGCAGCATTGCAGAGAGAGATGTACACTGGTCTTTTTTTCAAGGATCCAGATGGCTGCTAGCCTAGGAAGTCCACTTGACTTTGAAGATAAGAGAATTTGCTTACAGAGAAGCTCCAATGCTGTGGTGGGTTGCTCAGTGCTGCATTCACGAGTCTGTGTTGCAGTGAATTAATACTGTACACTCAGATTGTATATATTTTTGAGTTTTTACAGAGAGGAAGAGAGAGGGATAGAAAGTTAGAAACATAGATGAGAGAGACACATCGATCCCCTGCCTCTTGCACACCCCCTACTGGAGATGAGCCTGCAACCAAGGTACATGCCCTTGACCAGAATTGAACCTGAGAACTTTCAGTGCACATGCAGATTCTGTATGTTCTGAGCCAAACTGGTTTCGGTTCAGACTGGTTTTGAAAGCATATGCCCCATGGATGTGTATATGCTACCATGTGTATGTTTATACATTTATGTTAAAAGTAATGAGTCTTTCAGCATAAACAATACAGCTTGTCGAAAAGAAGGATCCCTGAGAGTAAGTTCCTGACACAATTGACAGGTGTTTGCAATGACATTTGGTCTGTTTCCTTTGTGCAGGTCAGAGCTCCCTTTCTCAGGTCACCCTGTCAAACCTCCAGGGTGGATTCGCCTGGCACTATCACAAGTCCCAGGGAAGGCAGCCCAGCGCTGGGGCAAAGGCTCAGTGATGCCATCAGGGGCCAGGCTTCCATCTTCCTGCTCTGCCAGCCTTGGCAGTGGGGAGGAAGTTTTTTCCTTGAGAAAAATCCTGTTAAAGTGGTCTGTGGGTTTGGGGGTTGCTTTGGAGTATAGTTCCCTCCGTGAAATGGACTTTCCCAAAGGCTGGGTCTTTGGCTCTGCAGACGGAAGAGTTGGAGATGGTACTCCAGAAGGAAAAAGAACAGCCAGCACTTGGAGACCATCAATAAAGTGCAGTACCAGGTCCTCATGGAGGAGCACAGCTGCTACAAGACTGTGCTGTGTTGCTCCAGGAAGTGCAGAGCAAGGCATTCAGGCATAGGTGGGTGCCAGCAATTGTTGGAGTGACTAGGCAGCTCTCCAGGCTTCTGCCCCATTTGCTCTGGCCCCTCATGGTTCCTTTGGACCTGCTGCTTCACAGGGAAGAGAAGTGAATGGAATGTTTCCCACAGCAATGTGGGGTTGGTGCAGGAGGCCTAGGGGCAGGAGGGTCCCACAGGGAAGGAAGATATGCACAGCTGATCTTGGCTTGGGAAACCATATGTCAGCGTTAGGGTCCCTGTCACTCTGGAGATTTCTGCCCAATCTTCCTCTTCCCTCCCACCCAAAAACTAAGAGGGTGTGTTCATCACAGCTGCTGGTGTATGGGGATGCACCTCATCAGCTTCCATGTATTTTCTTCTCTGGAAAAGTCTCCAAGCCTGGGCTTCTGTGTGTGTTTTTAACTTTTTATTTGGGAAACTTTTGAATATATGGAAATGTACAGAATTGTATCTTGAGAGCCCCATATACTCATCCCCGATGTCAGTACCCCATTACTCTATCTCATGTCATCTTTACCTTCATACTATTAATACTTATATTAAGGTAAAAGTTATGGACATTGTAATTCACAAATCTCAACTTTGCACTTATGCTAGATCAGAGATTTGTGTACATGTAGTCAGAAAAGTCTCCCAAGCTGCTACTTGGGCAGGTCCTGGATTGATCCAGATACCAGGGCAGGCAGAGCAACATCCACAGCCTTGGTGAGGCACAGGATTCCAACTCAGGAGAGAGGGGGAGGGATGTGGCTAAAGAGAGGCTCTCCCACACGTGGAGCAGCACAGGAGAGAGCTGTCATTCACTTCCTGTGCTTGTGAGATGCCCCTGCTCACAGCATTTCCCTTCCTCCTCAACAAGACATTGAGAAAATGCCAGGTTTTCAGAATTAGAGACAGCAGAGGTGCTGGGGGTTTCCATAACGGGGTCCTTGGAGGGCATTGTCCCTGCAGAGCCTGCTGAGGGCGCATCATGCTGCCATGAGTATGGGGGCCATGACATTCATTTATTCACTCACCCCGTGCTTCCAGTCCACTCTCCAGGGCCATCCACCCCTTTATACTCCAAGTTCACCATTCTCCGGGGGTGCTACCACATCTGCTCCTACCAGACTCTCTGTTCCTTCCAGCCAGAATGAGCACCTTCTGTCTTATGGCATTCCCCCCTCCCTCCTCTTGAAATCATCCCAAATTCATGAGATGCTTAGTGAACATCTACTGGGTGTGTGGTACTTTGTCTAGATGTGGTGGGAATGATCTCAGCAGACGAATGAGGGGAGACTTCACACCCAAACCACCCTGAAGCTAACTTATGACAAATTACCAGCCTCGCCATAAAGTGGAGGTTGAACGTTCGGAGGAAAGGAAGACGGACACACACACACACCCGGCAAATGTCAGTTTCTTTACTTTTCAAGAACGTTTTAAAGAAATGTTGTTACTTTTTTACGAGAGAGAGAGAGAGAGAGAGAGAGAGAGAGAGAAACAGAGAGAGAGAGAGAGAGAGAGAGAGAGAGAGAGAGAGAGTGAGAGAGGGAGACAGAGACAGAGAGAGATGTGACAGAAACATGGTTTGATTGCCTCCCAAAAGCACCCTGACCGGAGCCAGGGATAGAACGTGCAACCAACCAGGTGTGAGCCCTTGACCAGGACTCCTTTGACCCAGAACGGAGCCCTCAGCTTTTCAATCCCTGGCAGGATGCTCTAACCCAGTGTTTTTCAACCTTTTTTGGGCAAAGGCACACTTGTTTCATGAAAAAAATCACGAGGCACACCACAATTAGAAAATGTTAAAAAATATAACTCTGTGCCTATATTGACTATATATAAAGTAATTCTCATGAATAGGAATCAAATAAACACAAAGAAAGTATTTTATAATTACTTTATTATGAAATATTAAGTAAACAAAATAGTGAAAAATTATAAAATTCTTGTCTTGTCTGCACCTACGGTACACCATACACCAGGCAACATATCAGGAACAGAGGTAGAAAAACGCTGCTCTAACCTACTGAGCCACACAGGTAGGGCCCCATTTGTATCTCAATGGGAGCTGGTCCGCCATTGACATGTAAAGTGATAATTGCTACTAAGGTGTTTTTGTCATTGTTTGGGTTGCTGATTGCCTTAGGGTCCTCTGTTCCTCTTCCCACCCCACCCACTTTTTTTTGTATGACACCAGTCCCTTGTCCAACATGTTCATGGCTTTCTGCAGTGCTATGTTTGAATTCCTTTCTCTTATTTCTTGTGTACCTCCTGGTGTGTGGTGACCTTATGACAAATTACCAGCCTCCCCATAAAGTGGAGGTTGAACATTCGGAGGAAAGAAAAACGGACAGACATACACACACAAACACAAACACACACACACACACACACACACACACACACCCGGCTGCCCAAACCACCCGGAAGCTAAAGCCCCACCTCACACCACACACGTTCACTGCTAGATGTATTAAAGGACAGTTTACAACCGGGAAAGCAGAGACAGTGGTGGACAGGGGGGTTTCTGTAGAGTTTTATGTCAATTTGAAAATAAACCACCTCGTCAAAAATCATTTTTAACTTTTATTAATAAATTCATTCGGTTTTACAGCACCAGTTTGTCACAGATGGAACGGACAAACAGATATATGAAAAGGCAATGGGAAGCATTGAAATAGTCATTAAAATCCAGAAATTCTACCGATTGAAAAAAAATTCAGGCCGGACAAATGTTTGTGACACTTCATTGGCAGGAAATAGAGTCAACTGCAGTTAGTGAAGAAAAAGGAGCCCTATGTGCATGCCATTATTACAGTAAAAGCCCAAACACGTGAGGAGTCCTCCTGGTGTCCAATTTTGCCGCGAGAAGGGGGTCCGTTGTGCGAGTGCAGGGAATGCCGTAGGAGAAGCACAAGGCAGCCAGGACTCACAGGTGTGCAGACAGGAAAAGCTATCCCAGTCCTCTGGGTGCCACGGCGCGCTGCCAGGAGAAGCATGGAGGCTGGGCCGGGACCCTAGGAAAGTTCTGGCAGCAGTTCCTAATGGGGGCAGCCTGGGCGAGGGAGGTGCAGCCCTGGGGACTCCTGGACACCACGCGCATGCGCAGTGGGGGCGAGGTGGATGCTTAGAGCAACTGGCGGCCATGACGCACTGCCCAGCGCCTCTGGCGCCAGCCCGGCCCCGCGTGGGCGCACACTCTGGTCGCCTAGGGTGCCGCGGCATCTGCAGGACTTGGCGACCCGGTAACTGGAACAGGTCCACGTCGCTGTCGCCCACAAAGTCATACATACCAGGGCCTGGGGGAGGAGAAGGGCTCCTCCAAGCCCTCTAGGGCAGAGAGCAGTTCTGTGAAATCAGGGTCTGGGGAGGCATTCCGGGCGGCTTCGGCTTCGTCTTCGGCATTGTCTTCATCATCGGGGACCTGAGGCCAGACTGTGGCCTCGGCTGGAGCTGGATCTGGATCTGGATCTGGATCTGGAGCGGGAGCGGGAGCAGGAGCGGCAGCAGGTGCAGGTGCAGGTGCAGGTGCAGCGGGGACCATGCCCCGGACGCCCAGGGCGGGGTGCCAGCAGGCCTGGCTGTAGCTGGAGGCCCTGGCGTCTGCTGCTGGGAAGACTTGCCAGGAGCTGTGCGGAGGGAGCACGGGGCTGGCAGGGAGCACAAGGCCCTCCTGGAAGGAAGGGTACGCAGGCGCAGGCGCGGGCTGAGGGGCGCAGGCTCCCGGTCCCTGGGGCAAAGCGTGCTGGGCTCCAGGGCTTTTCTGCCCGCGCGGTGGTCTCTGCAGCCTGCGCTCTTTGGCCCTGCGGTTCTGGAGCCACACCTAGGGAGAGATGGAACGGAACGGGAGCAAGTGTGAGAGGGGAGAAGCTCTGTGTGCACACGCCTGTGATCGCCCGCCAGGGGGTGAGGAGGCTCAGGGAAGAAGGGCCGGCCTAAAACCTCTCCCTCCGCCCCCAGATCCCACAATTGGCCCCGGGTTGGCCAGGGCTCCGGGAGAGGCGCAAAGAGCAGGAGGGGCAGAGCTGGGACACCAAGAAACCAGGAAGGGGTCTGCGTGAGAGGGTCCCCGTGTTCCCAGAGGCTCGGCGGTCTGGGGGCGAGCGTGGGGAGAAGCGAGGGGTTGTATCGTGTTGGCCAGTTTGTCCCACACCGGGCTGAGGTTGACTCGGGGGCCAGGCCCAAGACCACACGGGTGACCCTGGGCAGCGCTAGGTCCTTCTGGCCTGGTCTCCCGCTTCCCACGCCCTTCTATCTCCGCCCTCTCCCTTCCCCCGACCCCCTTCGCCACCAACCCTCACCCCCCTTCTGCACCATGGTAGGGCATGGATTGGGATAGTGGGCGGGCAGCAGGCAGAGGGAGCGGACGGGGTGATAACGGGCTTGGGGTTGGGGTTGGGCTTTGGGTCGGGGTTGTACCTGAACTTGATACTCCTGCAGATCCAGCATGGCCGCCAGGTCCTCGCGTTCCTCAAACGTCCCATAGGGTTTCTCCTTAAAGAATGTCTCCAGGACCCGCAGCTGTTCTGCGCTGAACACCGTGCGCGGCCGCCGCCTGCTCTTCCTCGGGGAGCTCGGGGACAGCCCGAAGCCTGGCAGAAGGGGGAAAGGGCTTCAGGGGAGCTCCAGGGACTGTCCCCAGCCCAACGGGCCTGGGCCACACACACCGGTGAGCAGGTGGGGCCTTTGGGCTTGAGGGCGGGGGGGTGTGGGGGGAAACAGGGCTTGTGCGTGGGCGCATGGCATGTGGCCCAGGGGCCCCGACCCGTCACCTGCCCGCCCGGGCCACCCGCCGCTCTAGGGTTCCGCGTCCGCATCTCCTAAAAGAGCCTGGGACCAGCGCCCGTGTTCTTTTTTCGGGGGCCCAGAGCCAGGCACGGCGGGGCCCTCAGACTCACCCAGGCTTCCCGTCCCTCGGCCCACCCCCCAAAACGCACTAAGCCTGACAGAGAAGCTGGCCTCGGCCTGGATGCCCAGGGGTCTCCATCCCCCACCAAAGGATCCCACCTACGGTTCCCAGGCCCTCACGCTGGGCCCAGACTCACCGCTGGGAGACCCGGGTTCTTGCATCCTGGATGCTGCTAGGCCCTCTGTGTTTGACGCTCTGGCAAGCAGCCCTGTGATCGCCTCCTTAAATTCGTGGTAGGCACTCGCCACCCACACGTCACAACCTATGGGGCTTTTCCCTCAGGCCCCGCCCCTTGTGCAGCTGTGTGTTTGCGTGTGCGTGCGTGCGTGCGTGTATGTGTTTGGGCGCGCGTGGTGTGTAGCGCCAGGGTGCAGGGTGCGCGGGGAGGCGCATTGATTAGTCGTTTGATGGAGCACCTACTGCACCCGCTGCACGCCCCCGGACCTGGGAGACCTCAATGGACAGACAGCCTCGTTCCTGCCCTTAAGAGGACTGCCCCCGGGGGACTTTTATTAGAATCCACAGGAGAGACAGTGACCTGGGTGATGAAATGCTAAAGGGAAGGAAAGTATGAGATGTCATTGCTAGACTCAGTTCACCTTCTGAACTGCCTCGCCCTGTCCCAGGGTGGGCTCTCCCCTAACTGGCCGTGATTTCTGCTTTCCTGCGAGCACGTTGGTCACCGCGACAGTGGATGGCCCTGATGTCCCCAAGGGACAGCACAACCGATTCCTTGTTTTATAAATTGTGTCCAGAGGTTCCCTTCTCCATGACCTCTAAATGAAAAACAGGGTGTTAGAATCAAAATGGTAGGTGTCACATGCTGCTGATTGGATGGGCAAAGCTGAGAAGAGGGGCCAGGCTTGGCTTTGGGGGAGAGGATTGGGAACCGGGCCTTTTTTTTGCCTTGGCGTGTGGGCTGCTCTATGAGACAGACTTGTTGATATCTGTACAGCTCCCTCAGCCAAAGACCACGAGTAGGACACCAGTGGTGGAGCAAATGTCGGTTTCTTTACTTTTTAAGAACGTTTTAAAGAAATGTAGTTACTTTTTGTAGAGAGAGAGAGAGACAGAGACAGAGACAGAGACAGAGAGAGATGTGACAGAAACATGGGTTGATTGCCTCCCAAAAGCACCCTGACCAGAGCCATTGATAGAACGTGCAACCAGGTGTGTGCCCTTGACCAGGACTGCTTTGACCCAGACCGGAGCCCTCAGCTTTCCAATCCTTGACAGGATGCTCTAACCTCCTGAGCCACACAGGTAGGGCCCCATTTGTATCTCAATGGGAGCTGGTCCGCCATTTACATGTGAAGAGATTATTGCTATTTAGGTGTTCTTGTCATTGTTTGGGTTGCTGATTGCCTTAGGGTCCTCTGTTCCTCTTCCCACCCCACCCCCTTTTTTGTGTATGACACTGCTCTCTTGTCCAACATGTTGAGGACTTTCTGCAGTGCTATGTTTGAATTCCTTTCTCTTCTTTCTTGTGTACCTCCTGGTGTGTGGTTACCTGGACCCTTAACTTATGACAAATTACCAGCCTCCCCATAAAGTGGAGGTTGAACTTTCGGAGGAAAGGAAGACGGACACACACACACACACACACACACACACACACCCCGCTGCCTAAACCACCCGGAAGCTAAAGCCCCACCTCACACCACACACGTTCACTGCTAGATGTATTAAAAGACAGTTTACAACCGGGAAAGCAGAGACAGTGGTGGACAGGGGGGTTTCTGTAGAGTTTTATGTCAATTTGAAAATAAACCACCTCGTCAAAATCATTTTTAACTTTTATTAATAAATTCATTCGGTTTTACAGCACCAGTTTGTCACAGATGGAACGGACAAACAGATATATGAAAAGGCAATGGGAAGCACTGAAATAGTCATTAAAATCCAGAAATTCTACCGTTTGAAAAAAAATTCAGACCGGACAAATGTTTGTGACACTTCATTGGCAGGAAATAGAGTCAACTGCAGTTAACGAAGAAAAAGGAGCCCTATGTGCATGGCATTATTACAGTAAAAGCCCAAACACGTGAGGAGTCCTCCTGGTGTCCAATTTTGCCGCGAGAAGGGGGTCCGTTGTGCGAGTGCAGGGAATGCCGTAGGAGAAGCACAAGGCAGCCAGGACTCACAGGTGTGCAGACAGGAAAAGCTATCCCAGTCCTCTGGGTGCCACGGCGCGCTGCCAGGAGGAGCATGGAGGCTGGGCCGGGTCCCTCGGAAAGTTCTGGCAGCAGTTCCTAATGGGGGCAGCCTGGGCGAGGGAGGTGCAGCCCTGGGGACTCCTGGCCGCCTGTCCACGACACCACGCGCATGCGCAGTGGGGGCGAGGTGGATGCTTAGAGCAACTGGCGGCCATGGCGCACTGCCCAGGGCCTCTGGCGCCAGCCCGGCCCCGCGCGGGCGCTCACTCTGGTCGCCTAGGGTGCCGCGGCATCGGAAGGACGTGGCGACCCGGTAACTGGAACAGGTCCACGTCGCTGTCGCCCACAAAGTCATACATACCAGGGCCTGGGGGAGGAGAAGGGCTCCTCCAAGCCCTCTAGGGCAGAGAGCAGTTCTGTGAAATCAGGGTCTGGGGAGGCATTCCGGGCAGCTTCGGCTTCGTCTTCGTCTTCGGCATTGTCTTCATCACCGGGGACCTGAGGCCAGCCTGTGGCCTCGGCTGGAGCTGGAGCTGGAGCTGGATCTGGAGCAGGAGTGGGAACGGGAGCGGGAGCAGGAGCGGCAGCAGGTGTAGGTGCAGGTGCAGGTGCAGGTGCAACGGGGACCATGCCCAGGACGCCCAGGGCGGGGTGCCAGCAGGCCTGGCTGTAGCTGGAGGCGCTGGCATCTGCTGCTGGGAAGACTTGCCAGGGGCTGTGCGGAGGGAGCACGGGGCTGGCAGGGAGCACAAGGCCCTCCTGGAAGGAAGGGTACGCAGGCGCAGGCGCGGGCTGAGGGGCGCAGGCTCCCGGTCCCTGGGGCAAAGCGTGCTGGGCTCCAGGGCTTTTCTGCCCGCGTGGTGGTCTCTGCAGCCTGCGCTCTTTGGCCCTGCGGTTCTGGAGCCACACCTAGGGAGAGAGGGAACGGAACGGGAGCAAGTGTGAGAGGGGAGAAGCTCAGTGTGCACACACCTGTGATCGCCCGCCAGGGGCTGAGGAGGCTCAGGGAAGAAGGGCCGGCCTAAAACCTCTCCCTCCGCCCCCAGATCCCACAATTGGCCCCGGGTTGGCCAGGGTTCCGGGAGAGGCGCAAAGAGCAGGAGGGGCAGAGCTGGGACACCCAGAAACCAGGAAGGGGTCTGCGTGAGAGGGTCCCCGCGTTCCCAGAGGCTCGGCGGTCTGGGGGCGAGCGTGGGGAGAAGCGAGGGGCTGTATCATGTTGGCCAGTTTGTCCCACACCGGGCTGAGGTGGACTCGGGGGCCAGGCCCCGGACCACACGGGTGACCTTGGGCAGCGCTAGGTCCTTCTGGCCTGGTCTCCCGCTTCCCACGCCCTTCTATCTCCGCCCTCTCCCTTCCTCCCACCCCCTTCGCCCCCAATCCTCACCCCCCTACTTCACCATGGTAGGGCATGGATTGGGATAGTGGGCGGGCAGCAGGCAGAGGGAGCAAACGGGGTGATTCCGGGCTTGGGGTTGGGTTGGGGTTGGGGCGGGGTTGGGGTTGGGGTTGGGGTTGGGGTTTGGCTCGGGGTTGTACCTGAACTCGATACTCCTGCAGATCCAGCATGGCCGCCAGGGCCTCGCGATCCTCAAACGTCCCATAGGGTTTCTCCTTAAAGAATGTCTCCAGGACCCGCAGCTGTTCTGCGCTGAACACCGTGAGCGGCCGCTGCCTCCTCTTCCTCGGGGTGCTCGGGGACAGCCCGAAGCCTGGCAGAAGGGGGAAAGGGCGTCAGAGGAGCTCTGGGCTGTCCCCAGCCCAACGGGCCTGGGCCACACACACCCGTGAGCAGGTGGGGGCTTCGGGCTGGAGGGCGGGGGGTGGGGGGAAACAGGGCTTGTGCGTGGGCGCATGGCATGTGGCCCAGGGGCCCCGACCCGGCACCCGCCCGCCCGGGCCACCCGCCGCTCTAGGGCTCGGCGTCCGCATCTCCCAAAAGAGCCTGGGACCAGCGCCCGTGTTCTTTTTTCCGGGGCCCAGAGCCAGGCAATGCGGGGCCGTCAGACTCACCCAGGCTTCCCCTCCCGCGGCCCTCACCCCGCCAGTGTCGTCCCACCCCCCAAAACGCACTAAGCCTGACAGAGAAGCTGGCCTCGGCCTGGATGCCCAGGGGTCTCCATCCCCCACCACAGGATCCCACCTACGATTCCCAGGCCCTCACGGTGGGCCCAGACTCACCGCTGGGAGACCCGGCTTCTTGCATCCTGGATGCTGCTGGGCCCTCTGCGTTTGAGGCTCTGGCAAGCAGCCCTGTGATCGCCTCCTTAAATCCGTGGTAGGCACTCGCCACCCACACGTCACAACCTATGGGGCTCTTCCCTCAGGCCCCGCCCCTTGTGCAGCTGTGTTTTTGCGTGTGCGTGCGTGCGTGCGTGTATGTGTGTGGGCGCGCGTGGTGTGTAGCGCCTGGGGGCAGGGTGCGCGGGGAGGCGCAATCATTGATTAGTCGTTTGATGGAGCACCTACTGCACCCGCTGCACGCCCCCGGACCTGGGAGACCTCAATGGACAGACAGCCTCGTTCCTGCCCTTAAGAGGACTGCCCCCGGGGGACTTTTATTAGAATCCACAGGAGAGACTGTGACCTGGGTGATGAAATGCTAAAGGGAAGGAAAGCATGAGATGTCATTGCTAGACTCAGTTCACCTTCTGAGCTGCCTCGCCCTGTCCCAGGGTCGGGTCTCCCCTAACTGGCCGTGATTTCTGCTTTCCTGCGAGCACGTTGGTCACCGCGACAGTGGATGGCCCTGATGTCCCCAAGGGACAACCCAACCGATTCCTTGTTTTATAAATTGTGTCCAGAGGTTCCCTTCTCCATGACCTCTAAATGAAAAACAGGGTGTTAGAATCAAAATAGTAGGTGACACATGCTGCTGATTGGATGGGCAATGCTGAGAAGAGGGGCCAGGCTTGGCTTTGGGGGAGAGGATTGGGAACCGGGCCTTTTTTTTTTTTTTTTTTTTTTTTGCCTTGGTGTGGGGGCTGCTCTATGAGACAGACTTGTTGATATCTGTATAGCTCCCTCAGCCAAAGACCATGAGTAGGACACCTGTGGTGGCGGAAATATCAGTTTCTTTACTTTTTAAGAACATTTTAAAGAAATGTTGTTACTTTTCGATGAGAGAGAGACAGAGAGAGAGAGAGAGACAGAGACAGAGAGAGATGTGACAGAAACATGGGTTGATTGCCTCCCAAAAGCACCCTGACCAAAGCCAGGGATAGAACGTGCAACCAGGTGTGTGCCCTTGACCAGGACTCCTTTGACCCAGACCGGAGCCCTCAGCCTTCCAATCCCTGACAGGATGCTCTAACCTCCTGAGCCACACTGGTAGGGCCCCATTTGTATCTCAATGGGAGCTGGTCCACCATTTACATGTAAAGAGATTATTTCTACTTAGGTGTTCTTGTCATTGTTTGGGTTGCTGATTGCCTTAGGGTCCTCTGTTCCTCTTCCCACCCCACCCCCTTTTTTGTGTATGACACTGCTCTCTTGTCCAACATGTTGAGGACTTTCTGCAGTGCTATGTTTGACTTCCTTTCTCTTATTTCTTGTGTACCTCCTGGTGTATGGTTACCTGGACCCTTAACTTATGACAAATTACCAGCCTCCCCATAAAGTGGAGGTTGAACTTTTGGAGGAAAGGAAGACGGACACACACACACACATACACACACACACACACAGCCCGCTGCCCAAACCACCCGGAAGCTAATACCACCTCACACCACACACGTTCACTGCTAGATGTATTAAAGGACAGTTTACAACCGGGAAAGCAGAGACTGTGGTGGACAGGGGGGTTTCTGTAGAGTTTTATGTCAATTTGAAAATAAACCACCTCGTCAAAATCATTTTTAACTTTTATTAATAAATTCATTCGGTAGTAAAGCATCAGTTTGTCACAGATGGTAAGGACAAACATATATATGAAAAGGCAATGAGATGCACAGATATAGTCATTAAAATCCAGAAATTCTATCGATTGAAAAAAATTCAGACCGGACAAATGTTTGTGACACTTTATTGCCAGGAAATAGAGTCAACTGCAGTTAACGAAGAAAAAGGAGCCCTATGTGCATGGCATTATTACAATAACAGCCCAAATACGTGAGGAGTCCTCCTGGTCTCCAATTTTGCCGCGAGAAGGGGGTCCGTTGTGCGAGTGCAGGGAATGCCGTAGGAGAAGCACAAGGCAGCCAGGACTCACAGGTGTGCAGACAGGAAAAGCTATCCCAGTCCTCTGGGTGCCACGGCGCGCTGCCAGGAGGAGCATGGAATCTGACCCGGGTCCCTTGCAATGTTCTGACAGCAGTTCCTAATGGGGGCAGCCTGGGGGAGGGAGGTGCAGCCCTGCGGACTCTTGCCCCCCTGTCTAGGACAGCACAGGCATGCATAGTGGTGGCAAGGTTGATGCTTAGAGCAACTGGCGGCCAAGATGCACTGTCCAGCGCTACTGGTGCCCGCCTGGCCCCGAGTGGGTGCACAGCCTGCTTGCCTAGCGTGCCGTGGCATCTGCAGAACTTGGCGGGGACGGAAGCCCTTTAAACACCATAACTGGAACAGGTCCAGGTCGCTGTCGCCCACATCAATGTTATGGTGCTATGGCCATGAATTCACATTCCCTCACCAAGTGCACATCACTCTTTCTACCACACTTCTCTCATTCCTGCACTTCCACAGCCCTGGCCTCAGCACTTCCCCATACTCTTCTCCTGGCCTTGTACTTATTACTCAGCATGTGTGTCCAGAGAATGGTTGTTATTTTGAATCAGGATCAAGCACAGACTCTGATAGTCCTCACTCGTAGAGGCAGTCTGGATTCCTGCTATGTATGCCTCTCACCATGACTGTTTACTTCCTTCAACCTAAACAATTAAGAACAATAATCAGATCTCAGCTATCTATTGCCCCCCTTCTTTTATGCTTCACTTGATGTCCCTTCTCTAGCCACAGTCAACAACCTTCACTTAACCTCCACTCAAGTCCCAGCCCTGATGGCCCTCTGCACCATGTCCAGTGAGTCTCATAGATGACCACTCAAGCCTCCTAGCTAATCTACAACACTGACTACAGCACCCCACAGCCAGGTCACACCAAGAGTCACAACAAAATCCTGGTGAGAGTTTAGAGAAGTTAATATGTACCAGCCCTAGTCTCATCTTATTTAAATTACTCTTTGATTTGCACTAATCTCAAGTTCACTCATCTTTTAAAGGCTTTGGCCACTGCTAAACAATTTCTTTCCCTCACATGTTACATGCAACTTCTCACCCCGTGCTGTGTTTTGACTCCCACTTCTCACAAACAGTGGCCCCAGAAAGAAAGCCAGTCCTCAGGCTCACACTGTCCCTTCTGAACTACTACTACCATTACCAACTTGACCATGATTCCCTGTATTAAATTGATATACTGTCCTCGATGATTTTGGAGAGCATGGACCCATGTACTGGTGTGAGGTCAGATGCCAGGGTTTTGGGCTGGATCCACTGTAGAGATTGTGCAGGAGGCAACCAATCCCTGTTTTTTTGCTCATCCCCATTGCTCTGTTTCTCTCACTGCCCCCAACCTTCTTTTCTACATCTAAAATCAATAAAAATATATATGTATTTTACAAACATACATGCAGGTTCCTGATTCAGCTCACTGTTTGCTCCAAGCGTTTGCCCATTCTGGAACCTATGTCTGTAGGACCTCATACTCACTACACTGGTTGCCAGAAACATGTCCTCATCATGAACCCCTAGTCCTGGCCTTAGGATTCTGGGCTTAGGGTCTGTTCAAAGTCCTCAGGTCCAAGGGCTACAAGAGAGGGTGACAGTCCCAGAACTCTACTATATCAGGGGCCACAAGTGTGTGAAGCATTGAAATAAGTTCCACAAACCTGTACACATAATCATTTCTGTTTTTTCAGGAATTTGTGGAAAGATTAGGGTCTGTTGGGAGCCTGGCAACCAGCATGCTCTATGGGCTCAGGCTGTTCAGTACCCTTGCCCAGCCCAGAGGCCAGGTGCCCTCCAGATGCCTGTATGATCTCAGGGCTCAGACCTCAGTGCTTACTCTTTCCAGTTCCCTTATCATTTACAGGACTTTCCCTTCCTGCCACAGCTGCTGTCCTCTGTCTTCTAGTCTGTTTTTCCTCTGAGCAATGTTAGGAAAAGTTAGAATTCTGCCTCTGGAAATGTCCCTCTATGGCCCCAGCGTTCTGAGGATGAATGTAAAACTCCTCATGCAAATACCACAGCTCCGCTCTTTGTTTCCTTTACACCCAAAACAGGCCTGGGTTTCCCAATCCTCCCTGCTCAGTCCCACTATCAAGTCCTTACAAGGTGGCACTTCAGCCTTTAACCCTCTTCCCCACCACCCATGTGTCACCAGGAGGGACTCACCATCCTGAGCGCGGGGACCTGGATGGCAGGACCTGAGAGGACTGCTCCACAGGCTTGAGGGTTCAGAAGGGTCAGGCTGAAGGGACCCTGTGAGCAGAAAGGAACCTGGAGGCACGGAGATGCCAATCTCGGGCTGTTGGGGCTCCAGGAGCCTCAAACACACCCTGCAGGCAGTGGCCTCCCAGGCCGTGGCCTCCCAGGCCTCCTTCTATTCACCTTCGGTGCCCCAAAGCCTGAGAATCTGTAAACAAAAACCTAAGAAGTTAAAAAGACCACTGTCAGGAGGAAAGCAGAAGTCCCAACTGGATGCACAGGCTATATAATTTCCTTTGGCTCTGGGCACAGGCTATATAATTTCCTTTTCTGGGTAATGTAGTTTTCTAAACAGTGGAGCCCAGCTAGAAACCAAACCAATGAGTTAGGTGAATACAAGTGTTGTGGCAGAGAGAGTGATGGCTGGGGAGCAACAAGACACATCCATAGGCTTGGCTCATTGCAAAAGGTGGACAGACTTGCAAGTGATCCACCAAGAATACACAGGGGGGAAATTGGAGACATTCATAATAGTATCAACAATGTAAACTACACATATATATATTTTTAATAATGAAGCACAGCTGGTGTGTCTCAATGGTTGTACATTGACCTATGAACCAGAAAGTAGTGGTTCTTATCCTGGTCAAGGCACAACATGGGTTGCAGGCTCAATTCCCAGTGTGGGGGTGGAGTCGTGCAGGAGGCAGCTAATCAGTGATTCTCTCACATCATTGGTGTTTCTGGCTCTCTCTTCTCTAATAAAAAACTAATTTATATATATATATATATATATATATATATATATATATAATTTAAGTTAATTAAACTTATATCAAATGTTTTAAAATGTTTAAAACTTGTCTCTTTCTAATAACTCAGCTGATTAATTATGAATGTTCTCATGCATATTCATTGCTACTGTATCAAGTGTGCTGAAAATAAAATATGATGTACTAATGAAATATCTTAAGTGCATGTTCAATGGCATCATTTTGGCAGTTTGACGTGCCAAACTGTGGTGATGAGTATTTATGCCAGCAAAATTCTGCTTGCCAATATTTGCTGCCACTGAGGCGAGGCTGGTCCTCCCAAGAAATGAGGAGAGGGATGGTCGTGTCTATATAGGGTTGCCATCTTAATTTTCTAACAACAGAGGGATATCTAGGATTTATATGGATCCACATTTCAAGGTGTCACTTAGGTGTATGTATAACTGATGAGCAAGGGAATACTTTTCTAATGTGCACTATTTTCTAGACCTCATTTAATGTATTTTAAATTCTTATACTTAAAGACCACCAGTAGAGAATGTGAACAATGCAATTAAACTTATAAGTGTATTGTACGTGTGGGCTATAATTCATATGTAAAGGAAAAATTGAGAAAAACTATTTTGTATATAGAATTCCAAACTAAGAATCCCATATGGCAAAGAAGTCTCTTGAGTCATTGAGGAACGAGTGAAATTCAAACATATGTCTTAGAGGCTGCAATGTCTTCCTATTGGTTAAAATAAGAAATTAACTTTAAAAATGAAAGAAAGAAAAATAAATTAACTTTAAAAGTAGACAAAAATCCTGAGCAGACATTTTGCCAAAGGAGATAAAGACAGTGTAAAGAACTGCAAAATGATCACCACCAAACATTTTTAGGGAAACGGAATTAAAAAAAAAAATCAACTTAACAATACTCACTGATGGGGCAAGTATTGAAAAAGATTAACCTTCACATGCTCTGGCAGGGTTGCAGAAAAAACAAACAAACAAACAAACAAACAAAAACCCCCCCGGAATTTTCATTACTGTGGGTGGTGGGAAGGCCAAGTGATTGAACTACTTTAGATCACAGTTACCCACATGTTAAAATGTGACACACTCACAATAACCTGGAACAGAATGATATCTAAGACAAACACCTATAGAAAGAACAGAATACAACACCCCCAGCTGTTTAATTAAAAAAAATATTTTTGTTTTGAATATATTTTATTCATTAATTTACAGAGAGGAAGGTAGAGGAATAGAGTTAGAAACACTGATGAGGAAGAAACATTGATTAGCTGACTCCTACACAAACTAATGCTCTTTGCACAGACCCAAATTATTGTAGTTAGGGCCCAGATGTTGAATATATAAAACCTCAAATGTAGAAATAACTGAAACCACAGACAACTCACTACTTAAAAGTGGTTATCCAAAGAATTCAATATTTCCTAGAATTAAAAAATTAACTATTTGCATAAATACTAGTGTCATATCTAAAACTATTTGTGTAGCATGAAGGAAGCCAGTGTTTGTTAAAGATAATTCACCTTATAGTACCAATAAAATTATGAAAGATATGAAAACTCAGGAAGGTAAATCAATGCCTGAATGGAGGGCTGAGAGGCAGAAAGCTGACCAAAGTGCTGTCAGGGTGTGGTAAAAGTAGATTTACATAGAATTGTTGCTACTGAAAATAATACAATAATTTATAATTAACAGCACAGATATAAACTGGCCTCTTGTGCCTCATTTTGTTGTGTGAGACCATGCTCACTGAAAGCCACTGGTTTGCTTCCAGGTCAGGGCACATGCCTTCCTGAATACCCAATAATTGGTCATGCAGGAGGCAGATGATTGCTGTTTCTCTTCCTCTCCCTTGCTTTCAAAATGTAATGAAAATGCAGCCTAAATATATATATATAAAATAGTTACTCAAAAAAGAGAATTATCTGTCTGTTTGGCATACTCACATCAACAAGCCTACTTTTTTCCCATCAAAGATGTAGGTAACAGAGAATCCTATTTCATCTGTGATGTTTTTCAGCTTTACATCATGTTCAACTTTACCAAATAGTGTACATTAGAAAAGTGCATTTCCAGTTATACATAATCTAAGGGAAGCCTTGCAATGTGGTCCCATATAAATCCTAGATATCCCTTTGCTATTATAAAATTACAATAGTGACCCTATATAGGCATGGCCATCCCTCTCCTCATTTCTTGGGAGGACCAGCCCAGCCTTAAAGGCAGCAAATATTGACAAGCAGTAAAGACTATTGCCATCAGCCCAGCCAGTGTGGCTCAGTGGTTGAGCATCAATCTGAAAGTGAAGATTGGGAGTCAAGATTTGAATCCTGGTCACGGCACATGCCCGGTTTATAGGCTCGTTCCACAGAGCAGGGTGTGCAGGAGGCAGCTGATCAATAATTCTATCTTATCATTGATCTCTCTCTCTCTCTCTCTCTCTCTCTCTCTCTCTCTCTCTCTCTCTTTCTCTTTATCTCTCTCTTTCCCTCCTTCCCTCCCTTCCTCCCTCCCTTCTCTCCAAAATCATAAAAGTATATATTAAAAACAACAACAACAAACTATTGCCATGAAATTCAACAGGAATGCTGACTGCTTACAAAGGGCACATCCTGAAACAGATTGCAGGATTATTGTTCCTCTAGCTCTGACTTCTTGCCTGTGGAGAAACTAACTTATGTGAACACCCTAAAGGGGCCCAATACCTGACAAAAAGTGATTTTCTGCCATTATTCTGTCCCTTCCAAACCATTTAAAATTTGGGATAAGCACAATATCTATTCATCTCTTCCTGCTGAAAGATCACATTTTTGCTTTCAAATCATCTGTGCTAGTGAATTAAACCAAAACTAAAGGTACAGATGTAAAACACCTTACAAAAAATAAGCCAGAGCACAGGAGAGCAAGTGTCTGCAGGTTGGTGAATAAGAATCCCCCCATATTTATCAAAGCATAAGGTGAATACCACTATGTCCCCGAAAGAGGTGGTACTTCTTAGCTGAGAAGGGGTGCTCTGGATGAATTCTGGGTCAGGTCCATTTTCTAGTTATACAGAATTGAATGAAGATACTGCCAACACCTTGGAGGAACCATAATTACTTCCAGCACAAGTGAGGACACAGAATACATTTCCCTGAGCAACCAGGGATGGTGACCAATGCATACTCCTCAGGTGAGCCAGGTGTTAGAGGTGAAATATCTTCAGTGACAAACACAATGATATCATTTGGGTGGTAGGATAGGGCATGTAAGCAATTAAAACTACAAATCTCACTTGTATCTGAAATTTATTAGGTATTTAGCAGACTGCGTATTCCCATGAAAGGAGTTTACATTCATGTAAAGGGTCTCACAGAGCCCCCTAAGTGTTCTCATAATATGTGAGAAAAATAAAACATTCCCTGCATATTTAAAGGCTTTTCTCCATTGTGAATGCACTAGTTAAATCAGACATTTGAGTAAAGGACTTCCCACATTCACTACACTCATGGTTTTTCTGCAGTGCGAACTCTGTGGTGTTTAGTGAGGTGTACCTTTTGACTGAAATGCTTCCCACACTCACTACACATATATGGCTTTTCTCCAGTGTGAACTCTGTGGTGTATGGTGAGGTGAGACCTTCGACTAAAATGCTTCCCACACTAAGTACACATATATGGCTTCTCTCCAGTGTCAACTCTGTGGTGTCTAGTGAAGTCAGACAAGTAACGGAAGTATTTCCCATAGTCACGACACTCATACCACTTTTCTCTAATGTGAACTCTGTTGTGTTTAAGGAGAGCAGTGCTTTCACTGAAGACTTCTCCTCAATCAGTACACTTATAGGGCTTTTCTACAGTGTGAACTCTCCCATGTTGAGAGTGGTTAAAGATCCGTGTGTGCACTTTCCCACATTTATTATACTCATAAATCTTATCTCCAGGGCAGAGATCTTTTGATAAGCAACTTTCTGTTTCTGCCTGACAGCTGTTTCACACTGAACTCACTGGTGATGTCTTTTTCCACTGAGACATTCCTGTGTAATATCATTGTTTCTGTGTGGCTCTTTAGTGTAAAGAGTGGCCTGGTGCTGGAGAAGCCCTGAGATGGCTGGGGAGTCTTCCCCAACCTCCCTACTAGCTGCAGGCACCCCAGATAAGCAGAAGTAGCAACTGGTTCCAAGTGAGGCACTCTTCATATCTTCTTTCCAGGGCTTCTCTCCACTTATGTCCTTCTGTTGCTGATGAGGTTTTGCACTGAAACACAAGTCTCTCACACCCACATCATTTAAGTAAACATTCTTCTCAAAGTATGCCACTTATAACTCAGTCTGATGCAAAATATATTTTAACACTGAGAAACACTGCTTACACAGATGGGTCATCTGGGTGCTGGAGCTTTCATGGAAGCCATGACCTGAGAATCTCCTATAGGTTCTCTATGCTCAGAATAGGATTCCACATCATCCATTTTATGCCAATGAACTGAAAACAGAAAAATGATGAGAAAATGAATGTTGACTGTGATGACAAGGGAAATTCCCATTTTAAAAGTGTGTGGCACATAATACTTTGTTATCATGTCATTGGCTGAATATAAAATACCTGAAAGATAAATTGATAAGAGGCCCTTGTGAAGTTTTTTACCATTGAAGATCTCAAAACAGAGGTGATTTAAACAGAAATAGAGCAAAAACCTGGTAAGCACCACATGGAATAGAAGCAGAATATCCAGCTCATTGTGCTGCTAACAGCATTCAGTAGATCTTCTCTGCTGGTCACACGGGCAAGCTGTGCAGAAGGTTGGTTACATCTCATTCCAAGTAAAATTCAACAAACAAGTAGTTGGTGTTTGAGGATTTTTAAAGCATGTATGTGCTCCTTATAACAATTGCAAAGGTCCATGTAGTAGTATACTGCAGAAGGAGATGTGCAGAGGAATGGGTGATATAAAAGGACACAAAGGCAAAAGTAGATAATGCTAGGAAGTCACCAATGAAATGACAAGTCAGCAAAGTGTCAAGTGTGGAAAAGAAAGGACTCAATGAGGTGTGGCCATTGGAACCTGCACCAAACACTGTTGTACAGGAGTAGGTTCCTGGTATAATCTGAACACCTTCCTGATGTCATACCTCCCCAAGGTTGCCACTGAGCTGGGCTATGCATCCTCTAGTAACATTCTGTAGCTTCACCCTGGAGAAACCCAAGGTTCTCCCTGATCCTCATTTTCTAGAAGTATGTATTGTACAAACTAAATATTCTGAGTATCAATGGAAAGACAATAGAGGTGAGCAACCATCACTTGCCCATAGCATTCAGCTTGCAATAATATTCAGCGAAAGTAATATTACAAACAACAATTGGAGGGTCTTACAAGAACAGCCCCTGGTTCATGTATGTAAAGAAGATTCCTCGCACAGGCATTCAACAAGGTCCTTACCTACGAAAAAGGTTTAGAAGTGGAAGACCTGGATCTGGATATAGTCACCCTCCCTGGGAGTGGAAGAGCAGGAGGGACCTGTTAAACTGTTTGTAAGACCACTGATACCCAGACACCTCCTGCAGTTTCTGAAGCAACTGGTGTTAGGGAGGTTTATGGAGTCTATTGCTCAGAGCACTCTGCCTACCTCAGCACTGGCAGACACAGCCCATTTGACAAGACAGTGGGGGAAATTAGCTGAACCCTTGATATTGCGGGGGGGGGGGGAGAGAGAGAGAGAGAGAGAGAGAGAGAGAGAGAGAGAGAGAGAGAGAGAGAGAGAGAGAGAGAGAGAACTATGCCTGGAAAATAAATAAAGAGTGGGCATCACTTCCGGACACTAGAAGAGATTTGAAGGTCTTACTTAGAAATGATGCAAGTGCAAACACTTCCAGCATCCCATAACAGTATATACGTCTCTGAGACTCATCAAGGATCTCCTCCTCCTCCTCAGAGAAGGCAATGACCATGTCCTTAAAGTTCATATCTTATCATAATGGGCACAGAACATCACATGATAAGACTTTCTATTGAGATGACATACCTGTCATACTCCCCATCCTGCACATCCATGTTCTCCCTCTACTCTTCACATCAGAGAAGATAGCAGGCCTTGTCACCATTAAAGTCAATCTCTCCTATATTCCTTCTGATGTTGTGTCTTTCATAAGCATAAAGGAGAATCCTCAGCCTCAACAACCAAATTCTTACAAGGTGGTTTTCTAGTCCATCATTCTCTTTCACCCATCACAACATGCATCACCCACAAGCCACTTACTGATCTGTACTAAGTGGCCTGGGTTTCAAGAAGGAAAGGCATCAGCACTCAAGGATGGAGGTAAATGGAGTGAGGCTGAGTAGAAGTCTTAAATCAGTATGGAGGCGCAAAGGACTCAATACTGACTGTTGCTACTCAACAAGCTCCACACAAACCACTGAACTATGGGGACAGTGCCTCTGAAGCCTGGTCCTAGTTGTGACCCAGCACAGGAATCTATAGGTTCACAGAACAAAAAGGTCACAATGAACACCTGGAAGCAACACTGGATAATACCCCTGGCCTGGGCTTTCATTGGCTAAATGTAGCCATAATTAGGCTTGCTGCCCTTTGGGTAACTTACTTTTTCAGGCCCAACAGGTGAAATTAGGATCTAAATCACTGACTGATTATTGCAAATATTGGTGTTGGTGTCCCCCAGTGCTGCTGGAAAATGACAAATTTAGGATTTGGGGGCTGGCCGCAGGTTGCTTGGAAGTGTTGTCTGTTTTGAGTGATCTCTTGTTTGGAGATATAATTTCAGATTTCATGAAGTTTAGAATGCTCCCTGAGGTGAAAAGCGTTATTTCAATTATTCCTGAAGACCACAAATCTAAATGGGTATATTGTTTTTAAGTTTCTTTATTTGATTTTTGTAGAGAGAATAAAGGAAAGGAAAAGAGGAAAACACTGATTGGTGCCTCCTGCATGGCACCCACCCACCCACTGGGATTTCACTCAGAAAACCTGTGCCTCACCAAGAATATAACTGGTAACTCCTTGGCAAGCTACTCATCTTCCTGAGGTTTGTGCAGACAATGTTCGGCAAATTAAAACTGGGTGAAGTACTACCCACACTCTGATGGTCCACACTCAAGACACAGCCTTGATTACTGCTATGAAGGTTTCTCTACTATTTTTTTTCCTTTAACCTCACTTATTGAGAACCACATTAGATCTCAGATATCACATCCACTGATAATTCACTTGATGTTTCTTCATCAGTCACAGCTTTCATCATTCAAGTACCATCTCCGATGGCTGTTATTGCCTTGCCCAGTGAGTCTCACAGGTGACAACTGAAGCCCCTAAGGAAATCCAGACTTATACAAACACTTTGGCCCAGGGTCACAACAAATTCCTGTTGAGTGTTCAAGTAATACATATGCAGCAGACCCAGTTTCACCCTTTGTACTTAGTCTTCCATGCGTGCCATTAACAAATAAAATGGTGATCTACACCTCCTCCCTGGTTTATACACTCCCAACAACCTTTGTAACATGTCGTCATCCTTAAATATTCCTCAGAGTACCAAACACTCATGAAAAGCTCTATTCAACCTGCCGGGACCGGTTTGGCTCAATGGATAGAGCGTCGGCTTGGGGACTCAAGGGTCCCGGGTTCGATTCCGGTCAAGGGCATGTACCTTGGTTGCGGGCATATCCCCAGTGGGGGGTGTGCAAGAGGCAGCTGATCGTTGACTCTCTCTCATCAATGTTTCTAACTATCTCTCTCCCTTCCTCTCTGTATAAAAATCAATAAAAAAAAAAAAATAAAAAAAAAATAAAAAGAAAAGCTCTATTGATTATTTCATACCCTAACCGGTCTAATATAAAAGGCTTTGTATCCTCAAAGAACATTACTCTTTTAATAGGAATTTCTCCATCTCAGTTGATGGTGCTTCAGCTGTTAAATTAAAAGCTTCATGACATCTTTATCTATTACCCTTCTCCCCCCTTAACCTCATAATTAGAAAATGCTGGTGGCAAAATTTAAACAGATCAAGAATCCAATTGCTGGTACCCCTCCGCATCCACCATCATGGGTCTGTTACCATCAAAGTCACCAAGAGTATCATAGAAGCTTAGTTCCTATTCTTTCTACGACCTCCACCCCTCACACCTCTATTTTTTATTATGTTTTAGCCACAGGGAATCTAATGAAACCCAGGTCAGATCACCTGCCTGTACTGCTCCAAATCTCCCATTCCCTCCATCACTGGCAGAACACACATCTGAGCTCTCACAAAGCTATTCTAGCCCAGATTCCTGTCCCGGAATCACAAGTTCTTTATTTTGAAAAATGAAGGATGCCTGCTGGTTCCTGACCCAGCTCAGTCTTCACTTCAAGCCTTTGCACATCCTGGAAATTGTGCTTGGGAGGACCTCCAACATCTCATTGCACTGATTGCCAAAAAGAGGGACCACTCACAGGAATCTAGACCTGGATTTAGGATTTTGGGGTTAGTGTTCCCAGGTCCAAGGACTAGAACAGTTGTAAGGAAGTCTCAGGATCATAAAAGAATGAGGCCCTAAAGCCAGCTGCACAGATCAGTACCCCTGAGAGTTGTTGCATTTGCAGAAATTTGTGGAAATAGAAATGTGTGTTGAGAGCCTGGCAACCACCGCCAGGATCCATGGGCTCAGGCTGCTCAGTACCCTTGCCCAGCCAATGTGGCCACATGACCTGAAGATGACTGCATGACTTCAGGGCTCAATTCTCAGTGCACATTCTTGCCAATAACTTTATCTTATATAGGGCTTGTTCCTGTCCCTAACTGCTGTCCTCTCTCTTCTAGTCTGTTCTTCTTCTGAGCTGCTTAGGAAAGTTACAACCCTACCTCAGACAATGTCCCTCTTTTGTTTGGGACCATCCATGGCCTCATTTCCTGAGAATGAAAGTAAAATTCCTTATTTGAAACTTTGCCTCATCTTCTTTGTTGCCTTTAGACACAAAACAAGGCCTGAGTTTCCAAAATCTTTCCAGCTCTGTCACACCACCAAATCTTCACATGGTGGTATTGCAGCCTGTCACCCTCTTTCCCCACCATACCCTGTGTTACACAGGAGCCACTCACTGTCCCTGATGCTGCGACCTGAACTGCAGGACCTGAGAGGCCCTGGAATCCAATACTGGAGGGTTAAATCAGGTGAGCCCAACTCTGTAAGCAGAGAGGAGTCTGGGAGGCACAGAGGCCCCGATCCTGGCCTGTTTGTACTCAATAAGCCTCAGATGTCTGAACTTAATGGAGGCCTGATTCTCTGAAGCCTGTCTCTAGAAAGAGAGCAAAGAGGTCAACTTGACCACCAGGTAAAGACACAGGAAGTCCAGCCTTAACCACGTGCACATGGATAGTACGCCTCTCACCTGGCTTTTATTGGCTAAACCCAGTCATAATTAGGTGCATTGCCTTTTATTTAATATACCGTTTGAATCCTTCCAGGTGGAATTTGCATCCAAATTTATAACAGGAATGGTGAAGCGAGAATTTTTCCGTGTTCTTGTCTTGTGAAGCCAAAGAATGAAATCACTGACCAGAATATTTCAGCAAAAATGTGTCAAATTTATTGCAAGCAGATTCAGACTCCCCAAGCAGGGAGGGGGCCCAAGAATGGGTTGGTCATGAAGATTTGTGGACTAGGGGTAGATATTCACTAAAAGCTTGGTCCCCATCTATTCTTGTCATTACCTGATTGATTCCCTCTCTCATTACTTCCCATCAAGGAACCTGAAATTTTCCTGTTTCTATGCCTCAGTTCACCTTATTGTTGAAGACCCTCCCTAGTTCTCCATGCCTTTTGCTTTGAGTTCAGAAACATTTTATTATTTCTGCATGGTTGGTGTCTATCATTAGGCTTGTTCAAACTGCCGTGTCTGCCCCTGCCCATGTTCCACCTGCCTTTGTTTTGCACTGGACCCCTGACCTGTCTGCTTATGGGTCAAGCTAACTTCTCTCACAGTCACTCACTGACTATGGTGAATGTTGGTGTTTGGGAGCAGGAGTGTCACTGGAAAATGACTACATTAGGCTTCAGTGGCTGTTGGCAGGTGTCTGGGGAGTGTTGTCTAAAATTGACTTTTTTTTTTAAATAAGTTTTTATTGTTCATATTATTACAAATGTTCCTTCCCCCCCTCCCCACCATTTCTCTCCTCCACCAGGTTCCCACCCCACCCTCTGTCCTTTCCCCACCCCCCATTGTCCTCATCCATAGGTGCACAGTTTATGTTCAGTCTCTTCCCACGCCCCCCTCTCCCCTTTTCCCCAAGAATCATCAGTTCACTCCCCTTCCATACCTCTGATTCTATTATATTCAACAGTTACTATTGTTCATCAGATTTTTTTTTAATTTCCTTGGTTTTTAGATTCACTTGTTGATAGTTACGTATTTGTTGTTCATAATTTTTATCTTTGTTTACTTTCTCTTCTGAAAGAACCCCCTTCAGCAATTCATATAATTCTGGTTTGGTGGTGATGAACTCCTTTAGCTTTTTTTATTAGTGAAGCTCTTTATCTGACCTTCGATTCTGAGTGATAGCTTTGGCTGTAGGTTCTTACTATTCATCACCTTGAATATTTCTTGCCATTCCCTTCTGGCCTGCATGGTTTCTGTTGAGAAGTCAGCTGACAATCGTATAGGTGCTCCTTTATATGTAACTACCTTCTTTGCTCTTGCTTCTTTTAATATTCTCTCTTTGTCTTTTGCTCTTGGAATTTTAATTATGAGGTGTCTTGGTGTGGTCCTCTTTGGATTCCTTTTGTTTGGAGTTCTGTGCACTTCCTGGACTTGTAAGTCTAATTCTTTCGCCAGGTGGGGGAAGTTTTCTGTCACTATTTCTTTCAGTATGTTTTCGATATCTTGCTCTCTCTCATCTTCTGGAACCCCCATAATTCTGATGTTGGTTCGCTTGAAGTTGTCCCAGAGGTTTCTTACATTATTTTCAATTTTCTGGATTCTCTTGCCTTCTAGCTTCTGTGAAGGAGTGTCTTCTGGCTCTTTATGTTCCAAATCTTTGACTTGATTCTTGCGATCTTCCCTTTTGTTTTTAGGACTCTGTAAAATATGTTTTATTTCAGACAATGTATTCTTTATTTCTTGTTGTTCCCTTATCATTTCTTGATGGTCTCTTTTTATATCCGCATAGGTCTTATCCATCTTTTCTAGGAAATTCTTGAAAAACCTTATAAGCATAGATTTGAACTCTATATCCAGACGCTTTTTGTCCTCCATTTCTTTTGTTTGTGATTTATTTTGTTGTCGCATTTCGCAGTTACAGATGGGACGTGGTTTCAGGGTGGAGCCTGCAGCTTTGGCTTCCGTCAGCCCCGCCCTATGCGGGTCCTTCAGTGCTCGCTGCCGGCGCCTCTGAGAGAAAGGTGCCCTCGATTTTCGCTTGCTGCCAAACAGTCTATGCTCTCCCCCAATGAGCCCGGTATTGGGGTTCAGTTCAGTTGGAAGTGAAGTTGGAGGTGGCGTTCAGAGCAGTCTGGAGCCCCAGTCTCCTTCCCATCAGGGCAATCCCGCGGCACAGCCGACCGTCCCTTCTCTGCGCGCAGTGTGCGCTGCCGGGACCTCCTTTCGCCACAGCCCGGCTCCCTATGACTGAGCCTGGGTCCCGGGGGTCTGGGGAACTGGGGTTCAGAGCAGTCGGGGGCCTAGCACAGTCAGAGTTTTATCTCCTTTCCGCTAGGGAACGCCCGCCAGGCACTCCATCTCCCCCTCCTCTCTGGCTCCGTCCTCTCCGCGCGCCGCGTCTCCGTACCTTGGGCTTTTCCAGCTCCTCCACGCCTCCTTCTGGTTTTGTCCTTGCTTCTCGCTGTAGAATTTCCAGTCAGTCAACCTTCCTGTAGTTCTGGGCAATGTCCATTTTATATTTTAGTTGTATTTTATTGAAATTGTTGTGTGCGGCTGCGGCTAGGTGTTCACCTGCGCGCAGCCATCTTGGATCCCCCTAAAATCGACTTTTTGTTGGGAGATATTATTTCAGATTCTGTGAAGCTCAGAATGATCCTTGAGGTGAAATGTATTATTTCAATTATTCCTGAAGACCACAAATGCTAATAGATTTATATAAACATTATTTAATTGTTTTTAAAGAGAAAGGAAGGTAGAGAGCAGGAGACAAATTCTCATCAGCTGGCTTCCACAAGCACTCACACTGAGGACTGAGCTCCCATGCCCCCCCTTCCTGTGTCCTCAATGAAAATCCAACTGGAAACCTTTCTGTGAATGGGACCATACTATTCCAACTGAACCATCCCAGGAGGCCAATTTCTGATTTTTAATATAAAAATATCACATGATAAAGAGAAAAACAAGTTATGAAAGATTATACATAAGCCTATCCTATTTGTTTAAAACAAAATTAGAAAGGATTCTAAGATCCGTTATATTGATTCTATTAGTCCCTCAGACTTCTGAGTTCAGAGTATTCAGATAACTGTTCTAGAGAGATTGCTCTAGAGTTAACAGTATGTTCTTGAAAACTCAAAACCATAAATATATTTTTTCCTTTTTAAATTCTTACCGGATGATAGGTTTATTGATTGGAGAGAGAGGAAGGGATCAATAGAGAGAAGAAAAGCAATATTGATGTGAGACAAAATATCAGTCAGTTGCCTCTCATCAATGACCAACCAGAGATGGATCTGCAACGTAGGTATGTATCTTTACTATGAACCAAACCTGTACTTTTATTTGAATGGGTGTATAAAAGAAAAAAGTAACTGAGCCACATGGCCAGGAAAGCACCTTAATTCTTTCTAATTATTTCAAGACAGTGAATTAGTATGACTCAACATTTGGGGAATTATTTGTTTTGCATATTGTGTGTTGGTTGTATGTGTGAATCTGCTCCCCCTTTGAGTGTTCCTAATTGTATCTGTGTCTGTTTGTGTCCTCTTTGTGTCTGTGTTCTGTGTCCATACGAGTCTGGTCAGGTGTGTGCTTGTATGTGTCCATTGTGTGTGGATATGCCCTGTGGTACATGCTAAGTGACCCTGTTTTCTTATCTGTGTGTTGCTGTGTATATGTTCCCAACAAGGTGTTACTAATGTCTACACTGAGCCTTGCTATAAGCTATGCACTTGAGTGCCCACCATAGGCTGTGAGTGCTCTGTACCTGAGTGTTTTCCCTGCTTCTGTTGTCTGTATGTTTCCCTATGAGTTTGTGTGGCTGCACACTGTGGCAACAGGAAGCTTCATAGGAAATCTCCATCTTCTGAGTGGTGATGGAGAGGACAATATGTTCTTCCTGAACTCCAGACTGAGCAACTTCTGTCCCTGGTCTTTCAGGCTCTGGTTTCCCCTTGGGGGTCGGGTCTCAGGCCCCAAGGATGGATGAAGTAAAGGGTCAGTTCATCGAACCCTAGGCTGGCGGAAGGTGGGGACCTGGGGAAGAGTCTGATGACAGAAAGAACTTATGGAGTGTGGAGGTGCTGTTTTGGGAAGACTCTAGGCCTTTGAGGAGGTCTGAGGGATCCTGGTTTTCTGGAAATTTTATAAGTGGGTGTGTCCATATGGGGAGAGCTGAAGGGGTAAATTCCTAGGCCCCTGAGTCCCCCTTGGGAATGAGGACTTGGATACCCATGGTACAGCTTGGGGTTCCTTTGGAACTGCCAATCCCTGGAGAGCAGGTCATCCCCTTGCCCATGGGAAATCCTGGGCAACACCTTATAGATGAAGGTGCCTCAGCTGCTCTGGGCATCACTCCTGGATCTCCAATCTCTGATCATCTACTGAGTGAGCATGATCACCTGGTAACAAGGGGGCCAGGAGGCAGAATGGGCTCAGTGCTCTCTGAAGTGGGAATGGGTAAAATATGAAGGGACCACACTTAGCACAGGTTCCTGCACAGAATGAAGGGAAACCACAGGATCACCATGGATGTTAATGTCAGCGTTTTTCTAATCAGCTCCACGTGATGGAGCACTCACCTGGGCAATGCAAATGACAAAGATTCTTGGAGGCAGTGTAGTGACTACTGTTAATATAAAAGAACATGCACACTGGAATGCTTGCAGTCCAGTAACCTTCCTAGTCAATATTATTAACATGTGGTCTTCACGCCCACCACAATGGGGGAACCCTGGCAGCAGGGATTTACCTCAGAAGTGGGTTCTGAGGTTTTTGCCAATGATATCTGACCAAACTCCTTCATTTTAAAGTTCAAAACTATGAATATTAAGTATTGGGCACCTGGGGGGTGGGGGGCAAAGTCTGGGTGGATAAGGAGAAAGCAAACTGTCCTGACTGACTTCCACTGTCATTTCTTACCAGTCCCCAATGCTCTCCTTTGCCCCTAGGCAGCCTTAAAAGAGGCTGGCACCAGGTGTTCCCTTCCTGTGGCTCATCAAGTAGGTCAGGGTCTGCTACAGACCCTGATGTTGGCTGCAGCCAGAGATAAGCTTTGACCAATAAAATGTGGGAGTCAAGCCTGTAACCTTTAACAGAAGAGTTTGGATCCAGTGAGACCAGCCACCCTCTGTCCATCTCTGATAACACCCAGCAGGAACCTACATGTTGGCTGCTCCTTTATCCTGATTCTAGCAGAACCAGGGTGTTCATGTGCTATGAACAAGAAAGATACATTCTTTACCCTAAGCCACTAAAGCTTTGGAGGTGCTCATTACCCACAATAACATCGAGCCTGTCCTAATATAAATGAATCTTCGATTCCACCCTCTAAAAGTGAGCAGAGCCTAAAATTAGAAGTCAGAGAAAGGTGGTGAGAGACACATGAGTTTGTCTTCCAGCCCTGCCTTTATTAACTCTGCAAAGGATGAATTTATATTGAGACTCTGAGCCTGAATTCCCTCCCCATCAAATAGATGGTGAAATCATCTCAGATTGCAAAGATGATTAAATGAAATAATAATTCATGTGAAGCATTGATTCAAAGCTTGGCACATGTAGTAAACATTCAGTAACTCTTAGCTCCTTAAAACAAAAAAGAGCCAAGCTGAAATGTCTCAGCTTGTTGAACGTAGTTTGATGCATAGAAAAATTATTGGTTCAGTTATTATTTGAGGGCACCTGCTGTGGTTATGGCCTCTAGTCCATTAGGGGGCCATGGAGAAGGAAGCCATTCTGTGTTTCTATCATTTTTCTCTCTGTAAAAGTCAATTAAAATACCTTTGCATATATTTATCCATTTAGATTTGTAGTCTTAAGAAATAATTGAAATAATACTTTTCACCTGAAATAATACTTTTCTAAGAGTCACGGAACCTGAAATAATGTTTCCAAACAGGAATTTAGTTTTGTAGACAATACTCCGTAGAAAACTGTGACGATCTCCTAAAACCTAAAGTTGTCAGTTGCCACTTGCACTCACCACAATATTCCAATGGTCAGTGGGTGGTTGGGATCCTAGTGGCGCATGCAAGGCTAGATTGCTACATTACCCAAAGGGCCATGCGCTAAGGAGGGCTGGGTTTAATCAATGAAGCCCAGGAGAGGCGCATTATCCCTGTCCTCATTGGTTTCAGTTTGACTTCCAGAGTCTTTCTCTTGGTGGAGAATTTGACCTATGCAGTGTGTTCACAGAATCAGAGTCTCCAGTGCTGAGTCAGGAGCCATCAGAGGCTGTTTCCCCGCAGTGCAGTTGTGTGTCTGAGGATAGTTGAATAATAGGACAAAATTGAATTCTCTTTGCCTCCCAAATGACTTTCTGCTTCCAGAGTTCAACTCAGCCTCACCTCATTTACCCTCCAAACTTGGGTGTTTGTGCTGTCCAGTCCTGCAGTCCAGGTCTCAGTGTCTGAACAGTGAGTTACTTGAGGTTGCCACATGGTGTGACTGGATGGGAGAAGGTGACAGGCTGAAAAGACATCATGTAAGTTCGTGGTGGTATGACTGGGGAGGGATGATTGGGGAAACCGCAGTCTGTTTTACACGTAAAGGCAGCAAGGATGAAGCAAAGTTTTGTGTGAGGAGTTTTTACTTTCATTTGCAGGAAACTGCTGCCATTAATGACTATGATCCAAAGAGGGGCATGGCGTGAGTTATGTTTCTAACTTTTCTCAAAACTTCTCAGAGGAAGAACACACTAGAAGAGAGAAGATAGCAGTTAGGGACATGATGGAGAAGTCCTGTGAAAGCCCTGATGTAATGCAGGCATCATCGGGTTTGGGACTGGGCAAAAGCCCTCAGCAGCCTGAGACTCTCGGTCCTGGTGGTGGTTTCCAGACTCTCAACATACCTTTACTTTCACCAGATTCCTGCAGATGCAGAAACAATTAAGGGAACTAGGTTGTAGAGCTTATTTCAGAGCCTCCAAATCTTGTGGCATCTGAGAGAGTTGTGTCCTGGGATTGTCCAGCCACTCCTCTAGGTCTTTGACCTGAGGACCTTGATGAGACACCCACCCCAGAATTCTAAGTCCAGGACAAGGATCTTATGACTGGTTCTTGTTTTTGGAAACCAATGAAATGGGATGTGAGAAGTTTTGCCAGTCATGGGTTCCTATATGGATAAAAGCTTGGAGTGAAGACAGAGCTCATTCAGGAATCCTGAGGTGTCCCCCCCGTTTCTTACCCTTTTAATTAGGAACTGGAAACAATGGGACAGGAATCATGTCTTGAGTAGTTTTGTGGAAGTCTGTTCTGTAAGTGATGGGAGCAATGGGGTAATGGAACCTTACACACATGATGTCACTTCCTCAGTGACAGGACAATACAGAAGCTAGAACTCTGGTCACCAGGCACCCCATTCTTTAGCAAGTACCTATCACATCACTTGACTGCAGACCTTGGAGCAAGCTGGTCTCCAGGAGGTCTCAGGGTGTGTCTTTGGAAGAGCTTACCATAAAAGCTGTCTCACTCTCCATAGACAGTGGCTCTAGTCTCCCTCCTGACTCCTGCTGTCACACACAGTGTGTAACCTTGGGTAACATATGACAGCCTAGCGCCTGCCAATCTAGGGAGGCCACACCTGGGAGCACTTGTGTGGACAGAAGTCCTTGCTACTTGGTAGACATATATCATATCATATCATATCATATCATATCATATCATATCATATCATATCATATCTTTCTTGACACTGTGTGTGTATTGGGAAAGGGGTAAAACGAGGGGAGGGTGGATCTCCTGGGCTGGGCAGTGGTTAGGTCTGGAGGCCTGCTGGGTCTCTCATGTGCTCATTTCAGGTCACAGGTGGCACAAAGGGAAAGTCCCCTGCCCACTGGAAAACTTAGGCGCTGAGGGGTCACCTTCTCCCTTTGTGGCTGCAAGTCTGTTCAGACACCCTCGGTCCTGGCCATGGAAGACGGTGTTATTGTGGGTTTTCATCGGTGGGGGGATCCGGCAGGTTTCTGATGGGGTGGGGCCTGGATGCCAGACACTGTCCTTTCAGAGCTCCACCCGGAGGTCATGGCGAGGCCCATGGAGCCTCGGTTGACAGGCACAACTTCTCCCAGTCCCTGTGCAGGAGCTAAGACCAGACCACCGGCAGTGTGGAGCAGAGCTGAGGGTGGGCACAGCGGGTGCTGCACCCCAGGATTAAGATGACCAATGAGAGCCGACTGCACATTCCCACTGGAGTGTTCAATGTTCCACTGTGACTTACTTATTCTTTGTAAATTCTCACCAGGATATTTTCCCACTGAATTTTGGAGAGTGGAAGGGACAGGGAGAGACAGAGAGAAACACTGATGTGTGCGAGAGAGAGACACCCATGTCAGAGAGAGACATCAACTGGCTGCCTCCCCCACCCACCCGGACCAAGGCCAAGATGGAGCTTGCATCCAGGTGCGTGGACCTGATCAAACCCAGGACACTCGGCCCACAGGCAGGCGCCCCACCCACGGAGCCAACCCAGCTGGGGCCTGTCTGCATTTAAAGGAACCCAGACTCCCATTCCCCACCTCCAACCACGTGGCAGGATGCAAAGTCAGCCCCCACATATTTGGGAGAATGTTTTTGAAGTGGCATGTTGTTTGACTTCACCATAGGCCCTTAGCATCTTGCATTTTCCTACTTTTGATGGTTTGCACCACCCGCCTCCGGGACCTGTGTAGCCATCCATCAGCCCCAAGGGGCCCCTGAACTTCTCCCAGAGGCAAACTGCCCCCAGGAACTTCTCCCAGAGGCAAACTGCCCGCCAGGCAAGGGCTGGAAGGCTCAGACCCGCCTGGAGGGCAGCGCTGCACCTGCTGGCATTTCACACCCAGAACACGGAGACCAGCAACCCCGGGGCGGCTCCGGCTCCAGCGCTCCTGCACCATGCACAGCCGGGCTCCCAGCTCTGGGCTCCCTGGGACCCGCCAGCTGCACACCTTCCCAGGCTCCTACTCCAGGAGGCCGCTCAGGTGGTTGCCAGGCTGCTCCCTGAGGCACCTCAGCCTGGGGGCGGGGCTGGCAGGCCTGTCCTCCTATTGGCCTCTGGCGCCAGGCGCCCTGCCCCGGCCACCGTTGATTGGCTGGTCTTGGGCATTTGATGGGCGGCGGGCAGGACTGGCTGACTCCTACAGCTCTATCTGCTACCTCGAGGAAGACAGGTAGGACAGTGGGCCCGGGCCTTGGCAGGATCCCCGCCTTGGTCCCTCCCCAAAGGTGGGCGACGTCCCCCCCAACACGGATCGCCCTCCCGTGGTCCCTGGGCTCCCAGTCAGGGTCTGCCTCACCTGCAGGCACAGCGCTCCCTGCGCTGTGTCCCTCCTGCAGCCACACCCGGCCACACCTGGGTTCGGCCTGCCCACCCACAGGCAGGCAGCTCTGTGTGGAGCCTGGCCCGTGAGTCCTGGGTCGTGGGCCCCGGAGTATAACCTGCCCCAGGCCCACTGCGCCCGCCCTCCTCTCTCCCCCCCACCCCCGCACCCTCAGGCAGGGAGCTGCCCGAAGGACGCCGTCCTTCTGACCCTGCGCTAAGGCCAGAACCCAGTCACCCTGGACTCCTCTTCCCGCTTCCCCAGCCTTGTTCTGCGTCCCCTGGTCTCCCTTTGCTTGCCAGTAGCCACGTGTTCCCGCCAAGCCTTGGAGACCACACAGGCAGAGGTTGCTGACTGACTTTCACTGCCATTCCCTACCAGTCCCTACTCCCCTCCTTTGCCCCTGAGCAGACCCAAAAGAGACTGGCACCATGTGATCGCCTTTGGACTCAGGTCCATCAAGTAGGTCAGGCTCTGCTATTGACCATGATGCTGGCTGCAGCCAGTGATAGCCTTTGAGCAATGAAATGTGGGAGTTGATCCTGTCACCTTAACAGAAGAGTCTGGAACTAGTGAGACAGGTCGACCTCTCTGTCCATCTCTAATAACACCCAGCAGGAAACTACGCGTTGGCTGTTTCTTTATCCTGATTCTAGCAAAACCAGGGTGTTCATGTGCTATGAACAAGAAAGATACCTTCTTTACTCTAAGCAACTAAAGCTTTGGGGCTGTTCATTACCCACAATAACATCTAGTCTGTCCTAATGTAAATGCACTTCCGATTCTACCCTCTATGAGGGAGTAGAGCCTAAAATTAGAAGCCAGAGGAAGGTGGTTAGAGACACATGGGTTTGACTTCCAGCCCTACCTTTGTTAACTCTACAAACAAGCAATTAATTTTGAGACTCTGAGCCTGGATTCCCTCCCCATCAAATAGATTGTGAAACCATCTCAGATTGCAAAGAGGATTAAATGAAATAATAATGCAAGTAAAGCGTTGAATCCAGGCTTGGCACCTGTAGTAAACATTCAATAACTCTTAGCTCCTTTAATCACAATGTGTACTGACTACAGACATGCCGACAATATAGAAAATGTCAATGTGTTGGTCTATATATCCTTTCATATTTTTTATACCAGTACAATAAGACTATATATATTCTCTCATAGCCTGAATAATGTAATGTTTTGATGGTAACGAGGGAGAGAGAGAGAGAGAGAGAGAGAGAGAGAGAGAGAGAGAGAGAGAGCGCCAAGCTCAAATGGTTCAGTTTGTTAAGCATATTTCCTGCACAGAAAGATTGCTGGTTCAGTTATTATTTGAGGGCACTTGCTGTGGTAATGGGCTGTAGTCCATTAGGGGGTCATGTAGAAGCAAGCCATTCTATGTTTCTATCCTTCTCTCTGTAAAAGTCAATTAAAATACCTTTACAAATATTTTTCCATTTTGATTTGTAGTCTTAAGGAATAATTGAAATAATACTTTTCACCTGAGGGAGAATTTTAAGAGTCACGGAATCTGAAATAATATTTCCAAACAGGGGTTCAGTTTTGTAAACAACACTCCCTAGACACTTGTGACGATCCCCTAAAACCTAAAGTTGTTAGTTCCCAATATCACTTGGATACCCCAGAACAATATTTGAAATGGTCAGAGAGTGATTGGGATCCTAGAGCCACATGCAAGGCTAGATTGCTACATTACCCAAAGGGCCATGCGCTAAGGAGGGCTGGGTTTAGTCAATGAAGCCCAGGAGAGGCGCATTATTCCTGTGCTCATTGGATTGAGTTTGAGTTCCAGAGTCTCTCTTAGTGGTGAATTTGACCTTTGCAGTGTGCTCACAGAATCAGAGGCTCCAGTGCAGGTGCAGGAGGCATCAGAGGCAGTGTCCCAGCAGTGCAGTTGTCTGTCTGTGGCTGGTTGAGTCACAACAGGCCGTGACTGAGTTCTTTGTGCCTCTAAACTATTTTCTGCTTCCAGAGTTCAACCTGGCCTCACCTCATTCACCCTTCAGCCTCTGGTGCGGGGCCTTGTCCAGTCCTGCAATCCAGATCTCAGCGCCAGAACAGTGAGTTGCTTGAGAGTTTCACATGGTGTGATTGGGTGGGACAAGGTAACAGACTGAAAAGCCACCGTGTAAGCCATGGTGGTGTGACTGAGGAGGAAGTATGGAGGAAATTCCTGTCTGTCTTATACCTAAAGGCAGCAAAGAAGGTGAAGCAAAGTTTTGTGTGAGGAGATTTACTTTCATTTGGAGGAAGCTGCTGCCATTAATGGCTGTGATCCAAAGAGGGGCATGGTGGGAGTTAGGTTTATAACTTTGTCTCAAAATTTCTCAGAGGAAGAACATAACAGAAGAGAGAAGATAGCAGTTAGGGACATGATGGAGAAGACCTGGGAAAGTCTTGATGTAAAGCAGTCATCAAGGGGTCTGGGCAAGGACCCTGAGCAGCCTGAGACTGTGGGTCCTGGTGGTGGTTTCCAAGCTTTCAACAGACCTTTACTTTCACCAGATTTCTGCACATGCAGAATCAGTTAAGGGGACTGGGTTGTAGAGCTTATTTCATGGCCTCCTAGTCTTATGGCATTTGAGATAGTTGTGTCCTGGGAATGTCAGGCCAATCTTCTATGTTTTTGACCTGGGGACCTAAAGGAGCACCAAGCCCAGAATTCTAAGTCCAGGACTATGGTCACATGACTGGTCCCTGTTTTTGGCAACCAGTGAAATGGGATGTGAGAAGATTTTCCAGTCATGGGTTCCTATATGGGTAAAGGCTTGGTGTGAAGACTGAGCTCATCCAGGAACCCTAAGGTGTCTGCCCCATTTTCTTTCTTTTAATTTGGAACTGGAAACACTGGGACAGGAGTCAGATCTTGAGTAGCTTAGTGACAACGCGGATGTCTGTTCTGTAGGTGATGGGAGCAATCAGAGTTTTGGAGCAATGGAGACAGGGTATGCTGAACCATATAGACGGGATGGAGGTGGTAGAAAGAGTAGGATGGATGCTGCTATAATGGTCTTGGTTAGTGTCATAGTAATTCACCCTGAGGGTGGCTGTGGACGTGAAATAAGCTTTGGATTCTGCATTGGTGTTTTAGGTGTGGCCACCAGGATTTTCTAATTTGAAGGTGGAAAGAGATGTAAGAGTGAAGGAAAATTTGAAAGATTGCATTTGGCAACTGGAGGTATGGAAGAGCCACCAGATGAAATCCAGATATTTAATGTTCACTGGGAATACCAAAACTTTATTTCAGGGAGAAGTTCATGAGCGAGTGGAACTCTGAGGCAGAGTTCAGGATCAAAACTTCTTTAAAATGTAGGTGGAGTGTATGAACTAAGGAAGTGTTATAGATCATCTTTTCTTTATCTTTTTAATTGGAAACCTAAGAGCAATGAAACAGGATGAGACTGCAGCTGTTACATATTTACTTGTTCAACATATAACAGGATATTGTTGTGAGTTTGAGCCTGGGTTGTTTTCCTCATTCTGGTTGAGTTCCTTAGGGCATGAGTGGTCATTGGTGAGACCCACTGGGCATGGGGTACATGGGTATACACTTAAGGATGTGAGTGATGAAGTCTGTGACTTGTGAAGGGAGGTCAGGTGCAGGGCTAGTGGAGGTGGCATGAAGATATGTGTTTCTCAATAGGTGAGGCTGAAAGAAAACACCATGAGGGAGAGACGCCTTCATTGCAGGACTGAAGGCTGCCTCAAGGAGTTTGGACTCTCAGAGTTTGTGTAGAACTTATTTCTGTTTGAATTTGTAAAGCGGTGTTTATACCACAGATGCTGTCTAATGAGTAGGAAGTGAAGGAGATGATTTTGCAGACTGTGGGAGTACAGGTGTGAAACAGGTGTGGGAGAAAGAATGATATGCCCTTGGAGAGGGGATGTGCATTCAAGGCTGCAGAGACATGACATTTAAATAAGAGGGAATGAATATTGAGTCCATTACCTGCTGATACTACAGAGTGGTGAATTTAAAGTTTAGTTCCTGAAAAAAGAGTGCATTGTAGTGGTACGTCCTTTGTTGAAAGCTTAGGTGAAATATGTGTGCTCACCGGCCTCTTGTTGAGGGCTGTTACAGTGATCAATAGGAGTGAGAAAGCATACATCACCTTCCTTTGGGCTTGAAAAACTCCACTGGCTCATGAACTTCTCCCTGAAATAAAGTTTTGGTATTCCCAGTGAACATTAAATATCTAGATTTCATCTGGTGGCTCTTCCATACCTCCAGTTGCCAAATGCAATCTTTCAAATTTTCCTTCACTCTTACCTCTCTTTCCACCTTCAAATTAGAAAATCCTGGTGGCCACACCTAAAACACCAATGCAGAATCCAAAGCTTATTTCACGTCCACAGCCACCCTCAGGGTGAATTACTATGACACTAACCAAGACCATTATAGCAGAATGGTAAGGGAAATATATTACAGAGGAGGTGGATTAAACTTTTGAGAAATGATTGGGAAGTAAACTTTGCTCATCACGTCATCCTTGTGTTACATTTGACGTTGGGCCTCTGGGAATGAAGCTGTGTGAGAGAAGTTTGGTTCCATGATTATGACCAAGAGGCAGTGTGAAATAATGGCTTCAGCACCCTGAGATTGCGTTCAAATGATTGAAGTGAGATGCCTCCATTATTGGGGTCTTAAAATGGGAATTCAGCGGACAATAGATCATTGCCTGATAAGCATCCTGTCAAATCCTCACACTCTCATTATGGACACCATCTCTCCCTACCCTGTGTTCATGCCCCCCGCTGTATTGAAAAGGGGAAGTGTGGCCTGCATGTGAGTCTCAGAGCACACGTATTCTCTGTATGATCATCTACCCTCATTGTTGTGGGAAGACACAGAATCAGCAGGAATATAAGGAAAGAGGGACTTTGATGGCACCAATCCTTGGGTCCTTTTCTTATGTGGGGAGTTGAGGGAGCAGATGGATGTTGGGGAGGAAGAACATTAAATCCTAACAGAGAAACTGATCATTGACTGAACTGTCTTCATTATGACAGGTATGAACTTTGAGGACGTGGCCATCACCTTCTCTCAAGAGGAGTGGGAGCTCCTTGATGAGGCTCAGCGACTGCTATACCGCAAGATGATGCTGGAAGTTTTTGCACTTGTCTCATCTATAGGTAATACCTTCATAGTTCTCCTAGTGTCCTGAGGTGACGTCCTCTCTCTTTATTCTCCAAATGTAAGCTTTCTCTCTCCCAGACCTAGACCATGAGCTCTTCTATTTTATCCCATTATCCTGTCAAATGTGCTGTGGCCGAGAGTGCTGAGTCATTTGGAAAAACCTGAGCAAAGGACTCCATTAAAATCCCTCACACCCATAGCGTCAAATAGTACAGGAAGTGTCTGGGAGTCAGGATTGTTCCAAACAGCTTAATGGGACCAGACTTATACTTTGTCTATTTGGGAGGTGTGTATGACTTATCCATGGCTTATCCTTCACCATTAGTTCAGTAAAAGGCTCTTTGTGACTGACAATGCCAGGTTATGATCTTTACTTGCATGAACCATGGGTGGTTCTTGGAAGACCTTTTTCCATTGTTTGTAATGTTATGTTCCCTGAATACTATTGAATGCTGTGTTTCTCTAGGCTGGTGCTGCCTCCTCACCTCTATTGTCTTTCAATCAAACTCAGAATATCTGTGTTTCATGAGCTTGTTCAAGAGAAGGTACAAGGGCAACATAGGTGTTTTCACAGTATGAACATGCAGGATGATTTAAAAGGGTGCCTCTTTTATTGAAACTCATGGGAAATATGACATACAAGTGGTGTTTTGATCCTACCAGAAACCTGCTCTTATCTTACAGAATTTCGGTTGATGTGCCCATGTCAACAACTGATTTATCCATTTTCCTTGCAATGATTGACATTTCTCTGATTTATCTTTTAGTGTATGACTTCCTGGTTTCTGGCTACCTTCAACTTTTTACCCTTTTCCTACCACCCATTGATCTGAACTACTCTATCTGCAGTATTTTCAAATAATGAATCGCATATTTGTAATGAAATGCACATAGGTGCCTCACTAGACCTTGACACAAGCTTTTTGTTTCTTAAATTTTACTTGGAATAAGTTAAGCAGCATTCTTCACAGCTTGCCCATGTCACCAGGAGACAAGTCCTGTTGAACACTGTTAGCAGAAGAATGAGCAGATGATCCATGTGTTGCTTGCCATATTTATTTCAAATTTTGTTTGAGATCTTTCGTGTATGGTGTTCTTCAGTGGCACAGAGGATCACAACATCATCTTATCAATCCTTCCTACAGATATGTTACTATCAGACAATTGCATGTAACCAATGTTTATGTGTGATGCACTTTCATAAAGAAACTACTCCATGTCATCACAGTCAACATTTATTTCATCACCATTTTCTGTTTCCAGGTTGTGGGCATAAAAGGAATGATGTGGAGGCCTGTTCTGAGCAGAGTGAATGTGTGCAAGGGGAGTCACAGGATAGTGCTTCTAAGACAGCTTCAGCAACTCAGAGGACCCTTCTCTGTGGGAGGTGTTTCTCTGTGTTAAAAGATAGTCTGCACCTGACTGAGTCACAAGCAGCAGATTTGGAACAGAAAGCAATCTTCAGTGGTGCATGTGTGAGAGACTTCTGTTTCAGTGACAACCCTCACCAGCAACACAGAGCTGCCAGTGGAGTGCAACCATGGAAGGAAGCTGTGAACCAGGCCTCATTTGTGACCAGGTGCAGCATCTATTCATCAGGGGTGTCTTCAAACAGAATGGAAGTTAGGAGGAACTTCCCAGAGACCTCAGAGCTTCTTCAGGCCCATGCCACTGTCAACACTGAGGAGCCACACAATCATGAGATTTCAGAGGATTTTCCTGATAGAAAAAGGCATCATCCATGTGATGAATGTGAAATAGCTGCCTTCCACAAACAGAACCTTGTTCAACATCAGGGTGTCTGCTCTGGAGTAGTAAATTATGAGTGTTATATTTGTAGGAAAGTTTTCACATGTATCTCAAATCTCAATAGACATAAGAGAGTTCACACTGGAGAAAATTCCTATGAGTGTACTGATTGTGGGAAGTGCTTCAGTAAAAGGTGTAATCTCATTGAACACCTCAGAATTCACACTGGTGCGAGACCATATGAGTGTAGTGATTGTGGGAAGACATTTAGGAAAAGTTCCCATCTCACACGGCACCAGAGAGTTCACACTGGAGAAAAGCCTTATGAGTGTAGTGTTTGTGGGAAGTCATTCAGGCAGCTCTCCAATCTCAGAGCACACCAGAGAGTTCACACTGGAGAAAAGCCATATGAGTGTAGTGATTGTGGGAAATCGTTTGGTCACATATCTTCTTTCACAATGCATAAGCGAATTCACACAGGAGAAAAGCCATATGAGTGTAATGATTGTGGAAAGTCATTCAGGCAAATCTGCACTCTCAGAAAACACCAAAGAATTCACACTGGAGAAAAGCCATATGAGTGTAGTAAATGTGGGAAAGCATTTAGGCAAAAATCTGCTTTCACAAGTCATCAGAGAATTCACATGGGAGAATAACCATATGAGTGTAGAGATTGAGGAAAGTCATTCAGTCACACCTGAACTCTCAGAGAGCACAACTGAAGTCAATTTATATGATGTACTTACACTCAATCTGCATTGCTAACATTCATAGTCACTCTAATTTAAGTCTAAGCATTCATTAGTACATTAAATGACATGCAGGTTTGTTGTATTTGACAATTTCCTGGTGTAAATACTATCGTTATGGTACTTTTTAAACTGTCAAATGATTGCATTGAACACGCACCTGGTTAGATATTTCAGTAGCACATCATTGTATTTTATTTCATAGTTATGGGAGACACTGCAGTTAAACTAGATGAAAAGTGCCTCTTCTAGATATAAGTCTAAATGATTCCAGGTCATGTGGCCTGTTTGGTCTTTGAGGACAGACTGAGGACCTCCATCAGTATTTCCTATAGCTGGAGTCACTAATGAAAATAATAATCTCATGGGTTTGTGGATTCCCTTGTACCCTCTGTTTAGGTCACCTTAAGGTCATTGCTCAACAGGTTGGAACGCAACGATAGAGGATTGATAAACCTGTAATAATCCCCAGGATGTGTCTTTTGTAACCAGTCATTATTCCCGCTGATTCTAAAAGCAAAAGTCTTCACTGTTTGGCAACATTCGCTGCCACTGAGGCAAGGTTGGTCTTCCCAAGAAATGAGAACTGACATGCATCAGGGAGCACCTTTCTAATGTGTGCTATTTGGTGAGCTCTGACATGGAGAGAAAGCTGAGAAACTGTCACATGTGACATACACTTACCTCTAATTCATACACAGGTTGGTGCTATAATGAGCTCACAGTTGTAAATTCAGATTGTATTTTGAAAGATATTTTAGAAAATGATTTTATTCTTTTTTCAGGTGGGAGAGAGAAAGAGGCTGGAATAAAGATAAACATAGATAGGCTGTCTCCCTCTCACCCCCTACTAGGGATACATTGCGGCATGTGCACTGACGTTGAATCAAGCCAGAGAGCTTTCTCTGAGGTCACTGCCTGGGTCAGAGCTTGTTCCTGTATTATTATTATTACTACCAATTATTGTATTATTTTCCATACCAACAACTCTAAACCCTCTTTTGCAACATCCTGTATTTTCCTACTGCCCTGTTGTAATCTCTCTTTCTGCCTTTCATGGCCCAACATGCACTCATGGATTTTTCCATTCTTTGCAATAGAATAGTTCATACCATTCATAATTTTATTGGCACTATTTGATGTGTACTTTTAAACAAATGCTGGTTTCCTCCAAGCTACACATTGATTTTGAGATTTAATACAAATGCTTATGTGAAGAGTGGTTGCTTTTTATTGCTGAGTAGTACTGGATACTGTGAATAACTCCTTTATCAGTTGATCTCTGTTGTTTGTTATTTGCAGGTTTTAGTTATTATAAATAAATCTTTTGGTAATATTTTCATTCAATCCTATATGTAGACATAGGTTTCACTTATCAAACCATTGAGAGGGTGAATGTCTTACATTTAAGATATGCAGAACTGTGAGCCAAAATGGTCATTCCCTTTGCCTTTCCTCTAACCCATATTATATAAAAATTCCAATTTTTCTGCTACCCTGTAAGGACATACAATGTTTAACCTTTTCAAATAGTAACCTTGGAAATGCATATAATGTTAAATTGCCTTTGTTTTAATTCCATCTATTGAGGAATTTTTAATGGTGAGCATTTGTTTTTATCTGCTTTGTTTAAATGTCTGCTGAGAATCTTTTGCAAATTGTTTAAATAAATATATTATTTTACCAAAGGAGGACTGTGCAGCATATAAGACATATGATTAAATATCCAAAATTCTTCAGTGACTCAAGTGACTCTTTGCCATATGGAACCATAGGTTTTGCAGCCTGAAAGGAAAACTGTTTCATTCAGTTTTAATGATGTGCACAACTGATGTCATCTTATACCATATACTTACATACTTAATCTGCATTGTTAACATTCGGAGCCACACTTATTTAAGTCTAATCAGTCATTACTATGTTAAATGGCATGTAGCTTTGTAGTATTTGTCAATTTCCTGGTGTAAACACTCTCATTACGGTTCATTTTAAACTGTCAAAATGAGTGCATTGAACTCAGACCTGATTATATATTTCTGAAGCACATTGTTGTATTTTATTTCCCACAAATGGATATAGAAGCAACAAACATGATTCAGAACATTCTTAATAACTCAGTAAAATTATTGGGAAATATCAAGCTTTAAATTTGGGTTCAGTTCCGGCAAAAGCACATGCCTGGGTTGTGGGCACAAACCCCAGCAAGGGGCTTGCAGGAGGCAGCGGTTCAATGATTCTCTTCATTGATGTTTATATCTCTCACCCCTCCCTTTCTCTATGAAAGTATGTGTTTGTGTGTGTGTGTTTGTGTGTGTGTTTGTGTGTGTGTATATATATCTATATATCTATATATATCTATATATCTATATATATATATCTATATATATAGATATTTCAGAGAGTAATTTTTTAAAGAGAGCAAATCAGTATTACTAAGTATGTATGCGGTCTCAACCATGCATGCTGTGGAAAACACATAAGAATGGTAGAAAATCTCTCTTTGTCCCATATCGAGTTATTTTGCATTGCAGACCAATGCCTTAAAACAAAGTCAGCATGACTTTGTGGTTCTAATTTGCAGTCTTGTTCCTCTCTTATTGGTTAGTTTAATGGTCTCCCAGAATAGGAGTCCCTTGTTGGGCCTGTGTGAACTATATTAATTATATTTCCTGATCACAGTAAGTATTACATAATTCTCAGCAATGTTTAGGGGCAACCCTCCCCATATTATAAAGGATCCATGTGCCATTAAGTATGAAATTTGATATGCTGCTGAAACTGGTTTGGCTCAGTGGATAGAGCATCGGTCTGCCAACTGAAAGGTCCCAGGTTCGATTCCAGTCAAGGGCATGTACATTAGTTGTGGGCCCATCCCCAGTTGAGTGTGTGCAAGAGTCAGCTGGTCAATATTTCTCTCTCATCAATGTTTCTAACTCTCTTTCCCTCTCTCTTCCTCTCTGTAAAAAATCAATAAAATATATTAAAAAATAAAAATTTCATATGCTGGTGTCATTTGCTGTAAGACTCTGAGGTTTAAATGGAACCACCATTAAAATAGAAACACTCTATCAGTAGAGAGTAGAATAGAATGCAGTAAATTAGAGGGGGAAAAATGCCTCTTCTAAACATTTTTTTACAAATGGTCGAAGATCTGTGGCTTATGTGCTGTTTGCTTATACACATTTTCAGGGCCTCCATAACTGTTTTCTGTAGCTGAAGTCATTGGCAGAGAAAATAAACACTAATTTTTTTAGTCCCTGACCCATCTAGGGTGGTTATCTCAAGGTTTCCTCAACTGGAAATACCTCAGAGCTGAGAAAGAATAATCCTACAATCAGTCCCAGGTTGTGTTTTTCTGTGATCTGTCAGTATTCTTGTGGATTCTGATGGTAATCACCTTCACTGATTGCCAATATTTGCTTCCCCTGAGCCAAGGCTTGTCCCCCAGGAAATTAGGAGAGAGATGCTATGGCCCAAATCGGGTTGTGATTTTTGTTTTCTAACAAGATAGAGATATCCACGTATTTATTGGAAATGCTCCTCAAGGCTTTATTAAGTACTAGAAGCCCAGTGCATAAAAATTCATGCAATAGAGAGGGGGATCCTTCAGCCTGGCCTGCCCCCTCTCACACTTCAGGAGCCCTCAGGGACTGTAGTCGACCTTGTGATCAGTGAATGGTGATGCTCCATCACATTTCTGCTGCTGCCAGTGTCAACAGTGGAAGCCTCAGCTGTCCCTGGTTACCTGAGCCTCTGGTCGACTTGAGTGGCTGGGAATGGGGAAAATATGAAGGGACCTCATTCAGCACAAGTTTCTGCACAGAATGAACGGAAACCACAGGATCACCATGGCTGTGAATGTCAGCGTTTTTACCATCAGCCCCATCGGATGGAGGAATCACCTGGACAATGCACATGAGAAGGAGGCTTGGAGGCTGCGTAGTGACTGCTGTGAATATAAGAGAACATTGACGCTGAAATGCTTGCAGTCCAGTAACCTTCCCAGTCACCTCTTTTAATATGTGGACTTCACACCCACCACAGTGGGGGACCCAGGCAGCAGGGAGTTACCCAGGGTCACACTCAGAAGTGGGTTCTGATTTTTGTGCCAATGACATCTGACCAAACTCCGTTTATATTTTAAGTTCACTGCTATAAATCTTGGTTTTGGGAAGCTCTGGGACAAAGTCTAGGTGGATGAGACAAAGCCAACAAACAATCCTGATTAAAATCCACTGCCATTCCCTACCAGTCCCTACCACTCACCTTTGCCCCTGAGCAGCCCCAAAAGAGGCTGGCACCGTGTGGTCGCCTTTAGACTGGGGTCCATCAAGTAGGTCATGTACTACTATTGACCGTGATGTTGGCTGCAGGCAGTGATAGGCTTTGACCAATGAAATGTGGGAGTTGAGCCTGTCAGCTTAACAGAAGAGTCTGGAACCAGGGAGATGGGCCGCTCTCTCTGTCGATTTCTAACAACACCCAGCAGGAACCTACATGTTGGCAGCTCCTTTATCCTGATTCCAGCAGAACCAGGGTGCTCCTGTGCTATAAACAGGAAAGATACCTTCTTTACTCTAAGCCACTAAAGCTTTGGGGTTGCTCATTACCCATAACAACATCTAGTCTGTCCAAATGGAAATGCATCTCCGATTCTACCCTCTAGGGGGCAGCAGAGCCTAAAATTAGTAGCTACAGCAATGTGGTTAGAGACACATGGGTTTGTCTTCTAGCCCTGCCTTTATTAACTCTACAAACAAGCAATTAATTTTGACTCGGAGCCTGACTACAGATATGCAGACAATATAGAAAATGTCAATGTGTTGGCCTACATAGCCTGTCAAATTTCTTTTTTAAACCTGGATTACATATATTCTCTCTTAGTTTGTCTTTTATCTTAACAATGATTTTTTTCATGTAAGAAAAAAGAGGTTGGGGGGCACAAACCACAGCAAGGGGCTAGAAAGCTGTTGAATGATTCTCTTCCTTGATATTTACATCTCTCACCCCTCCCTTTCTCTATGAAAGTATGTGTGTGTGTGTGTGTGTGTGTGTGTGTGTGTATTTTTTTCAGAGAGTAATTTTTTGAAGAGAGTAAATTAGTATGACTCAGAATTTGTGGGGTCCCAAACCATGCAGGCTGTGAAAGGCACATAAGAATGGCTGAAAATCACACTTTATACCATATTGGGTTATTTTGCATTGCTGACCAAGGCCTTGAAAAAAGTTTCCTTGACTTTGTGGTTCTAATTTGCAGTCTGGTTCCTCTCTTATTGGTGAGTTCAATGGTCTCCCAGAATAGGAGTCCTTTGTTGTGCATATGTGAACAATATGAATTATATTCTCTGCTCACAGTAATGTTTAGGGGAACTCCTCCCCATATTATAAAGGATCCATGTGCCATTAAGTATGAAATTTCATATGCTGCCGAGACTGGTTTGGCTCAGTGGGTAGAGCGTTAACCTGCAGACTGAAAGGTCCCAGGTTTGATTCTGGTCAAGAGTACCTAGGTTGTGGGCACATGCCCAGTAGGGTGTGTGCAAGAGGAAGATCGTCGATGTTTCTCTCTCATCGATGTTTCTGACTCTCTTACCCTCTCTCTTTCTCTCTGTAAAAAGAAATTTCATATGCTGGCATCATTTGCTGTAAGACTCCAAGGTTTAAATGGAACCACCATCAACATAGAAACACTGTATTCATAGAGAGTATGAAAGACTGCTTTAAATTTTAGGGGAAAATGCCTCTTCTAAACATTTTTTTCAAATGGTCAAAGGTCTGTGCCTTGTGTGATATTTGCTTATAGACATTTTCAGGGCCTCCATAACTGTTTTCTGTGGCTGAAGTCATTGGCAGAGAAGATAAATACTAGTTTTTTTAGTCCACTGTCCTATCTAGGGTAGTTATCTCATTGTCTCCTCAACTGGAAAGACCTTAGAGCTGAGGAACAATAATCCTATAATCAATCCTAGGTTTTATTTTTTTGTGATCTCTCAACATACCTGCGGATTCTGATGGTAATCATCTTCACTGATTGCCAATATTTGCTTCCCCTGAGGCAAGGCTTGTCCTCCCCCGAATTTCATAGAGAGATGCCATGGCCCAAATAGGATTGGGATTTTAATTTTCTAACACGATAGAGATATCTGCCAAAACCAGTTTGGCTCAGTGGTAGAGTGTTGGTCTGCGGACTGAAAGGTCCCAGGTTCGATTCTGGTCAAGAGCATGTACCTTAGTTGGGGGCACATCCCCGGTAGGGGGTGTGCAAGAGGCAGCTGGTCGGTGTTTCTCTCTCATCAATGTTTCTAGCTCTCTATCTCTCTCCATTCATCTCTGAAAAAAAGTCAATAAAAAAATAAAAATAAAAATAGCCGGGACTGGTTTGGCTCAGTGGATAGAGCGTCGTCCTGCAGACTGAATGGTCCTGGTTTCGATCCCGGTCAAGGGCATGTACCTTGGTTTCAGGCACATCCCCAGTTGGGTTTGTGCAGGAGGCAGCTGGTCGATGTTTCTCATCGACGTTTCTAACTCTCTGTACCTCTCAATTCCTCTCTGTGTAAAATCAATAAAATATATTAAAAAAGAATTTTTAAAAAAATAAAAATTAAAAAAGATAGAGATATCCAGATCTTTGTTGCAAATGCTCCTTAAGGCTTTATTATGTGGTACAGGCCCAGAGCATGAAAATTCAGGCATTGGAGTGAGGGGATCCCTCAGCCCAGCCTGTACCCTCACACACTCCAGGAGCCCTCAGGGCCTTGAGGCGATCTGTGATCAAGGAAAGATGATGTCCCATCACACATCTGCTGCTGCCAGTACCAACAGTGGAAGCCTCGGCCAGTCCTTGTTACCCAAGCCTCAGGCAGACATGAATGGCTGGACAGACACCATCCGAGGTTCATCTCGGATAACACCCAGCAGGAACCTACATGTTGGCTGCTCCTTTATCCTGATTCCAGCAGAACCAGGTGTTCATATGCTATGAACAAGAAATAAAACTTCTTTACTATAAGCCACTAAAGCTTTTGGGCTGCTCATTACCCACAATAACATCTAGCCAAATGGAAATGCATCTCTGAATCTACCCTCTAGGAGGCAGCAGAGCCTAAAATTAGAAGCCAAAGCAAGGTCGTTAGAGACACATGGGTTTGTCTTCCAGCCCTTCCTTTATTAACTCTACAAACAAGCAATTTATATTGACACTCTGGGCTTGGATTCCCTCCCCATCAAATAGATTGCGAAAAAATCTCAGATTGCAAAGAGGATTAAATGAAATATTAATACATGTAAATCATTGAACCCGGGCTTGGCACCTCTAGTAAACATTCAGTAAGTCTTAGCTCCTTAACATCTTGATGTGTACTGACTACAGACATGCAGACAATATAGAAAATGTCAATGTGTTTGCCTATATATCGTGTCAAATTTCATTTTAAAACCTGGATGACATATATTCTCTCATAGCCTGCTTTTTATCTTAATAATGATGTTTTCATGAAAAAAAAAGGTAAGCTGAAAAGTCTCAGTTTATTGAGCGTAGTCCCATGCACAGAAATACTGCTGGTTCAGTTATTATTTGAGGCCACTTGCTGTGGTTATGGGCTGTAGCCCATTAGGGGGTCATGTAGGCGGAAGGCATTCTATGTTTCTATCCTTATTCTCTATGCAACAGTCAATTAAAATATCTTTACATATATTTATCCATTTAGATTTGCGGTCTTAAGGAATAATTCAAATAATAATTTTCACCTCAGGGAGCATTATAAGAGTCATGGAATCTGAAATAATGTTTCCAAACAGGAGTTCAGTTTTGTAGATAACACTCCCTAGAAACCTGTGACAATCTCATAAAACCTAAAGTTCTCAATTCCCAATGTCACTAGGATGCCCCATACCAATATTCCCAATGGACAGAGAGTGATTGGGATCCTAGAAACACATGTAAGACTAGATTGCTACATTACCCAAAGGGCCATGCGCTAAGGAGGGCTGGGCTTAGTCAATGACGCCCAGGAGAGGCTCATTATTACTGTGCTCATTGGTTTGACTTTGACTCCCAGAGTCTTTCTCCTGGTGGTGAATTTGACTTTTGCAGTGTGCTCACAGAATCAGAGGCTCCAGGGCTGGGTCACGAGACAACAGAGGTAGCGTCCCCACAGTGCAGTTGTCTGTCTATGGCTGGTTGGGTCACAACAGGCTGTGATTGAGTTCTTTGTTCTTCTAAACTACTCTCTGCTTCCAGAATTCAACCCGGCTTCACCTCATTTACCCTCCAACCTCTGGTGTGGGGGCCTGTCCAGTCCTGAAGTCCAGGTCTCAGCGCCAGAACAGTGCGTTGCTTGAGGGTGTCACATGGTGTGATTGTGTGGGAGAAGGTGACAGGCCATGGTGGTGTGACTGAGGAGGGAGGATTTGGGAAATCCTGTTCTGTCTTATACCTAAAGGCAGCATAGAAGATGAAGCAAAGTTTTGTGTGAGTAGTTTTGCTGTCATTTGCAGGAAGTTGCTGCCATTAATGGCTGGGATCCAAAGAGGGGCATGGTGGGAGTTCGGTTTCTATTCTTTTCTCAAAACTTCTCAGAGGAACATCATACTAGAAGAGTGAAGATAGCAGTTAGGGACAGGATGGAGAAGTCCTGGGAAATCCCTGATGGAATGCAGGCATCACCGGGTCTGGGCTGGGCAAGGGCCCTGAGCAGCCTGAGACAATGTGTCCTGCTGGTGGTTTCCATGCTTTCAACAGGCCTTTACTTTCACCATATTCCTGCAGATGCAGAATCATTAAAGGGATTGGGTTGTTGAGCTTATTTCAGGACCTCCCTGGCTTGTGACCTCTGAGATAGTTGTGTCCTGGGAATGTGCATCCACTTTTCTAGGTCTTTTACCTGGGATCCTTGATGGGACACCAAGCACAGAATTCTAAGTCCAGGACTAGGATTATATGACTGCTCCTTGTTTTGGGCAACCAGTGGAATGGGATGTGAGAAGTTTTTCCAGTCCTGGATTCCTTTATGTGTAAAGACTTGGAGTGAAGTCTCAGCTCATTCAGGAACCCTGAGGTGCTTCCCCTTTTTTCTTTTATTTATTTTTTATTTTTTTAAAAAATATTTTATTGAGTTTGTACAGATAGGAAGGGAGAGAGATAGTTAGAAACATCAATGAGAGAGAGTCATCGATCATCTGCCTCTTGCACACCCCCTTCTGGGGATATGCCCACAACCAAGGTAAAAGCTCTTGACCGGAATCGAACCCGGGACCCTTCATTCCCCAAGCCGACTCTCTATCCATTGAGCCAAACTGGTTTTGGCCCCTTTTTTCCTTTTAATTAGGAACTGGAAAATAATGGGACAGGAGTCAGGTCTTCAGTAGCTTTGTAACAATGTGGAAGTCTGTTCTGTCGGTGATGGGAGCAATCAGTGGTTTGGAGCAATGGAGGCAGGATATCTGACCCAGGTTTTATTAGACTCCCTGTGGCTGCAGCATGTTGAACCATATAGATGGGATGGAGGAGTTAGAATGACTAGGATGTGTGCTATTTGATTGTCCTTGTTAGTGTCATAGTAATTGGCCACTGGGGGTAGCTGTGCAGTCGAAATAAGCTTTAGATTCTGGATTGGTGTTTTAAGTGTGGCCACCAGGATTTTCTAATTTGGAGGTTGAGATAGAGGTAAGAGTCAAAGATTGCATTTGGCAACTGGTGGTATGGAAGGGCTATCAGCTGAGATGCAGACATTCATAGTAGAAACTAATGATCACTGGGGATACTAAAACTTTTATATTTTACCTGTTAGGTTTGTGATATTTCAGGGAGCAGTTCATGAGGGACTGGCACTCTGAGGCACAGTTTAAAGATGAAAACTTCTTTAAAATGGAGACAGAGTGTAGGGACTAGGGAAGTGTTGTGGATCATCTTTTTTTTTTTTTTTTTTTTTTTTTTTGTCTTTTTAATCAGAAACTGAAGAGCAATTAGACAAGATGAGACAGCAGCTGTTACATATTTACTTATTAAACATATAACAGGATATTGTTGAGAGTTTGAGCCTGGGTTGTTTTCCTCATTCTGGTTGATTTGCTTAGGGCATGAGTGGTCATCAGTGAGACTCACAGGGAATGGGGTAGAAGGCCATGTACTATGGGACGTGAGTAATGAATGCTGTGACTGGTTAATGGAGATCCGGTGCAGCGCTATTTGAGGTGACATCTGGATATGAGACCTGATGAGTTTCTCAATGAGAGAGGTTGCAAGAAAACACACTCAGGGAGACAAGCTTTCATAGCAGGAGTGAAGCTGCCTCATTTAGTGTGAACTCTCAGAGTTGGTGTAGAACTTATTCCTGCTTAAATTTGTCAAGCAGTATTTATTCCACAAATGCTGACCAATGAATAGGGAGTGAAGGAGATGACTTTGGGGGCTGTGGGTGTGGGAGTGCAGGTGTGAGACAGGTGTGGAAGAAAGATGTGCCCTTGGAGAGGGCATGTGCATTCAAGGCTGCAGAGCCATGGCATTTCAATAAGATGGAATGAAGGTTGAGTCCATTACCTGCTGATACTATATAGTGGTGAATTTTCAGGTTAATTCATGAAAGGAGTGTGCATTCTGGTGGTACATCCCTGGTTGAAAGCTTAGGTGAAATATGTGTGTCCACTGTCCTTTTGTTGTTGAGGGTTGTTACAGTGATCAAAATGAATGAGATAGCCAAGATTGGTTTGGCTCAGTGGATAGAGCGTCGGCTTGGCGACTGAAAGGTCCCAGGTTCGATTCCGGTCAAGGGCATGTACCTTGGTTGTGGGTACATCCCCAGTGGGGGGTCTGCAAGAGGCAGCTGATCAATGACTCTCTCTCATTGATGTTTCTAACACTCTATCTCTCTCCCTTCCTGTCTGTACAAAATCAATAAAATATATTTTTTTTTTTAAAAAAGGAAGGAGATAGCATACATCACCATCCTTTGTGTTTGAATATCTCCACTGGCTTTGGAAGACAGAATGGTAAGAGAAATATATTACAAAGGTTGTGGTTTCAAATTTCAAAAAAGTAGATGATTAGGAAATAAACTGTGCTCATCAATGCATACTTGTGTGACATTTGACTTTGTGCCTCTGGAAATTAAGCTGTGTGAGAGAAGTGTGGTTCAATAAATTACGATCAAGAGGCAGTGCAAAATAATGGCATCAGCACCCTGGGATTGGGTTCAATGGATTAAAGTTTGATGCCATAACTATTGGGGTCTTAAAATAGCAATTAAGGAGACAACAGAGCATTGCCTGATAAGCATCATGTCAAATCTTCACACTCTCAGTATGGACATCATCTCTCCCTACCCTGTGTTCATTACACACACTGTATTGAAAAGGGGAAGTGAGGCCTGCATGTGAGTCTCAGAGCGAAGGTATGCTTCATAGGATCATCTACCCTTCTTGTTGTGGGAAGACACCATATCAGTAGGAATATAAGGAGAGAGGGACTTTGGTGGCACCAAGTCCTAGGTCCTTTTCTCATGTGGGGAGTTGTGGGAGGATATGCATGTTGGGGACGATGAACATAAAATCATAGTAGAGAAACTGGTCATGGACTGAACTTTCCCCATTATGATAGGTATGAACTTTGAGGACGTGGCCATCACCTTCTCTCAGGAGGAGTGGGAGCTCCTTGGAGAGGCTCAGAGACTTTTGTACCACAAGATGATGCTGGAAATTTTTGCTCTTGTGTCATCTGTAGGTGAGACCTTTACAATTCTTTTAGTGTCCTGTGGTGATGTCCTTTCTTTCTTAATTCTCTAAATGTAAGCTTTCTCTCTCCCAGTCCTAGACCATCGGCTCTTCTATTTTATCCCATTATCCTGTCAAATGTGCTGTGACGAGGTGGCTGAGTCATTAGGAAAGACCTGAGCAAAGAACTTCATGAATATCCCTCACACCCATTAGTGTCAAATAGTACAGGAATGTCTGGGAGTCAGGATTGTTCCAAAAAGATTAAGGGGACCAGGCTTGTATTTGGTCTTTTGGGCAGGTGTGTATGACCATTCGTTCAGGTAAAGGCTCTTTGTGACTGACTATGCCAGGTTATGGTCTTTACTTGCATGAACCATGGGCGGTTCTTGAAAGACCTTCCATTGTGTGCAATGTTATGTTTCCTGAATACTGTTGCATACTGTGTTGCTCTGGGCAGGTGCTTCCTATTCACATCTATTGTCTTTAAATAAAACTCAGAATATCTGTATTTTATGAGCTAGTACAATAGAAGGTACAAAGATAACCCTGGTGTTTTCACAGCTTTAACATGAAGGATGATGTAAAAGGTTCTCTCTTGATTCGCATCTCATGGGTTTATGACATACAGGTGGTGTTTACATCATACCAGAAAACTACTCATGATCAACAGAGTTTCGGTGGCTGTGCCACTGGAAACAGCTGATTTATCTTTTCCTTGACATGCTTGATATTTCTGATTTATCTTTTAATCTGTGACTTCCTGGTTTCTGGCTACCTTCAACGTTTTACCCTTTTCCCATCATCTGGTCTTCTGACCTGCTCTATCTGCAGGATTTTCTAATAATAACCCGCATATTTGTTGTGAGATAGACATAGGTGCCTCACTAGATCTTGACACAAGCTTCTAGTTTCTTGAATTTTTCTTGGAATAAGGTTAAACCAACCTTCTTGAAGCTTCTAGTTTCTTGAATTTTTCTTGGAATAAGGTTAAACCAACCTTCTTCACAGTTTGATCCTATCACCAGTAGACGAGTCGAGTTGAACATAGTTAGCAGAAGAATAAGCAGATGATCCAGCTTCCATTTAATTTTGTGCTTTATATATTTGTTTCATATTCTGTTTGATATCTTCCTGCGTATCGTTATCTTCAGTGGAACAAAGCATCGCAGCAGCATTTTTTCTTTTTTCTTTTTTTTTTTTAATATATTTTATTGATTTTTTTTTTGCCCCCCACCCTCCCTCCCACACATTCCCTCCCTCCCCAGAGTTTTGTGTCCATTGGTTATACTTATATGCATGTATAAAAGTCCTTCGGTTGATCTATTATCTCCCCCAGATCTTCCTCCCCTCCCCGCTGTAATTTGACAGTTTACTTGTTGATATACTGTCTCTATATCTATCTTTTGGTTCATCAGTTTATAATGCTCTTTGTTATCCACAAATGAGTGAGGTCATGTGGTGTTTCTCTTTCATTGATTGGCTTATTTCACTCAGCATGATGTTCTCCAATTCCATCCAGTTTGCTGCAAATGATGAGAATTCCTTATTTTTTATGGCCGCATAGTATTCCATTGTGTAGATGTACCAAAGTTTTTGGATCCAATCATCTGCTGACGGACACTTAGGCTGTTTCCAAATTCTGGCTATTGTAGATTGTGCTGCTATGAACATAGGGGTGCATATATCCTTTCTGATTGGTGTTTCTAGTTTCTTGGGATATATTCCTAGGAGTGGGATTACTGGGTCAAATGGGAGTTCCATTTTCAGTTTTTTGAGGAAACTCCACACTGTTCTCCACAGTGGTTGCACCAGTCTGCATTCCCACCAGCAGTGCACGAGGGTTCCTTTTTCTCCCCAACCTCGCCAACACTTGTCGTTTGTTGATTTGTTGATGTTGGCCATTCTGGCAGGTGTGAGATGGTACCGCATTGTTGTTTTGATTTGCATCTCTCGGACAATTAGTGACTTTGAGCATGTTTTCATGTGCCTTTTGGCCTTCCTTCTGTCTTCTTTTGAAAATGTTCTATTTAGGTCCATTGCCCATTTTTTAATTGGATTATTTATCTTCCTTTTATTTAGTTGTATAAGCTGTTTGTAGATGTTGGAGATTAAACCTTTATCAGTGGTATCATTTGCAAATATGTTCTCCCACACTGTGGGCTTTCTTGTTGTTTTGTTGATGGTTTCTTTTGCTGTAAAAAAGCTTTTTATTTTGATGTAGTCCCATTTGTTTATTTTCTCTTTAGCTTCCATTGCCCTAGGGGTAGTATCAGTGAAGAAGTTCTTTTGGCATACGTCTGAGATTTTGCTGCCTGTGGATGCTTCTAGTATTTTTATGGTTTCCCGTCTGATGTTTAAGTCCTGTATCCATTTTGAGTTTATTTTTGTGAATGGTGTAAGTTGGTGATCTAGTTTCATTCTTTTGCATGTGTCTGTCCAATTTTCCCAACACCATTTATTGAAGAAACTGTCTTGACTCCATTGTATATTCGTGCCTCCTTTGTCAAATATTAGTTGAGCATAGTGATTTGGGTTGATATCTGGGTTCTCGATTCGATTCCATTGATCTATATGTCTGTTCTTGTGCCAGTACCAGGCTGTTTTGAGAACAGTGGCTTTGTAATATAGTTTGAAGTCTGGTATTGAGATCCCTCCTACTTTACTCTTCTTTCTCAGGATTGCTGTGGCTATTCGGGGTCTTTTATTGTTCCAAATGAACTTTTGGAGAGTTCTTTCTAGGTCGGTGAAATATGTCGTTGGTATTTTAATGGGGAGTGCATTGAACCTATAGATTGCTTTAGGAAGTATGGACATTTTGATGATGTTGATCCTACCAATCCATGAACATGGTATGTTCTTCCATCTCCTTACATCTTCCTCTATCTCTTTTTTCAGTGTCGTGTAGTTTTCCCCATATAGGTCCTTTACTTCCTTAGTTAAAGTTATTCCTAGGTATCTTAATTTTTTTGGTGCGATGGTAAATGGAATTGCTTTTTTAGTCTCTGTTTCTGCAGTTTCTCTGTTGGTGTATAGAAAAGCCATGGATTTCTTGGCATTAATTTTGTATCCTGCTACATTACCAAATTCATTTATTAAGTCAATTAGTTTTTTAATGGAGTCTTTTGGGTTTTTTATGTACAATATCATGTCATCGGCAAATAAGGATAACTTTACTTCTTCTTTTCCAATTTGGATGCCTTTTATTTCCTCCTCTTGTCTAATTGCAATGGCTAGTACTTCCAGTACTATGTCAAACAGGAGTGGCGAGAGTGGGCATCCCTGTCTTGTTCCTGTTCTTAGAGGGAATGGTTTTAGTTTTTGCCCATTGAGTATAATGTTGGCTGTGGGTTTATCATATATAGCTTTTATTATGTTGAGGTATGATCCTTGTACTCCCACCTTGTTAAGAGTTTTTATCAGAAAAGGGTGTTGGATTTTATCCAATGCTTTTTCTGCATCAATTGATATGACTATATGATTTTTATCTTTCAATTTGTTTATGTGATGTATCACGTTTATTGATTTGCGGATATTGTACCATCCTTGCATTCCTGGAATAAATCCTACTTGGTCGTGGTGTATGATCTTTGTGATGCTCTTCTGGAGTCTATTTGCTAGAATTTTGTTGAGGATTTTAGCATCTATGTTCATGAGGGATATTGGTCTGTAATTCTCTTTCATTGAGTTGTCTTTATCTGGTTTTGGTATTAGGGTGATGCTGGCTTCATAGAAGGAATTTGGAAGTGTTCCTTCCTCTTGGATTTTTTGGAATAGTCTGAGGAGGATAGTTTTTAGTTCTTCCTTGAATGTTTGGTAAAACTCTCCTGTGAAGCCATCTGGCCCTGGGCTTTTGTTTGCTGGAAGCTTTTTGATGACTGTTTCAATTTCTTCCCAAGTCACTGGTTTATTGAGATTTTTAGATTCTTCCTGATTGAGTTTTGGAAGATTATATTTTTCTAGGAATATGTCCATTTCCTCCAGGTTGTTCAGTTTGTTGGAGTAGAGTTGTTCATAGTATTTTGTAACAATCCGTTGTATTTCGGTGGGGTCTGTTGTTATTTCACCTCTTTCATTTCTGATTTTGTTTATTTGGGTCCTCTCTCTTTGTTTCTTGGTTAGTCTGGCTAGAGGTCCATCTATCTTGTTTATCCTTTCAAAGAACCAGCTCTTGGTTTTGTTGATCTTATGTATTGTTTCTTTGGTCTCTATGTCGTTTATCTGTGCTCTGATTTTTGTTATTTCCTTCCTTCTACTTACACTGGGCTTTTCTTGTTGCTCTTTTTCTAACTCTTTGAGTTGTAGAGTTAGATCATTTGTTACACTTTTTTCTAGTTTTTTGCAATAGGCTTGTAAGGATATGAACTTCCCTCTCAAAACTGCTTTTGCTGTGTCCCATAGATTTTGGATTGTTGTGTTTTCATTGTCATTTGTTTCCAGGATGTTTTTAATTTCTTCCTTGATTTCTCTGGTAACCCAGTCCTTGTTTAATAGCATGCTGTTTAGTCTCCATGTGTTTGATTTCTTTGGATTATTTTTATTGTAGTTAATTTCCAGTTTTATGCCATTATGGTCTGAGAAGATGCTTGATATGATTTCTATCTTCTTGAATTTGAAGAGACTTTGCCTATGTCCCAAAATGTGGTCTATCTTTGAGAATGTCCCATGTGCATTTGAGAAGAATGTATATTCTGTGGCTTTGGGGTGGAATGTTCTGAAGATGTCAATTAATTCCATCTGGTCTAGTGAGTCATTTAGGATTGATATTTCTTTGCTGATTTTTTGTTTGGATGATTTGTCGAAGGGTGACAGTGGGGTATTAAAATCTCCTACTATGATTGTATTGCTGTTAATCTCTCCCTTAATGTCCTCCAGCAGTTTTTTTTATGTGTTTGGGTGCTCCCGTATTGGGTGCATATATATTTACCAGGGTTATTTCTTCTTGTTTGATTGCTCCCTTTAGTATTATGAAGTGGCCTTCATTGTCTCTTGTTATGTCCTTCACTCTGAGATCTAATTTGTCAGATATAAGTACTGCTACCCCAGCTTTCTTTTCATTTCCATTTGCCTGGAAAACCTTTTTCCATCCCTTCACCCTCAGTCTGTGTGCATCTCTTTTCCTGAGGTGGGTTTCTTGTAGACAACAGATGTATGGGTCTTGTTTTCTTATCCAATCTGTTACCCTATGTCTTTTGATTGGAGCATTTAAACCATTTACATTTAATGTTATTAATGATAGGTACTCATTTGATGCCATTTTTATTCTATACCCCTGTGTTCCTTCTTCGCTTCCTATTTATTTATTTTTACAGTAGACCTTTTAGCATTTCTTGCATTGCTGGTTTGGTGGAGATAAATTCCTTTAGTCTTTTTTTGTCTGTGAAGCTCCTGATTTCCCCTTCAATTTTGATTGATAGTCTTGCTGGGTACAGTATTCTTGGATTCAGACCCTTTCTTTGCATGACTTTGTATATTTCATCCCATTCCCTTCTGGCCTGATAAGTTTCTGTTGAGAAATCAGTTGTGAGTCTGATGGGGGTTCCTTTATATGTAACTTTCTGTCTCTCTGGCTGCTTTTAAGATTCTAACTTTGTCATTGGTGTTTGCCAATTTAATTATAATATGTCTTGGCGTCGGTCTTCTGGGATCCATTTTGCTTGGGACTCTGCGAGCATCTTGAGTTTGTGTGGGTTTTTTCTTCTCTATCTCAGGAAAATTTTCTGTCATTATTTCTTGAAATACATTTTCCATGTCTACCTCGGTTTTCTTTCCTTCCGGAACCCCTATTATTCGAATATTGTTTTGTTTTGCATTGTCCCAAAGCTCCCGTAGGCTCTCCTCCTGCTTTTTAATTTTTTTTTTCTAGAAGCTGCTCTAATTGGGTATTTTTTTCCATCTTGTCTTCTAGCTCACTGATGCGATCCTCTGCTTCTTCTAGTCTGCTCTTGATGCTTTCTATTGAGTTCTTCATAGTAGCGATGTCATTTTTCATTTCATCTTGAGTCATCTTCATTTCCTCTTGGGTTTTTTTCATTTCCTCTTGGGTCTTACTCAAATTGTCAAATTTGTCTTCCATTCTTTTTAGCCATCTTAAGATCGTTACTCTGAATTCTTGCTCTGGTAGGTTGCTTGCCTCTATATCGTTTACTTCCTTTTCTGGTGAAGCCTGCTTTTCTTTCATATGCGGGCTGTTTTTTGGTCTCCCCATGATCTATGATGTCTGGTTGTGTAGTTCTCTCTCTCCTGCTTTGATTTAAAGGCACAAAATACAACACAACCAGGTACAACACACAAGGCACTGAATCGAAATGTGTTTGCGATATTAATAACCACCAATAAGGGTGACTAGAACCCAGCTAACAAAAACATACAATCAAACAAAAAGCATAGGCAAATCAATCTTATAAAAGAAAAGCATACAACTTCAGTAAAGTTAACATTCAACATACAACTTCAAAGAGTTAGAGAGTAAGACTATTTTGTTTTTTTTGTTTTGTTTTGTTTTTAGGACAATTGCGAGGGAGGTGTGAATGGGTTTGGAGCAGGTAGTTGGAAATTAGATATATACAAGTAGGGTGAAATTTTAGGAGGGGGTAGACAGATGGAATGGGGGAAATCTAGAGCAGGAAAGGGTTAAGATAAACAGGGTATCAAAGGAAAAGATTGGAAAGAGGGTGAGGGCATAAAGGTAGGGTTGAGATAGAATAAAGCGTTGGAGAAAGAAGGATAGATAAAGACTGTAGAACAGTAACCCTGAAATTAAAAAAAAATATATATATATATATATATATATATATATATATTCAAATGGAATAAAAATAATAAAAATAAACAAAAGAAAATAAGATGAAAAAGGTAAATTAGTAGTAGTAATAATGTTGATTACATATACAATGTAATAATTATCAAGATAAAATCAAGTGAGGAAAAAGAAAAAAAAATAGTTTCTTGAGTAAACGTTGCAAATAATGAAAACAAAAGTAAAAAACAAAAATTTAAAAATTAAACAAAAATAATAATAAAATTTTAAAAATTTAATTAAAATTAGCAGTAATGAAGGTCATTCGCTTCCTCTATTGTTATGATCCAGTCCTGATTTTTAGGCAGGTTTTGCTTTGTTTTTATTACACTAGAGTCAATTTGTGAATTAGCCTCTGGGGGCAGTGTTTCTAGGTTGACTTCCCAGACTCTAAAGCCTCTCCAGCTTTTTTTTTTTTTTCTGTCCTCTCTGAAGCTGGAACTATGGAGGGGGGGAGGGGGCAGGTCCGAGCAACTGCAATCTCCCGCAACTCTCCGATATCCCTCCGAGCCGGATCCAAATGTGTTGCTCTTTAGATATCTCCCCTGTTAGGAGCCCCGTCCACTTTCAAGGGTGACAACCGCCCAACAGCGGGGGCTTCTACTTGTAATCACCACCCCTGTCCTCCAGCTTCCGGGAGCGCGCTCTGTGTGCACAGGCTTTTTGTTTTCGCCGCGAGCGCTCTCCACCCTCTCCCCGCGAAATCTGACCTTTTCGCTGAGCAGTGGGGCAATCCTGTGAGGGCAAGTGTTCGCGCCGCTTGGGATCCGCGTTCTGGGGGTCACAGATGCTTGGTGGTCGCTGCGGCTGTGGATATTCAGGCCTCTGACACGATCCTATCTTCCTCTCAAGATGGCCAGGTTTCCTCGTCCAAGCCGGTAGGTAGCTCTGGGCAGGGACACAGCCCGCGTGGGTGCTTCCCTGTGAGGGGCACCTCTGTCAGCAGCCCCCCAGCAGTTTCTTCTGGTGTTCGCTGTCTCCCAGCTTGCCAATAAACACTCACAGCACAAGACCCTCAGTTGCTCTCTCTTTCTGCTTCGGGAGAGGGCTCAGAATCTGCCCATCTATTCTTCCGCCATCTTACCTCCTCCGCAGCAGCATTTTTTCAACGATTTCTACAAATATGTTACTGTCAGACAATTGCATATAACCAATGTGCTATGTGTGATACACTTTTATAAAGTAGCTTTTTCTGGTCAACACAGTTGAGATTTATTTCATCACCATTTTTCTGTTTTCAGGTTGTGAGCATAAAAAACATGATACGGAGACCTGTTCTGAACAGAGTGAATGCGTGCAAGGGGAGTCACAGGATAGTATTTCTAAGACAGCTTTAGCAACTCAGAGGACCCATGCCTGTGAGATGTGTTTCTCTGTGTTAAAGGAAATTCTTCACCTGACTGAATCACAAGCAGCAGACTTTGAGCAGAAAGCATTCTTCAGTGATGCATGTGTGAGAAACTTCTGTTTTAGTGCAAACCCTCACCAGCAACATAGAGATGCCAGTGGAGAGAAGCTTCGGAAGGAAGCTGTGGACCAGGCCTCATTTGTGACCAGGTGCAGCTTCTATTTGTCAGGGCTGTCTTCAACCAGTATGGAGGTTGGGAAAGACTTCCCAGACATCTCAGAGCTTCTTCAGGCCCAGGCCACTGTCAACACTGAGGAGCCACACAATCGTGAGATTTCAGAGGAATTTCCTGATAGAAAAAGGCATCATCCATGGGATGAATGTGGAAAAGCTGTCTGTCAGAAACAGAACCTTCTTCAGCATCAGTGTGTCTGCTCTGGAGTAGTGAGGTATGAGTGTAATACATGTGGGAAAGTTTTCAGATCTATCTCAAATCTCAAGAGACATAAGAGAGTTCACACTGGCGAAAAGTCCTATGAGTGTACTGATTGTGGGAAGCTGTTCAATCACAGGTCTTCCCTCACTAAACACCACAGAGTTCACACAGGAGATAAACCTTACGAGTGCAGTGAATGTGGAAAATAATTTAGTAAGAGTTCTCCCCTCTTACGCCACAAGAGAGTTCACACTTGGGAAAAGCCATATGAGTGTGGTGAATGTGGGAAATCATTTAGGAAAAAATCTGAATACACAAATCATCACCGAATTCACACTGGTGAAAAGCCATATGAGTGTAGTGATTGTGGGAAGTGCTTCAGTCAAAGGTCTAACCTCATTCAACACCTCAAAATTCACACTGGTGAGAGACCATATGTGTGTAGTGATTGTGGGAAGTCATTCAGGCGCATGTTCACTCTCACACAGCACCAGAGAGTTCACACTGGAGAAAAGCCTTATGAGTGTAGTGATTGTGGGAAGTCCTTCAGTGATAGCTCTAACCTCCGAAAACACCACCGAGTTCACACTGGAGAAAAGCCTTATTTGTGTAGTGATTGTGGGAAGTCATTCAGGCAGCTGTACTCTCTCAGAGAACATCAGAGACTTCACACTGGAGAAAAGCCATATGAGTGTAGTGATTGTGGGAAGTCCTTCTATACTAGCTCTAACCTTCTAAAACACCACCGAGTTCACACTGGAGAAAAGCCTTATTTGTGTAGTGATTGTGGGAAGTCATTCAGGCAGATCTCCACTGTCAGAGAACATCAGAAAATTCACACTGGAGAAAAGCCTTATGAGTGTAGTGAATGTGGGAAATCATTTCGGCAAAAATGTACTTTCACAAAACATCAGAGAATTCACACTTATTGAGAAAAGCCATATGAGTGTTTTAAATGTAGGAAGTCATTTAGGCAAAAATCTGATTTCACAAGGCATCTCAGAATTCACACTGGAGATCACCATATGAGTATAGTAATTAAGAAAAGTAAATCAGTCACACCTGCATTCTCAGGGAGCACAACTGAAGTCAACTTATATCATGTACTCACACTCTAAATTTCATTGTTAATATTCAGAGTCACTCTTATTTACGTCTAAGCATTCATTAATCCATTAAGTTACATGTAGTTGTGTAGAATTTGATAATTTCGTGGTGTAAATACTCTCATTATGGTTTTCTTTAAACTGTCAAATGATTGCATTGAACACGGACCTGCTTAGATATTTCAGTAGCACAGCATTGTACTTTATTTCATAGTCATGGGAGACACTACAGTTAGATTAGATGGAAAATGCATCTTGTGGATATGTCAAAATGATGTGGCCTTTTGGTCTTTGAGGACAGTCTGAGGACCTCCATCACTATTTCCTATAGCTGGAGTCACTGGCAGAAAACATAATCTCATGGGTTTGTGGATTCCCTTGTCCCCTCTAGGGAGGTCATCTCAAGTTGATGCTCAACAGGCAAGAACTCAAAGCTAGAGGATGGATAATCCTGTAATCAACCCCAGGATGTGTCTTTTGTAACAAATAATTGTTGAGAACTGATTATCAAGATCTGCTTATCAAAGGTTGCATTGTTGATCAGTTGTTGGAATTCACTCAAATGAGAAATATGCCAAAGAATAAAAGAATATTATACATAATTTTTATTCATTTATAAATTGTACTTATGTTGAAATTTAAAAAAATATATATTACAATACTATTTTTGCATCTATGAAAATTTTCATTACTCCTATGAGTGTACTAATGGTGGGAAGCTGTTCAATCACAGGTCTTCCCTCACTATACACCACAAAGCTTACACAGGAGAAAAACCTTACCAGTGCAGTGAATGGAAAATCATTTAGTAAGAGTCATCACCTCTTATGCCACAAGAGAGTTCACACTGGGGAAAAGCCATATCAGTGTATTGATTGTGGGAAGTGCTTCAATAAAAGGTCACACCTCATTGAACACCTCAAAATTCACACTGGTGAGAGACCATATGAGTGCAATGATTGTGGGAAGTCATTCAGACATATGTCCACTCTCACACAGCACCAGAGAGTTCACACTGGAGAAAATCCTTATGAGTGTAAGGAATGTGGAAAATCCTTCAGTCATAGCTCTAACCTCCTAAAACACCACAGAGTTCACACTGGAGAAAAGCCATATGAATGTAGTGATTGTGGAAAATCATTCAATACAATAGTTCATACTATTCATAATTTCATTGGCACTATTTGGCAATTTTTATCAAATGCTTGTTTCTTTCATGCTACACAGTCTCTTTGAGATTCAATACCAATGTGAAGAGTGATTTTTTTTTCTATTGCTGAGTAGTACTGGATTCTGTGAATAACCCTTTTATCTCTTTATTTTCTGTTGTTTGTTATTTCCAGCTTTGTGGTAGTATAACTAAATCTTTTCGGAATATTTTCATTCAATTTTCTTTATCGACATATATTTTACTTATCAAACTGTTGTGTAGGTGTATGTTTTACGCTTAAGATATGCAGAACTTTTAGCCAAAATGGTCATTACCTTTACCTTCCCCCTCACCCACATTATATTAAACAATCCAATTTTTCTACTATCTTGCACGGGCATAAAACAATTAACCTTTTCAAATAGTAATCCTGGGAATGCATATAATGTTAACTTACTTTTGTTTTAATTCCATGTACTGAGGAATTGTTATGGTGAACACTTATTTTTATCTGCTTTGTTTAAATGTCTGTTGAGAATCTTTATTAAATTGTTTAAATAAATGTATGCTTTTACCCAAAGGAGGACTGTGTAGATTCTAAGACATATGCTTAAATATGCATTATTCCTCACTGACTCAAGTGACCCTTTGCCATATGGAACCATAGGTTTTGCATCCTGAAAGGAAAACTGTTTCATTCCGTTTTAATGATGTGCACAACTGATGTCATCTTATACCATATACTTACACATTTAATCTACATTATTAACATTCAGAGCCACACTTATTTAAGTATGAGTATTCATTAATACATTAAGTGACATGTAGGTTTGTAGTATTTGTCAATTTCCTGATGTAAATACTCTCATTATGGTTCATTTCAAACTCTCAAAAGGATTGCATTGAACACTCACCTGATTTGATATTTCAGTAGGACATCGTTGTATTTTATTTCCCAAATGGATAAAGTAGCAAAAAACAAACAAACATGCTTCACAACTTTCCTAATAAAATAATAAAATTATTGGGAAGCCATAATCTTCAAACCTGGGTTCCATTCCGGCAAAGGTCACATGCCCAGGTTGTGGGCACAAACCCAGTAGGGGGCTTGCAGGAGGCAGTAGTTCAAGATACTTTTCATTGATGTTTCCATTTCTCAGTCCTCCCTTTCTCTATGGAATATACATATTTCATAGAGTACTTTTTAAAGAGAGTTAATGAGTATGACTCAGTATGTGTGGGGTCCCAATCTTTCCATGTTTTGGAACACTCATAAGAATGGCAGAATATCACTCTTTGTCCCATATTAGGTTGTTTTGCATTGCTGACCAAGGCCTTGAAAGAAAGTCCACATGACTTTGTGGTTCTAAGTTGCAGTCTGGTGCCTCTGTTATTGGTGAGTTCAATGGTCTCCCAGAATAGGAGTCCTTTGTTGGGCCTGTGTGAACAATATGAATTATATTCTCTGCTCACAGTAAGTATTACATAATTCTCAGCATTGTTTAGGGGAACTCCTCCCCATTTGGTAAAGGAGCCATGAGCCATTAAGTATGCCATTTCATATGCTGGTGTCATTTGTTGTAAGACTCTGAGGTTTAAATGGAACCACCATTAAGATTGAACCACTAGCCAAAACCAGTTTGGCTTAGTGGAAAGGGCATCCTCCTGCAGACTGACAGTTCCCAAGTTCGATTCCGGTGATTGGCATGTACCTTGGTTGTGGGCACATCCCCTGTGGGAGTATACATGAGGCAGCTGATCGATGTTTCTCTCTCATCCATGTTTCTAACTCTCTCCATCTCCCTTCCTCTCTGTAAAAAAAAAATCAATAAAATATTTAAAAATGAGGGAAACTCTGCATCCATAGAGAATAGGAAAGACTGCAATAAATTGCAGGGGGAAATATGCCTCTTCTAAACATTTTTAACAAATGGTAAAAGTCTGTGGCTTGTGTGCTGTTTGCTTATAGACATTCTCAAGGCCTCCATAACTGTTTTCTGTGGCTGAAATCATTGGCAGAGAAAATAAACAATTTTTTTAGTCCCCTAACCCATCCATGGTGGTTATCTCAAGGTTTCCTCAACTGGAAAGACCTCAGAGCTGAGGAAGGATAATCCTATAATCAGTCGCAGGTTGTATTTTATGGAGATCTGTCAGCATTCCTGTGGATTTCAGTGGTAATAGTCTTCATTGATTGCCAAAATTTGCTTCCCCAGAAGGAAGGCTTGTCCTCCCAGGGAATTAGGAGAGAGATGGTATCTCCCAAATAGGGTTGCAATTTTAATTTCCTAACAAGATAGAGATATCCAGGTTTTTATTGGAAGTGCTTCTTAAGGATTTATTAAGTACCAGAGGCCTGGTGCATAAAAATTCCTGCTTTGGTGTGGGGGGATCCCTCAGCCTGGCCTGATGCCTCTCACACTCTAGGAGCCCTCAGGGGCAGGAAGCAAACTGGTGATCAGAGTAAGGTGATGCCCCATCACACCTCTGCTGCTGCCAGTGTCAACAGTGGAAGCCTTGGCCAGCCCTGGTTATCTGAGCCTCCAGCAGACTGCAGTGGCTGGACTGTCAGCATTCCAGGCTTAAGCACCTTGGTCAGACCCTTGGTGACTGAGGGATGGAGGAGACTAGGAGACTCCAGATGCAGGCATGTGACTTACTCATGGAATATATTGGCTAACTGGTAATAGAGGAAGTTACCTGGGCTGATCTAAGCATCACTCCTGGACTTCCCATCTCTGTTCATCTACTAAGTGTGAATAGTCCCTCTATAAAACCAGGGCCAGGAGGCAAAATGGGCTCAGTGCTCTCAGCAGTAAGGATGGGGAAAATATGAAGGTACCACATTGAGCACAGGTTCCTGCACAGAATGAACGGAAACCACAGGATCACCATGGGTGTTAATGTCAGCGTTTTTACAATCCGCCCCATCTGATGGAGCACTCACCTGGGCAATGCACATGAGAAGGAGGCTTGGAGGCAGGGTAGTGACTGCTATGAATATAAAAGAACACGGACGCTGGAATGCTCGCAGTTCAGTAACCATCCTGGTCAACTCTATTAATATGTGGACTTCACATCCAGCTCATTGGTGACCCAGGCAGCAGGGAGTTACCCAGGGTCACACTCAGAAGTGGGGTCTGATTTTTGTGCCGATGACATCTGCCCAAACTCCTTTTTTATTTTAAGTTTACTGCTATAAATCTTGGTTTTGGGAAGCTCTGGGATAACATCTAGGTGGATGAAAACAAAGCCTACAAACCATCCTGATTAACATCCACTGCCATTCCCTACCAGTCCCTACCTCTCTCCTTTGGCCCTGAGCAGTCCCAAAATTGGCTGGCACCGTGTGGTCGCTTTTGGACTGGGGTCCATCAAGTAGGTCATGTTCTACTATTGATCGTGATGTTGGCTGCAGCCAGTGATAGGCTTTGACCAATGAAATGTGGGAGTCGAGCCTGTCGCCTTTACAGAAGAATCTGGAACCAGAGGAATGAGCCTCCCTCTCTGTCCATCTCTAACAACACCCAGCAGGAACCTACCTGTTGGTTGCTCCTTTATCCTAATTCCAGAAGAACCAGGTGTTCATGTGCTATAAACAAGAAAGATACCTTCTTTACTCTAAGCCACTAAAGCTTTGGGGTTACTCATTACCCACAATAACATCTAGTCTGTCCTAATGGAAATGCATCTCTGATTCTACCCTGTAGCAGAGCCTAAAATTAGTAGATAGAGCAAGGTGGTTAGAGACACATGGGTTTGTCTTCTAGCCCTGCCTTTATTAACTCTATAAACAAGCAATTAATTTTGAAACTCTGAGCCTGGATTCCCTCCCCATCAAATATATTGTGAAACCATATCAAATTGCAAAGAGGATTAAATGAACTAATAATAAATATAAAGCATTGAATCCAGGCTTGGCACCTGTAGGAAACATTCAGTAACTCTTACCTCCTTAACATCTCAATATGTACTGGCTACAGATATGCAGAAAAATGTAGAAAATGTCAATGTGTTGGCCTACATATCCTGTCAAATTTCTTTTTTAAACCTGGATTACATATATGGTATACTCTCATAGTCTGTCTTTTATCTTAACAATGATGTTTTCATGTTTAAAAAAAAAAGAAAAAATAGGTAAGCAGAAAAGGCTCAGTATATTTAACAGAGTCCCATGCACAGAAAGATTGCTGGTTCAGTTTTTATTTCAGGGCACCTGCTGTGGTTATGGGCTGTAGTCCATTAGTGGGTCATGTCCAGGAAGCCACTGTATGTTCCTATCCTTCTTCTCTCTAAAAAAGCCAATTAAAATACCTTTATATTTAGATTTGTAGTCTTAAAGAATTATTGAAATAATACTTTTCACCTGAGGGAGCATTCTAAGAGTCAGGGAATCTGAAATAATATTTCCAAACAAGAGTCCAGTTTTGTAGACAATACTCCCTAGAAACTTGTGACAATCTCCTAAAACCTAATGTTGTCATTTCCCTATGTCACTGGGATGAACTACAACAATATTTGAAATGGTCAGTGAGTGATTAGGATCCTAATGCGACATGCAAGGCTAGATTGCTACATTACCCAAAGGGCCACGCAGTAAGGAGGGATGGGTTTAATCAATGATGCCCAGGAGAGGCTCATTATCCCTGTGCTCATTGGTTTAAGTTTGACTTCCAGAGTCGTTCTCTTGGTGGTAAATTTGATCTTTGAAGTGTGTTCACGGAATCAGAGGCTCCAATGCTGGGTCACCAGGCATCAGAGGAAGTGTCCCCGCAGTGCAGTTGAGTGTCTGAGGCTGCTTGAGTCACAACAGGCCATAAGTGAGTTCTCCGTGCCTCCCAAACTACTTTCTGCTTCCAGACTTCAACCTGGCCTCACCTCATTCACCCTCCAGCCTCAGGTGTGGGTGCCTGTTCCGGTCCTGCAGTCCAGGTCTCAGTGCCAAAACAGTGAGTTGCTTGAGGGTTCCACATGGTGTGACTGGGTGGGACAAGGTGACAGGCTGAAAAGCCACCGTGTATTGCCACGATGATGTGACTGCAGAGGGAGGATTGGGGAAATCCCTGTCTGTCTTTTAGCTAAAGGCAGCAAAGAAGATTGAGCAAAGTTTTGTGTGAGTTTTGCTTTCATTTGCAGGAAGCAGCTGCCATTAATGGCTGGGATCCAAAGAGGGGCATGGTGGGAGTTAGGTTTCTAACCTTGTCACAAAACTTCTCAGAGGAAGAACATACTAGAAGAGAGAATATAGCAGTTAGTGACAGGATGGAATAATCCTGGGAAAGCCCTGATGGAATACAAGTATTACTGGGCCTGGACTGGGCAAGGGCACTGAGCAGCCTGAGACTGTGGGTCCTGCTGTTGGTTTCCAGGCTCTCAATTGACCGGTACTTTCACCATATTCCTGCAGAGTCAGAACCACTTAAGGGGGCTGAGTTGTAGAGCTTATTTTAAAGCCTCAAAGTCTTGTGGCCTCTGATATAGTTGTGTTCAGCCACTCTTCTAGGTCTTTGACCTGGGGATCTTGATGGGACACTAAACCCAGAATTCTATGTTCCAGGACTAGGGTCATATAACTGGTCTTGGTTTTGGGCAACCAGTGGAATGCGATGTGAGAAGTTTTTCCAGGAATGGGTTGCTATATGGATAAAGGCTTGGAGTAAAGTCTGAGCTCATTAAGGAACCCTAAGTTGTCCCCTAGCCCCTTTTTTCTTTTAATTAGGAACTGGAAACAATGGGATAGGAGTCAGGTCTTGAATAGCTTTCTGACAACACGGAAGTCTGTTCTGTAGGTGATGGGAGCAATCAGAGGTTCGGAGCAATAGAGGCAGGGTATTTGAGCAAGGTGTTATTAGAATCCCTGTGGCTTCTGCAAGCTGAACCATATAGATGGGATGGAGGTGGTAGAGGAGTAGGATGGATGCTGCTATGTTAGTCTTGGTTAGTGTCATAGTAATTCACCCTGAGGGTTGCTGTGGAGGTGAAATAAACTTTGGATTCTGGATTGGTGTTTTAGTTGTGGGCACCAGGATTTCCTAATTTGGAGATGGAAAGAGAGGTAAGAGTGAAGGAAGATTTGAAAGATTACATTTGGCAACTGGAGGTATGGAAGAGCCACCAGCTGAGATGCAGATATTCGTAGTAGAAACTAATGTTCACAGGAGATACCAAAACTTTATTACAGTCAGCAGTTCATGAGCGACTGGAACTCTGAGGCACAGTTCAGGATCAAAACTTCTTTACAATGTAGGTGGAGTGTATGAACTAAGGAAGTGTTATAGATCCTCTTTTCCCTTATCTATTTAATTGGAAACCTAAGAGCAATGAAACAGGATGAGCCTGCAGCTGTTACATATTTACTTGTTAAACATATAACAGGATATTGTTGTGAGTTTGAGCCTGGGTTGTTTTCCTCATTCTGGTTGAGTTGCTTAGGGCATGAGTGGTCATTGGTGAGACTCACTGGGCATGGGGTTGATGGGTATACAGTATAGGACGTGAGTGATGAAGGCTGTGACTTCTGCAGGGCTAGTGGAGGTGGCATGAAGATATGTGTTTCTCAATAGGTGAGACTGAAAGAAAACACCATGAGGGAGAGACGCCTTCATTGCAGGACTGAAGGCTGCCTCAAGGAGTTGGGACTCTCAGAGTTTGTGTAGAACTTATTTCTGTTTGAATTTGTAAAGCGGTGTTTATACCACAGATGCTGACCAATGAGAAGGAAGTGAAGGAGATGATTTTGTGGGCTATGGGAGTACAGGTGTGAGACAGGTGTTGGAGAGGGGATGTGCATTCAAGGCTGCAGAGACATGACATTTAAATAAGAGGGAATGAAGGTTGAGTCCATTACCTGCTGATACTACAGAGTGGTGAATTTAAAGCTTAATTCTTGAAAAGAGAGTGCATTGTAGTGGTACGTCCTTTGTTGAAAGCTTAGGTGAAATATGTGTGCTTACTGGCCTCTTGTTGTTGAGGGCTTTTACAGTGATCAATAGGAGTGATAAAGCATACATCACCATCCTTTGGGCTTGAAAATCTCCACTGGCTTTGGAAGGTAGAATGGTAAGGGAAATATATTACAGAGGTGGTGGGTTAAAATTTTGGAAAATGATTGGGAAGTAAACTGTGCTCATCACGGCATACTTGTGTTACATTTGACATTGTGCCTCTGGGAATGAAGCTGTGTGACGGAAGTGTGGTTCAATGAATTTTGACCAAGAGGCAGTGAAAAATAATGGCTTTAGTGCCCTGAGATTTGGTTCAAAGGATTGAAGTGAGATGCCATAATTATTGGGGTCTTAAAATGGGAATTCAGGGGACATTAGATCATTGCCTGATAAGCATCCTGTCAAATCCTCACACTCTCATTATGGACACCATCTCTCCATACCCTGTGTTCATGACACCCAATGTATTGAAAAGGGGAAGTGTGGCCTGCATGTGAATCCCAGAGCACACGTATTCTCTGTATGATCATCTACCCTTATTGTTGTGGGAAGACACAGTATCAGCAGGAGTATAATGAAAGAGGGATTTAATGGCACCAAGTCCTTGGGTCATTTTCTTATGTGGGAAGCTGAGGGAGCAGATGGATGTTGGGGAGGAAGAACATAAAATCCTAACAGAGAAACCGATCATGGACTGAACTGTCTTCATTATGACAGGTATAAACTTTGAGGACGTGGCATCACCTTCTCTCAGGAGGAGTGGGAGCTTCTTGATGAGGCTCAGAGACTGCTCTACCACAAGATGATGCTGGAAGTTTTTGCTCTTGTATCATCTGTAGGTGAGACCTTTACAATTCTCCTAGTGTCCTGAGGTGATGTCCTCTCTTTCTTTATTCTCTAAATGTAAGCTTTCTCTCTCCCAGACCTAGACCATGGGCTCTTTTATTTTATTCTATTATCCTGTCAGATCTGCTGAGGTAGAGAGTGCTTAGTTATTTGCAAATACCTGAGCATAGGACTCCATGAAAACCCCTCACACCCTTAGCATCAAATAGTGCAGGAAGTGTCTGGGAGTCAGGATTTTTCCAAACAGCTTAATGGGACCAGGCTTGTACTTTGACTTTTTGGTAGGTGTGTAGGACCACATCCATGGCTTCCACTTCACCATTCATTCAGTTGAAGGCTGTTTGTGACTGACTATGCCAGGTTATGGTCATTACTTGCATGAACGAAGGGCGGTTCTTGAAAGACCTCTTTGTATTTTTTGTAATGTTATGTTCCCTGAATAATATTGAATGCTGTGTTGCTCTAGACAGGTGCTGCCTCCTCACATCTATTGCCTTTCAATAAAACTCAGAATATCTGTGTTTCATGAGCTTGTTCAAGAGAAGGTACAAGGGCAACAGATATGCTTTCACAGGGTGAACATGCAGGATGATTTAAAAGGCTGCCTCTTTAATTGCAACTCATGGGAAATATGACATAAAAGTGGTGTTTTGATCCTACCAGAAACCTGCTCTTATCTAACAGAATTTAGGTTGATGTGCCCATGGCAACAGCTGATTGATCCATTTTCCTTACAATGCTTGACATTTCTCTGATTTTTCTTTTAGTGTGTGACTTCCTGGTTTCTGGCTACCTTCAACTTTTTACCCTTTTCCCACCACCCATTGTTCTGAACTGCTCTATCTGCAGTATTTTCAAATAATGACTCGCATATTTGTAATGAAATGCACGTAGGTGCTGCACTATACCTTGACACAAGCTTCTTGTTTCTTGAATTTTACTTGGAATAAGATAAGCAGCATTCTTCACAGCTTGCCCATGTCACCAGCAGACAAGTCCTGTTTAACACTGTTAGCAGTAGAAAGAGCAGATGATCCATGTGGTGCTTGCCATATTAGTTTCATATTTTGTTTGAGATCTTTCATGTATGGTGTTATTCAGTGGCACAGAGGATCACGACATCATCTTATGAATCCTTCCTACAGATATGTTACTGTCAGACAATTGCATGTAACCAATGTGTTATGTGTGATGCACTTTCATAAAGAAACTACTCCATGTCACCACAGTCAACATTTATTTCGTCAACATTTTCTGTTTTCAGGTTGTGGGCATAAAAGGAATGATGTGGAGGCCTGTTCTGAGCAGAGTGAATGTGTACAGGGGGAGTCACAGGATAGTGCTTCTAAGACAGCTTCAGCAACCCAGGGGACCCTTCTATGTGTGAGATGTTTCTCTGTGTTAAAAGATAGTCTGCACCTGACTGAGTCATAAGCAGCAGAATTTGAACAGAAAGCAGTCTTCAGTGACACATGTGTGAGAGACTTCTGTTCTGTTTCAGTGACAACCCTCACCAGCAACACAGAGATGCCAGTGGAGAGAAGCCATGGAAGAAAGCTGCGGACAAAGCCTCATTTGTGACCAGGTGCAGCTTCTATTTATCAGGGCTCTCTTCAATCAGAATGGAGGTTGGGAAAGACTTCCCAGACATCTCATAGCTTCTTCAGACCCAGGCCACTGTCAACACTGAGGAGCCATACAATCGTGAGATTTCAGAGGAATTTCCGGATAGAAAAAGGCATCATCCATGGGATGAATGTGAAAAAGCTGCCTGCCACAAAGAGAACCTGGTTCAATATCAGGGTGACTTCTCTGGAGTAGTAAATTATGAGTGTTATAATTGAAGGAAAGTTTTCACATGTATCTCAAATCTCAATAGACATAAGAGAGTTCACACTCTAGATAAATCCTATGAATGTACTGATTGTGGGAAGCTGTTCAATCACAGGTCTTCCCTCACTGTACACCACAGAGTTCACACAGGTGGAAAACCTTACCAGTGCACTGAATGTGGAAAATCATTTAGTCAGAATTGTAACTTCTTACACCATAAGACAGTTCATACTGGGGAAAATCCATATCAAAGTAGTGATTGTGGGAAGTGCTTCAGTAAAAGGTGTAATCTCATTGCACACCTCAGAATTCACACTGGTGAGAGACCATATGTGTGTAGTGATTGTGGGAAGACATTTAGGCAAAGTTCCCATCTCACACAGCACCAGAGAGTTCACACAGGAGAAAAGCCATATGAGTGTATTGATTGTGGGAAATCGTTTGGTGACATATCTTCTTTCACAAAGCATAAGCGAATTCACACAGGAGAAAAGCCATATGAGTGTAGTGATTGTGGGAAATCATTCAGGCAAATCTGCACTCTCAGAAAACACCAGAGAATTTACACTGGAGAAAAGCCATATGAGTGTAGTAAATGTGGGAAAGCATTTAGGCAAAAATCTGCTTTCACAAGGCATCACAGAATTCACACGGGAGAATAACCATATGAGTGTAGAGATTGAGGAAAGTCATTCAGTCACACCTGAACTCTCAGAGAGCACAACTGAAGTCAATTTATATGATGTACTTACACTCAATCTGCATTGCTAACATTCACAGTCACTCTCATTTAAGTCTAAGCATTCATTAGTACATTAAATGACATGCAGGTTTGTTGTATTTGACAATTTCCTGGTGTAAATACTATCATTATGGTACTTTTGAACCTGTCAAATGATTGCATTGAACACGCACCTGGTTAGATATTTTAGTAGCACATCATTGTATTTTATTTCATAGTCATGGGAGACACTGCAGTTAAACTAGATGGAAAGTGCCTCTCCTAGATATAAGTCCAAATGATTCCAGGTAATGTGGCCTGTTTGGTCTTTGAGGACAGTCTGAGGACCTCCATCACTATTTCCTTTAGCTGGAGTCACTAATAGAAATAATAATCTCATGGGTTTGTGGATTATCTTGTTCCCTCTGTGGAGGTCACCTTAAGGTCGTTGCTCAACAGGTTGGAACTCAACGCTAGAGGATAGATATTCCTGTAATCAGCCCCAGGATGTGTCTTTTGTAACCAGTCATACTTCCCGCTGATTCTAATAGCAAGAGTCTTCACTATTTTGCAACATTCGCTGCTACTGAGGCAAGGTTGGTGTTCCCAAGAAATGAGAACTGACATGCATCAGGGAACACCTTTTAATGGGTGCTATTTGGTGAGCTCTGACCTGGAGAGAAAGCTGAGAAACTGTTACATGTGACATACACTCACCTCTAACTCATACACAGGTTGGTGCTATAATAAGCTCACAGTTGTAAATTCAGATTGTATTTTGAAAGATATTTTAGAAAATGATTTTATTCTTTTTTCGGGTGGGAGAGAGAAAGAGGCTGGAATAAAGATAAACATAGATATGCTGTCTCCCTCTCACCCCCTACTAGGGATACATTGGGGCATGTGCACTGACGGTGAATCAAACCAGAGAACTTTCTCTGAGGTCACTGCCTGGGCCAGAGCTTGTTCCTGTATTATTGTTATTATTATTATTATTACCAATTATTGTATTATTTTCCACACCAACAACTCTAAACCCTCTTTTGCCACATCCTGTAATTTCCAACTGCCCTGTTATAATCTCTCTTTCTGCCTTTCATGGCCCTACATGCACTCATGAATTTTTCCATTCTTTGCAATACAATAGTCATACCATTCATAATTTTATTGGCACCATTTGATGTGTACTTTTAAAAAAATGCTGGTTTCCTCCAAGCTACACATTCATTTTGAGATTTAATACAAATGCTTATGTGAAGAGTGGTTGTTTTTATTGCTGAGTAGTACTGGATACTGTGAATAACTCCTTTATCTGTTGATCTCTGTTGTTTGTTATTTGTAGGTTTTTGTTATTATCAATAAACCTTTTGGGAATATTTTCATTCAATCCTATATGTAGACATACATTTTACTTATCAAACCATTGTGAGGGTGAATGTCTTACATTTAAGATATGCAGAACTGTGAGCCAAAATGGTCATTCCCTTTCCCTTACCTCTAACCCATATTATATAAAAATTCCAATTTTTCTGCTACCCTGTAAGGACATACAATGTGTAACCTTTTCAAATAGTAACCTTAGAAATGCATATAATGTTAAATTGCTTTTGATTTAATTCCATCTACTGAGGAATTTTTAATGGTGAGCATTTGTTTTTATCTGCTTTGTTTAAATGTCTGCTTAAAATCTTTTGCAAATTGTTTAAATAAATATATTATTTTACCAAAGGAGGACTGTGCAGCATCTAATACATATGATTAAATATCCATAATTCTTCAGTGTCTCAAGTGACTCTTTGCCATATGGAACCATAGGTTTTGCAGCCTGAAAGGAAACCTGTTTCATTCAGTTTTAATGATGTGCACAACAGATTTCATCTTATACCATATACTTACATACTTAATCTGCATTGTTAACATTCAGAGCCACACTTATTTAAGTCTATACAGTCGTTAATACATTAAATGGCATGTACCTTTGTAGTATTTGTCAATTTCCTGGTGTAAACACTCTCATTACGCTTCATTTTAAACTGTCAAAATGAGTGTATTCATCTCGGACCTGATTACATATTTCTGAAGCACATCGTTATATTTTATTTCCCAAAAACGGATATAGAAGCAACAAACATGATTCAGAACATTCTTAATAACACAGTAAAATTATTGGGAAATATCAAGCTTTAAATTTGGGTTCAGTTCCGACAAAAGCACATGCCTGGGTTGTGGGCACAAACCCCAGCAAGGGGCTTGCAGGAGGCAGCGGTTCAATGATTCTCTTCATTGACATTTATATCTCTCACCCCTCCCTTTCTCTATTAAAGTGTGTGTGTGTGTGTGTGTGTGTGTGTGTGTGTGTATTTCAGAGAGTAATTTTTTAAAGCGAGTAAATCAGTATGACTCAGTATGTGTGAGGTCTCAACCATGCATGCTGTGGAAGACACATAAGAATGGCAGAAAAATCTCTCTTTGTCCCATATGGAGTTTTTTGCATTGCAGACCAATGCCTTAAAAGAAAGTCCGCATGACTTTGTGGTTCTAATTTGCAGTCTGGTTCCTCTCTTATTGGTGAGTTTAATGTTCTCCCAGAATAGGAGTCCCTTGTTGGGCCTGTGTGAACAATATGAATTATATTTTCTGCCCACAGTAAGTATTACATAATTCTCAGCAATGTTTAGGCGAAATCCTCCCCATATTATAAAGGATCCATGTGCCATTAAGTATGAAATTTGATATGCTGCCGAGACCGGTTTGGCTCAGTGGATAGAGCTTTGGTCTGCCCACTGAAAGGTCCCAGGTTCAATTCCGGTCAAGGGCATGTACCTTGGTTGTGGGAACATCCCCAGTAGGTTGTGTGCAAGAGGCAACTGGTCAATGTTTCTCTATCATCAATGTTTCTAACTCTCTTTCCCTCTCTCTTCCTCTCTAAAAAAATCAATAAAATATATTAAAAAATGGAAATTCCGTATGCTGGTGTCATTTGCTGTAAGACTCTGAGGTTTAAATGGAACCACCATTAAAATAGAAACACTATCAGTAGAGAGTAGGAAAGAATGCAGTAAATTAGAGGGGAAAATGCCTCTTCTAAACATTTTTTTACAAATGGTCAAAGATATGTGGCTTGTTTGTTCTTTGCTTATAGACATTTTCAGGGCCTCCATAACTGTTTTCTTTGGCTGTAGTCATTGGCAGAGGAAATAACACTAATTTTTTAGTTCCCTGACTCATCTAGAGTGGTTATCTCAAGGTTTCCTCAACTGGAAAGACCTCAGATCTGAGAAAGAATAATCCTACAATCAGTCCCAGGTTGGGTTTTTTGTGATCTGTCAGCATTCCTGTGGATTCTGATGGTAATCATCTTCACTGATTGCCAATATTTGCTTCCCCTGGGCAAGGCTTGTCCCCCAGGAAATTAGGAGAGAGATGCCATGGCCCAAATAGGGTTTGATTTTTATTTTCTAACAAGATAGAGATATCCAGGTCTTTATTGGAAATGCTCCTTAAGGCTTTATTAAGTACTAGAAGCCCAATGCATAAATATTCATGCAATGGAGAGGGGGATCCCTCAGCCTGGCTGCCCCCTCTCACACCTCAGGAGCCCTCAGGGACTGGAGTCGACCTTGTAATCAGGGAATGGTGATGCCTCATCACACCTCTGCTGCTGCCAATGCCAACAGTGGAAGCCTCAGCTCTCCCTGGTTACCTGAGCCTCTGGCAGACTTGAGTGGCTGGACAACCACTGTCCCAGGCTTAGGCACCTTGGGCAGACCCTTGGGGACTGGGGGATTCCAGAGGCAGGCATATGCCTTACCCATGGGATAGGTCATCTAAAAGGTAATAGAGGAAGGTGCCTGGGCTTCTCTTAGCATCACTCCTGGACCTGCCATCTCTGCTCATCTACTGAGTTTGCATAGTCTCCCCGTAATACTAGGGCCCGGAGGCAGAATGGGATCAGTGCTCTCTGCAGTGGGGATGGGGAAAATATGAAGGGACCTCATTCAGCACAGGTTCCTGCACAGAATGAACGGAAACCACAGGATCACCATGGCTGTGAATGTCAGCGTTTTTACAATCAGCCCCATCGGATGGAGGAATCAGCTGGACAATGCACATGAGAAGGAGGCTTGGAGGCTGCGTAGTGACTGCTGTGAATATAAGAAAACATTGACGCTGGAATGCTTGCAGTCCAGTAACTTTCCCAGTCACCTCTCTTAATATGTGGACTTCACATCCACCACAGTGCTGGACCCAGGCACCTGGGAGTTACCCAGGGTCCAATCAGAAATGGGTTCTGATTTTTGTGCCAATGACATCTGCCCAAACTCCGTTTTTATTTTAAGTTCACTGCTATAAATCTTGGTTTTGGGAAGCTCTGGGACAAAGTCTAGGTGGATGAGACAAAGCCAACAAACAATCCTGTTTAACATCCACTGCCATTCCCTACCAGTCCCTACCCCTCTCCTTTTGCCCCTGAGCAGCCCCAAAAGAGGCTGGCACCGTGTGGTCGCCTTTTGAATGGGGTCCATCAAGTAGGTCAGGCTCTACTATTGACCATGATGTTGGCTGCAGCCAGTGATAGGATTTGACCAATGAAATGTGGGAGTCGAGCCTGTCACCTTAACAGAAGAGTCTGGCACCAGGGAGATGGGACGCCCTCTCTGTCCATTTCTAACAACACCCCGCAGGAACCTACATGTTGGCAGCTCCTTTATCCTGATTCCAGCAGAATCAGGGTGCTCCTGTGCTATAAACAGGAAAGATAACTTCTTTACTCTAAGCCACTAAAGCTTTGGGGTTGCTCATTACCCATAAAAACATCTAGTCTGTCCAAATGGAAATGCATCTCCGATTCTACCCTCTAGGGGGCAGCAGAGCCTAAAATTAGTAGCTACACAGCAATGTGGTTAGAGACCCATGGGTTTGTCTTCTAGCCCTGCCTTTATTAACTCTACAAACAAGCAATTAATTTTGACTCGGATCCTGGATTCCATCCCCATCAAATATATTGTGAACCCATATCAAATTGCAAAGAGGATTAAATAAAATAATAATATATATAAAGCATTGACTCCAGGCTTGGCACCTGTAGGAAACATTCAGTAACTCTTAGCTCCTTGACATCTCAATGTGTACTGACTACAGATATGCAGACAATATAGAAAATGTCAATGTGTTGGCCTACATATCCTGTCAAATTTCTTTTTTAAACCTGGATTACATATATTCTCTCTTAGTCTGTCTTTTATCTTAACAATGATTTTTTCATGTAAAAAAAAAGAGGTAAGCTGAAAAGGCTCAGTATATTAAGCATAGACCCATGCACAGAAAGACTGCTGGTTCAGTTCTTATTTGAGGGCACCTGCTGTGGTTATGGGCTGTAGTCCATTAGTGGGTCATGTCCAGGAAGCCACTGTATGTTTCTATCCTTCTTCTCTCAATAAAAGCCAATTAAAATACCTTTATATATCTTTATCCGTTTAGATTTGTAGTCTTAAGGAATAATTGAAATAATACTCTTCACCTGAGGGAGCATTCTAAGAGCCAGGGAATCTGAAATTATGTTTCCAAACAGGAGTTCAGTTTTGTAGACAACACTCCCTAGAATCCTGTGACAATCTCCTAAAACCTAATGTTGTCAGTTCCCAATGTAACTTGGATGTCCCAGAACAATATTCCTAATGGTCAGTGAGTGATTAGGAGTTTAATGCCACATGCAAGGCTAGATTGCTGCAATACCCAAAGGGCCATGTGCTAAGGAGGGCTGGGTTTAGTCAATGAAGCCCAGGAGAGGCGCATTATCCCTGTGCTCATTAGTTTGAGTTTGACTTCCAGAGTCTTTCTCTTGGGTGGTAAATTTGATCTTTGCAGTGTGTGTTCACAAAATCAGATGCTCCGGTGCTGGGTCACGAAGCAACAGAGGCAGTGTCCCGCAGTGCTGTTGTCTGTCTGTGGCTGGTTGAGTCACAACAGGCCGTGACTGAGTTCTTTGTGCCTCTAAACTACTTTCTGCTTCCAGAGTTCTACCCGGCCTCATCTCATTCACCCTCCAGCCTCGGGTGTGGGTGCCTGTTCAGGTTCTGCAGTCTAGGTCTCAGCGCCAGAACAGTGAGTTGCTTGAGGGTCCCATATGGTGTGATTGGGTGGGACAAGGTAACGGGCTGAAAAGCCACAGTTAAGGCAGTGGTGGTGTGACTGAGGAGGGAGGATGAGTGAAATCCCTGTCTGTCTTATACTTAAAGGCAGCAAAGATGATGAAGCACAGTTTTGTGTGAGGAGTTTTGCTTTCATTTGCAGGAACCTGTTGCCATTAATAGAAACTGTCAATGTGTTGGCCTATATATCCTGTCAAATTTCCTTTTTAAACCAGTAGGATTACATATATTCTCTCCTAGCCTGCTTTTACTCTTAATAATGTAATATTTTCTGTAAAAAAAAAAAAAAAAAAAAAAAAAAAAAAAAAAAGAGCCAAGCTGAAATGGCTCGGTTTATTCAGCATAGTCCCATGCACAGAAAGATTGCTGGTTCAGTTCTTATTTGAGGGCACTTGCTGTGGTTATGGGCTGTAGCCCATTAGGGGGTCATGTAGGAGGAAGCCATTCTATGTTTCTATCATTTTTCTCTATGAAAAAGTCAATTAAAATATCTTTACATATATTTATCTATTTAGATTTGTAGTCTTAAGGAATAATTCACATAATAATTTTCACCTCAGGGAGCATTCTAAGAGTCACAGAATCTGAAATAATGTTTCCAAACGGAAGTTCAGTTTTGTATATAACACTCCCTAGAAACCTGTGACAATCTCAAAAAACCTAAAGTTCTCAATTCCCAATGTCACTTGGATGCCCCAGAACAATATTCTCAATGGTCAATGAGTGATTGGGATCCTAGAAACTCATGCAAGGCTAGATTGCTATATTACCCAAAGGGCCATGCGCTAAGGAGGGCTGGGCTTAGTCAATGACTCCCAGGAGAGGCTCATTATCACTGTGCTCATTGGTTTGAGTTTGACTTCCAGAGTCTTCTCTTGGTGGTGAATTTGACCTTTGCAGTGTGCTCACAGAATCAGAGGATCCAGTGCTAGGTCACGAGACAACAGAGGTAGCGTCCCCGCAGTGCAGTTGTCTGTCTATGGCTGGTTGGGTCACAACAGGCTGTGATTGAGTTCTTTGTGCTTCTAAACTACTCTCTGCTTCCAGAGTTCAACCTGGCTTCACCTCATTTACCCTCCAACCTCTGGTGTGGGGGCCTGTCCAGTCCTGAAGTCCAGGTCTCAGCACCGGAACAGTGAGATGCTTGAGGGTGTCACATGGTGTGATTGTGTGGGAGAAGGTGACAGGCCGTGGTGGTGTGACTGAGGAGGGAGGATTTGGGAAATCCTTGTCTGCCTTATACCTAAGGGCAGCAAAGAAGATGAAGCAAAGTTTTGTGTGAGGAATTTTGCTTTCATTTGCAGGAAGTTGCTGCCATTAATGGCTGGGATCCAAATAGGGGCATGGTGGGAGTTAGGTTAGTAACCTTTTCTCAAAACCTCTCAGAGCAAGAGCATACTAGAAGAGAGAAGATAGCAGTTAGGGACAGGATGGAGAAGTCCTGGGAAAGCCCTGATGGAATACAGGTATCACTGGGCCTGGGCTGGGCAAGGGCCCTGAGCAGCCTCAGACTCTGGGTCCTGGTGGTGGTTTCCAGGCTCTCAACAGATCTTTACTTTCACCAGATTCCTGGAGAGTCAGAACCACTTAAGGGGGCTGAGTTGTAGAGCTTATTTTAAAGACTCAAATTATTGTGGCCTCTGAGATAGTTATGTCCTGGGAATATGTTCAGCCACTCTTCTAGGTCTCTGACCTGGGATCTTGATGGGACACTAAACCCAGAATTCTATGTTCCAGGACTAGGGTCATATAACTGGTCTTGGTTTTGGGCAACCAGTGGAATGGGATGTGCGAAGTTTTTCCGGGCATGGGTTGCTATAAGGGTCAAGGCTTGGAGTGATGTCTGAGCTCATTAAGGAACCCTAAGTTGTCCCCTCCCCCTTTTTTTCTTTTAATTAGGAACTGGAAACAATGATAAAGGAGTCAGGTCTTTAATAGCTTTGTGACAACATGGAAGTCTGGTCTGTAGGTGATGGGATCAATCAGTGGTTTGGAGCAATGGAGGCAGGGTATCTGACCCAGGTGTTATTAGACTCCCTGTGGCTGCAGCAGGCTGAACCATATAGATGGAATGGAGGCGGTAGAAAGACTAGGATGGATGCTGCTGTGACTGTCTTGGTGAGTGTCATAGTAATTGGCCATTGGGGTGCCTGTGGAGGTTAAATAAGCTTTGGATTCTGCATTGGTGTTTTACGTGTGGCCACCAGGATTTTCTAATTTGGAGGTGGAGAGATAGGTAAGAGTAGAAGCTTGCATTTGGCAACTGGTGGTATGGAAGGACTATCAGCTGAGATGCAGATATTCACAGTAGAAACTAATGTTCACTCGGGATACCAAAACTTTTATATTTTTCATGTTAGCATTGTGATATTTCAGGGAGCAGTTCATGAGCAATTGGAACTCAGAGGCACAGTTTAAAGATGAAAACTTCTGTGAAATGGAGACACAGTGTAGGGACAAGGGAAATGTTCTAGATCATCTTTTTCTTTGTCTTTTTAATCGGAAAGTGAAAAGCAATCAAACAAGATGAGACAGCAGCTGTTACATATTTACTTGTTAAACATATAACAGGATATTGTTGTGAGTTTGAGCTTGGGTTGTTTTCCTCATTCTGGTTGATTTGCTTAAAGCATCAGGGTCATTGTTGAGACTCACTGGGAATGGAATAGAGGGCCATAGACTATGGGACCTGATTAATGAAGAGAGGCCTTCATTGAAGGACTGAAGGTTGCCTCTATGAGTGTGGACTCTCAGAGTTGGTGTAGAACTTTTTCGTGTTTGAATTTCTCAAGCAGCATATATACCACTAATGCTGACCAATGAGTAGGAAGTGACGGAGATGACTTTGTGGGCTGTGGGTGTGGGAGTGCAGGTGTGAGACAGGTGTGGGAGAAGGAATGATGTGTCCTTGGAGAGGGCATGTGGATTAAAGGCTGCAGAGCCATGGCATTTCAATAAGAGAGAATGAAGGTTGAGTCCATTACCTGCTGATACTACAGAGTGGTGAATTTACAGGTTAATTCCTGAAAATAGGAATGAGATAGCATACATCAGCATCCTTTGGACTTGAAATTCTCCACTGGCTTTGGAAGGGAGAATGGTAAGAGAAATATATTAAGAGGTGGTAGATTCAAATTTTGGAAAAGAAGATGATTAGGAAATATACTGTGCTAATCAAGACATATTTGTGTTGCATTTGACTTTGTGCTTCTGGGAATGAAGTTGTGTGAGAGAAGTGTGGTTCAATGAATTTTGAACTAGAGGCAGTGAAAAATGATGGCTTAAGCACCCTGAGATTTGGTTCAAATAATTGAAGTTTGATGCCATAATTATTGGGGTCTTAAAATGGGAATTCAAGGGACAACAGAGCATTATATCAAATCCTCACACTCTCATTATGGACACCATCTCTCCCTTGTGTTCATGAAACCCACTGTATTGAAAAGGGGAAGTTTGGCCTGCATGTGAGTCTTAGAGCAGAGGTATTCTCTATATAATTATCTACCCTTGTTGTTGTGGGAAGACACCGTAACAGCAGAAATATAAGGATAGAGGAACTTTGATGCACCAAGTCCTGGGTTCTTTTCTTATGTGGGAAGTTGAGGAAGAATATGGACGTTGGGGAGGATGAACATAAAATTATATCAGAGAAACTTATCATGGACTGAACTGTGTCCATTGTGACAGGATATGAACTTTGAGGACATGGCCATCACCTTCTCTCAGGAGGAGTGGGAGCTCCTTGATGAGGCTCAGAGATTTCTATACTGCAGGATGATGCTGGAAGTTTTTGACCTTGTATCAACTGTAGGTGAGACCTTTACAATTCTCCTAGTGTCCTCTCTTTCCTTTATTCTCCAAATGTAAGCTTTCTCTCTCCAATACCGAGACCAGGGGCTCTACTATTTTATTCCATTTCCTTGTCAAATGCCAGGTAGCTAAGAAGGCTGAGTTTTTTGGAAAAACCTGAGCAAAAGACTCCATGAATATCCCTTAAACACCCATAGCATCAAATAGTGCAGGAAGTTTCTGGGAATCAGGATTGTTCCAAGCACCTTCATGGGACCAGGTGCTTCCTACTCACCTCTATTGTCTTTCAATAAAATTAAGAATATCTGTGTTATATTTGCTTGTACAATAATAGGTTCAAGGGCAACGCTCATGTTTTCAGAAAGTGAACATGAAGGATGATCTAATTATCTAGTTTTGCCACTCACGGGAATATGACATACAGTTGGTGTGTAGATCCTTCTAGAATCCTGCTCATGATCAACAGACTTTATGTTGCTCTGCCATTGGCAACAGTTGATTTATCTCTCTTTCTTGACATGCTTGACAGCTGATTTATCTTTCAATCTGTGACTTCTGGGTTTATGGCTACCTTTACCTTTTTACTCTTTTCCCTTCACCTGCTCTTCTGAACTGCACTATCTGCAGTATTTTCAAATAATAACCTGGATATTTGTTATGAGATGCACATAAGTGCCTCAGTAGAACTTGACACAAGCTTCTTGTTTTTAAAGTTTTCCTTGGAATAAGATGTAAGCAACATTCTTCACAGCTTGCCCATATCACCTGCAGACAAGTCCTTTGAACACTGTTAGCAGAAAAAAGAGTAGATGATCCAGCATCTGTTTCATGTGCTGCTTGTCATATTTGTTTCATATTTTGTTTAAGATCTTCTGTGTATGGTGATCTTCAGTGGCACAGAGTATCACAGGAGCATTTCTTCAATCCTTCTAACAGATATGTTACTCTCAGAAATTGCATGTAACCAATGTGTTATGAAGGATACACTTTTATAAGGAAACTTCTCCCTGTCACCACAGTCGACACTTATTTCATCACCATTTTTCTGTTTTCAGGTTGTGAGCATAAAACACATGATGCTGAGGCCTGTTCTGAGCAGAGTGAATGTGTGCAAGGGGAGTCACAGGAGAGTGCTTCTAAGACAGCTTCAGCAACCCAGGGGACCCTTCTCTGTGGGAGGTGTTTTTCTGTGTTAAAAGATAGTCTGCACCTAACTGAGTCACAAGCAGCAGAATTTGAACAGAAAGCATTCTTCAGTGATGCATGTGTGAGAGACTTCTCTTTCAGTGACAACCCTCACCAGCAACACCGACATGCCAGTAGAGAGAAGCCATGGAAGGAAGCTGTGGACCAGGCCTCATTTGTGACCAGGTGCAGTTTCTATTTATTAGGGCTGTCTTCAACCAGTATGGAGGTTGGGAAAGGCTTCCCAGACATCTTAGAGCTTCTTCAGGCCCAGGACACTATCAACACCGAGGAGCCACACAATTGTGAGATTTCAGAGGAATTTCCTGAAAGAAAAAGGCATCACCAATGGGATGATGGTGAAAAAGCTGCCTGCCACAAACAGATCCTTGTTCAACATCAGGGTGTCTGCTCTGGAGGAGTGCATTATGAGTGTAATACAAGTGGGAAAGTTTTCACATCTATCTCAAATCTCAATAGACATAAGAGAGTTCACACCAGAGAAAAGTCCTATGAGTGTACTGATTGTGGGAAGCTGTTCCATCACAGGTCTTCCCTCACTATACACCACAGAGTTCACACAGGAAAAAAACCTTACCAGTGCACTGAATGTGGAAAATCATTTAGTCAGAAATGTAACTTCTTACGCCACAAGAGAGTTCACACTTGCGAAAAGCCATATCAATGTAGTGATTGTGGGAACTACTTCAGTCAAAGGTCTAAACTCATGGAACACCTCAGAACTCACACTGGTGAGAGGCCATATGTGTGTAGTGATTGTGGGAAGTCATTCAGGCACATGTTCACTCTCACAGAGCACCAGAGAGTTCACACTGGAGAAAAACCTTATGAGTGTAGTGATTGTGGGAAGTCATTCAGAAAGATATGCACTCTCAGAGAACACCAGAGAGTTCACACTGGAGAAAAACCTTATGAGTGTAGTGATTGTGGGAAGTCATTCAGAAAGATCTTCACTCTCAGAGAACACCAGAAAGTTCACACTGGAGAAAAGCCGTATGAGTGTGGTGAATGTGGGAAATCATTTAGCCGAAAATCTCATTATACAAAGCATCTCCGAATTCACACTGGGGAAAAGCCATATGAGTGTGGTGAATGTGGGAAATCGTTTATGAGAAAATCATATTACACAAATCATCACAGAATTCACACTGGGGAGAAGCCATATGTGTGTAGTGATTGTGGGAAGTGCTTCAGTCAAAGGTCTAACCTCCGAAAACACCAGAGAGTTCACACTGGAGAAAAGCCTTATTTGTGTAGTGAATGTGGAAAATCATTCAAGCAGATCTCCACTCTCAGAGAACATCAGAAAATTCACACTGGAGAAAAGCCTTATGAGTGTAGTGAATGTGGGAAATCATTTCGGCAAAAATGTACTTTCACAAAACATCAGAGAATTCACACTTATTGAGAAAAGCCATATGAGTGTTTTAAATGTAGGAAGTCATTAGGCAAAAATCTGCTTTCACAAGGCATCACAGAATTCACACTGGAGAACACCATATGAGTGTAGTAATTCAGAAAAGTAAATCAGCCACATCTGCACTCTCAGGGAGCACAACTGAAGTCAATTTATATGATGTACTTAGACTCTTAATTTCATCGTTAATATTCAGAGTCACTCTTATTTACGTCTAAGCATTCATTAATCCATTAAGTTACATGTAGGTTTGTAGAATTTGAATATTTCCTGGTGTAAATACTTTCATTATGGTTCTCTTTAAACTGTCAAATTATTGCATTGAACACAGACCTGCTTAGATATTTCAGTAGCACAGCATTGTACTGTATTTCATAATCATGGGAGACACTACAGTTACATTAGATGGAAAATGCATCTTGTGGATATGTCAAAATAATTTCAGGTCATGTGGCTTGTTTGGTCTTTGAGGACAATCTGATGTCCTCCATCACTATTTCCTATAGCTAGAGTCACTTGCAGAAAAAATAATCTCAAGGGTTTGTGTATTCCCTTGTCCCCTCCAGGGAAGTCACTTCAAGTTGTTGCTCAACAGGCAAGGACTCAAAGCTAGAGGATGGATAATCTTGTAATCAGCCCAGGATGTGTCTTTTGTAATCAGTAAGCTTTGCTGTTGATTCCAATGGCAATATTCTTCACTGCTTGCCAACATTTGCTGCCACTGAGGCAAGGTTGGTCTTCCCAGGAAATGAGAACTGACATGCAACAGGGAGCACCTTTCTAATGGGTCCTATTTGGTCAGCTGTGACCTAGAGGGAAAGCTCAGAAACTGTCAGATGTGACATAAACACATCTCTAACTCATACACAGGGTGGCGCTAAAATAGGCTCACTGTTGGAAGTTCAGATTATATTTTAAAAAATATTTTAGAAAATAATTTCATTCATTTTGGAATTGGGAGAGAGAAATCGTTTGAAAGAGATAAACATAGATCTGGTCTCTCCTTCACCCCCACTACTGGGGATACATTGGTGGATGTGCAGTGACCTGGAATCAAACCAGAGACCTTTCTTTAAAGGGATGACTCCCAACTAACTGAGGACACTGGCTGGACCATACTGTGTTCCTGTATTATTATTATTAATGATTAAATTATTTTTCATACCAACAACTCTAAACCTTCTTTTGCCACATCCTGCATGTTCCTATTGCCCTGTTGGAAATTTTCTTTCTGCCTTTCTTGGCCGTCCATGCAATCATGGATTTTTCCATTCTTTACACTACAATAGTTCATACTGTTCATAATTTGATTGGTACTATTTGATGTGTACTTTTTAAGAAATTCTGATTTCCTCCAAGCTACACAGTCATGTTGAGATTCAATACAAATGCTTATGTGAAGTGTGATTCTTTTTTAATTCCTGAGTAATACTGGATTCTGTGAATAACCCCTTTATCTGTTGATCTCCATTGTTGTAATTTCTAGATTTCGGGTATTATAAGTAAATCTTTTGGAAATATTTTCATTCAATTCTGTATATAGACATATGTTTTACTAATCAAACTGTTGTGTAGGTGAATGTTTTACATTTAAGATATATGGAACTGTGAGCCAAAAATGGTCATTTCCTTTGCCTTCCCCCTAACTCGTATTATACAAAATTCTAATATTTCTGCTACCCTGCAAGGACATACAATGGTTAACCTTTTCAAATAGTAAGCCTGGACATGCACATAATGTTAACATGCTTTTGCTTTAATTCCATCTACTGAAAATTTTTTTATGGTGAACATTTGGTTTTATCAGCCTAATTTAAATGTCTGCTGAGAATGTTTTGCAAATTGTTTAAATAAATGTATTATTTTACCCAAAGGAGGACTGTGCAGGATCTAAGACATATGCTTAAATATCCCTAATTCCTCACTGACTCAAGTGAGTCTTTGCCATATGGAACCATAGGTTTTGTATCCTGAAAGGAAAACTATTTCATTCAGTTTTAATGATGTGCACAACTGATGTCAACTTATACAATATACTGACACATTTCATCTGCATTGTTAACATTCGGAGCCACTCTTATTTAAGTCTAAGCATTCATTAATACATTAAGTGGCGTGTACGTTTGTAGTATTTGTCAATTTCCTGGTGTAAATACTCTCATTACGGTTCATTTTAAACTGTCAAAATGATTGCATTGAACATGGACCTGATTAGATATTTCAGTAGCACATCGTTGTATTCATGGCACTGCAGGCAATATTTGGTGGCCATTATTCTGCCTATCACAGCTTGAATCGGGAAGAGTAAATTGAGAAGGGACAACCACAACAAACATTTAGGTCTGGAAGGAGGATGAATGTGTTCTGTGCCTTGGCAGCCTGGGGACATTGCCCCTGTAGTAAGCCCTAAGCCAGGAGAGAGAAAAGCAAATAGCCACCATGGGTTAACTCAGAAAACCCCCAATGGTGCCTGTGTTAATTAACTCTGTATCCTTCAAAGTGGGAGCAAAGCTGGGGCCAAAAACAAGAGGATTGTCCTCAACTCGGTGTTGTTGAGTCAAATCAATTTTAACACTAATCTTTCTTTTATTAATTTTTCAGAGAGAGGGGGAGATGGAGAAACATCAGTAACGAGAGAGAATCATTGCCCAGTTGTTTCCCCGCATGCCCCCTACAGGGATGGAGCTCCCCAACCTAGAAATGTGCCCTGACCTGGAATCAAACCAGAGATACCTTGGCTCATGGGTTCATGCCCAACCACTGATCCATGCCATGTGCGCAAACTATGTTTTTTATTGTTGGCTCTATTACACATAGACCCAATTTCCCCCATCCTCATCTTCCTTTGCCTCCCTCTACCCTTCCCCCACCATTTCTAGGCAGTCAGCACATAATTGGCTATGTGCATGGACTATGCATGTATGTACATACTTTAAAAATATATTTTTATTGATTTTAGAGAAAGGAAGGGAGAGGAGAAATACATATATTAATGATGAGAGAGAATCACTGATTAGCTGCCTGCTGTGTATCCCCATCCTCACCCACCTGAGAATTGAACCTACAAACCATGTATGTTCCCTGACCAGGAATAGAACCATGACCTCAGGGATCATGGGTTAGTGCTCAACCATTGAGATACAGCAGGTGGGCTACATTATTTAAGATTAAAAAATGCATTTAAAAAAATACATATTTCATTAATATTTTTCAGAGTGGAAGGGAGAGGGATAGAGAGTTAGGAGCATCATTCAGCCACCTCCTGCATACTCCCTATTGGGTAGGTGTCCACAACCAAAGTACATGTCCTTGATCAGAATCGAACCAGAGACCCTTGAGTCCCAAGGCCAATGCTCTATCCACTGAGCCAAACTGATTAGGGATGAAACAAAATACACAATATTTTTATCGCTGAGAGTAATAGATGTCTCCCATTTTCGCCTGTGCATATATTCTTTGGCGTAATCTCACCCAGTTCTCCCCACACCCCTATTCTGTTAGATCTTCCAGTCTGTTCCACTGAACCAGGCCTCTGGCCCCATCTTTTCTTTCCCCAGGGCCACTTGCTGAACCCCATCACCTTTATTCCCCAAAGTAATGGGCTGGGATGCTAGCTCTCTTTGGTGTTTGAGAAAACTACATTACCCAGAAAGCAACGCGACCACGTAGGTGGCGCTAAAGGGCCCTTTTGTGTCAGTGCATCCGGTTAGGGCGGGACTTCTGCCTTCCTCCTCCTGGCGGACATTTTGAACTCCAGGTTCTTCCGGGACGCCCATGCTTCAGCTCTCTGGTCGTGAGAAGGAGGAGGCTGAGGAGGTGGAGGAGGCCTAGGACCCATGGGCGCGTCTGAGGCTCCGGGATCCCCCACAGCCCGAGGAGATCGGCGTCTCCGCGCCCCTCGGCTCCTCTCCGCTCCCAGCGTCCCCGCAGCCTGACCCCCCGGGGCCCTCCCGCCTGCGGAGCGGCCTCCGGGTCCCGCCGCCCTGGGCCCCGCGCTCAGGATGGTGAGTCCCTCCTAGGGGAGCGGGGGTGACAGGGAGGAGGGTGGAGGGTGGCAGAGCCATCCTGTGAGGAGGCGGTGGTGGGACTGAGCGGGGAGGATGGGGACACCGGCTCTATTTTGGGTGTAAAGTAAGGTGACCAGATTTTAACGTTGGTAAAGCGGGACACCACTGGGGGAGAGCGGGAGAGGGGGAGTTGATTAAAATTTGGTCTCTATGGAGCAACGAAAATTTTCATAAAATGCAAAAATGGTATTGTAATATATATTTTTTAAATTTCAACGTAAGTACAATTTATAAATGAATAAAAGTTATGTATAGTATTCTTTTATTCTTGGGCATATTTCTCATTTGAGTGAATTCCAACAACTGATCAACAATGCGACTTTGATAAGCAGATCTCGATAATCAGTTCCCAACAATTATTTGTTATTATTTAAGTTTAACATTATAAAATGAGCAAAATAAGATAAAACTCATATCCTGGCTAAATAGCCACCTGGCCACCAAAAAGCGTCTATTCCCTTCCCGTTCTCCCGTCGTTCCCTAGCTTCTCGTGCATTCTTTCAAAACATCGGGTCTTTTTAAAAAACGACGCTGGGATTCGGGACCAATTGTTAAAAATTGGGACATCTGGTCACCTTACTGTAAAGGCAACAAAGATGAGGTGTGGTTTTGCATGAGGAGTTTTACTTCAATCTCAAATGCTGGGGCCATCAGTGGTGGGAAGGGGGGATGGATATTGCGGAAACCTGTTTGGATCAGTGGATAGGGCATAGGTCTGCGGACTGAAAGGTCCCAGGTTCCATTCCAGTCAAGGGCATGTACCTTGGTTGCAGGCACAGCCCCAGTGGTGGATGTGCAGGAAGCAGCTGGTTGATATTTCTTTCTCATCAACGTTTCTAACTCTATCCCTCTCAATTCCTCTGTGTAAAATCATTAAGATATATTTTTTAACAAAGGGGGACATTTTCTGAGTTCAAAGTAGGGTTCAAACTTTTCCTACCATTGCTCAGAGGAAGAACAAACTAGAAGACAGAGGAGAGCTGTTGTGGACAGGGAGGGGCAGTCCTGTAAATGATGAGGGAACTGGAAGAGTGAGCACTGAGGACTGAGCACCGAGATCATACAGGCACCTGGAGGGCACTGAGCAGCCTGAGACTGTGGATCATGGTGATGGTTTCCAGGCTCTCAACAGGAGACTGGGTGGTAGAGCTTATTTCAGGGCCTCCCAGTCTTGTGGCCTCTGAGATAGTTGTGTTGTGGGAAATGTCCAGCCACTGTTCTAGGTCTTTGACCTGGGGACCCTGATGAGACATCAATCCCAGAATTCTAAGTTCCAGGACTAGGGTCACGTGACTGGTCCCCGTTTTGGGCAACCAGTGTGATGGGATGTGAGAAGTTTTTCCAGTCATGGGTTCCTATATGGGTAAAGGCTTGGAGTGAATTCTGAGCTCATCCAGGACCCCTAAGGTGCTTCCTCTTTTTTTTAATCCTTTTAATGAGGAACTGGAAATAATGGGACAAGAGTCAGGTCTTGAGTAGCTTTCTGACAATGGGGAAGTCTGTTCTGTAGGTGATGGGAGGTTTGGAGAAATGGAGGCAGAGTATCTGACCCAGGTGTTATTAGACTCCCTGAGGCTGCTGCATGTTGAACCATATAGATGGGATGGAGGCAGTAGAAAGACTAAGATGGATGCTGCTGTGATCGTCTTGATTAGTGTTATAGTAATTCACCCTGAGGGTGGCTGTGGAGGCAAAATAAGCTTTGGAATCTGGATTGGTGTTTTAGTTGTGGCCACCAGGATTTTCTAATTTGGAGGTTAAGAGAGAGGTAAGAGTCAAAGATGAAGTGAAAGATTGCATTTTGCAACTGGAGGTATGGAAGGGCTATCAGCTGAGATGCAGATATTCATAGTAGAAATGGGGGATACCAAAACTTTTATATTCTACCTGTTAGGTTTGTGATATTTCAGGGAGCAGATCATGAGTGACTGGAACTCTGAGGCACAGTTCAGGATGAAAACTTCTGTAAAATGTAGGCAGAGTGTAGGGACTAGGGAAGTATTGTGGATCATCTTATTTTCATCCCCTTTTTAATTGGAAACTGAAGAGCAAACGAGATGAGACTGCAGCTGTTACATATTCATTTATTAAACATATAGCAGGATATTGTTGTGAGTTTGAGCCTTGGTTATTTTCCTCATTCTGGTTGATTTGCTTAGCCTTAGGGCATGAGTGGTCATTGGTGAGACTCACTGGCCATTGGGTAGAGGGCCATAGACTATTGAGCCTGAGTGATGAAAGCTGTCACTTGTAAAGGCAGATCCGGTGCAGTGCTAGTGTAGGTGGCATCTGGATATGAGACCTGATGAGTTTCTCAATAGCTGAGGTTGCAAGAAAACACAATCTGAGAGAAAGGCCTTCATTGTGGGACTGGAGGTTACCTCAATTAGTGTGTACTTTCAGAGTTGGTGTAGAACTTATTCCTATTTGAATTCATCAAGCAGTATTTATACCGCAAATGCTGACCAATGAGTAGGAAGTGAAGGAGATGACTTTGGGGGCTATGGGTGGTAGTGCAGGTGTGAGACAGGTGTGGGAGAAAGAAAGCTGTGCCCTTGGAGAGGGCATGTGCCTTAAAGGCTGCAGAGCCATGGCATTTCAGTAAGAGGGAATGAAGGTTGAGTCCATTACCTGCTGATACTACAGAGTGGTGAATTTTCAGGTAAATTCCTGAAAAGAGAATGCATTGTGGTGCTACATCCCTAGTTGAAAGCTTAAGTGAAATACGTGTGCTCACCAGCCTCTTGTTGTTGAGGGCTGTTACAGTGATCAATAGGAATGAGATAGCATACATCACCATCCTTTGAGCTTGAAAAACTCCACTGGCTTTGGAAGGCAGAATGGTACCAGAAATATATTAAAGAGGTGGTGGATTAAAATTTTGGAAAAGAAAATGATTAGGAAATAAACTGCTCATCACGGCATCCTTGTGTTACATTTGACTTTGTGCCTCTGGGAATGAAGCGTTGTGAGAGAAGTGTGGTCCAATGAATTATGACCAAGATACAGTGTAAAATAATGGCTTCAGTATCCTGGTATTGGGTACAAGTAATTAAATTGAGATACAATAATTATTGGGGCCTTACAATGGGAATTCACAACAGAGCATTGCCTGATAAGCATCATGTCAAATCCTCACATTCTCATTATGGACACCATCTCTCCCTACCCTGTGTTCATAACACCAATTTATTGAAAATGGGCAGTGTGGCCTGCATGTGAGTCTTCCAGCACAGGTATCATATATATGGTCACATACCCTTATTGGTGAAGGAAGATACAGTATCAGTAGAAATATAAGGAGAGAGGGACTTTGAAGGCACCAAGACCTCAGTCCTTTTCTTATGTGGGGAGTTGAGGGAGCAGATGGATACGGCTGTTGGGGAGGATGAACATAAAATCATAGCAGAGAAACTGAACATGGATATGAACTTTGAGGACGTGGCCATCACCTTCTCTCAGGAGGAGTGGGAGCTACTTGATGAGGCTCAGAGATTTCTATACCGCAAGATGATGCTGGATGTTTTTGAACTTGTATCATCTGTAGGTAAGACCTTCACAATACTCCTATTGTCCTGAGGTGATGTCCTATCTTTCCTTTATTCTCCAAATGTAAGCTTTCTCTCTCCAATACCGAGACCATGGGCTCTCTTATTTTATTCCATTTTCCTGTCAACTGTCATGTAGCTAAGAGGGCTGAGTCATTTGGAAAGACCTGAGCAAAGGACTCCATGAATATCCTTCACAACCATAGCATCAAATAGTGCAGGAAGTGTCTGGCAGTCAGGATTGTTCCAAACACCTTAATGGGCCTAGCCTTGCATTTCTTTCTGGTAGGTGTATATGTCCACATCTATGGCTTCCAATTCTGCACCATTCTTTCAGCTAAAGTCTCTTTGTGATTGATTATGCCATGTTATGATCTTCACTTGCATGAACCATGGGTAGTTCTTGAAAGACCTCCTTCCATTGTTTGTAATATTCTGTTCCCTGAATATTATTGCATGCTGTGTTGCTCTAGGCAGGTGCTGTCTATTCACGTTTATTGTCTTGCAATAAAACTCAGAAATCTGTGTTATATGAATTTGTACAACAGAAGGTACAAGGGCAACACTGGTGTTTTTACAGGGCAGGGGTCTTCAAACTACGACTCGTGGGCCACATGCGGCCCGCAGAGGAGTCTGATCCGGCCTGCCAGGTTTTTTGGGCAGTGAGCTCAGCCGAGGTGTTACAGTAGGAATTAGTAGTTCATATAGTCCGGCCCTCCAGTTCTCTGAGGGACCGTGATCTGGCCCCCATTTTAAAAAGTTTGAGGACCCCTGTCACAGGGTGAACATACAGGATGATCTAAAGGCTGCCTCTTGAGTTGCTACTCATGGAAACTATGACAAAAAGGTGGTGTTGTGATCATTCCAGAAACCTGCTCATGTTTAACAGAGTTTAGGTTGCTGTGCCACTGGCAACAGCTGATTTGTCCCTTTTCCTTGACATGCTTGACATTTCTCTGATTTATCTTTTAGTCTGTGACTTCCCGGTTTCTGGCTACCTTCAACGTTTTACCCTTTTCCCATCATCTGCTCTTCTGACCTGCTCTATCTGCAGTATTTTCTAATAATTACGCGCATATATTTATGAGATGTACACAGGTGTCTCACTAAACCGTGACAGAAGCTTCTATTTTCTTAAATTTTACTTGGAATAAGAGGTAAGCAACATACTCCACAGCTTGCCCACGTCACCAGCAGACAAGTCCTGTTGAACGCTATTAGCAGAAGAATGAGCAGATGATCCAGCTTCTGTTTCATGTCCTGCTTGCCATGTTTGTTTCATATTTTGTTTGAGATCTCCTGTGTATGGTGATCTTCAGTGACACAGAGCATCACAGTATCATCTTATCAATCCTTAGTAGAGATATGTTACTATCAAACAAATGCATTTAAACAATGTGTTATGTGTGACAGTTTTATGAAGAAACTGCTCCCTGTCACCACAGTCGACATTTATTTCATCACCATTTTCCTGTTTTCAGGTTGTGGACATAAAACACATGAAGCTGAGGCCTGTTCTGAGCAGAGTGAATCTGTGCAAGGGGAGTCACAGGAGAGTGCTTCTAAGACAGCTTCAGTAACTCAGAGGACCCCTCTCTGTGGGAGGTGTTTCTCTGTGTTAAAAGATAGTCTGCACCTGACTGAGTCACAAGCAGCAGAATTTGAACAGAAAGCATTCTTCAGTGATGCATGTGTGAGAGACTTCTGTTTCAGTGCAAACCCTCACCAGCCAGACAGAGATGCCTTTGGAGAGAAGCTCTGGAAGGAAACTGTGGACCGGGTCTCCTTTGTGACCAGGTGCAGCTTCTGTTTATCAGGGATGTCTTCAACGAGTATGGAGATTGGGGAAAACTTCCCAGACATCTCAGAGCTTCTTCAGGCCGAGGCCACTGTAAACACTGAGGAGCCACACAATCGTGAGATTTCAGAGGAATTTCCTGAAAGAAAAAGGCGTCATCCATGGGATGAATGTGAAAAAGCTGCCTGCCACAAACAGAACCTTGTTCAACACCAGAATGTCTGCTCTGGAGTAGTGCATTATGAGTGTAATACATGTGGGACAGTGATCAGATCTATCTCAAATCTCAATATACATAAGAGAGTTCACACTGGAGGAAAGTCTTATGAGTGTACTGATTGTGGGAAGCTGTTCAATCACAGGTCTACCCTCACTATACACCACAGAGTTCACACAGGAGAAAAACCTTACCAGTGCAGTGAATGTGGAAAATCATTTAGTAACAGTTCCCTCCTCTTACTCCACAGGAGAGTTCACACTGGGGAAAAGCCTTATCAATGTAGTGATTGGTGGAAGTGCTTCAGTCAAAGGTCTAACCTCATTAAACAGCTCAAAATTCACACTGGTGTGAGACCATATGTGTGTAGTGATTGTGGGAAGTCATTCGGGCACATGTTCTCTCTCACACAGCACCATAGAGTTCACACTGGAGAAAAGCCTTATGAGTGTAGTGATTGTGGAAAGTCATTCAGGCAGCTCCGCAATCTCAGAGAACATCAGAAAGTTCACACTGGAGAAAAGCCATATGAGTGTAGTGATTGTGGGAAGTCTTTCAGGCATACGCTCACTCTCACAAGGCACCAGAGACTTCACACAGGAGAAAAGCCATATGAGTGTAGTGATTGTGGGAAGTCTTTCAGGCATATGCTCACTCTCACAAGGCACCAGAGACTTCACACTGGAGAAAAGCCTTATTTATGAGTGTAGTGAATGTGGGAAATCATTTAGGAAAAAATGTACTTTCACTAAACATCAGAGAATTCACACTTATTGAGAAAAGCCATATGAGTGTTTTAAATGTGGGAAATCATTTAGGCAAAATCTGCTTTCACAAGGCATCACAGAATTTACACTGGAGAACAACCGTATGAGTGTAGCAATTAAGAAAGTAAATCAGCCACATCTGCACTCTCAGGGAGAACAACTGAAGTCAACTTATATGATGTACTTACACTCTTAATTTCATCGTTAATATTCAGAGCCACTCTTTTTTAAGTCTAAGCATTCATTAATTTATTAAGTGATATGTAGGTTTAAGTATTAGACAATTTCCTGGTGTAAATACTCTCGTTATTGTTCTTTTTAAACTGTCAAATGATTGCATTGGATACGGACCTGATTAGATATTTTAGTAACACTGTAGAAGTTCAGATTATATTTTAAAAAATATTTTAGAAAATGATTTTTTTCTTCTTTCAAGTGGGAGAGAAAAAGAGGCTGGAAGAAAGAGATAAACATAGATTTGCTGTCTCCTTGCCCCCTACTGGGGATACATTGGGGGATGTGCACTGACCTGGAATCAAACTAGAGAACTTTCTCTGAAAGGGATGACACCTCACCAACTGAGGACACTGGTTGGACCACACTTTGTTCCTTTATTATTATTAATGATCATATTACTTTCCATACCAACAACTCTAAACCTTCTTTTGCCACATCTTGTATTTTCCTACTGCCCTGTTGTAATCCCTCTTTCTGCCTTTCTTGGCCCTTCATGCACTCATGGATTTTTTTATTCTTTACACCACAATAGTTCATACTGTGTATAATTTTATTGGCGCTCTTTGATGTGTACTTTTTATCAAATGCTGGTTTCCTCCATGCTACACAGTCATTTCGAGATTCCATACAAATGCTTATGTGAAGAGTAATTTTTTTAAAAATTGCTGAGTAATATTGGATTCTGTGAATAACATTATGTTTGTAATTTCTAGATTTCGGGTATTATAAGTAAATGTTTTGGGAATATTTTCATTCAATTTTCTATATAGACATATGTTTTATTAATCAAACAGTTGTGTAGGTGAATGTTTTATATTTAAGACACAAGGAACTGTGAGCCAAAATGTTCATTCTCTTTGCCTTCCCCCGAACCCATTTTATATAAAATTCCAATATTTCTGCTACCCTGCAAGGCTATACAATGGTTAACCTTTTGAAATAGTAACCCTGGACATGCATAGAATGTTAACTTGCTTTTGTTTTAATTCAATCTACTGAATACTTGTTTATGTTGAACATTTGTTTTTATCTGCTTTGTTTAAATGTCTGCTGAGAATCTTTTGCAAATTGTTAAATAAATGTATTATTTTTCCCAAAGTAGGACTGTGTAGCATCTAAGACATATTCTTAGGTATCCCTAATTCATCAGTGACTTAAGTGACCCTATACCATATGGAATCATAGGTTTTGCATTCTGAAAGGAAATTTGTTTCATTCACTTTCAATGCTGTGCACCACTGAAGTCAACTTAATAGATATACTTACCTATTTAATATGCATTGTTAACATTCAGAGCCACTCTTATTTAAGTATGAGCATTCATTACTACATTATGTGGCATGTAGGTTTGTAGTATTTGTCAATTTCTGGTGTAAACACTCTCATTATGGTTCATTTTAAATTGTGAAAATGAGTGCATTGAACTCGGACCTGATTACATATTTCTGAAGCACATTGTTGTATTTTATTTCCCACAAACGGATACAGCAGAACATTCTGAGTAACACAGTAAAATTATTGGGAAATATCAAGCTTTAAATTGGGTTCAGTTCCGGCAAAAGCACATGCCCGGGTTGTGGGCACAAACCCCAGCAAGGGGCTTGCAGGAGGCAGCAGTTGAATGATTCTTTTCATTGATATTTATATCTCTCACCCCTCCCTTTCTCTATGAAAGTATATGTGTGTGTGTGTGTTTGTGTGTGTGTGTGTATTTTTTTCAGAGAGTAATTTTTTGAAGAGAGTAAATTCGTATGACTCAGAATTTGTGGGGTCCCAAACCATGCATGCTGTGAAAGGCACATAAGAATGACAGAAAATCACACTTTATACCAAATTGGGTTATTTTGCATTGCTGACCAAGGCCTTGAAAAAGTCCCCTTGACTTTGTGGTTCTAATTTGCAGTCTGGTTACTCTCTTATTGGTAAGTTTAATGGTCTCCCAGAATAGGAGTCCTTTGTTGGGCATATGTGAACACTATGAATTATATTCTCTGCTCACGGTAATGTTTAGGGGAACTCCCCCCCATATTATAAACGATCTGTGTGCCATTAAGAATGAAATTTCATATGCTGCCAAGACTGGTTTGGCTCAGTGTGTAGAGCGCTGCCCTGCGAACTGAACGGTCCCAGGTTCGATTCTGGTCAAGAGCATGTACCTTGGTTGTGGGCACATCCCCAGTAGGGTGTGTGCAAGAGCCAGCTCATCAATGTTTCTCTCTCATCGATGTTTCTGACTCTCTATCCCTCTCTCTTCCTCTCTGTAAAAAGAAATTTCATATGCTGGTGTCATTTGCTGTAAGACTCTTGAGGTTTAAATGGAACCACCATTAACATAGAAACACTGTATTCATAGAGAGTATGAAAGACTGCTTTAAATTGGAGGGGAAAATTCCCACTTCTAAACATTTTTTTACAAATGGTCAAAGGTCTGTGCCTTGTGTGATGTTTGCTTATAGACATTTTCAGGGCCTCCATAACTGTTTTTCGGTGGCTGAATTCATTGTCAGAGAAGATAAACACTAATTTTTTTTGTCCACTGTCCTATCTAGGGTAGTTATCTCAATGTTTCCTCAACTGGAAAGACCTCAGAGCTGAGGAATAATAATTCTATAATCAGTCCTAGGTTGTATTTTTTTGTGATCTCTCAACATTACTGCGGATTCCGATGATAATCATCTTCACTGATTGGCAATATTTGCTTCCTCTGAGGCAAGGCTTTTCCTCCGCGGAACTTCGTAGAGAGATGCTATGGCCCAAATAGGATTGGGATTTTAATTTTCTAACAAGATAGAGATATCCACCAAAACCAGTTTTGCTCAGTGGTAGAGCATCTGTCTGCGGACTGAAAGGTCCCAGGTTCGATTCCAGTCAGGGGCATGTTCGTTGGTTGTGGGCACATCCCCAGTAGCGTGTGTGCAAGAGGCAGCTGGTCGGTGTATTTCTCTGATCGACGTTTCTAGCTCTCTATCTCTCTCCATTCATCTCTGTAAAAAAAGTAAATATAAAAAAATAAAAAATAGAGATATCCACATCTTTGTTGCAAATGCTCCTTAAGGCTTTATTAAGTACTAGAAGCCCACTGCATGAAAAGTCATGCATTAGAGGTTGGGATCCCTCATTCCAGCCTGTACCCACTCACACTCCAGGAGCCCTCAGGGGCTTGAGGCGATCTGTGATCAAGGAAAGATGATGTCCCATCACACCTCTGCTGCTGCCATTACCAACAGTGGAAGCCTCGGACAGCCCTGGTTACCTGAGCCTCTGGCAGACTTGAGGGGCTAGACAGTCACCATCTGAGGTTTAGGCACCTTAGCCAGAAACTTGGCAACAAGGGGACTGAGGAGATAGGGGTATTCCAGAGTTAGGTATATGCCTTACCCATGGGATATATCAGCTAAAAGGTAATAGAGGAAGGTACCTCGGTTTCTCTGAGCATCACTCCTGGACCTGCCATCTCTCCTCATCTACTGAGTGTGCATAGTCTCCCCGTAACACCAGGACCCGAAGGCAGAATGGGCTCAGTGCTCTTTGCAGTGGGGATGGGGAAAATATGAAGGGACCACATTTAGCACAGATTCCTCCACATAATGAACGGAAACCACAGGATCACCATGGGTGTGAATGTCAGCGTTTTTCCAATAAGCCCCACCTGATGGAGCACTCACCTGGGCAATGCAAATGAGAAGGAGGCATGGAGGCAAGGTACTTACTGCTGTGAATATAACAGAACATGTACGCTGGAACGCTTGCAGTCCAGTAACCTTCCCAGGCAACTCTCTTAATATGTGGACTTCACACCCACCAGAGTGGGGGACCCAGGCAGCAGGGCGTAACCCGGGGTCACACTCAGAAGTGGGTTCTGATTTTCCCGCCAATGACATCTGACTAAACTCCTTTTTTTTGAAGTTCACTCCTATAAATCTTGGGTTTTGGGAAACTCAGGGACAAAGTCTAGGTGGATGAGGAGAAAGGCAACCAACCATCCAAAAGGATTTCCACTGCCATTGTCTACCAGTCCTTACTCCTCTCCTTTGCCCTTGGGCAGCCCCAAAAGAAGCTGGCACCGTGTGGTCGCCTTTGGACTGGGGCCCATCAAGGAGGTCAGGCTCTACTACTGACTGTGATGTTGGCTGCAGCCAGTGATAGGCTTTGACCAATGAAATGTGGGAGTTGAGCCTGTCACTTTAACAGAAGAGTCTGGAGCAAAGGAGATCGGCCGCCCTGTCTGTCCATCTCTAATAACACTCAGCAGGAACCTACATGTTGGCTGCTCCTTTATCCTGATTCCAGCAGAACCAGGGTGCTCCTGTGCTATGAACAAGAAAGATACCTTCTTTACTCTAAGCCACTGAAGCTTTGGGGTTGCCCACTATCCACAATAACATCTAACCTGTCTTATAACAATGTATCTCCTATTCTTCCCTCTAGGAGGCAGCACAACCTAAAATGAGAAGCCAGGGCAAAGTGGTTAGAGACACATGGGTTTGACTTCCAGCCCTGCCTTTATTAACTCTACAAACAAGCAATTAATTTGGAGGCTCTTAGCCTGGATTGCTCCCCATAAAATAGATTGTGAAACCATCTCAGATTGCAAAGAGGATTAAATGAAATAATAATATATACGTAAAGCATTGAATCCAGGCTAGCACCTGTAGTAAACATTCAGTAACTTTATCCACTGAGCCAAACCAGTCTTGGCTAGCTTTGTAGTTTTAAGGAATAATTGAAATAATTCATTTTACCTGAGGGAACGGAATCTGTAATAAACTATGCAAACAGGAGTTCAGTTTTGTAAACAACAGTATCTAAAAACCTATGACAATTCTCTAAAACTTCAGTTGTCAGTTCCCAATGTAACTCGAATGTCCCAGAACAATATTCACAATGGTCATTGAGTGATTGTTATCCTAGAGCCACATGTAAGGCTAGATTGCTGCATTACCCAAAGGGCCATGTGCTAAGGAGGGCAGGTTTTGTCAATGAAGCCCAGGAGAGGCCCATTATCCCTGTGCTCATTGGTTTGAGTTTGACTTCCAGAGTCTTTCTCTTCGTGGTGAATTTGACCTTTGAAGTGTGTTCACAGAATCACAGGCTCCAGAGCTGGCCCAGGAGGCATCAGAGGCAGTGTCCCCGCTGTGCAGCTGTGTGGCTGTGGCTGGTTGTGTCACCATAGGCAGTGATTGTGTTCTCCGTGCCTCCCAAACTACTTTCTGCTTCCAGAGTTCAACCCGGCCTCACCTCATTCACCCTTCAGCCTCTGGTGTGGGGCCCTGTCCAGTCCTGCAATCCAGGTCTCAGCGCCAGAACAGTGAGTTGCTTGAAAGTGTCACATGGTGTGATTGGGTGGGACAAGGTAACAGACTGAAAAGCCACCGTGTAAGCTGTGGTGGTGTGACTGAGAAGGGACTATGGAGGAAATCACTGTCTGTCTTATACCTAAAGGCAGCAAAGAAGGTGAAGCAAAGTTTTGTGTGAGGAGTTTTACTTTCATTTGGAGGAAGCTGCTGCCGTTAATGGCTGTGATCCAAAGAGGGGCATGGTGGGAGTTAGGTTTCTAACTTTGTCTCAAAATTTCTCAGAGGAAGAACATACCAGAAGAGAGAAGATAGCAGTTAGGGACATGATGGAGAAGTCCTGGGAAAGTCTTGATGTAAAGCAGTCATCAAGGGGTCTGGGCAAGGACCCTGAGCAGCCTGAGACTGTGGGTCCTGGTGGTGGTTTCCAAGCTTTCAACAGACCTTTACTTTCACCCGATTTCTGCAGATGCAGAATCACTTAAGGGGACTGGGTGGTAGAACTTATTTCATGGCCTCTTAGTCTTGTGGCATTTGAGATAGTTTTGTCCTGGGAATGTCAGGCCAATATTCTAGGTCTTTGACCTGGGGAACCTAAAGGGGCACCAAGCCCAGAATTCTAAGTCCAGGACTAGGGTCACATGACTGGTCCCTGTATTTGGCAACCAGTGAAATGGGTTGTGAGAAGATTTTCTAGTCATGGGTTTCTATATAGGTAAAGGCTTGGTGTGAAGACTGAGCTCATCCAGGAACTCTAAGGTGTCTGCCCCCTTTCTTTCTCTTTATTAGGAACTGGAAACACTGGGACAGGAGTCAGGTCTTGAGTAGCTTTGTGACAATGTGGATGTATGTTATATAGGTGATGGGAGCAATCAGAGGTTTGGAGCAATGATGGCAGGGTATGCTGAACCATATAGATAGGATCGAGGTGGTAGAAAGAGCTGGATGGATGATGCTATGATCGTCTTGGTTAGTGTCATAGAAGTTCACCCTGAGTGTGGCTGTGGAGGAGAAATAAGCTTTGGATTCTGGATTGGTGTTTTAGGTGTGGCCACCAGGATTTTCTAATTTGGAGGTGGAAAAAGAGGTAAGAGTGAAGGAAGATTTGAAAGATTGCATTTGGCAACTGAAGGTATGGAAGAGCCACCAGCTGAGATGCAGATATTCAGCGTAGGAACAAATGTTCACTAGGGATACCAAAACTTTATTACAGTCAGCAGTTCATGAGCGACTGGAACTCTGAGGCACAGTTCAGGATCAAAACTTCTTTAAAATGTAGGTGGAGTGTATGGACTAAGGAAGTGTTCTAGATCATCTTTTTCTTTATCTTTTTAATTGGAAACCTAAGAGCAATGAAACAGGATGAGACTACAGCTGTTACACATTTACTTGGTAAACACATAACAGGATATTGTTGTGAGTTTGAGCCTGGGTTGTTTTCCTCATTCTGGTTGAGTTGCTTAGGGCATGAGTGGTCATTGTTGAGACTCACTGGGCATCGGGTAGATGGGTATACACTATAGGACATGAGTGATGAAGGCTGTGACTTGTGAAGGGAGGTCAGGTGCAGGGCTAGTGGAGGTGGCATGAAGATATGTGTTTCTCAATAGGTGAGGCTGAAAGAAAACACCATGAGGGAGAGACGCCTTCATTGCAGGACTGAAGGCTGCCTCAAGGAGTTTGGACTCTCAGAATTTGTGTAGATCTTATTTCTGTTTGAATTTGTAAAGCGGTGTTTATACCACAGATGCTGACCAATGAGTAGGAAGTGAAGGAGATGATTTTGCGGGCCATGGGAGTACAGGTGTGCGACTGGTGTGGGAGAGGGGATGTGCATTCAAGGCTACAGAGACATGACATTTAAATAAGAGGGAATGAAGGTTGAGTCCATTACCTGATGATACTACAGAGTGGTGAATTTAAAGGTTAATTCCTGAAAAGAGAGTGCATTGTAGTGGTACGGCCTTTATTGAAAGCTTAGGTGAAATATGTGTGCTCACCCGCCTCTTGTTGTTGAGTCTTTTACAATGAACAATAGGAGTGAGAAAGCATACATCACATTCCTTTGGGCTTGAAAAACTCCACTGGCTTTGGAAGGCAGAATGGTAAGGGAAATATATTACAGAGGTGGTGGATTAAAATTTTGGAAAATGATTGGGAAGAAAACTGTGCTCATCACGGCATCCTTGCGTTACATTTGACTTTGAGCCTCTGGGAATGAAGCTGTGTGAGAGAAGTGTGATTCCATGAATTATGACTAAGAGGCAGTGCGAAATAATGGCTTCAGCACCCTGAGATTGAGTTCAAATGATTGAAGTGAGATGCCATCGTTATTGGGGTCATAAAATGGGAATTCAGCGGACAATGGATCATTGCCTGATAAGCATCCTCTCAAATCCTCACACTCTCATTATGGACACCATCTCTCCCTACCCTGTAGTCATGACACCACTGTATTGAAAAGAGGCAGTGAGGCCTGCATGTGAGTCCCAGAGTCCAGGTATTCTCTTTATGATCACCTAGCCTTATTGTTGTGGGAAGATACTGTATCAGCAGGAATATAAGAGGAAAAGGATTTAATGGCACCAAGTCCTTGTGTCGTTTTCTTATGTGGGGAGTTGGGGGAGCAGATGGATATTGGGGAGGATGAACATAAAATCATAGCAGAGAAACTGATCATGGACTGAACTGTGTCCTTTGTGACAGGTATGAACTTTGAGGACGTGGCCAGCACCTTCTCTCAGGAGGAGTGGGATCTTGATGAGGCTCAGAGACTGCTGTACCGCAAGATGATGGTGGAAGTTTTTGCTCTTCTGTCATCTGTAGGTGAGATCTTTACAATTCTCCTAGTGTCCTGAGGTGATGTCCTCTCTTTCTTTATTCTCCAAATGAAAGCTTTCTCTCTCCCAGACCTAGACCATGGGCTCTTCTATTTTATTCTATTATCCTGTCAAATCTGCTGTGGCAGAGAGTGCTTAGTTATTTGGAAAAACCTGAGGAAAGGATTCCATGAAAATCCCTGACACCCATTGCGTCAAATAGTACAGGAAGTGTCTGGGAGTCAGGATTGTTCCAAACAGCTTAATGCGACCAGGCTTGTATTTTGACTTTTTGGGAGGTGTGTAGACCACATCCATGACTTCCAATACAGCATTATTTCAGTTAAAGGCGCTTTATGACTGACTATGCCAGGTTATGGTCATTACTTGCATGAACAAGGGGCTGTTCTTGAAAGACCTCTTTGCATTTTTTGTAATGTTATGTTACCTGAATACTATTGAATGCTGTGTTGCTCTAGGCAGGTGCTGCCTCCTCACCTCCATTGTCTTTCAATTAAACTCAGAATATCTGTGTTTCTTGAGCTAGTTCATGAGAAGGTACAAGAGCAAAAAGCTGTTTTCACAGGGTGAACATGCAGGATGATTTAAATGGCTGCCTCTTTAATTGCATCTCATGGGAAATATGACATAAAAGTGGTGTTTTGATCCTACCAGAAACCTGCTCTTATCTAACAGAATTTAGGTTGATGTGCCCATGGCAACAGCTGATTGATCCATTTTCCTTGCAATGCTGGACATTTCTCTGATTTATCTTTTAGTGTGTGACTTCCTGGTTTCTGGCTAGCTTCAACTTTTTCCCCTTTTCCCACCACCCATTGTTCTAAACTGCTCTCTCTGCAGTATTTTCAAATAATGATTCACATATTTGTAATGAAATGTACATAGGTGCCTCACAAGTCCTTGACACAAGCTTCTCATTTCTTGAATTTTACTTGGAATAAGATGTAAGCAACATTATCCACAGCTTGCCCATGTCACCAGCAGACAAGTCCTGTAGAACACTGTTAGCAGAAGAATTAACACATGATCCAGCTTCTGTTTCATATGGTGCTTGCCATATTTGTTTCATATTTTGTTTGAGATCTTCCACATATGGTGATCTTCAGTGGCACCAAGCATCACAGCAGCATTTTTTCAATCCTTCCTACAGATTTGTTACTGTCAGACAATTGTATGTAAGCAATGTATTATGTGCGATACACTTTTATAAGGAGACTTCTCCCTATCACCACAGTCAACAGTTATTTCATCACCATATTTCTGTTTTCAGGTTGTGGTCATAAAACACATGATGCAGAGGCCTGTTCTGAGCAGAGTCAATGTGTGCAAGGGGAGTCACAGGACAGCAATTCTAAGACAGCTTCAACAACTCAGAGGACCCCTCTCTGTGGGAGGTGTTTCTCTGTGTTAAGAGATAGTCTGCACTTGACTGAGGCACAAGCAGCAGAATTTGAACAGAAAGCAATCTTCAGTGACGTATGTGTAAGAGACTTCTGTTTCAGTGCAAACCCTCACCAGCAACACAGAGATGCCAGTGAAGAGAAGCCCTGGAAGGAAGCTGTGGACCAGGCCTCATTTGTGACCAGGTGCAGCTTCTATTTCTCAGGGATGTCTTCAACCAGTATGGAGGTTGGGAAAGACTCCCCAGACATCTCAGAGCTTCTTCAGGGCAATGCTACTGTCAACACTGAGGAGCCACACAATCGTGAGATTTCAGAGGACTTTCCTGATAGAAAAAGGCATCATCCATGGGAGGAATGTGAAAAAGCTGCCTGCCAGAAAAGGAATCTTGTTCAACATCAAGTTGTCTGCTCTGGAGTAGTAAATTGTGAGTGTTATACTTGTAGAAAAGTTTTCACGTGTATCTCAAATCTCAATAGACATAAGAGAGTTCACACCAGAGTAATATCCTATGAGTGTACTGATTGTGGGAAGCTGTTCAGTCACAGGTCTTCCCTCACTACACATCACAGAGTTCACACAGGAGAAAAACCTTACCAATGCAGTGAATGTGGAAAATCATTTAGTAAGAGTTTTCACCTCTTACGCCACAAGAGAGTTCACACTGGGGAAAAGCCATATCAATGTAGTGATTATGGGAAGTGCTTCAGTCAAAGGTCTAAACTCATTGAACACCTCAAAATTCACACTGGTGAGAGACCATATGTGTGTAGTGATTGTGGGAAGTCATTCAGGAACATGTTCACTCTCACACAGCACCAGAGCGTTCACACTGGCGAAAAGCCTTATGAGTGTAGTGACTGTGGGAAGTCATTCAGGAACATGTTCAATCTCACACAGCACCAGAGAGTTCACACTGGAGAAAAGCCTTATGAGTGTAGTGATTGTGGAAAGTCTTTCAGGAACATGTTCACTCTCACACAGCACTAGAGAGTTCACACTGGAGAAAAGCCATATGAGTGTAGTGATTGTGGGAAGTCTTTCAGAAAGATCTTCACTCTCAGAGAACACCAGAAAGTTCACACTGGAGAAAAGCCATATGAGTGTGGTGAATGTGGGAAATCATTTAGGCGAAAATCTGAGTACACACAGCATCACAGAATTCACACTGGGGAAAAGCCATATGAGTGTATTGATTGTGGGAAGTGCTTTAGTCAAAGGTCTACCCTCCAAAATCACCTCAGAGTTCACACTGGAGAAAAGCCTTATTTGTGTAGTGATTGTGGAAAGTCATTCAGGCAGATCTCCACTCTCAGAGAACATCAGAAAATTCACACAGGAGAAAAGCCTTATGAATGTAGTGATTGTGAGAAATCATTTAGGCAAAAATCTGATTATACAAAGCATCACTGAATTCGCACTGGGGAAAAGCCATATGAATGTAGTGAATGTGGAAAGTCCTTCAATGAAAACTCTAACCTCCGAAAACACCAGAGAGTTCACACTGGAGAAAAGCCTTATTTGTGTAGTGATTGTGGAAAGTCATTCAAAAAACTTTACACTCTCAGAGAACATCAGAGACTTCACACTGGAGAAAAGCTATATGAGTGTAGTGATTGTGGGAAGTCATTCAGGCAGATCTTCAATCTCAGAGAACATTAGAAAGTTCACACTGGGGAAAAGCCTTATGAGTGTAGTGAATGTGGGAAATCATTTAGGAAAAAATGTACTTTCACAAAACATCAGAGAATTCACACTTACTGATAAAAGCCATATGAGTGTTTTAAATGTGGGAAATCATTTAGGCAAAAATCTGCTTTCACAAGGCATCACAGAATTCACACTAGAGAACAACCATATGAGTGTAGTATTTAAGTAAAGTAAATCTGTCACACCTGCACTCTCAGGGAGAACAACCGAAGTCAACTTATATGATGTACTTACACTCTTAATTTCATCGTTAATATTCAGAGCCACTCTTATTAAAGTCTAAGCATTCATTAATCCATTAAGTGATCTGTAGGTTTTAGTATTAGACAATTTCCTGGTGTAAATACTCTCGTTATTATTATTTTTTAAACTGTCAAATGATTGCATTGAATACGGACCTGATTAGATATTTTAGTAGCACATCATTATATTTTATTTCATAGTCATGGGAGACACTGCAGTTAAACTAGATGGAAAGTGCCTCTTCTAGATATAAGTCCAAATGTTTGCAGGTCATGTGGCCTCTTTGGTCTTTGAGGACAGTCTGAGGACCTCCATCACTATTTCCTATACCTGGAATCACTAATAAAAATAATAATCTCATGGGTTTGTGGATTCACTTGTACCCTCTGTTTAGGTCACCTTAAGGTCATTGCTCAACAGGTTGGAACGCCACGCTAGAGGATGAATAATACTGTAATCATCCCCAGGATGTGTCTTTTGTAACCAGTCATACTTCCCGCTGATTCTAATAGCAAAAGTCTTCACTGTTTGCGAACATTCGCTGACACTGAGGCAAGGTTGGTCTTCCCAAGAAATGAGAACTGACATGCATCCGGGAGCACCTTTCTAATGATTGCTATTTGTTGAGCTCTGACCTGGAGAGAAAGCTGAGAAACTGTTACATGTGACATACACTCACCTCTAACTCATACACAGGTTGGTGCTATAATAAGCTCACAGTTGTAAATTCAGATTGTATTTTTAAAGATATTTTAGAAAATGATTTTATTCTTTTTTCTGGTTGGAGAGAGAAAGACGTTGAAATAAAGATAAACATAGATATGCTGTCTCCCTCTCACCCCCTACTAGGGATACATTAGGGCATGTGCACTGACGTGGAATCAAACCAGAGAACTTTCTCTGAGGTCACTGCCTGGGCCAGAGGTTGTTCCTGTATTATTATTATTACTACTACCTTTTATTGTATTATTTTCCACACCAACAACTCTAAATCCTCTTTTGCCACATCCTGTATTTTCCTACTGCCCTCTTGTAATCTCTCTTTCTGTCTTTCGTGGCCCAACATGCACTAATGGATTTTTCCATTCTTTGCAATAGAATAGTTCATACCATTCATAATTTTATTGGCACTATCTGATGTGTACTTTTAATTTATTTTATTTTATTTTATTTTATTTTATTTTATTTATTTTTTAAAATATATTTTATTGATTTTTTTGACCCCCTCCCTCCCTCCCACACATCCCCTCCCTCCCCAGAGTGATGTGTACTTTTAAACAAATGCTGGTTTCCTCCAAGCTACACATTGATTTTGAGATTTAATACAAATGCTTATGTGAAGAGTGGTTGTTTTTTATTGCTGAGTAGTACTGGATACTGTGAATAACTCCTTTATCTGTTGATCTCTGTTGTTTGTTATTTGCAGGTTTTAGTTATTATAAATAAATCTTTGGGGAATATTTTCATTCAATCCTATATGTAGACATACGTTTTACTTATCAAACCATTGTGAGGGTGAATGTCTTACATTTAAGATATGCAGAACTTTGAGCCAATATGGTCATTCCTTTTGCCTTACCTCTAACCCATATTATATAAAAATTCCAATTTTTCTGCTACCCTGAAAGGACATACAATGTTTAACCTTTTCAAATAGTAACCTTGGAAATGCATATAATGTTAAATTTCTTTTGTTTTAATTCCATTTACTGAGGAATTTTTAATGGTGAGCAATTGTTTTTATCTGCTTTGTTTAAATGTCTGCTGAGAATCTTTTGCAAATTGTTTAAATAAATATATCAATATTATTTTACCAAAGGAGGACTGTGCAACATCTAAGACATATGATTAAATATCCAAAATTCTTCAGTGAATCAAGTGACTCTTTGCCATATGGAACCATAGGTTTTGTATCCTGAAAGGAAAACTGTTTCATTCAGTTTTAATGATGTGCACAACTGATGTCATCTTCTACCATATACTTACGTACTTAATCTGCATTGTTAACATTCGGAGCCACACTTATTTAAGTCTAATCAGTCATTACTGCGTTAAATGGCATGTAGCTTTGTAGTATTTGTCAATTTCCTGGTGTAAACACTCTCATTACGATTCATTTTAAACTGTCAAAATGAGTGCATTGAACTTAGACCTGATTATATATTTCTGAAGCACATCGTTGTATTTTATTTCCCACAAATAGATATAGAAGCAACAAACATGATTCAGAACATTCTTAATAACACAGTAAAATTATTGGGAAATATCAAGCTTTAAATTTGGGTTCAGTTCCGACAAAAGCACATGCCTGGGTTGTGGGCACAAACCCCAGCAAAGGGCTTGCAGGAGGCAGCGGTTCAATGATTCTCTTCATTGACATTTATATCTCTCACCCCTCCCTTTCTCTATGAAAGTATGTGTTTGTGTGTGTGTGTTTGTGTGTTTGTGTGTGTGTTTGTGTGTGTGTGTTTGTGTGTGTGTTTGTGTGTGTGTGTTTATATATATATATATTTCAGAGAGTAATTTTTTAAAGAGAGCAAATCAGTATTACTAAGTATGTATGGGGTCTCAACCATGCAGGCTGTGGAAAACACATAAGAATGGCAGAAAACCTCTCTTTGTCCCATATGGAGTTATTTTGCATTGCAGACCAATGCCTTAAAAGAAAGTCCGCATGACTTTGTGGTTCTAATTTGCAGTCTTCTCCTCTCTTATTGGTTAGTTTAATGGTCTCCCAGAATAGGAGTCCCTTGTTGGGCCTGTGTGAACTATATTAATTATATTTTCTGATCACAGTAAGTATTACATAACTCTCAGCAATGTTTAGGGGCAACCCTCTCCATATTATAAAGGATCCATGTGCCATTAAGTATAAAATTTGATATGCTGCCGAGACCGGTTTGGCTCAGTGGATAGAGCGTTGGTCTGCGGACTGAAAGGTCCCAGGTTCGATTCCAATCAAGGGCATGTACCTTAGTTGTGGGCACATCCGCAGTGGAGTGTGTGCAAGAGGCAGCTGGTCAATATTTCTCTCTCATCAATGTTTGTAACTCTCTTTCCCTCTCTCTTCCTCTCTGTAAAAAATCAATAAAATATATTAAAAAATAAAAATTTTATATGCTGGTGTCATTTGCTGTAAGACTCCGAGGTTTAAATGGAACCACCATTAAAATAGAAACACTCTATCAGTAGAGAGTAGGAAAGACTGCAGTAAATTGGAGGGGGAAATGCCTCTTCTAAACATTTTTTTACCAATGGTCAAAGATCTGTGGCTTGTGTGCTGTTTGCTTATACACATTTTCAGGGCCTCCATAACTGTTTTCTGTGGCTGAAGTCAATGGCAGAGAAAATAAACACTAATTTTTTTAGTTCCCTGACCCATCTAGGGTGGTTATCTCAAGGTTTCCTCAACTGGAAAGACCTCAGAGCTGAGAAAGAATAATCCTACAATCAGTCCCAGGTTGGGTTTTTCTGTGATCTGTGAGCATTTCTGTGGATTCCGATGGTAATCATCTTCACTGATTGCCAATATTTGCTTCCACTGTGGCAAGGCTTGTCCCCCAGGAAATTAGGAAAGAGGTGCTATGGCCCAAATAGGGTTGTGATTTTTGTTTTCTAACAAGATAGAGATATCCATGTCTTTATTGGAAATGCTCCTCAAGGCTTTATTAAGTAATAGAAGCCCAGTGCATAAAAATTCATGCAATAGAGAGGGGGATCCTTCAGCCTGGCCTACCCCCTCTCACACTTCAGGAGCCCTCAGGGATTGAAGTCGACCTTGTGATCAGGGAATGGTGATGCTGCATCACACCTCTGCTGCTGCCAGTGCCAACAGTTGAAGCCTCAGCTGTCCCTGGTTACCTGAGCCTCTGGCCGACTTGAGTGTCTGGACAACCACCGTCTCAGGCTTAGGCACCTTGGGCAGACCCTTGGGGACTTGGGATTGCGGGGACCGGGGGATTCCAGAGGCAGAGATATGCCTTACATATGGTATAGGTCAGCTAAAAGGTAATAGAGGAAGGTCCCTGGGCTTCTCTGAGCATCACTCCTGGGCCTGCCATCATTGCTCATCTACTGAGTGTGCATAGTCTCCCGGTAACACTAGGGCCCGGAGGCAGAATGGGATCAGTGCTCTCTGCAGTGGGAATGGGGAAAATATGAAGGGACCTCATTCAGCACAAGTTTCTGCACAGAATGCACGGAAACCACAGGATCACCATGGCTGTGAATGTCAGCGTTTTTACAATCAGCCCCATCAGATGGAGGAATCACCTGGACAATGCACATGAGAAGGAGACTTGGAGGCTGCGTAGTGACTGCTGTGAATATAAGAGAACATTGACGCTGAAATGCTTGCAGTCCAGTAACCTTCCCAGTCACCTCTCTTAATATGTGGACTTCACACCCACCACAGTGGGGGACCCAGGCAGCATGGAGTTACCCAGGGTCACACTCAGAAGTGGGTTCTGATTTTTTTGCCAATGACATCTGCCCAAATTCCTTTTTTATTTTAAGTTCACTGCTATAATTCTTGGTTTTGGGAAGCTCAGGGACAAAGTCTAGGTGGATGAAAACAAAGCCTACAAACCATCCTGATTAACATCCACTGCCATTCCCTACCAGTCCCTACCCCTCTCCTTTGCCCCTGAGCAGTCCCAAAAGTGGCTGGCACTGTGTGGTCGCTTTTGGACTGGGGTCCATCAAGTAGGTCATGTTCTACTATTGATCGTGATGTTGGCTGCAGCCAGTGATAGGCTTTGAGCAATGAAATGTGGGAGTCGAGCCTTTCGCCTTTACAGAAAAGTCTGGAACCAGAGGAATGAGCCTCCTTCTCTGTCCATCTCTAACAACACCCAGCAGGAACCTACCTGTTGGTTGCTCCTTTATCCTGATTCCAGAAGAACCAGGTGTTCATGTGCTATAAACAAGAAAGATACCTTCTTTACTCTAAGCCACTACAGCTTTGGGGTTGCTCATTACCCACAATAACATCTATTCTGTCCTAATGGTAATGCATCTCAGATTCTATCCTCTAGGAGGTAGCAGAGGCTAAAATTAGTAGACAGAGCAAGGTGGTTAGAAACACATGGGTTGGACTTCCTTAACTCTAGAAACAGGCAACTAATTTTGAGACTCTGAGCCTGAATTTCCTCCCCAACAAATAGATTGTGAAACCATCTCAGATTGAAAAAACAATTAAATAAAATAATAATTCATATAAAGCATTGAATTCTGACTTGGCACCTATAGTAAACATTCAGTAACTCTTAGCTCCTTAAATTACAATGTGTACTGACTACAGATATGCACACAATATAGAAAATGTCAATGTGTTTGCCTATATATCCTATCAAATTTCATTTTTAAACCTGGATTACATATATTCCCTCATAGTCTGTCTTTTATCTTAATAATGATGTTTTCATGTTAAAAAAAAAAAGAGGTAAGCTGAATAGGCTCAGTTTATCGAGCATAGTCCCTTGCACAGAAAGATTGCTGATTTAGTTCTTTTTTTAAGGCACCTGCTGTGGTTGTGGGCTGTAGTCTATTAGTGGATCATGTCCAGGAAGCCACTGTATGTTTCCATCCTTCTTCACTCTATAAAAGTCAATAAAAATACCTTTATATATCTTTATCTATTTATATTTGTTGCCTTAAGGGATAATTGAAATAATAGTTTTTACCTGAGGGAGCATTCTAAGGGTCAGGGAATCTGAAATAATGTTTTCAAACAGGAGTTCAGTTTTGTAGATAACACTCCCTAAAAACCTGTGATGATCTCCTAAAACCTAATGTTGTCAGTTTCCAATGTCACTTGGATGCCCCAGAACAATGTTCCCAATGGACAGAGAATGATTGGGATCCTAGAGCCACATGCAAAGCTAGATTGCTGCATTACCCAAAGGGCAATGCGCTAAGGAGGGCTCGGCTTAGTCAGTGAAGCCCAGGAGATGCTCATTATTACTGTGCTCATTGGTTTGAGTTTGACTTCCAGAGTCCTTCTCTTAGTGGTGAATTTGACCTTTGCAGTGTTCTCACAGAATCAGAGGCTCCAGTGCTGGGTCACGAGACATCAGAGGTAGCGTCCCCGCAGTGCAGTTGTCTTTCTGTGGCTGGTTGAGTCACAACAGGCCGTGACTGAGTTCTTTTTGCCTCGAAATTACTTTCTGCTTCCAGAGTTCAACCTGGCCTCACCTCATTCACCCTCCAGCCTCGGGTGTGGGTGCCTGTTCCGGTTCTGCAGTCCAGGTCTCATCGACAGAACAGTGAGTTGCTTGAGAGTGTCGCACGGTGTGATTGGGTGGGACTCAGTATCTGTGGGGTCACAACCATGCATGCTGTGCAAAACACATAAGAATGGCAGAAAACCTCTCTTTGTCCCATGCTGTGCAAAACACATAAGAATGGCAGAAAACCTCTCTTTGTCCCTAATTTTGCATTGAAGTCCAATGCCTTGAAAGAAAGTCCGCATGACTTTGTGGTTCTAATTTGCAGCCTGGTTCCTCTCTTATTTGTGAGTTTAATGCTCTCCCAGAATAGGAGTCCCTCCTTGGGCCTGTGTGAACAATATGAATTATATTTTCTGCCCACAGTAAGTATTACATAATTCTCAGCAATGTTTAGGGGAAATTCTCCCCATATTATAAAGGATTCATGTGCCATTAAGTGTGAAATTTAATATGCTGCCGAGACCAGTTTGACTCAGTGAATAGAGCGTCGTTCTGCCGACTAAAAGGACCCAGGTTCGATTCCGGTCCAGGGCATGTACCTTGGTTGTGGGCACATCCCCAGTAGGGTTTGTGCAAGAGGCAGCTGGTCAATGTTTCTCTCTCATCAATGTTTCTAACTCTCTTTCCCTCTCTCTTCCTCTCTGTAAAAAATCAATAAAATATTTTTAAAATAGAAATTTCATATGCTGGTGTCATTTGCTGTAAGACTCCGAGGTTTAAATGGAACCACCATTAAAATAGAAACACTCTATCAATAGAGTAGGAAAAACTGCAGTAAATTGGAGGGGGGAAAAATGCCTCTTCTAAACCTTTTTTTACAAATGGTAAAAGGTCTATGGCTTGTGTGCTCTTTGCTTATAGACATTTTCAGGGCCTCCATAACGGTTTTCTGTGGCTGTAGTCATTGGCAGAGAAAAATAAACACTAATTTTTTTAGTTCCCTGACCCATATAGGGTGGTTATCTCAAAGTTTCCTCAACTGGAAAGACCTCAGAGCTGAGAAAGAATAATCCTACAATCAGTCCCAGGTTGTGTTTTTTTGTGATCTGTGAGCATTTCTGTGGATTCCGATGGTAATCATCTTCACTGACTGCCAATATTTGCTTCCCCTGAGGCAAGGCTTGTCCCCCAGAAAATTAGGAGAGAGATGCTATGGACAAATAGGGATGCGATTTTTATTTTCTAACAAGATGGAAATATCCAGGCCTTTACTGGAAATGCTCCTTAAGGCTTTATTAAGTACTAGTAGCCCAGTGCATGAAAATTCATGCAATGGAGAGGGGGATCCCTAAGCCTGGCCTGCCGCCTCTCACACTTCAGGAGCCCTCAGGGACTGGAGTCGACCTTGTGATCAGGGAATGGTGATGCCCCATCACACCTCTGCTGCTGCCAGTGCCAACAGTGGAAGCCTCAGCTGTCCCTGGTTACCTGAGCCTCTGGCAGACTTGAGTGGCTGGACAACCACTTTCCAAGGCTTAGGCACCTTGGGCAGACCCTTGGGGACTGGGGACTGCTTGGACTGTGGGATTCAAGAGGCAGGCATATGCCTTATGCATGGGATAGGTCAGCTAAAAGGTAATGGAGGAAGGTGCCTGGGCTTCTCTGAGCATCACTCCTGGACCTGCCATCTCTGCTCCTCTACTTAGTGTGTATGGTCTCCCTAACACCAGGGCCCAGAGGCAGAATGGCCTTAGTGCTCTCTGCAGTGGGGATGGGGAAAATATGAAGGGACCTCTTTCAGCACAGGTTCCTGCACAGAATGAACGGAAACCACAGGATCACCATGGCTGTGAATGTCAGCGTTTTTATAATCAGCCCCATCGGATGGAGGAATCACCTGGACAATGCACATGAGAAGGAGGCTTGGAGGCTGCCTAGTGATTGCTGTGAATATAAGAAAACATTGACACTGGAATGCTTGCAGTCCAGTAACCTTCCCAATCACCTCTCTTAATATGTGGACTTCACACCCACCACAGTGGGGGACCCAGGCAGCAGGGAGTTACCCAGGGTCCATTCAGAAGTGGGTTCTGATTTTTGTGCCAATGACATCTGCCCAAACTCTGTTTTTATTTTAAGTTCACTGCTATAAATCTTGGTTTTGGGAAGCACTGGGACAAAGTCTAGGTGGATGAGACAAAGCCAACAAACCATCCTGATTAATATCCACTGCCATTCCCTACCAGTCCCTACCCCTCTCCTTTGCCTCTGAGCAGCCCCAAAAGTGGCTGGCACCGTGTGGTCGCCTTTTGAATGGGGTACATCAAGTAGGTCAGGCTCTACTATTGACCGTGATGTTGGCTGCAGCCAGTGATAGGCTTTGACCAATGAAATGTGAAAGTCGAGCCTGTCACATTAACAGAGGAGTCTGGAACCAGGGAGATGGGCTGCCCTCGCTGTCCATTTCTAACAACACCCAGCAGGAACCTACATGTTGGCAGCTCCTTTATCCTGATTCCAGCAGAACCAGGGTGCTCCTGTGCTATAAACAGGAAAGATACCTTCTTTACTCTAAGCCACTAAGGCTTTGGGGTTGCTCATTACCCATAATAACATCTAGTCTGTGCAAATGGAAATGCATCTCCGATTCTACCCTCTAGGAGACAGCAGAGCCTAAAATTTGTAGCTACAGCAATGTGGTTAGAGACAAATGGGTTTGTCTTCTAGCCCTGCATTTATTAACTCTACAAACAAGCAATTAATTTTGACTCAGAGCCTGGATTCCATCCCCATCAAATATATTGTGAACCAATATCAAATTGCAAAGAGGATTAAATATTGATAAAATAATAATATATATAAAGCATTGAATCCAGGCTTGGCACCTGTAGGAAACATTCAGTAACTCTTAGCTCCTTGACATCTCAATGTGTACTGACTACAGATATGCAGACAATATAGAAAATGTCAATATGTTGGCCTACATATCCTGTCAAATTTGTTTTTTAAACCTGGATTACATATATTCTCTCTTAGTCTGTCTTTTATCTTAACAATGATTTTTTCATGTAAAAAAAAAAAAAGGTAAGCTGAAAAGGCTCAGTATATTAAGCATAGACACATACACAGAAAGACTGCTGGTTCAGTTCTTATTTGAGGGCACCTGCTGTGGTTAATGGGCTGTAGTCCATTAGTGGGTCCTGTCCAGGAAGCCACTGTATGTTTCTATCCTTCTCTCTATAAAAGCCAATTAAAATACCTTTATATATATTTATCCATTTAGATTTGTAGTCTTAAGGAATAATTGAAATAATACTCTTCACCTGAGGGAGCATTCTAAGAGTCAGGGAATCTGAAATAATGTTTCCAAACAGGAGTTCAGTTTTGTAGACAACACTCCCTAGAAACCTGTGACAATCTCCTAAAACCTAATGTTGTCAGTTCCCAATGTCACTTGGATGACCCAGAACAATATTCCTAATGGTCAGTGAGTGATTAGGATTTTAATGCCACATGCAAGGCTAGATTGCTGCAATACCCAAAGGGCCATGTGCTAAGGAGGGCTGGGTTTAGTCAATGAAGCCCAGGAGAGGCGCATTATCCCTGTGCTCATTGGTTTGAGTTTGACTTCCAGAGTCTTTCTCTTGGGTGGTAAATTTGATCTTTGCAGTGTGTGTTCACGAAATCAGAAGGTCCGGTGCTGGGTCACGAAGCAACAGAGGCAGTGTCCCGCAGTGCTGTTTTCTGTTTGTGGCTGGTTGAGTCACAAGAGGCCGTGACTGAGTTCTTTGTGCCTCTAAACTACTTTCTGCTTCCAGAGTTCTACCCGGCCTCACCTCATTCACCCTCCAGCCTCGGGTGTGGGTGCCAGTTCCTGTTCTGCAGTCCAGGTCTCAGCGCCAGAACAGTGAGTTACTTGAGGGTGCCATATGGTGTGATTGGGTGGGACAAGGTAACGGGCTGAAAAGCCACAGTTAAGGCAGTGGTGGTGTGACTGAGGAGGGAGGATGAGTGAAATCCCTGTCTGTCTTATACTTAAAGGCTGAAAAGATGATGAAGCAAAGTTATTTTGAGGAGTTTTGCTTTCATTTGCAGGAACCTGCTGCCATTAATAGAAAATGTCAATGTGTTGGCCTATATATCCTGTCAAATTTCCTTTTCAAACCAGTAGGATTACATATATTCTCTCATAGCCTGCTTTACTCTTAATAATGTAATATTTTCTGTAAAAAAAAAAAAAAAGAGCCAAGTTGAAATGGCTCGGTTTATTCAGCATAGTCCCATGCACAGAAAGATTGCTGGTTCAGTTCTTATTTGAGGGCACTTGCTGTGGTTATGGGCTGTAGCACATTAGGGGGTCATGTACGAGGAAGCCATTCTATGTTTCCATCCTTTTTCTCTATGAAAAAGTCAATTAAAATATCTTTACATGTATTTATCCATTTAGATTTGTAGTCTGAAGGAATAATTGAAATAATAATTTTCACCTCAGGGAGCATTCTAAGAGTCACGGAATCTGAAATAATGTTTCCAAACTGGAGTTCAGTTTTGTATATAACACTCCCTAGATATATGACAATCTCATAAAACCTAAAGTTCTCAATTCCCAATGTCACTTGGATGCCCCAGAACAATATTCGCAATGGTCAGTGAGTGATTGGGATCCTAGAAACACATGCAAGGCTAGATTGCTACATTACCCAAAGGGCTATGCGCTAAGGAGGGCTGGGCTTAGTCAAAGACGCCCAGGAGAGGCTCATTATTACTGTGCTCATTGGTTTGACTATGACTTCCAGAGTCTTCTCTTGGTGGTGAATTTGACCTTTGCAGTGTGCTCACAAAATCAGAGGCTCTAATGCTAGATCACGAGACAACAGAGGTAGCGTCCCCGCAGTGCAGTTGTCTGTCTATGGCTGGTTGGGTCACAACAGGCTGTGATTGAGTTCTTTGTGCTTCTAAACTACTCTCTGCTTCCAGAGTTCAACCTGGCTTCACCTCATTTACACTCCAACCTCTGGTGTGGGGGCCTGTCCAGTCCTGAAGTCCAGGTCTCAGCGCCAGAACAGTGAGTTGCTTGAGGGTGTCACATGGTGTGATTGTGTGGGAGAAGGTGACAGGCCGTGGTGGTGTGACTGAGGAGGGAGGATTTTGGAAATCCTGGTCTGCCTTATATCTAAGGGCAGCAAAGAAGATGAAGCAAAGTTTTGTGTTAGGAGTTTTGCTTTCATTTGCAGGAAGCTGCTGCCATTAATGGCTGGGATCCAAATAGGGGCATGGTGGGAGTTAGGTTACTAACCTTTTCTCAAATCCTCTCAGAGGAAAAGCATACTAGAAGAGAGAAGATAGCAGTTAAGGACAGGATGGAGAAGACCTGGGAAAGCCCTGATGGAATACAGGTATCACTGGGCCTGGGCTGGGCAAGGGCCCTGAGCAGCCTCAGACTCTGGGTCCTGGTGGTGGTTTCCAGGCTCTCAACAGACCTTTACTTTCACCAGATTCCTGCAGAGTCAGTACCACTTAAGGGGGCTGAGTTATAGAGATTATTTTAAAGCCTCAAATTCTTGTTACATCTGAGATATTGATAGTTGTGTCCTGGGAATATGTTCAGCCACTCTTCTAGGTCTTTGACCTGGGGATCTTGATGGGACACTAAACCCAGAAATCTATGTTCCAGGAATAGGGTCATATAACTGGTCTTGGTTTTGGGCAACCAGTGGAACGGGATGTGAGAAGATTTTCCGGGCATGGGTTGCTATACGGGTCAAGGCTTGTAGTGAAGTCTGAGCTCATTAAGGAACCCTAAGTTGTCCCCTACCACTTTTTTTTCTTTTAATTAGGAACTGGAAACAATGGGAAAGGAGTCAGGTCTTTAATAGCTTTGTGACAACATGGAAGTCTGGTCTGTAGGTGATGGGAGCAATCAGTGGTTTGGAGCAATGGAGGCAGGATATCTGACCCAGGTGTTATTAGACTCCCTGTGGCTGCAGCAGGATTAACTATATAGATGGGATAGAGGCAGTACAAAGACTAGGATGGATGCTGCTATGATTGTCTTGGTTAGTGTCGTAGTAAGTAGCCACTGGGGGTGGCTGTGATGGTTAAATAAGCTTTGGATTATGGATTGGTGTTTTACGTGTGGCCACCAGGATTTTCTAATTTGGAGGTGGAGAGAGAGGTAAGAGTAAAAGATTTCATTTGGCAACTGGTGGTATGGAAGGGCTATCAACTGAGATGCAGATATTCATAGTAAAAACTAATGTTCACTCGGGATACCAAAACTTTTATATTTTATCTGTTAGGGTTGTGATATTTCAGGGAGCAGTTCATGAGCAACTGGAACTCTGAGGCACAGTTTAAAGATGAAAACTTCTGTGAAATGGAGACAGAGTGTAGGGACAAGGGAAATGTTGTAGATCCTCTTTTTCTTTGTATTTTTAATTGGAAACTGAAAAGGAATCAAACAAGATAAAACAGCAGCTGTTACATATTTACTTGTTAAACATATAACAGGATATTGTTGTGAGTTTGAATCTGGGTTGTTATCCTCATTCTGGTTGATTTGCTTAAAGCATCAAGGTCATTGTTGAGACTCACTGGGCATGGGATAGAGGGCCATAGACTATGGAACCTGATTAATGAAGAGAGGCCTTCATTGAAGGACTGAAGGTTGCCTCTATGAGTGTGGACTCTCAGAGTTGGTGTAGAAATTTTTCCTGTTTGAATTTGTCAAGCAGCATATATATCACTAATGCTGACCAATGAGTAGGAAGTGAAGGAGATGACTTTGTGGGCTATGGGTGTGGGAGTGCAGGTGTGAGACAGGTATGGGAGAAGGAATTATGTGTCCTTGGAGAGGGCAGGTGCATTAACTGCTGCAGTGCCATGACATTTAAATAAGAGGGAATGAAGGTTGAGTCCATTACCTGCTGATACTACAGAGTGGTGAATTTACAGGTTAATTCCTGAAAATAGGAATGAGATAGCATATATCACCATACTTTGGACTTGAAATTCTCCACTGGATTTGGAAGGCAGAATGGTAAGAGAAATATATTAAAGAGGTGGTGGATGAAAAATTTTGGAAAAGAAGTTGAGTAGGAAATATAGTGTGCTAATCATGACATACTTGTGTTACATTTGACTTTGTGCCTGTGGGAATGAAGTTGTGTGAGAGAAGTGAATTTTGACCTAGAGGCAGTGAAAAATAATGTCTTAAGCACCCTGAGATTGGGTTCAAATGATTGAAGTTTGATGCCATAATTATTGGGGTCTTATTATGGGAATTCAGGGGACAACAGAGCATTATGTCAAATTCTCACACTCTCATTATGGACACCATGTCTCCCTTGCGTTCATGACACCCATTGTATTGAAAAGGGGAAGTGTGGCCTGCATGTGACTCTTAGAGCACAGGTATTCTCTATATAATTATCTACCCTTATTGTTGTGTGAAGACACAGTAAAAGCAGGAATATAAGAAGAGAGGGACTTTGATGCACCATGTCCTGGGTTCTTTTCTTATGTGGGGAGTTGAGGAAGAATATGGATGTTAGGGAGGATTAAATAAAATCATAGCAGAGAAACTGATCATGGACTGAACTGTGTCCATTGTGACAGGATATGAACTTTGAGGACGTGGCCATCACCTTCTCTCAGGAGGAGTGGGAGCTCCTTGATGACGCCCAGAGATTTCTATACCGCAAGATGATGCTGGAAGTTTTTGAACTTGTATCATCTGTAGGTAAGACCTTCACAATTCTCCTATAGTCCTGAGCTGAAGTTCTCTCTTTCCTTTATTCTCCAAATGTAAAGTTTCTCTCTCCAATACCGAGACCATGGGCTCTTCAATTTTTTTCCATTTTCCTGTCAAATGTCATGTAGCCAAGAGGGCTGAGTTATTTGGAAAGACCTGAGCAAATGATTGCATGAATATCCCTTAAACACCCATAGCATCAAATAGTGCAGGAAGTGACTGGGAGTCAGGATTGTTCCGAACACCTTAATGGGACCAGGTTCTTCCTACTCACTTCTATTGTCTTTCAATAAAATTAAGAATATCTGTGTTAAATGAGCTTGTATAATACTAGGTTCACGGGTAACGCTGGTGTTTTCAGAAAGTGAACATGAAGGATGATCTAAAACGATGTCTGTAGATTTGCAACTCACGGGAATGATGACATACAGGTCTTGTTTAGATCCTACAAGAAACCTGCTCATGATCAACAGCGTTTAGGTTGCTCTGCCATTGGCAACAGCTGATTTTTCCCTTTTCCTTGATATGCTTGACAGCTGATTTATCTTTCAATCTGTGAATTCTGGGTTTATGGCTACCTTTACCTTTTTACTCTTTTCCCTTCACCTGCTCTTCTGAACTGCACTATCTGCAGTATTTTCAAATAATAACCTGGATATTTGTTATGAGATGCACATAGGTGCCTCACTAGACCTTGACACAAGCTTCTTGTTTTTAAAATATTCCTTGGAATAAGATGTAAGCAACATTCTTCACAGCTTGCCCATGTCACCTGCAGACAAGTCCTGTTGAACACTGTTAGCAGAAGAAAGAGTAGATGATCCAGCATCTGTTTCATGTGCTGCTTGTCATATTTGTTTCATATTTTGTTTAAGATCTTCTGCGTGTGGTGATCTTCAGTGACACAGAGTATCACAGGAGCATTTCTTCAATCCTTCCAGCAGATATATTACTCTCAGACAATTGCATGTAACCAATGTGTTATATGTGGTACACTTTTATAAAGAAACTTCTCCCTGTCACCACAGTCGACACTTATTTCATCACCATTTTTCTGTTTTCAGGTTGTGAGCATAAAACACATGATGCTGAGGCCTGTTCTGAGCAGAGTGAATGTGTGAAAGGGGAGTCACAGGAAAGTGCTTCTAAGACAGCTTCAGCAACCCAGGGGACCCCTCTCTGTGGGAGGTGTTTTTCTGTGTTAAAAGATAGTCTGCAGCTGACTGAGGCACAAGCAGCAGAATTTGAACAGAAAGCAGTCTTCAGTGACACATGTGTGAGAGGCTTCTGTTTCAGTGCAAACCCTCACCAGCAACACCGACATGCCAGTGGAGAGAAGCCCTGGAAGGAAGCTGTTGACCAGGCCTCATTTGTGACCAGGTGCAGCTTCTATTTCTCAGGAGTGTCTTCAACCCGTATGGAGGTTGGGGAAGACGTCCCAGATATCTCAGACCTTCTTCAGGCGCAGGCCACTGTCAACACTGAGGAGCCACACAGTCATGAGATTTCAGAGGAATTTCCTGATAGAAAAAGGCATCACCAATGGGATGAAGGTGAAAAGGCTGCTTGCCACAAACAGAACCTTGTTCAACATCAGGGTGTCTGCTCTGGAGTAGTGCATTATGAGTGTAATACATATGAGAAAGTTTTCAGATCTATCTCAAATCTCAATAGACATAAGAGAGTTCACACTGGAGAAAAGTCCTATGAGTGTACTGATTGTGGGAAGCTGTTCAATCACAGGTATTCCCTCACTATACACCACAGAGTTCACAAAGGAGAAAAACCTTACCAGTGCAGTGAATGTGGAAAATCATTTAGTAAGAGTCATCACCTCTTATGCCACAAGAGAGTTCACACTGGGGAAAAGCCATATCAATGTAGTGATTGTGGGAAGTGCTTCAGTCAGAGGTCACACCTCATTGAACACCTCAAAATTCACTCTGGTGAGAGACCATATGAGTGCAATGATTGTGGGAAGTCATTCAGGCATATGTCCCCTCTCACACAGCACCAGAGAGTTCACACTAGAGAAAAGCCATATGAGTGTAGGGAATGTGGGAAATCCTTCAGTCATAGCTATAACCTCCTAAAACACCACAGAGTTCACACTGGAGAAAAGCCATATGAATGTAGTGATTGTGGGAAATCATTCAGGCAGCTCTCCACTCTCAGAGAACACCAGAGAGCTCACACTGGAGAAAAGCCATACGAGTGTAGTGATTGTGGAAAGTCATTCAGGCGCAGCTATACTTTTACACGGCATCAGAGAGTTCATACTGGAGAAAAGCCATATGAGTGTAGTGATTGTGGAAAGTCATTCAGGAAACTCTACAATCTCAGAGAGCATCAGAGAATTCACACTGGTGAAAAGCCATATGAGTGTAGTGATTGTGGGAAGTCATTCAGGAAACTCTACAATCTCAGAGAGCATCAGAGAATTCACACTGGTGAAAAGCCATATGAGTGTAGTGATTGTGGGAAGTCATTCAGGCACATCTACACTTTTACACTGCACCAGAGAGTTCACACTGGAGAAAAGCCTTATGAGTGTAGTGATTGTGGGAATTCATTCAGGCAGCTCTCCAATCTCAGAGCACACAAGAGAGTTCACACTGGAGAAAAGCCATATGAGTGTAGTGATTGTGGGAAGTCTTTCAGGCACAGGATCAGTCTCACAGGGCACCAGAGAATTCACACTGGAGAAAAGCCATATGAGTGTAGTGATTGTGGGAAATCTTTTGGTCAAATATCTTCTTTCACAAAACATAAGCGAATTCACACAGGAAAAAAGCCATATGAGTGTAGTGATTGTGAGAAGTCATTCAGGCAGATCTCCACTCTCAGAAGACACCAGAGAATTCACACTGGAGAAAACCATATGAGTGTAGTAAATGTGGGAAAGCATTTGGGCAAAAATCTGCTTTCACAAGGCATCAGAGAATTCACACGGGAGAACAACCATATGAGTGTAGTGATTGAGGAAAGTCATTCAGTCACACCTGAACTCAGAGAGCACAACTGAAGTCAACTTATATGACGTACTTACACTCAATCTGCATCGTTACCATTCATAGCCACTCTTATTTAAGTCTAAGCATTCATTAGTACATTAAATGACATGCAGGTTTGTTGTATTTGACAATTTCCTGGTGTAAATACTATCGTTATGGTACTTTTTAAACTGTCAAATGATTGCATTGAACACGCACCTGTTTAAATATTCCAGTAGCACATCATTGTATCTTATTTCATAGTCATGGGAGACACTACAGTTAAACTAGATGGAAAGTGCCTCTTCTAGATATAAGTCCAAATGATTCCTGGCCATGTGGCCTCTTTGGTCTTTGAGGACAGTCTGAGGACCGCCATCACTATTTCCTTTAGCTGGAGTCACTAATAGAAATAATAATCTCATGGGTTTGTGGATTCCCTTGTTCCCTCTGTGGAGGTCACCTTAAGGTCGTTCCTCAACAGGTTGGAACGCAACGCTAGAGGATGGATCCTGTAATCATCCCCAGGATGTGTCTTTTGTAAACAGTCATTATATCCGCTGATTCTAATAGCAAGAGTCTTCACTGTTTGGCAACATTCGCTGCTACTGAGGCAAGATTGGTCTTCCCAAGAAATGAGAACTCACATGCATCAGGGAGCACCTTTCTAATGGGTACTATTTGGTGAGCTCTGACATGGAGAGAAAGCTGAGAAACTGTCACATGTGACATACACTCACCTCTAACTGATAACAGTGTGGTGCTATAATAAGCTCACTGTTGTAAATTCAGATTGTATTTTTAATGATATTTTAGAAAATGATTTTATTCTTTTTTCGGGTGGGAGAGAGAAAGAGGCTGGAATAAAGATAAACATAGATATGCTGTCTCCCTCTCACCCCCTACTAGGTATACATTGGGGCATTGCACTGACATGGAATCAAACCAGAGAACTTTCTCTGAGGTCACTGCCTGGGCCAGAGCTTGTTCCTGTATTATTATTATTATTATTACCAATTATTGTATTATTTTCCACACCAAAAACTCTAAGACTTCTTTTGCCACATCTTGTATTTTCCTACTGCCCTGTTTTAATCCATCTTTCTGCCTTTCATGGTCCTACATGCACTCATGGATTTTTCCATTCTTTGCAATAGAATAGTTCATACCATTCATAATTTTATTGGCACTATTTGATGTGTACTTTTAAACAAATGCTGGTTTCCTCCAAGCTACACATTCATTTTGAGATTTAATACAAATGCTTATGTGAAGAGTGGTTGTTTTTTATTGCTGAGTAGTACTGGATACTGTGAATAACCCTTTTATCTGTTGATCTCTGTTGTTTGTTATTTCCAGGTTTTAGTTATTATAAATAAATCTTTTGGGAATATTTTCATTCAATCCCATATGTAGACATACGTTTTACTTATCAAACCATAGAGAGGGTGAATGTCTTACATTTAAGATATGCAGAACTGTGAGCCAAAATGGTCATTCCTTTTGACTAACCTCTGACCCATATTATATAAAAATTCCAATTTTTCTGCTACCCTGAAAGGACATACAATGTGTAACCTTTTCAAACAGTAACCTTAGAAATGCATATAATGTTAAATTGCTTTTGTTTTAATTCCGTCTATTGAGGAATTTTTAATGGTGAGCACTTGTTTTTATCTACTTTGTTTAAATGTCTGCTGAGAATCTTTTGCAAATTGTTTAAATAAATATATTATTTTACCAAAGGAGGACTGTGCAGCATCTAAGACATATGATTAAATATCCATAATTCTTCAGTGACTCAAGTGACTCTTTGCCATATGTAACCATAGGTTTTGCATCCTGAAAGGAAAACTGTTTCATTCAGTTTTAATGATGTGCACAAGTGATTCATCTTATACCATATACTTACATACTTAATCTGCATTGTTAACATTCAGAGCCACACTTATTTAAGTCTAATCAGTCATTAATACATTAAATGGCATGGAGCTTTGTAGTATTTGTCAATTTCCTGTTGTAAACACTCTCATTACGCTTCATTTTAAACTGTCAAAATGAGTGCATTGAACTCAGACCTGATTACATATTTCTGAAGCACATCGTTGTATTTTATTTTCCACAAATGGATATAGAAGCAACAAACATGATTCAGAACATTCTTAATAACACAATAAAATTATTGGGAAATATCAAGCTTTAAATTTGAGTTCAGTTCTGACAAAAGAACATTCCTGGGTTGTGGGCACAAACCCCAGCAAGGGGCTTGCAGCAGGCAGCGGTTCAATGATTCTCTTCATTGATATTTATATCTCTCACCCCTCCCTTTCTCTATTAAAGTGTGTGTGTGTGTGTGTGTGTGTGTGTGTATGTGTGTATATATATATATATATATATATATATATATATATATATATGTTTCAGAGAGTAATTTTTTAAAGGGAGTAAATTAGTATGACTCAGTATGTGTGGGGTCCCAACCATGAATGCTGTGGAAGACACATAAGAATGGCAGAAAATCTCTCTTTGTCCCATATGGAGGTATTTTGCACTGCAGACCAAGGCCTTGAAAAAAAGTCCGCATGACTTTGTCGCTCTAATTTGCAGTCTGGTTCCTCTCTTATTGGTGAGTTTAATGGTCTCCCAGAATAGGAGTCCCTTCTTGGGCCTGTGTGAACAATATGAATTATATTTTCTGCCCACAGTAAGTATTACATAATTCTCAGCAATGTTTAGGCGAAATCCTCCCCATATTATAAAGGATCCATGTGCCATTAAGTATGAAATTTGATAAGCTGCCGAGACCGGTTTGACTCAGTGGATAGACCGTCGGTCTGCAGACTGAAAGGTCCCAGGTTCGATTCCGGTCCAGGGCATGTACCTTGGTTGTGGGCACATCCCCAGTAGGGTGTGTGCAAGAGGCAGCTGGTCAATGTTTCTCTCTCATCAATGTTTCTAACTCTCTTTCCCTCTCTCTTCCTCTCTGTAAAAAATCAATGAAATATATTAAAAAATAGCAATTTCATATGCTGGTGTCATTTGCTGTAAGACTCCGAGGTTTAAATAGATCCACCATTAAAATGGAAACACTCTATCAATAAAGAGTAGAAAAGACTGCAGTAAATTGGAGGGGAAAAATGCCTCTTCTAAACATTTTTTTACAAGTAGCTAAAGGACTGTGGCTTGTGTGCTGTTTGCTTATAGACATTTTCAGGGCCTCCATAACAGTTTTCTGGGGCTGTAGTCATTGGCAGAGAAAATAAACACTAATTTTTTTAGTCCCCTGACCTATCTAGGGTGGTTATCTCAAGGTTTCCTGAACTGGAAAGACCTCAGAGCTGAGAAAGAATAATCCTACAATCAGTCCCAGGTTGTGTGTTTTTGTGATCTGTGAGCATTTCTGTGGATTCCGATGGTAATCATCTTCACTGATTGCCAATATTTGCTTTCCCTGTGGCAAGGCTTGTCCCCCAGGAAATTAGGAGAGAGGTGCTATGGCCCAAATAGGGTTGTTATTTTTATTTTCTAACAAGATAGAGATATCCAGGACTTTATTGGAAATGCGCCTTAAGGCTTTATTAAGTACTAGTAGCCCAGTGCATGAACATTCATACAATGGAGACGGGGATCCCTAAGCCTGGCCTGCCCCCTATCACACTTCTGGAGCCCTCAAGGACTGGAGTCGACCTTGTGATCAGGGAATGGTGATGCCCCATCACACTTCTGCTGCTGCCAGTGCCAACAGTGGAAGCCTCAGCTGTCCCTGGTTACCTGAGCCTCTGGCAGACTTGAGTGGCTGGACAACCACCGTCCAGGCTTAGGCTCCTTGGGCAGACCCTTGGGGACTGAGGACTGCAGGGACTGGGGGAATCCAGAGGCAGGCATATCCCTTATCCATGGGATATATCAGCTAAAAGGTAATAGAGGAAGGTCCCTGGGCTTCTCTGAGCATCTCTCCTGGACCTGCCATCCCTGCTCATCTACTGAGTGTGCATGGTCTCCCTGTAACACTAGGGCCCAGAGGCAGAATGAGCACAGTGCTCTCTGCAGTGGGGAGGGGGAAAATATGAAGGTACCTCATTCAGCACAAGTTCCTGCACAGAATGAATGGAAACCACAGGATCACCATGGCTGTAAATGTCAGCATTTTTACAATCAGCCCCATCGGATGGAGGAATCACCTGGACAATGCACATGAGAAGGCTTGGAGGCTGCGTAGTGACTGCTGTGAATATAAGAAAACATTGACGCTGGAATGCTTGCAGTCCAGTAACCTTCCCAGTCACCTCTCTTAATATGTGGACTTCACACCCACCACAGTGGGGGACCCAGGCAGCAGGGAGTTACCCAGGGTCACACTCAGAAGTGGGTTCTGATTTTTTTGCCAATGACATCTGACCAAATTCCTTTTTTTTGAAGTTCACTCCTATAAATCTTGGGTTTTGGGAAGTTCAGGGCAAAGTCTTGGTGGATGAGCTGAAAGGCAACCAACCATCCAAAAGGATTTCCACAGCCATTGTCTTCCATTCCTTACTCCTCTCCTTTGCCCCTGAGTAGCCCTAAAAGAAGGAGATAGGCCTCCCTCTCTGTCCATCTCTAATAACGCCCAGAAGGAACCTACATGTTGGCTGCTCCTTTATCCTGATTCTAGCAGAACCAGGGTGTTCACGTGCTAGGAACAAGACAGATACCTTCTTTACTCTAATCCACTATAGCTTTTGGGCTGCTCATTACCCACAATAACATCTAGTCTGTCCTAATGGAAATGCATCTCCAATTCTACCCTCTAGGAGGCAGCAGAGCCTAAAATTAGTAGCTACAGCAATGTGGTTAGAGACACATGGGTTTGTCATCTAGCCCTGCCTTTATTAACTCTACAAACAAGCAATTAATTTTGACTCGGAGGTTGGATTCCATCCCCATCAAATATATTGTGAACCCATATCAAAATGCAAAGAGGATTAAATGAAATAATAATATATATAAAGTATTGAATCCAGGCTTGGCACCTGTAGGAAACATTCAGTAACTCTTAGCTCCTTGACATCTCAATGTGTACTGACTACAGATATGCAGACAATATATTGTAGAAAATGTCAATGTGTTGGCCTATATAACCTGTCAAATTTCTTTTTTAAACCTGGATTACATATATTCTCTCATAGTCTGTCTTTTACCTTAACAATGATTTTTTTTCATGTAAAAAAAAAATGAGGTAAGCTGAAAAGGCTCAGTATATTAAGCATAGTTCCATGCACAGAAAGACTGCTGGTTCAGTTCTTATTTGAGGGCACCTGGTGTGGTTATGGGCTGTAGTCCATTAGTGGGTCATGTCCAGGAAGCCACTGTATGTTTCTATCCTTCTTCTCTCTATAAAAGCCAATTTAAAATACCTTTATATATCTTTATCCATTTAGATTTGTAGTCTTTAGGAATCATTGAAATAATACTTTTCACCTGAGGGAGCATTCTAAGAGTCAGGAAATCTGAAATAATGTTTCCAAACAGGAGTTCAGTTTTGTAGACAATATTCCCTGGAATCCTGTGACGATCTCCTAAAACCTAATGTTGTCAGTTCCCAATGTAACTTGGGTGCCCCAGAACAATATTTGAAATGGTCAGTGAGTGATTAGGATTTTAATGCCACATGCAAGGCTAGATTGCTGCAATACCCAAAGGGCCATGCGCTAAGGAGGGCTGGGTTTAGTCAATGAAGCCCAGGAGAGGCGCATTATCCCTGTGCTAATTGGTTTGAGTTTGACTTCCAGAGTCTTTCTCTTGGTGATAAATTTGATCTTTGCAGTGTGTGTTCAAGAAATCAGAAGCTCCAGTGCTACGTCACAAGACATCAGAGGTAGCGTCCCCGCAGTGCTGTTGTCCGTTTGTGGCTGGTTGAGTCACAACAGGCCGTGACTGAGTTCTTTGTGCCTCTAAACTACTTTCTGCTTCCAGAGTTCAACCCGGCCTCACCTCATTCACCCTCCAGCCTTGGGTGTGGGTGCTTGTTCCGGTTCTGCAGTCCAGTTATCACCACCAGAACAGTGAGTTGCTTGAGGGTGCCACATGGTGTGATTGGGTGGGACAAGGTAACGGGCTGAAAAGCCACAGTGTAAGGCCGTGGTGGTGTGACTGAGGAGGGAGGATGAGTGAAATCTCTGTCTTTCTTTCACCTAAAGGCAGCAAAGAAGATGAAGCAAAGTTTTGTGTGAGGAGTTTTGCTTTCATTTGCAGGAACCTGCTGCCATTAATAGAAAATGTCAATGTGTTGGCCTATATATCCTGTCAAATTTCCATTTTAAACCAGTAGGATTACGTATATTCTCTCATAGCCTGCTTTTACTCTTAATAATGTAATATGTTGATGAAAAAAAAAAAAAAAAAAAGACCCAAGCTGAAATGGCTCGGTTTATTCAGCATAGTCCCATGCACAGAAAGATTGCTGGTTCAGTTATTATTTGAGGGCACTTGCTGTGTTTATGGGCTGTAGCCCATTAGGGGGTCATGTAGGAGGAAGCCATTCTATGTTTCTATCCTTTTTCTCTATGTAAAAGTCAATTAAAATATCTTTACATATATTAATCCATTTAGATTGGTAATCTTAAGGAATAATTGAAATAATAATTTTCAAACCAGGGAGCATTGTAAGAGTCATGGAATCTGAAATTATGCTTCCAAACAGGTGTTCAGTTTTGTAGATTACACTCCCTAGAAATCTGTGACAATCTCATAAAACCTAAAGTTCTCAATTCCCGATGTCACTTGGATGCCCCAGAACAATATTCCCAATGGACAGAGAGTGATTGGGATCCTAGAAACACATGCAAGATTAGATTGCTACATTACCCAAAGGGCCATGCGCTAAGGAGGGCTGGGCTTAGTCAATAACGCCCAGGAGAGGCTCATTATTACTGTGCTCATTGGTTTGACTTTGACTTACAGAGTCTTTCTCTTGGTGGTGAATTTGACCTTTGCAGTGTGCTCACAGAATCAGAGGCTCCAGGGCTGGGTCACGTGAAAACAGAGGTAGGGTCCCCACAGTGCAGCTGTCTGTCTATGGCTGGTTGGGTCACAACAGGCTGTGATTGAGTTCTTTGTTCCTCTAAACTACTCTCTGCTTCCAGAGTTCAACCCGGCTTCACCTCATTTACCCTCCAACCTCTGGTGTGGGGGCCTGTCCAGTCCTGAAGTCCAGGTCTCAGCGCCAGAACAGTGAGTTGCTTGAGGGTGTCACATGGTGTGATTGTGTGGGAGAAGGTGACAGGCCGTGGTGGTGTGACTGAGGAGGGAGGATTTGGGAAATCCTGTTCTGTCTTATACCTAACGGCAGCATAGAAGATGAAGCCAAGTTTTGTGTGAGGAGTTTTGCTGTCATTTGCAGGAAGTTGCTGCCATTAATGGCTTGGATCCAAAGAGGGGCATGGTGGGAGTTCGGTTTCTATTCTTTTCTCAAAACTTCTCAGAGGAACATCATACTAGAAGAGTGAAGATAGCAGTTAGGGACAGGATGGAGAAGTTCTGGGAAATCCCTGATGGAATGCAGGCATCACCGGGTCTGGGCTGGCAAGGGCCCTGAGCAGCCTGAGACTATGGGTCCTGGTGGTGGTTTCCCTGCTTTCAACAGGCCTTTACTTTCCCCATATTCCTGCAGATGCAGAATCATTAAAGGGATTGGGTTGTAGAGCTTATTTCAGGACCTCCCTGGCTTGTGACCTCTGAGATAGTTGTGTCCTGGGAATGTGCATCCACTTTTCTATGTCTTTTACCTGGGATCCTTGATGGGACACCAAGCACAGAATTCTAAGTCCAGGACTAGGATTATATGACTGCTCCTTGTTTTGGGCAACCAGTGGAATGGGATGTGAGAAGTTTTTCCAGTCCTGGCTTCCTTTATGTGTAAAGACTTGGAGTGAAGTCTCAGCTCATTCAGGAACCCTGAGGTGCTTCCCCTTTTTTCTTTTATTTATTTTTTATTTTTTTAAAAAATATTTTATTGATTTTGTACAGATAGGAAGGGAGAGAGATTGTTAGAAACATCAATGAGAGAGAGTCATCGATCAGCTGCCTCTTGCACACCCCCTACTGGGGATATGCCCGCAACCAAGGTAAAAGCTCTTGACCGGAATCGAACCTGGGACCCTTCAGTCCCCAAGCTGACGCTCTATCCATTGAGCCAAACTGGTTTTGGCCCCCTTTTTCCTTTTAATTAGGAACTGGAAAATAATGGGACAGGAGTCAGGTCTTCAGTAGCTTTGTAACAATGTGGAAGTCTGTTCTGTAGGTGATGGGAGCAATCAGAGGTTTGGAGCAATGGAGGCAGGATATCTGACCCAGGTGTTATTAGACTCCCTGTGGCTGCAGCAGGTAGAACCATATAGATGGTATGGAGGCGTTAGAATGACTAGGATGTGTGCTTCTTTGATTGTCCTTGTTAGTGTCATAGTAATTGGCCACTGGGGGTAGCTGTGCAGTTGCAATAAGCTTTAGATTCTGGATTGGTGCTTTAGGTGTGGCCACCAGGATTTTCTAATTTGGAGGTTGAGAGAGAGGTAAGAGTCAAAGATTGCATTTGGCAACTGGTGGTATGGAAGGGCTATCAACTGAGATGCAGATATTCATAGTAGAAACTAATGATCACTGGGGATACTAAAACATTTATATTTTACCTGTTAGGTTTGTGATATTTCAGGAAGCAGTTCATGAGGGACTGGCACTCTGAGGCACAGTTTAAAGATGAAAATTTCTTTAAAATGGAGACAGAGTGTAGGGACTAGGGAAGTGTTGTAGATCACCTTTTTTTTTTTTTTTGTCTTTTTAATCAGAAACAGAAGAGCAATCAAAGAAGATGAGACAGCAGCGGTTACATATTTACTTATTAAACATATAACAGGATATTGTTGAGAGTTTGAGCCTGGGTTGTTTTCGTCATTCTGCTTGATTTGCTTAGGGTATGAGTGGTCATCAGTGAGACTCACAGGGAATGGGGTAGAAGGCCATGTACTATGGGACGTGTGTAATGAATGCTGTGACTGGTTAATGGAGATCAGGTGCAGCGCTATTTGAGGTGGCATCAGGAAATGAGACCTGATGAGTTTCCCAACATATGAGGTTGAAAGAAAACACAATCAGGGAGACAAGCCTTCATAGCAGGAGTGAATGCTGCCTCATTGAGTGTGAACTCTCAGAGTTGGTTTAGAACTTATTCATGGTTAAATTTGTCAAGCAGTATTTATACCACAAATGCTGACCAATGAGTAGGGAGTGAAGGAGATGACTTTGGGGGCTGTGGGTGTAGGAGTGCAGGTGTGAGACAGGTGTGGAAGGAAGAAAGATGTGCCCTTGGAGAGAGCATGTGCATTCAAGGCTGCAGAGCCATGGCATTTCAATAAGATGGCATGAAGGTTGAGTCCATTACCTGCTGATACTATAGAGTGGTGAATTTTAAGGTTAATTCAAGAAAAGAATGTGCATTCTGGTGGTACATCCCTGGTGGAAAGCTTAGGTGAAATATGTGTGTCCACTGTCCTTTTGTTGTTGAGGGTTGTTACAGTGATCAAAATGAATGAGATAGCCGAGATCGGTTTGGCTCAGTGGATAGAGCGTCGGCTTGGGGACTGAAAGGTCCCAGGTTCGATTCCGGTCAAGGGCATGTACCTTGGTTTCGGGCACATCCCCAGTGGGGGGTCTGCAAGAGGCAGCTGATCAATGACTCTCTCTCATCGATGTTTCTAACACTCTATCTCTCTCCCTTCATCTCTGTACAAAATCAATAAAATTAATTTTTTTTTTTAAAAAAAGGAATGAGATAGCATACATCACCATCCTTTGGGTTTGAATATCTCCACTGGCTTTGGAAGACAGAATGGTAAGAGAAATATGTTACAAAGGTTGTGGTTTCAAATTTCAAAAAAGAAGATGATTAGGAAATAAACTGTGCTCATCAATGCATACTTGTGTGACATTTGACTTTGTGCCTCTGGAAATTAAGCTGTGTGAGAGAAGTGTGGTTCAATAAATTACGACCAAGAGGCAGTGCAAAATAATGGCTGCAGCACCCTGGGATTGGGTTCAATGGATTAAAGTTTGATGCCATAATTATTGGGGTCTTAAAATAGGAATTAAGGAGACAACAGAGCATTGCCTGATAAGCATCATGTCAAATCTTCACACTCTCAGTATGGACATCATCTCTCCCTACCCTGTGTTCATTACACACACTGTATTGAAAAGGGGAAGTGAGGCCTGCATGTGAGTCTCAGAGCGAAGGTATGCTTCATAGGATCATCTACCCTTCTTGTTGTGGGAAGACACCATATCAGTAGGAATATAAGGAGAGAGGGACTTTGGTGGCACCAAGTCTTAGGTCCTCTTCACATGTGGGGAGTTGTGGGAGGATATGCATGTTGGGGAGGATGAACATAAAATCATAGCAGAGAAACTGGTCATGGACTGAACTTTCCCCATTATGATAGGTATGAACTTTGAGGACGTGGCCATCACCTTCTCTCAGGAGGAGTGGGAGCTCCTTGATGAGGCTCAGAGACTTTTGTACCACAAGATGATGCTGGAAGTTTTTGCTCTTGTATCATCTGTAGGTGAGACCTTCACAATTCTTTTAGTGTCCTGTGGTGATGTCCTTTCTTTCTTAATTCTCTAAATGTAAGCTTTCTCTCTCCCAGTCCTAGACCATCGGCTCTTCTATTTTATCCCATTGTCCTGTCAAATGTGCTGTGATGAGGTGGCTGAGTCATTAGGAAAGACCTGAGCAAAGGACTTCATGAAAATCCCTCACACCCATAAGGTCAAATAGTACAGGAGTGTCTGGGAGTCAGGATTGTTCCAAAAAGATTAATGGGACTAGGCTTGTATTTGGTCTTTTGGGCAGGTGTGTATGACCATTCGTTCAGTTAAAGGCTCTTTGTGACTGACTATGCCAGGTTATGGTCTTTACTTGCATGAACCATGGGCGGTTCTTGAATGACCTCCTTCCATTGTGTGCAATGTTCTGTTTCCTGAATACTATTGCATGCTGTGTTGCTCTGGGCAGGTGCTTCCTATTCACATCTATTGTCTTTAAATAAAACTCAGAATATCTGTGTTTTATGAGCTAGTACAATAGAAGGTACAAAGATAATCCTGGTGTTTTCACAGCTTTAACATGAAGGATGATCTAAAAGGTTCTCTCTTGATTTGCATCTCATGGGTTTATGACATACAGGTGGTGTTTACATCATACCAGAAACCTACTCATGATCAACAGAGTTTAGGTTGCTGTGCCACTGGAAACAGCTGATTTATCTTTTCTTTGACATGCTTGATATTTCTGATTTATCTTTTAATCTGTGACTTCCTGGTTTCTGGCTACCTTCAACGTTTTACCCTTTTCCCATCATCTGCTCTTCTGACCTGCTCTATCTGCAGTATTTTCTAATAATGACCCGCATATTTGTTTTGAGATAGACATAGGTGCCTCACTAGATCTTGACACAAGCTTCTAGTTTCTTGAATTTTTCTTGGAATAAGATGAAAGCAACATTCTTCACAGTTTGATCCTATCACCAGTAGACGAGTCATGTTGAACATTGTTAGCAAAAGAATAAGCAGATGATCCAGCTTCCGTTTAATTTTGTGCTTTATATATTTGTTTCATATTCTGTTTGATATCTTCCTGTGTATGGTTATCTTAAGTGGCACAAAGCATCGTAGCAGCATTTTTTCCAAAGATTTCTACAGATATGTTACTGTCAGACAATTGCAAATAACCAATGTGCTATGTGTGATACACGTTTATAAAGTAGCTTTTTCTGGACAACACAGTCGAGATTTATTTTATCACCGTTTTTCTGTTTTCAGGTTGTGAGCATAAAACATATGATACAAAGACCTGTTCTGAACAGACTGAATGTGTGCAGGGGGAGTCACAGGATAGTGTTCTAAGACAGCTTTAGCAACTCAGAGGACCCCTCTCTTTGAGATGTGTTTCTCTGTGTTAAAAGATAGTCTGCACCTGACTGAGTCACAAGCAGCAGACTTTGAGCAGAAAGCATTCTTCAGTGATGCATGTGTGAGAGACTTTTGTTTCAGTGCAAACCCTCACCAGCAACATAGAGATGCCAGTGGAGAGAAGCCCTGGAAGGAAGCTGTGGACCAGGCCTCATTTGTGACCAGGTGCAGCTTCTATTTATCAGTGGTGTCTTCAACCAGTATGGAAGTTGGGAAGGATTTCCCAGACATCTCAGAGCTTCTTCAGGCCGAGGCCACTGTCAACACTGAGGAGCCACACAATCGTGAGATTTCAGAGGAATTTCCTGATAGAAAAAGGCATCATCCATGGGATGGATGTGAAAAAGCTACCTGCCACAAACAGAACCTTGTTCAACATCAGGGTGTCTGCTCTGGAGAAGTGCATTATGAGTGTAATACATGTGGGAAAGTTTTCAGTTCTATCTCAAATCTCAATAGACATAAGAGAGTTCACACTGGAGAAAAGTCCTATGAGTGTACTGATTGTGGGAAGCTGTTCAATTACAGGTCTTCCCTCTCTAAACACTACAGAGTTCACACAGGAGAAAAACCTTACCAATGCAGTGAATGTGGAAAATCATTTAGTCAGAGTTCTAACTTCTTATGCCACAAGAAAGTTCACACTGGGGAAAAGCCATATCAATGTAGTGATTGTGGGAAGTGCTTTGGTCAAAGGTCTAAACTCATTGAACACCTCAGAATTCACACAGGTGAGAGACCATATGTGTGTAGTGATTGTGGGAAGTCATTCAGGCACATGTTCACTCTCACACAGCACCAGAGAGTTCACACTGGAGAAAAGCCTTATGAGTGTAGTGATTGTGGAAAGTCATTCAGGCAGCTCCGCAATCTCAGAGAACATCAGAAAGTTCACACTGGAGAAAAGCCATATGAGTGTAGTGATTGTGGGAAGTCTTTCAGGCACATGTTCACTCTCAAACAGCACCAGAGACTTCACACAGGAGAAAAGCCATATGAGTGTAGTGATTGTGGGAAGTCATTCAGGCAGATCTCCTCTCTCAGAGAACATCAGAAAGTTCACACTGGAGAAAAGCCTTATGAGTGTAGTGAATGTGGGAAATCATTTAGGAAAAAATGTACTTTCACAAAACATCAGAAAATTCACACTTATTGAGAAAAGCCATGTGAGTGTTTTAAATGTGGGAAATCATTTAGGCAAAATCTGCTTTCACAAGGCATCACAGAATTTACACTGGAGAACAACTGTATGAGTGTAGTAATTAAGAAAAGTAAATCAGTCACACCTGCACAGTCAGGGAGAACAACTGAAGTCAACTTATATGATGTACTTACACTCTTAATTTCATCATTAATATTCAGAGCCACTCTTATTTAAGTCTAAGCATTCATTAATTTATTAAGTGATATGTAGGTTTTAGTATTAGACAATTTCCTTGTGTAAATACTCTTGTTATGGTTCTTTTTAAACTGTCAAATGATTGCATTGGATATGGACCTGATTAGATATTTTAGTAGCACTGTTGGAAGTTCAGATTATATTTTAAAAAAATATTTTAGAAAATGATTTTATTCTTTTTTCAGGTGGGAGAGAAAAAGAGGCTGGAAGAAAGAGATTAACATAGATTTGCTGTCTCATTGCCCCCTACTGGGGTTACATTGGGGGATGTGCACTGACCTGGAATCAAACTAGAGAACTTTCTCTGAAAGGGATGACACCTAACCAACTTAGGACACTGGTTGGACCACACTTTGTTCCTTTATTATTATTATTAATGATCATATTATTTTCCATACACACAACTCTAAACCTTCTTTTGCCACATCTTGTATTTTCCGACTGCCCTGTTGTAATCCCTCTTACTGCCTTTCTTAGCCCTACATGCACTCATGGATTTTTCCATTATTTACATCACAATAGTTCATACTGTTTATAATTTTATTGGCGCTCTTTTATGTGTACTTTTTAAGAAATTCTGGTTTCCTCCATGCTACACAGTCATTTCGAGATTCCATACAAATGCTTATGTGAAGAGTGATTTTTTTAAAAATTGCTGAGTAATACTGGATTCTGTGAATAACATTATGTTTGTAATTTCTAGATTTCAGGTATTATAAGTAAATTTTTTGGGAATGTTTTCATTCAATTTTCTATATAGACATATGTTTTACTAATCAAACAGTTGTGTAGGTGAATGTTTTATATTTAAGACACAAGGAACTGTGAGCCAAAATGTTCATTCTCTTTGCCTTTCCCCTAACCCATATTATATAAAATTCCAATATTTCTGCTATCCTGCAAGGCTATACAATGGTTAACCTTTTGAAATAGTAACCCTGGACATGCATAGAATGTTAACTTGCTTTTGTTTTAATTCAATCTACTGAATACTTGTTTATGTTGAACATTTGTTTTTATCTGCTTTGTTTAAATGTCGGCTGAGAATCTTTTGCAAAATGTTAAATAAATGTATTATTTTACCCAAAGTAGGACTGTGTAGCATCTAAGACATATTCTTAGGTATCCCTAATTCATCAGTGACTCAAGTGACCCTTTGCCATAAGGAATCATAGGTTTTGCATTCTGACAGGAAATTTGTTTCATTCACTTTCAATGCTGTACACAACTGAAGTAAACTTATAAGATATACTTACCTATTTAATATGCATTGTTAACATTCAGAGCCACTCTTATTTAAGTATGAACATTCATTACTACATTAAGTGGCATGTAGGTTTGTAGTATGCCATTTGTAGTCAATTTATAGTCAATTTCCTGGTGTAAACACTCTAATTACGGTTCATTTTAAACTGTCAAAATGAGTGCATTGAACTCGGACATGATTACATATTTCTGAAGCACATCGTTGTATTTTATTTCCCACAAATGGATACAGAAGCAAAAACATTATTCAGAACATTCTTAATAACACAGTAAAATTATTGGGAAATATCAAGCTTTAAATTGGGTTCAGTTCTGGTAAAGCGCACATGCCTGGGTTGGGGGCACGAACCCCAGCAAGAGGCTTGCAAGGTGCAGCGGTTGAGTGATTCTATTCATTGATATTTATATCTCTCACTCCTCCCTTTCTCTATGAAAGTGTGTGTGTGTGTGTGTGTGTGTGTGTGTGTGTGTGTGTGTGTGTCTTTTTTTCAGAGAGTAATTTTTTAAAGAGAGTAAATTAGTATGACTCAGAATTTGTGGGGTCCAAATCATGCATGCTGTGAAAGGCACATAAGAATGGCAGAACACCAAACTTTATACCATATTGGGTTATTTTGCATTGCTGACCAAGGCCTTGAAAAAAGTCCTCTTGACTTTGTGATTCTAATTCGCAGTCTGGTTCCTTTCTTATTGGTGAGTTTAATGGTCTCCCAGAATAGGAGTCCTTTGTTGGGCATATGTGTACAATATGAATTATATTCTCTGCTCACAGTAATGTTTAGGGGAACTCCTCCCCATATTATAAAGGAGCCATGAGCCATTAAGTAAGAAATTTCATATGCTGCCAAGACCTGTTTGGCTCAGTGGGTAGAGCGTTGACCTGCAGATTGAAAGGTCTCAGGTAGATTCTGGTCAAGAGCATGTACCTTGGTTGTGGGCACATCCCCAGTAGGGTGTGTGCAAGAGGCAGCTCATCGATGTTTCTCTCTCATCGATGTTTCTGTCTCTCTATCCCTCTCTCTTCCTCTCTGTAAAAAGAAATTTCATATGCTGGCGTCATTTGCTGTAAGACTCCGAGGTTTAAATGGAACCACCATTAACATAGAAACACTGTATTCATAGAGAGTATGAAAAACTGCTTTAAATTGGAGGGGAAAATGCCTCTTCTAAACATTTTTTTCCAAATGGTCAAAGGTCTGTGCCTTGTGTGATGTTTGTTTATAGACATTATCAGGGCCTCCATAACTGTTTTCTGTGGCTGAAGTCATTGGCAGAGAAGATAAATACTAATTTTTTTACTCCAATGTCCTATCTAAGGTAGTTATCTCAAGGTTTCCTCAACTGGAAAGACCTCAGAGCTGAGGAACAATAATCCTATAATCAATCCTAGGTTGTATTTTTTTTGTGTTCTCTCAACATTCCTTTGGATTCCAATGGTAATCATCTTCACTGATTGCCAATATTTGCTTCCCCTGAGGCAAGGCTTGTCCTCTTCGGAAATTCGTAGAGAGATGCTATGTCCCAAAAAGGATTGGGATTTAATTTTCTAACAAGATAGAGATATCCACCAAAACCAGTTTGGCTCTGTGGTAGAGCATTGGTCTGCAGACTGAAAGGTCCCAGGTTCGATTCTGGTCAAGGGTATGTACCTTGGTTGCGGGCACATCCCCGGTAGGGGGTGTGCAAGAGGCAGCTGGTCGGTGTTTCTCTCTCATCAATGTTTCTAGCTCTCTATCTCTCTCCATTCATCTCTGTAAAAAAGTCAATAAAAAAATAAAAATAGAAATAGCTGGGACTGGTTTGGCTCAGTGGTAGAGCGTTGGTCTGCGGACTGAAAGGTCCCAGTTTTGATTCCAGTCAAGGGCATGTACCTTGGTTGCGGGCACATCCCCAGTAGGGGGTGTGCAGGAGGCGGCTGTTCGATATTTCTATCTCATTGACGTTTCTAACTCTCTGTCCCTCTCAATTCCTCCCTGTGTAAAATCAATAAAATATATTAAAAAAGAATATTTAAAAAAATAAAAATAAAAAAAGATAGAGATAGCCAGTTCTTTGTTGCAGATGCTCCTTAAGGTTTTATTAAGTGCTAGAGGCCTGGAGCATGAAAATTCATGCATTGGATGGGGGGATCCCTCAGCCCAGCCTTTACCCTCTCACACTCCAGGAGCCCTCAGGGGCTCGAGGCCATCTGTGATCAAGGAAAGATGATGTCTCATCAAACCTCTGCTGCTGCCAGTACCAACAGTGGAAGCCTAGGCCAGCCCGGGTTACCTGATCCTCGGGCAGACTTGAGTGGCTGGACAGACACCACCCGAGGTTCAGGCACCATAGCCAGACGCTTGGCAACAAGGGGACTGAGGGGACAGAGGTATTCCAGAGGCGGGCATATGCCTTACCCATGGGTTATATCAGCTAAAAGGTAATAGAGGAAGGTACCTGGGTTTCTCTGAGCATCACTCCTGGACCTGCCTTCTCTGCTCATCTACTGAGTGTGCATGGTCTCCCTGTAACACCAGGGCCCGGAGGCAGAATGGGCCCAGTGCTCTCTGCAGTGGGGATGGGGAAAATATGAAGGGAGCTCACTCAGCACAGTTTCCTGCACAGAATGAACAGAAACCACAGGATCACCATGGGTGTGAATGTCAGCGTTTTTCCAATCAGCACCACCTGATGAAGCACTCGGCTGGGCAATGCGCATGAGAAGGAAGCATGGAGGCAGGATAGTGACTCCTGTAAATATAAGAGAACATGTACGCTGGAATGCTTGCAGTCCAGTAACCTTCCCAGTCACCTCTCTTAATATATGGACTTCACACCCAGCACAGTGGGGGACCTGGGCAGCAGGGAGTTACCAAGGATCACACTCAGAAGTGGGTTCTGATTTTGGTGCCAATGATATCAGACCAAACTCCTTTTTTTTGAAGTTCACTCCTATAAATCTTGGGTTTGGGGAAGCTCAGGGAAAAAGTCTAGGTGGATGAGGAGAAATGCAACCAACCATCCTAAAGGATTTCCACTGCCATTGTCTATCAGGCCTTACCCCTCTCCTTTGCCCCTGAGCAGCCCTAAAAGAGGTTGGCACCGTGTGGTCTCCTTTGGAATGGAGTCCATCAAGTAGGTCAGGCTCTACTATTGACCGTCAGGTTGGATGCAGCCAGTGATAGGCTTTGACCAATGAAATGTGTAAGTCCAGCCTGTCACCTTAACAGAAGAGTCTGGAAACAGGGAAATGGGCCACACTCTCTGTCCATCTCTGATAACACCCACCAGGAACCTACATCTTGGCTGCTCCTTTATCCTGATTCCAGCAGTACCAGGTGTTCATGTGCTATGAACAAGAAAGAAAACTTCTTTATTCTAAGCCACTAAAGCTTTTGGGCTGTTCATTACGCACAATAACATCTAGCCAAATGGAAATGCATCGCTGAATCTATCTTCTAGGAGGCAGCAGAGCCTAAAATTAGAAGCCAAAGCAAGGTGGTTAGAGACACATGGGTTTGTCTTCCAGCCCTTCCTTTATTAACTCTACAAACAAGCAATTTATATTGACACTCTGAGCTTGGATTCCCTCCCCATCAAATAGATTGTGAAACCATCTCTGATTGCAAAGAGGATTAAATGAAATAATAATGCATGTAAAGCATTGAATCCGGGCTTGGCATCTCTAGTAAACATTCAGTAACTCTTAGCTCCTTAACATCTCAATGTGTACTGAATACAGACATGCAGACAATATAGAAAATGTCAATGTGTTTGCCTATATATCCTGTCAAATTTCATTTTAAAACCTGAATTAGGGGGCGGAGCTTGAAGATGGCGACCTAACAGTCGGACTTGTTCTGACTCTGGTCCCAGAACAGATAAAAGTAACATCTGAGTTGCTCAGGGAGGGTTGATTGGCAGCTGAGGGGCAGCAGAGGTTTCAAGGAAGCTAGGCAGCGATCCGCTGGACAGGATTTCCAGCCGGTGGCCAACACTGCCACAGCGGCGGCCGCGGCGGCTGCGGCGGCGGCAGAAGCAGCGGCGGCGGTGCTGTGAGAAAGGAGTGGCTTCTCTGAGGCCTGGAAAGCCCACTGCGGAGAGGTCCATCCAGTAGCTGAGACGCCCGAGTTGGCGCTGGCGCGTGGATTCAAAGGAGTTCTTCGGTCACCCACGGAAAGGTCAGAATTTGCGGGGAAAGCCTGAGAGATCGCGGTCCCGCGGTGCCGGCAGCCACAGTAGCCGGGGAGTTCCGGCCCTGCCTCCATGCAGCGCCCGCAAAGCTGAGCCCTAAGAAGGCTGCAGTGACATCTAGTGCTGGGTTTGGCATAAGCTTCCCCAGAAGCGGGAATTTTTTTTTTTTTTTTTTTTTTTTTTTTTTTTTTTTAAAAAGCCAGGGGACACGGGACAGAGTGTTAAGAATCGCGGCTGTCCCGCCAAGGGCGGAACATCTGGACACCTCGGCGCCTGATCCCCTTCACCCCCTAGCTTCGGAATACTAGGGAAGATCAGCCTAGTTGGGCATATCCGGGGAATTTGCAGGGAGAAAGTGCCTCCCTGGAAACAAGGGATCGGAGCCAGAAGAGATAGTCTGGGAGCCAGCTGGCACCCTGCCAGCTAGAGCCATAGAGAAAGAAGGCCGGAGCAACCAAAAAGACTGGGAGGTCAAACCGGAAACACTGACACCTAAGAGCTGAATTACAAACTGCCCTTCTTTTTTTTTTTTTTTTTTTTTTTTTTTTTTTTTTTTTTCTCTTTTTTTTTTCCTTTCTTTTCTTTTGTCTTTTAATTAATCAAAAATAAATGGAAACAAATATCTAAGATATAGTCTACTAAAAATTAAGGACTACCTTACAAAACTGAGGTGCAGTGGAAAGCTGGGAACTGCAAGACTGTCTGGTCCGAGAATCAGAAGTGCCAAATACATTAACTGAGGAAGTGAGTGACCAGTACTGGTCATTTTTATGCTAATTTTGCTATACTTTATTTTATTTTCATTTTTTACATCTTTTATTTAATTTTCATTTTTCATATCTTTTACTTAAGAAAAATTTTTTTTTCTTTTTTCCTTACTTGATTTTACCTTTTCAATTACTACATTTTTCAATCTCTATCACTATTACTACTGCTATTTTGCAATTTTTTTAAAAAAAATTTTTATTTATTTTTTTTTCTTTCTTTCTTTTCTTTTTTTTCTCTCTCTAGTACCATTTTATTTTTTCTTTATTTTACATTGGGAGTAACCTTCATTCTATTTTAATCTCTACTATAGCATCATTCAACCCTATCTCAACTCAACCTTTACACTATCACTCTCTTACTAAACTTTACCCTTTAGTCTACAGTTTATCCTATCCCTTTCCGGCTTTAGTTTTTCCTCTATTCTCTCTCTATACCCCCTGCTAAAGCTCTCACTATACTTATAGACCTAAGTTCCAACCCCTGATCCAAGTGTATAAATACCAATCTCTGCACTATATTAACTAGTTAAAAAAAAAAAATCCATTCTCCCCTCTATCCTTTTCGCATTGTATGTGTGAAGGTTGATTATTGTGAATTTTTATGCCTTTTAGTGAAATTGTTATGCTTATTCCTATATTGTTATTGTTGCTTTGTATTTTTTTTTTAAATCCTCTGTTTTTGTTTGATTATTTTACTTCTGTATATCATAGCCTTACTTAATAATAGTGGATATTGTAGTTTGTATTAATCTCCAAGTATTGTTACTGGCATTGGCTGGGTCCAGAGGTTTTTCTATGGCAATTTTCTCCACATATATATAGTTTGTTTCCCATTTCTCTTTTAGTTTGCTTCTTCTCTCTCTTTCTCTCTCTCTCTCTCCCTCTTCTTTTTTTCCCTGTTTTCCAACTTCATTTTGTCATTACTTTTTTCTTCTTCTTCTTTTTCTATCTCTTTATCCCTCTTTTTTTTTAATTTACTTAATTTTTTTTTTAATTTTAATTTTATTTTTTTTTTAATTTTTCTTTATTTTATTTTTACCTTTATTCCTTCTCTCCTATCCCCTAAGTTGCCTTTCTCTAGTGGTCACCTTTATTAGAGGTTATTAATATTGTAAATACATTCCTGTTAAGTGCCGCTTGTGTTGTACCTGGTAGTGTTGTATTTTGTACCTCAAAATCAACGCAGGAGAAGGAATACCACATAACCAGACATCCTGAAAAGAGAGGCCATGGGGAGACAAAAACATAGTCCGCACTTGAAAGAAAAGCAGGCATCACCAGAAAAGGAAGTAAACGAGCCAGAGGTAAGCAGCCTGCCAGAGCAAGAATTCAGAGTAATGATCATAGCATGGCTAAAAAGAATGGAAGAGAAATTTGACAAAAGCCAAGGAGAAATGAGAAAGAACCATGAGGAAATGAAGGAGAGCCATGAGGAACTGAAGAAGAACCAAGAAGAAATGAAAAGTGACATCGCTACCATGAAGAACTCAATAGAAAGCATCAAGAGTAGACTAGATGAAGCAGAGGACCGCATCAGTGAGCTAGAAGATAAGATGGAAAAAAATACCCAAGTAGAGCAACTTCTAGAAAAAAAGATTAAAAAGCAGGAGGAGAGCCTACGGGAGCTTTGGGACAAAACAAAACAAAATAATATTCGAATAATAGGGGTTCCAGAAGGAAAGGAAACTGAGGTAGACATGGAAAAAGTATTTCAAGAAATAATGACAGAAAACTTTCCTGAAATAGAAAAGAAAAAACCCACACAAATCCAAGATGCCCACAGAGTCCCAAGCAAAATGAATCCCAGAAGACAGACTCCAAGGCACATTATAATTAAATTGGCAAACAACAACGACAAAGTAAGAATCTTAAAAGCAGCCAGAGAGAGACAGAAAGTTACATACAAAGGAACCCCCATCAGACTAGCAACTGATTTCTCAACAGAAACTTATCAGGCCAGAAGGGAATGGGATGAAATATACAAAGTCATGCAAAGGAAGGGTCTGAATCCAAGAATACTGTACCCAGCAAGGCTATCAATCAAAATTGAAGGGGAAATCAGGAGCTTCACAGACAAAAAAAGACTGAAGGAATTTATCTCCACCAAACCAGCAATGCAAGAAATGCTAAAGGGTCTACTGTAAAAATAAAGAAATAAGAAGTGAAGAAGGAACACGGGTATAGAATAAAAATGGCGTCAAATGAGTACCTATCAATAATAACCTTAAATGTAAATGGATTAAATGCTCCAATCAAAAGACATAGGGTAACAGATTGGATAAGAAAACAAGACCCATACATCTGTTGTCTACAAGAAACCCACCTCAGAAAAAGAGATGCACACAGACTGAGGGTGAAGGGATGGAAAAAAGTTTTCCAGGCAAATGGAAATGAAAAAAAAGCTGGGGTAGCAATACTTATATCTGACAAATTAGATCTCAGAGTGAAGGACATAACAAGAGATAATGAAGGCCACTTCATAATACTAAAGGGAACAATCCAACAAGAAGAAATAACCCTGGTAAATATATATGCACCCAATACAGGAGCAACCAAATACATTAAAAAACTGCTAGAGGACATTAAGGGAGAGATTAATAGCAATACAATCATAGTAGGAGATTTTAATACCCCACTGTCACCCTTCGACAAATCATCTAAACAAAAAATCAGCAAAGAAATATCAATCCTAAATGACTCACTAGACCAGATGGAATTAATTGACATCTTCAGGACACTCCACCCCAAAGCCACAGAATATACATTCTTCTCAAGTGCACATGGGACATTCTCAAAGATAGACCACATTTTGGGACATAGGCAAAGTCTCTTCAAATTCAAGAAGATAGAAATCATATCAAGTATCTTCTCAGACCATAATGGCATAAAACTGGAAATTAACTACAATAAAAATAATCCAAAGAAATCAAACACATGGAGACTAAACAGCTTGCTATTAAACAAGGACTGGGTTACCAGAGAAATCAAGGAAGAAATTAAAAACATCCTGGAAACAAATGACAATGAAAGCACAACAATCCAAAATCTTTGGGACACAGCAAAAGCAGTTTTGAGAGGGAAGTTCATATCCTTACAAGCCTATTGCAAAAAACTAGAAAAAATAGTAACAGATGATCTAACTCTACAACTCAAAGAGTTAGAAAAGGAGCAACAAGAAAAACCCAGTGTAAGCAGAAGGAAGGAAATAACAAAAATCAGAGCAGAGATAAACGACATAGAGACCAAAAAAACAATACATAAGATCAACAAAACCAAGAGCTGGTTCTTTGAAAGAATAAACAAGATAGATGGACCTCTAGCCAGGCTAACCAAGAAACAAAGAGAGAGGACCCAAATAAACAAAATCAGAAATGAAAGAGGTGAAATAACAACAGACCCCACCGAAATACAACGGATTGTTACAAAATACTACGAACAACTCTATTCCAACAAACTGAACAACCTGGTGGAAATGGACATATTCCTAGAAAAATACAAACTTCCAAAACTCAATCAGGAAGAATCTAAAAATCTCAATAGACCAGTGACTTGGGAAGAAATTGAAACAGTCATCAAAAAGCTTCCAGCAAACAAAAGCCCAGGGCCAGATGGCTTCACAGGAGAGTTTTACCAAACATTCAAGGAAGAACTAAAACCTATCCTCCTCAGACTATTCCAAAAAATTCAAGAGGAAGGAACACTTCCAAACTCCTTCTATGAAGCCAGCATCACCCTAATACCAAAACCCGATAAAGACAACTCAATGAAAGAGAATTACAGGCCAATATCCCTCATGAACATAGATGCCAAAATCCTCAACAAAATTCTAGCAAATCGGCTCCAGCAGAGCATCACAAAGATCATACACCATGACCAAGTAGGATTTATACCAGGAATGCAAGGTTGGTACAATATCCGCAAATCAATAAACGTGATACATCACATAAACAAGTTGAAAGATAAAAATCATATAGTCATATCAATTGATGCAGAAAAAGCATTTGATAAAATCCAACACCCTTTCCTGATAAAAACTCTTAACAAGGTGGGAGTACAAGGATCATACCTCAACGTAAGAAAAGCTATATATGATAAACCCACAGCAAACATCATACTCAATGGGCAAAAACTAAAACCATTCCCTCTAAGAACAGGAACAAGACAGGGATGCCCACTATCGCCACTCCTCTTTGACATAGTACTGGAAGTACTAGCCATTGCAATTAGACAAGAGGAGGAAATAAAAGGCATCCAAATTGGAAAAGAAGAAGTAAAGTTATCCTTATTTGCAGACGACATGATATTGTATATAAAAAACCCAAAAGACTCCATTAAAAAACTAATTGGCTTAATAAATGAATTTGGCAATGTAGCAGGATACAAAATTAACACCAAGAAATCTATGGCATTTCTATACACCAACAGTGAGTTTATAGAAACAGAGACTAAAAAAGCAATTCCATTTACGATCGCACCAAAAAAATTAAGATACCTAGGAATAAACTTAACTAAGGAAGTAAAGGACCTATTTGCGGAAAACTACACGACACTGAAAAAAGAAATAGAGGAAGATGTAAACAGATGGAAGAACATACCATGTTCATGGATTGGTAGAATCAACATCATCAAAATGTCCATACTTCCTAAAGCAATCTATAAGTTCAATGCACTCCCCATTAAAATACCAACGGCATATTTCACTGACCTAGAAAGAACTCTCCAAAAGTTCATTTGGAATAATAAAAGACCCCGAATAGCCACAGCAATCCTGAGAAAGAAGAGTAAAGTAGGAGGTATCTCAATACCAGACTTCAAACTGTATTAAAAAGCCACTGTTCTCAAAACAGCCTGGTACTGGCACAAAAACAGACATATAGATCAATGGAATCAAATCGAGAACCCAGATATCAACCCAAATCACTATGCTCAATTAATATTTGACAAAGGAGGCACTAATATACAATGGAGTCAAGACAGTCTCTTCAATAAATGGTGTTGGGAAAATTGGACAGATACATGCAAAAGAATGAAACTAGATCACCAACTTACACCATACACAAAAATAAACTCAAAATGGATACAGGACTTAAACATCAGACGGGAAACCATAAAAATACTTGAAGCATCCACAGGCAACAAAATCTCAGACGTATGCCAAAAAAACTTCTTCACTGATACTACCCCTAGTGCAATGGAAGCTAAAGAGAAAATAAACAAATGGGACTACATCAAAATAAAAAGCTTTTTTACAGCAAAAGAAACCATCAACAAAACAACAAGAAAGCCCACTGTGTGGGAGAACATATTTGCAAATGTTACCACTGATAAAGGTTTAATCTCCAACATCTACAAACAGCTTATACAACTAAATAAAAGGAAGATGAATGATCCAATTAAAAAATGGGCAATGGACCTAAATAGAATATTTTCAAAAGAAGACAGAAGGAAGGCCAAAAAGCACATGAAAACATGCTCAAAGTCACTAATTATCCGAGAGATGCAAATCAAAACAACAATGCGGTACCATCTCACACCTGTCAGAATGGCCAACATCAACAAATCAACAAACGACAAGTGTTGGCGAGGTTGCGGAGAAAAAGGAACCCTCGCGCACTGCTGGTGGGAATGTAGACTGGTGCAACCACTGTGGAGAACAGTGTGGAGTTTCCTCAAAAAACTGAAAATGGAACTCCCATTTGACCCAGTAATCCCACTTCTAGGAATATATCCCAAGAAACTTGAAACACCAATCAGAAAGGATATATGCACCCCTATGTTCATAGCAGCACAATCTACAATAGCCAGAATTTGGAAACAGCCTAAGTGTCCGTCAGCAGATGATTGGATCCAAAAACTATGGTACATCTACACAATGGAATACTATGCTGCCATAAAAAAGAAGGATTTCTCATCATTTGCAGCATCCTGGATGGAATTGGAGAACATCATGCTGAGTGAAATAAGCCAATCAATGAAAGAGAAACACCACATGACCTCACTCATTTGTGGATAATAAAGAACATTATAAACTGGTGAACCATAAGATAGATATAGAGACAGTATATCAACAAGTAGACTGTCAAGTTACAGTGGGGACGGGAGGAAGATCTGGGGGAGATAATAGATCAACCGAAGGACTTGTATACATGCATATAAGTGCAACCAATGGACACAAAACTCTGGGGAGGGAGGGGATGTGTGGGAGGGAGGGAGGGGGTAAAAAAAAATCAATAAAATATATTAAAAAAATAAATAAATAAAAAATAATAATAAAAAAATAAAAAATTAAAAATAGAAAAAAAAAACCCTGAATTACATATAGCCTGCTTTTTATCTTAATAATGATGTTTTCATGAAGAAAAAAAAAAAAGGTAAGCTGAAAAGTCTCAGTTTATTGAGCGTAGTCCCATGCACTGTAAGACTGCTGGTTCAGTTATTATTTGACGGCACTTGCTGGGCAACAAAGGTGTTTACACAGGGTGAACATGCAAGATGATTTAAAAAGCTGCCATTTTAATTGCAACTCATGGGAAATATGACATAAAAGTGGTGTTTTGATCCTACCAGAAACCTGCTCTTATCTAACAGTATTTTGGTTGATGTGCCCATGACAACAGCTGATTGATCCATTTTCCTTGTAATGCTTGACATTTTCCTGATTTATCTTTTAGTCTGTGACTTCCTGGTTTCTGGCTATCTTCAACTTTTTCTTTAAAAAAAAAAAAAATATATATATATATATATATATATATATATATATATATAATTATTGATTTTTTACATAAAGAAGAGGGAGGGATAGAAAGCTAGAAACATCGATGAGAGAGAAACATAAACCAGCTGCCTCCTGCACACCCCCTACTGGGGATGTGCCCGCAACTGATGTACATGCCCTTGACAGGAATCGAACCTTGGACCCCCCCCCCCTCCCCCCCCGCAGTCCACAGGTAGACGCTCTATCCACTCAGCCAAACCGCTTTTGGCTACCTTCAACTTTTTAACCTTTTCCAACCACCCATTGTTCTGAACTGCTCTATCTGCAGTATTTTCAAATAATGACTCGCATATTTGTAATGAAATGCACATAGGTGCCGCACTAGACCTTAACACAAGCTTCTTGTTTCTTGAATTTTACTTGGAATAAGATAAGCAGCATTCTTCACAGCTTGCCCATGTCACCAGCAGACAAGTCCTGTTGAACACTGTTAGCAGAAGAATGAGCAGATGATCCATGTGGTGCTTGCCATATTTGTTTCATATTTTGTTTGAGATCTTCCGTGTATGGTGTTCTTCAGTGGCACAGAAAATCACAACATCATCTTATCAATCCTTCCTACAGATAAGTTACTGTCAGACAATTGCATGTAACCAATGTGTTATATGTGATACACTTTCATAAAGAAACTACTCCTTTTCACCACAGCCAACATTTGTTTCATCACCATTTTCTGTTTTCAGGTTGTGGGCATAAAAGGAATGATGGGGAGGCCTGTTCTGAGCAGAGTGACTGTGTACAGGGGGAGTCACAGGATAGTGCTTCAGCAACTCAGAGGACCCATGTCTGTGGGAGGTGTTTCTCTGTGTTAAAAGATAGTCTGCACCTGACTGAGTCACAAGCAGCAGAATTTGAACAGAAAACAGTCTTCAGTGACCCATGTGTGAGAGACTTCTCTTTCAGTGACAACCCTCACCAGCAACACAGAGATGCCAGTGGAGAGAAGCCATGGAAGGAAGCTGTGAACCAAGCCTCATTTGTGACCAGGTGCAGCTTCTATTCATCAGGTGTGTCTTCAACCAGTATGGAAGTTGGGAAGAACTTCCCAGACATCTCAGAGCTTCTTCAGGCCCAGGCCACTGTCAACACTGAGGAGCCAAAAAATCGTGAGATTACAAAGGAATTTCCTGATAGAAAAAAGCATCATCCTTGGGATGAATGTGAAAAAGCTGCCTGCCACAAACAGAACCTTGTTCAACATCAGGGTGTCTGCTCTGGAGAAGTGCATTATGAGTGTAATACATGTGGGAAAGTTTTCAGTTCTATCTCAAATCTCAATAGACATAAGAGAGTTCACACTGGAGAAAAGTCCTATGAGTGTACTGATTGTGGGAAGCTGTTCAATCACAGGTCTTCTCTCACTTTACAACACAGAGTTCACACAGGAGGAAATCCTTACCAGTGCAGTGAATGTGGAAAAATCATTTAGTCAGAAATGTAACTTCTTACACCACAAGAGAGTTCACACTGGGGAAAATCCATATCAATGTAGTGATTTTGGAAAGTGCTTCACTAAAAGGTGTAATATCATTGAACACCTCAAAATTCACACTGGTGAGAGACCAAATGAGTGTAGTGATTGTGGGAAAACATTTAGGCAAAGTTCCCATCTCACAAAGCACCAGAGAGTTCACACTGGAGAAAAGCCTTTTGAGTGTAGGGAGTGTGGGAAGTGCTTCAGTCAGAGCTATAACCTCCTTACACACCGCAGAGTTCACACTGTAAAAAAACCATATGAGTGTAGTGATTGTGGGAAGTCATTTAGAGAAAAAATTGCTTTCACAATGCATCAGAGAATTCACACTGGATTAAGGCCATATGAGTGTAGGGATTGTGGAAAGTCATTCAGGTGCATCTACACTTTTACACAGCACCAGAGAGTTCACACTGGAGAAAAGCCATATGAGTGTAGTGATTGTGGGAAGTCATTCAGGCAGCTCTCCAATCTCAGAGAACATCAGATAGTTCACAAGGCGAAAAGCCTTATGAGTGTAGTAATTGTGGGAAGTCATTCAGGCAGCTCTCCAATCTCAGAGAACACTAGAGAGTTCTCACTGGAGAAAAGCCATATGAGTGTAGTGATTGTGGGAAGTCATTCAGGCAGCTCTCCAATCTCAGAGAACATCAGATAGTTCACACTGGTGAAAAGCCTTATGAGTGTAGTGATTGTGGGAAGTCATTCAGGCAGCTCTCCAATCTCAGAGAACACCAGAGAGTTCACACTGGAGAAAAGCCATATGAGTGTAGTGATTGTGGGAAGTCATTCAGGCAGCTCTCCAATCTCACAGCACACCGGAGGGTTCACACTGGAGAAAAGCCATATGAGTGTAGTGATTGTGGGAAGTCTTTCAGGTATAGGCTCACTCTCACAGGGCACCAGAGAGTTCACACTGGAGAAAGGCCATATGAGTGTAGTGATTGTGGGAAATCGTTTGGTCAGAAATCTTCTTTCACAAAGCATAAGAGAATTCACACAGGAGAAAAGCCATATGAGTGTAGTGATTGTGGGAATTCATTCAGGCAGATCTCCACTCTCAGAAAACACCAGAGAATTCACACTGGAGAAAAGCCATATGAGTGTAGTAAATGTGGGAAAGCATTTAGGCAAAAATCTACTTTCACAAGGCAGAAGAGAATTCACACTGGAAAATAACCATATGAGTGTATTGATTGTAGAAAGTCATTCAGTCTCTTCTGCACTCTCAGAGAGTACAACTGAAGTCAACTTATATGATGTACTTACACTCAATCTGCCTTGTTAACATTCATAGCTACTCTTTTGTAAGTCTAGGCATTCATTAGTACATTAAATGACACGCAGGTTTGTTGTATTTGACAATTTCCTGTTGTAAATACTCAGTATGGTTCTTTTTAACTGTCAAATGATTGCATTGAACACGCACCTGGTTAGATATTTCAGTAGCACATCATTGTATTTTATTTCATAGTCATGGGAGACACTGCAAATAAACTGGATGGAAAGTGCCTTTTCTAGATATAAATCCAAATGATTCCAGGTCATGTGGCATCTTTGGTCTTTGAGGACAATGTGAAAACCTCCAGCACAATTTCCTATAGCTAAAGTCAATGGCAGAAAAATAATCTCAAGGGTTTGTGGATTTCCTTGTCCTCTCCAGGGAGGTCACCTCAAGGTTGTTGCTCAACAGGCAAGAACTCAAAGCTAGAGTTTGGCTAATCCTATAATCATCCCTAGGATGTGTCTTTTTTAACCAGTCAGCATTCCTGCTGATTCCAATGGCAATACTCTTCACTGCTTACCAACATTTGCTTCCACTGAGGCAAGGTTGGTCTCTCCAGGAAATGAGAACTGACATGCAACAGGGAGCAGTTTTCTAATGGGTGCTATTTGGTGAGCTCTGACCTAGAGAGAAAGCTGTGAAGCTGTCACATGTGACATAAACTCACCTTTAACTCATACACAGGGTGGTGCTATAATAAGCTCACAGTTGTAAGTTCAGATTGTATTTTTAAAATATTTTAGAAAATAATTTTATTCTTTTGTGGTTGGGAGAGAGAAGCTGGTAGAAAGAGATAAACAAAGATCTGCTGTGTCCTACACGCCCCCTACTGGGGATGTATTGGGGGATGTGCACTGACCTGGAATCAAACCAGAGACCTTTCTCTGAAAGGGATAACAACCAGGCAACTGAGGACCCTGGCTGGGCCAGAGTTTGTTCCTGAATTATTATTAATAAATGTATTATTTTCCATACCAAACAACTCTAAACCCTTTTTTGCCACATCTTGTATTTTCCTACTGCCTTGTTGTAATCTCTCTTGGCCCTCTATGCACTCATGGATTTTCCATTATTTACAATACAATAGTTCATACTGTTCATAATTTTATTGGCACTATTTGATGTGAAATTTTTACTAAATGCTTGTTTCTTTCATGCTACACAGACTTTTTGAGATTCAGTGCCAATGTGAAGAGTAATTTTTTTTTTTTTTTTATTGCTGAGTAGTACTGGATTCTGTGAATAACCCTTTTATCTCTTTATTTTCTGTTGTTTGTTATTTCCAGCTTTGTGGTACTATAACTAAATCTTTTGGGAATATTTTCATTCAATTTTCTCTATAGACATATATTTTACTTATCAAACTGTTGTGTAAGTGAATGTTTTACACTTAAGATATGCAGAACTTTGAGCCAAAATGGTCATTACTTTTACCTTTCCCTAACCCCCATTATATTAAACAATCCAATTTTTCTGCTATCTTGCAAAGATATAAAACAATTAACCTTTTCAAATAGTAATCCTGGGGATGCATATAATGTTAATTTACTTTTGTTTTAATTCCATGTACTGAGGAATTTTTATGGTGAACATTTATTTTTATCTGCTTTGTTTAAATGTCTGTCGAGAATCTTTATTAAATTGTTTAAATAAATGTACTCTTTTAACCAAAGGAGGACTTGTAGCTTCTAAGACATATGCTTAAATATCCATAATTCCGCAGTGACTCAAGTGACTCCGCCATATGGAACCCTAGGTTTTGCATCCTGAAAGGAAAACTGTTTCATTCCGTTTTAATGATGTGCACAACTGATGTCATCTTATAGCATATACTTACACATTTAATCTGCATTGTTAACATTCAGAGCCACACTTATTTAAGTATAACCATTCATTAATACATTAAGTGACATGTAGGTTTGTATTATTTGTCAATTTCCTGATGTAAATACTCTTTTTATGGTTCATTTTAAACTCTCAAAATGATTGCATCGAACACAGACCTGATTAGATATTTCAGTAGGACATCGTTGTATTTTATTTCCCAAATGGAAAAAGTAGCAACAAACAAACAAACATGCTTCACAACTTTCCTAATAAAATAAGAAAATTATTGGGAAACCTAAATCTTTAAACCTGGGTTCAATTCTGGCAAAGGGCACATGCCCAGGATGTGGGCACAAAACCCAGTAGGGGGCTTGCAGGAGAAAGATGGTATCGCCCAAATAGGGTTGCGATTATAATTTCCTAACAAGATAGAGATATCCAGGTATTTATTGGAATTGCTTCTTCAGCCTTTATTAAGTACTAGAGGCCTGGTGCATAAAAATTCATGCAATAGAGAGGGGGATCCCTCAGCCTGGCCTGCCCCCTCTCACACTTCAGGAACCCTCAGGGACTGGAGTCGACCTTGTGATCAGGGAATGGTGATGCCCCATCACACCTCTGCTGCTACCAGTGTTAACAGTGGAAACTTCAGCTGTCCCTGGTTACCTGAGTCTCTGGCAGACTTGAGTGGCTAGACAACCACCATCCCAGGCTGAGGCACCTTGGGCAGACTGTTGGCGACTGGGGGACTGTGGGGTCAGTGGGATTCCAGAGGCAGGCATATGCCTTACCCATGGGATATATCAGCTAAAAGGTAATGGAGGAAGGTGCCTGGGCTTCTCTGAGCATCACTCCTGGACCTGCCATCTCTGCTCCTCTACTTAGTGTGTATGGTCTCCCCGTAACAACCAGGGCCCAGAGGCAGAATGGGCTTAGTGCTCTCTGGAGTGGGGATGGAGGAAATATGAAGGGACCTCATTCAGCACAGGTTCCGGCACAGAATAAACAGAAACCACAGGATCACCATGGGTGTGAATGTCAGTGTTTTTCCAATCAGCCCCGCCTGATGGAGCAGTCTCCTGGGCAATGCACATGAGAAGGAGGCTTGTTATATAAGTTATATTCACTGCTGTGAATATAAGAGAACATGTACACTGGAATGCTTGCAGTCCAGTAACCTTCTCAGGCATCTCTCTTAATATGTGGACTTCACACCCACCACATTGGGGGACCCAGGCAGCAGGGAGTTATCCATGGTCACACTCAAAAGTGGGTTCTGATTTTTCCGCCAATGACATATGCAAAAACGCCTTCTTTTTGAAGTTCACTCCTATAAATCTTGGGTTTTGGGAAGCTCAGGGATAAAGTCTTGGTAGATGAGGAGAAAGTCAACAAACCATCCTGATTAACATCCACTGCTATTCGCTACCAGTCCCTACTCCTCTCTTGTGCCCTGAGCAGCCCCAAAAGTGGCTGGCACCGTGTGGTCGCCTTTGGACTGGGGCTCTTCAAGTAGGTTAGGCCCTACTACTGACCGTGAAGTTGGCTTCAGCCAGTGATAGGCTTTGACCAATGAAATGAGGGAGTTGAGCCTGTCACCTTAAGAGAAGAGTCTGGAACCAGAGGAATGAGACACCCTCTCTCTCCATCTCTGATAACACCCAGCAGGAACCTACATGTTGGCTGCTCCTTTATCCTGATTCCAGAAGAACCAGGGGTTCATGTGCTATGAACAAGAAAGATACCTTCTTTACTCTATGCCACTAAAGCTTTGGGGTTGCTCATTACCCACAATAACATCTACTAGTCTGTCCTAATGGAAATGCATCTCCGATTCTACCCTCCAAGAGGCAGCAGAGCCTAAAATTAGTAGCTAGAGCAAGGTGGTTAGAGACACATGGGTTTGTCTTTTAGCCCTGCCTTTATTAACTCTACAAACAAGCAATTAATTTTGACTCGGAGCCTGGGTTCCCTCCCCATAAAATATATTGTGAAACCATATCAAATTGCAAAGAGGATTAAATGAAATAATAATAATAATAATATATATATAAAGCATTGAATCCAGGCTTGGCACCTGTAGGAAACATTCAGAAACTCTTAGCTCCTTAACATCTCAATGTGTACTGACTACAAATATGCAAACAATATAGAAAGTGTCAATGTGTTGACCTACATATCCTGTCAAATTTCTTTTTAAACCTGGATTACATATATTCTCTCATAGTCTGTCTTGTATCTTAATAATGATGTTGTCATGTTAAAAAAAAAAAGAGGTAAACTGAAAAGGCTCAGTTTATTGAGCATAGTCCCATGCACAGAAAGATTGCTGATTCAGTTCTTTTTTTAAGGCACCTGCTGTGGTTATGGGCTGTAGTCCATTAGTGGGTCATGTCCAGGAAGCCACTGTATGTTTCTATCCTTCTTCACTCTATAAAAGTCAATAAAAATACCTTTATATATCTTTATCTATTTATATTTGTTGCCTTAAGGGATAATTGAAATAATACTTTTCACCTGAGCGAGCATTCTAAGGGTCAGGGAATCTGAAATAATGTTTTTAAACAGGAGTTCAGTTTTGTAGATAACACTCCCTAGAAACCTGTGATGATCTCCTAAAACCTAATGTTGTCAGTTTCCAATGTCACTTGGATGCCCCAGAACAATATTCCCAATGGACATAGAATGATTGGGATCCTAGAGCCACATGCAAAGCTAGATTGCTGCATTACCCAAAGGGCCATGCGCTAAGGAGGGCTCGGCTTAGTCAGTGAAGCCCAGGAGATGCTCATTATTACTGTGCTCATTGGTTTGAGTTTGACTTCCAGAGTCTTTCTCTTGGTGGTGACTTTGACCTTTGCAGTGTGCTCACAGAATCAGAGGCTCCAGTGCTGGGTCACGAGACATCAGAGGTAGTGTCCCCGCAGTGCAGTTGTCTGTCTGTGGCTGGTTGATTCACAACAGGCCGTGACTGAGTTCTTTGTGCCTCTAAACTACTTTCTGCTTCCAGAGTTCAACCAGGCCTCACCTCTTTCACCCTCCAGCCTCGGGTGTGGGTGCCTGTTCCAGTTTTGCAGTCCAGGTCTCAGTGGCAGAACAGTGAGTTGCTTGAGGGTGTCTCACTGTTTGATTGGGTGAGACAAGGTAACAGGCTGAAAATGCACCATATAATGCCATGATGGTGTGACTGGGGATGGAGGATTGGGGAAATCCTGATCAGTCTTATAGTTAAAAGCAACAAAGAAGATGAAGCAAAGTTTTGCGTGAATTTTGCTGTTATTTGCAGGAAGCTGCTGCCATTAATGGCTGGGATCCAAAGAGGGGGCAAGGTGGGAATTAGGTTTCTAACCTTGTCCAAAACTTCTCAGAGGAAGAGCATACTAGAAGAGAGAAGGTAGCAGTTAGGGACAGGAAGGAGAAGTCCTGGGAAAGCCCTGATGGAATGCAGGCATCACCGGGTCTGTGGCTGGGCAAGGGCCCTGAGCAGCCTGAGACTATGGGTCCTGCTGGTGGTTTCCACGCTATCAACAGGCCTTTACTTTCACCAGATTCCTGCAGATGCAGAATCAGTTAAGGGGACTGGGTGGTAGAGCTTATTTCAGGGCCTCTTAGTCTTGTGGCATTTGAGATAGTTGTGTCCTGAGACTGTCAGGCCAGTCTCATAGGTCTTTGACCTGGGCACCCTAAAGGGACACCAATCCCAGAATTCTAAGTCCAGGACTAGGGTCACATGACTGGTCCCTGTTTTTGGCAACCAGTGTGATGGGATGTGAGAAGTTGTTCCAGTCATTGGTTCCTATGTGGGAAAAGGCTTGGAGTGAAGAGTGAGCTCATTAAGGAACCCCAAGTTGTTCACCCACTTTTCTTCCTTTTAATTGGGAACTGGAAACAATGGGACAGCAGTCAGGTCTTGAGTAGCTTTGTGACAACGTGGAAGTCTGTTCTGTCAGTGATCGGAGCAATAGGAGGTTTGGAGCAATGGAGGCAAACTTATGACCCAGGTGTCATTAGACTCTCTGTGGCTGCAGCAGACTGAGCCATATATAATAGATGGGATGGAGGTGGTAGAAAGACTAGGATGGTTGCTCCTGTGATTGTCTTGGATAGTGTCATAGTTATTGGTCATGAAGGGGGCTGTGGAGGTGAAATAAGCTTGGGATTCTGCATTGGTGTTTTAGGGGTGGCCACAGGATTTTCTAATTTGGAGGTGGAGAGAGAGGTAAGAGTGAAGGATGATGTGAAAGATTGCATTTGCCAACTGGAGGTATGGAAGGACGATCAGCTGAGATGCAGATATTCATAGTAGAAATTGTAGTGTTCACTGGGGATACCAAAACATGTATATTTTACCTATTAGCATTATGATATTTCAGGGAGCAGTTCATGAGCGACAAAAACTCTGAGGCACAGTTCAGGATGAAAACTTCTGGAAAATGTAGGCAGAGTGTAGGGACTAAGGAAGTGTTGAAGATCATGTTTTTTCTTCTTTTTAATTGGAAAATGAAGAGCAAATAAACAAGATGAGACAGCAGCTGCTACATATTTATTTGTTAAACACATAACAAGATATTGTTGTGAGTTTGAGCCTGGGTTGTTTTCCTCATTCGGTTTGATTTGCTTAAAGCATCAGTGGTCATTGGTGAGATTCACTGGGCATTGGGTAGAGGGCCATAGACTATGGGACCTGATTCATCAAAGAGGCCTTCATTGAAGGACTGAAGCTTGCCTCAACGAGTGTGGATTCTCAGAGTTGCTGTAGAACTTAATCCTGTTAGAATTTGTCAAGCAGCATTTATACCACAAATGCTGACCAATGAGTAGGAAGAGAAGGAGATGACTTTGGGAGCTGTGGTTGTTGGAGTGCAGGTGTGAGACAAGTGTGGGAGAAGGAATGATGTGCCCTTGGAGAGGGCATGTGCATTCCAGGCTGCAGAGATATGATATTTAAATAAGAGGGAATGCAGGTTGAGTCCATTACCTGCTGACAGTATAGAGCAGTGTTTTTCAACATTTTTTGGGCAAAGGCACACTTGTTTCATGAAAAAAATCACGAGGCACACCACCATTAGAAAATGTTAAAAAATTTAACTCTGTGCCTATATTGACTATATATAAAGTAATTCTCTTGAATAGGAATAAAATAAACACAAAGAAAGTATTTTATAATTACTTTATTATGAAATATTAAGTAAACAAAATAGTGAAAAATTATAAAATTCTTGTCTTGTCTGCATCTACAGCACACCAGGCAACATCTCACGGCACGAACAGCGGTTGAAAAACGCTGGTATAGAGTGGTGAATTTTCAGGTTAACTCCTAAAAAGAAGGTGGATTGTGGAGGCACGTTCCTGGTAGAAAACTTAGGTGAAATATGTGTGTCTACTGTCCTCTTGTTGTTGAGGGCTCTTACAGTGATCATTAGGAATGAGATAGCATACATCACTATTCTTTGGACTTGAAAATCTCCACTGCCTTTGGAAGGCAGAATGGTAAGAGAAATATATTAAAGAGGTGGTGGATTCAAATTTTGGAGAAGAAGATGATTAGGAAGTAAACTGTGCTCATCACCGCATCTTTGTGTTACATTTGACTTTGTACCACTGGGAATGAAGTTGTGAGAGAGAAGTGTGGTTCCATGAATTATGACCAAGAGACAGTGCAAAATAATGGCTTCAGTACCCTGAGATTGCGTTCAAATGATTGAAGTGAGATACCATAATTATTGGGGTCTTAAAATGGGAATTCAGCAGACAATAGATCATTGCCTGATAAGCATCATGTCAAATCCTCACACTCTCTAATGGACACCATCTCTCTGTACCCTGTGTTCATGCCACCCACTGTATTGAAAAGGGACAGGGTAGCTTGCATGTGAGTCTGAGAGCACAGGTATTCTCTATATGATCATCTACCCTTCTTGTTGTTGTAAGACACTGTAACAGCAGGAATATAAGGAGAGACGGACTTTGATGGCACCAAGTCCTTGGGTCCTTTTCTTATGTGGGAAGCTGAGGGAGCAGATGGATGTTGGGGAGGAAAAACATGAAATCCTAAAAGAGAAACCAATCATGGACTGAACTGTCTTCATTATTACAGGTATGAACTTTGAGGACGTGGCCATCACCTTCTCTCAAGAGGAGTGGGAGACTCTTGATGAGACTCAGAGACTGCTGTACCACAAGATGATGCTGGAAGTTTTTCTCTTGTATCATCTGTAGGTGAGACCTTTAAAATTCTCTTAGTGTCCTGAGGTGATGTCCTCTCTTTCTTTATTCTCCAAATGTAATCTTTCTCTCTTCCAGAACTAGACCATGGGCTCCTCTATTTTATTCTATTATCCTGTGAAATGTGCTGTGGCAGAGAATGCTTCGTTATTTGCAAAAACCTGAGCAAAGGACTCCATGAAAATCCCTCACACCCATAGGGTCAAATAGTACAGGAAGTGTCTGGGAGTCAGGATTGTTCCAAACAGCTTAATGGGACCAGGCTTGTACTTTGACTTTTTGGGAGGTGTCTATGCCCACATCCATGGCTACCATTTCTGCACCATTCCTTCAGCTAATGGGTTTTTGTGACTGACTATGCCATGTTATGGTCTTTACTTGCATGAACCATGGGCGGTTCTTGAAAGACTTGCTTCCATTGTTTGTAATATTATGTTCTCTGAATACTGTTTCATGCTGTGTTGCTCTGGCCAGTTGCTGCCTATTAACCTCTATTGTCTTTCAATAAAGCACAGAACATCTGTGTTATGTGTACTTGTACAATCGAAGGGACAAGTGCAACCCTGGGGTTTTCACGGGGTGAACATGAAGGATGATCTAAAAGGTTGCCTTTTGATTTGCAACTCATGAGAAGTATGACATAAAGGGGGTGTTTTGATCATACCAGAAACCTGTCATTTCAAACAGTGTTTTGGTTGATGTGCCCATGGCAATAGCTGATTTATTCTTTTTCCTTGCAATGTTTGACATTTCTCTGATTTATCTTTTAGCCTCTGACTTCCTGGTTTCTGCCCACCTTCAACTGTTTACCCTTTTCTCATCATGTGTTCTTCTGAACAGATCTATTTTCAGTATTTACAAATAATAACCCGCATATTTGTTATGAGATGCACATGGGTGCCTCACTAGACCTTGACACAAGCTTCTCATTTCTTTAATTTTACTTGGAATAAGATTTAAGCAATATTCTCCACAGCTTGCCCATGTCACCATCAAACAAGTCCTGTTGAACAATATTAGCAGAAGACTGAGCAGATGATCCAGCTTCTGTTTCATGTGATGCTTGCCGTTTTTGTTTCATATTTTGTTTAAGATATTCCGTTTATGGTGATCTTCAGTGGCACAGGCCATGACTGCAACATCTTATCAATCCTGCCTGCAGATATGTTACTGTCAGACAATTGCATGTAACCAATGTGTTATGAGGGATACACTTTTATTAAGAAACTTCTCCCTGTCACCATAGTCGATATTTATTTCACCACCATTATTCTGTTTTCAGGTTGTGGGCATAAAAGGCATGATGCAGAGGCCTGTTCTGAGCAGAGTGAATGTGTACAAGAAAAGTCACAGGATAGTGCTTCTAAGACAGCTTCAGCAACACAGAGGACCCCTCTCTGTTGGAGATGTTTCTCTGTGTTATAAGATAGTCTGCACCTGACTGAGTCACAAAAAACAAACTTTGAGCAGAAAGCATTATTCAGTGAAACATGTGTGAGAGACTTCTGGTTCAGTGACAACCCTCACCAGCAACACAGAGCTTTCAGTGGGGAGCAGCCATGGAAGGAAGCTGTGGACCAGGTCTCTTTTGTGACCAGATGCAGCTTCTGTTTTTCAGGGGTGTTTTCAACCAGTATGAAGGTTGAGGAAGACTTCCCAGACTTCTCAGAGGTTTTTAAGGCCCAGGCCACTGTCAACACTGAGGAGCCACACAATCGTGAGATTTCAGAGGAATTTCCTGATAAAAAGAAGGAATCACCAATGGGATGAAGGTGAAAAGGCTGCTTGCCACAGACAGAACCTTTTTCAACATCAGGCTGTCTGCTCTGGAGTAGTGCATTATGAGTGTAATACATGTGGGAAAGTTTTCAGATCTATCTCAATAGACATAAGAGAGTTCACACTGGAGAAAAGTTCTATGAGTGTACTGATTGTGGAAGCTGTTCAATGACAGGTCTTTCCTCACTATACACCACAGAGTTCACACAGGAGAAAAACCTTACCAGTGCAGTGAATGTGGAAAATCATTTAGTAAGAGTTCTCACCTCTTACGCCACAAGAGAGTTCACACAGGGGAAAAGCCATATCAATGTAGTGATTGTGGGAAGTGCTTTGGTCAAAGGTCTAGACTCATTGAACACCTCAGAATTCAAACAGGTGAGAGACCATATGTGTGTAGTGATTGTGGGAAGTCATTCAGGCACATGTTCACTCTCACACAGCATCAGAGAGTTCACACTGGAGAAAAGCCTTATGAGTGTAGTGATTGTGGGGTCTTTCAGGCATATGCTCACTCTCACAGGGCACCAGAGACTGCACACAGGAGAAAAGCCATATGAGTGTAGTGATTGTGGGAAGTCATTCATGAAGATCTCCAATCTCCGAGAACATCAGAAAGTTCACACTGGAGAAAAGCCTTATGAGTGTAGTGAATGTGGGAAATCATTTTGGAAAAAATGTACTTTCACAAAACATCAGAGAATTCACACTTATTGAGAAAAGCCATATGAGTGTTTTAAATGTGGGAAATCATTTAGGCAAAATCTGCTTTCACAAAGCATCACAGAATTCACACTGGAGAACAACCATATGAGTGTAGTAATTAAGAAAAGTAAATCAGTCACACCTGCACTCTCAGGGAGAACAACTGACGTCAACTTATATGATGTACTTACACTCTTAATTTCATCATTAATATTCAGAGCCACTCTTATTTAAGTCTAAGCATTCATTAATTTATTAAGTGATATGTAGGTTTTAGTATTAGACAATTTCCTGGTGTAAATATTCTCATTATGGTTCCTTTTAAACTGTCAAATGATTGCATTGGATATGGACCTGATTAGATATTTTAGTAGCACTGTTGGAAGTTCATATTATATTTTAAAAAATATTTTAGAAAATGATTTTATTATTTTTTCAGGTGGGAGAGAAAAAGAGGCTGGAAGAAAGAGATAAACATAGATTTGCTGTCTCATTGCCCCCTACTGGGGATACATTGGGGGATGTGCACTGACCTGGAATCAAACTAGAGAACTTTCTTTGAAAGGGATGACACCTAACCAACTTAGGACACTGGTTGGACCACACTTTGTTCCTTTATTATTATTATTATTATTAATGATCATATTACTTTCCATACACACAACTCTAAACCTTCTTTTGCCACATCTTGTATTTTCCTACTGCCCTGTTGTAATCCCTCTTACTGCCTCTCTTGGCCCTACATGCACTCATGGATTTTTCCATTATTTACACCACAATAGTTCATATTGTTTATAATTTTATTGTTGCTCTTTGATGTGTACTTTTTATCAAATGCTGGTTTCCTCCATGCTACACAGTCATTTTGAGATTCCATACAAATGCTTATGTGAAGAATGATTTTTTTTTAATTGCTGAGTAATACTGGATTCTGTGAATAACATTATGTTTGTAATTTCTAGATTTCAGATATTATAAGTAAATTTTTGGGGAATGTTTTCATTCAATTTTCTATATAAACATATGTTTTACTAATTAAATAGTTGTGTAGGTGAATGTTTTATATTTAAGACACAAGGAACTGTGAGCTAATATGTTCATTCTCTTTGCCTTTCCCCTAACCCATATTATATGAAATTCCAATATTTCTGCTAACCTGCAAGGCTATACAATGGTTAACCTTTTGAAATAGTAACCCTGGACATGCATATAATGTTAACTTGATTTTGTTTTAATTCAATCTACTGAATACTTGTTTATGTTGAACATTTGTTTTTATCTGCTTTGTTTAAATTTCTGCTGAGAATATTTTGCAAATTGTTAAATAAATGTATTATTTTACCCAAAGTAGGACTGTGTAGCATCTAATACATATTCTTAGGTATCCCTAATTCCTCAGTAACTCAAGTGACCCTTTGCCATATGTAATCATAGGTTTTGCATTCTGACAGGAAATTTGTTTCATTCACTTTCAATGCTGTGCACAACTGAAGTCAACTTAAAAAGATATACTTACCTATTTAATATGCATTGTTAACATTCAGAGCCACTCTAATTTAAGTATGAACATTCATTACTACATTAAGTGGCATGTAGGTTTGTAGTATGCCATTTGTAGTCAATTTCCTGGTGTAAACACTCTCATTATGGTTCATTTTAAACTGTCAAAATGAGTGCATTGAACTCGGACTTGATTACATATTTCTGAAGAACATCGTTGTATTTTATTTCCCACAAATGGGTACAGTAGCAACAAACATGACTCAGAACATTCTGAATAACACAGTGAAATTATTGAGAAATATCCAGCTTTAAATTGGGTTCAGTTCCGGCAAAGGGCACATACCTGGGTTGTGGGAACAAACCCCAGCAAGGGGCTCGCAAGATGCAGCGGTTGAATGATTCTCTTCATTGACATTTATATCTCTCACTCCTCCCTTTCTCTATGAAAGTGTGTGTGTGTGTGTGTGTGTGTGTGTGTGTGTGTGTGTGTGTGTGTTTCAGAGAGTAATTTTTTAAAGAGAGTAAATTAGTATGACTCAGAATTTGTGGGGTCCAAACTATGCATGCTATGAAAGGCACATAAGAATGGCAGAAAATCACACTTTATACCATATTGGGTTATTTTGCATTGCTGACCAAGGCCTTGAAAAAAGTCCTCTTGACTTTGTGGTTCTAATTTGCAGTCTGGTTCCTCTCTTATTGGTGAGTTTAATGGTTTCCCAGAATAGGAGTCCTTTGTTGGGCATATGTGTACAATATGAATTATATTCTCTGCTCACAGTAATGTTTAGGGGAACTCCACCCCATATTATAAAGGAGCCATGTGCCATTAAGTATGAAATTTCATATGCTGCCAAGACTGGTTTGGCTCAGTGGGTAGAGCTTTGACCTGTGGGCTGAAAGGTCCCAGGTTCGATTCTGGTCAAGAGCATGTACCTTGGTTGTGGGCACATCCCCAGTAGGGTGTGTAAGAGGCAGCTCATCAATATTTCTCTCTCATCGATGTTTCTGACTCTCTATCCCTCTCTCTTCCTCTCTGTAAAAAGAAATTTCATATGCTGGTGTTATTTGCTCTAAGACTCTGAGGATAAATGGAACCACCATTAACATAGAAACACTGTATTCATAGAGAGTATGAAAGACTGCTTTAAACTGGAGGGGAAAAATGCCTCTTGTAAACATTTTTTACAAATGGTCAAAGGTCTGTGCCTTGTGTGATGTTTGTTTATAGACATTATTAGGGCCTCCATAACTGTTTTCTGTGGCTGAAGTCATTGGCAGAGAAGATAAATACTAATTTTTTTAGTCCAATGTCCTATCTAAGGTAGTTATCTCAAGGTTTCCTCAACTGGAAAGACCTCAGAGCTGAGGAACAATAATCCTATAATCAATCCTAGGTTGTATTTTTTTGTGATCTCTGAACAATCCTGTGGATTCCGATGGTAATCATCTTCACTGAATGCCAATATTTGCTTCCCCTGAGGCAAGGCTTGTCCTCCCCGGAAATTCATAGAGAGATGCTATGGCCCAAATAGGATTGTGATTTTAATATTCTAACAACATAGAGATACCCGCCAAAACCAGTTTGGCTCAGTGGTAGAACGTTGGTCTGCGGACTGAAAGGTCCCAGGTTCGATTCTGGTCAAGGGCATGTACCTTGGTTGTGGGCACATCCCCGGCAGGGGGTGTGCAAGAGGCAGCTGGTCGGTGTTTCTCTCTCATCAATGTTTCTAGCTCTCTATCTCTCTCCATTCATCTCTGTAAAAAAGTCAATAAAAAAAAAAAATAAATAAAAATAGCCGGGACTGGTTTGGCTCAGTGGATAGAGCGTGGTCCTGCGGACTGAAAGGTCCCGGTTTCGATTCCGGTCAAGGGCATGTACCTTGGTTGCGGGCACATCCCCAGTTGGGGGTGTGCAGGAGGCGGCTGGTCGATGTTTCTCTCTCATCGACGTTTCTAACTCTCTGTCCCTCTCAATTCCTCTCTGTGTAAAATCAATAAAATATATTAAAAAATAATTTAAAAAAAATAAAAATAAAAAAAGATAGAGATAGCCAGATCTTTGTTGCAAATGCTCCTTAAGGTTTTATTAAGTGCTAGAGGCCCGGAGCATGAAAATTCATGCATTGGAGTGGGGGGATCCCTCAGCCCAGCCTGTACCCTCTCACACTCCAGGAGCCCTCAGGGGCTCGAGGCCATCTGTGATCAAGGAAAGATGATGTCCCATCACACCTCTGCTGCTGCCAGTACCAACAGTGGAAACCTGGGCCAGCCTGGTTTTCCTGAGCCTCGGGTAGACGTGAGTGGCTGGATAGACACCATCTGAGGTTCAGGCACCATAGCCAGATGCTTGGCAACAAGGGGACTGAGGGGACAGGGGTATTCCAGAGGTGGGCATATGCCTTACCCATGGGTTATATCAGCTAAAAGGTAATAGAGGAAGGTACCTGGGTTTCTCTGAGCATCATTCCTGGACCTGCCATCTCTGCTCATCTACTGAGTGTGCATGGTCTCCCTGTAACACCAGGGCCCGGAGGCAGAATGGGCTCAGTGCTCTCTGCAGTGGGGATGGGGAAAATATGAAGGAAGCTCACTCAGCACAGTTTCCTGCACAGAATGAACAGAAACCACAGGATCACCATGGGTGTGAATGTCAGCGTTTTTCCAATCAGCCCCACCTGATGGAGCACTCACCAGGGCAATGCGCATGAGAAGGAGGCTTGGAGGCAGGGTAGTGACTCCTGTAAATATAAGAAAACATGTACGCTGGAATGCTTGCAGTCCAGTAACCTTCTCAGTCACCTCTCTTAATATATGGACTTCACACCCAGCACAGTGGGGGACCCGGGCAGCAGGTAGTTACCCAGGGTCACACTCAGAAGTGGGTTCTGATTTTGGTGCCAATGAAATCTCACCAAACTCCTTTTTTTTAAGTTCACTCCTATAAATCTTGGGTTTGGGGAAGCTCAGGGAAAAAGTCTAGGTGGATGAGAAGAAAGGCAACCAACCATCCTAAAGGATTTCCACTGACATTGTCTACCAGGTCTTACCCCTCTCCTTTGCCCCTGAGCAGCCCTAAAAGAGGCTGGCGCCATGTGGTCGCCTTTGGACTGGGGCCCATCAAGTAGGTCAGGCTCTACTACTGACCGTGATGTTGGCTGCAGCCAGTGATAGGCTTTGACCAATGAAATGTGTAAGTCCAGCCTGTCACCTTAACAGAAGAGTCTGGAAACAGGGAAATGGGCCACACTCTCTGTCCATCTCTGATAACACCCACCAGGAACCTACATGTTGGCTGCTCCTTTATCCTGATTCCAGAAGAACCAGGTGTTCATGTGCTATGAACAGGAAAGAAAACTTCTTTACTGTAAGCCACTAAAGCTTTTGGGCTGCTCATTACCCACAATAACATCTAGCCAAATGGAAATGCATCTCTGAATCTACCCTCTAGGAGGCAGCAGAGCATAAAATTAGAAGCCAAAGCAAGGTGGTTAGAGACACATGGGTTTGTCTTCCAGCCCTTCCTTTATTAACTCTACAAACAAGCAATTTATATTGACACTCTGAGCTTGGATTCCCTCCCCATCAAATAGATTGTGAAACCATCTCAGATTGCAAAGAGGATTAAATGAAATAATAATACATGTAAAGCATTGAATCCAGGCTTGGCACCTCTAGTAAACATTCAGTAACTCATAACTCCTTAACATCTCAATGTGTACTGACTGCAGACATTCAGACAATATAGAAAATGTCAATGTGTTTGCCTATATATCCTGTCAAATTTCATTTTAAAACCTGCATTACATATATTCTCTCATAGCCTGCTTTTTATCTTAATAATGATGTTTTCATGAAAAAAAAAAGTTAAGCTGAAAAGTCTCAGTTTATTGAGCATAGTCCCATGCACAGAAAGACTGCTGGTTCAGATATTATGTGAGGGCACTTGCTGTGGTTATGGGCTGTAGCACATTAGGAGGTCATAGCCATTCTATGTTTCTATCCTTTTTCTCTATGTAAAAGTCAATTAAAACATCTTTACATATATTTATCCATGTAGATTTTCGGTCTTAAGGAATAATTCAAATAATAATTTTCACCTCAGGGAGCATTATAAGAGTCATGGAATCTGAAATAATGTTCCCAAACAGGAGTTCAGCTTTGTAGATAACACTCCCTAGAAACCTGTGACAATCTCATAAAACCTAAAGTTCTCAATTCCCAATGTCACTTGGATGCCCCAGAACAATATTCCCAATGGACAGAGAGTGATTGGGATCCTAGAAACACATGCAAGACTAGACTGCTACATTACCCAAAGGGCCATGCGCTAAGGAGGGCTGGGTTTAGTCAATGACGCCCAGGAGAGGCTCATTATCACTCTGCTCATTGGTTTGACGTTGACTTCCAGAGTCCTTCTCCTGGTGGTGAATTTGACCTTTGCAGTGTGTGCTCACAGAATCAGAGGCTCCAGTGCTGGATCACAAGACATTAGAGGTAGCATCCCCACAGTGCAGTTGTCTGTCTGTGGCTGGTTGGGTCACAACATGCTGTGATTGAGTTCTTTGTGCTTCTAAACTACTCTCTGCTTCCAGAGTTCAATCTGGCTTCACCTCATTTACCCTCCAACCTCTGGTGTGGGGGCCTGTCCAGTCCTGAAGTCCTGGTCTCAGCGCCAGAACAGTGAGTTGCTTGAGGGTGTCACATGGTGTGATTGTGTGGGAGAAGGTGACAGGCCGTGGTGGTGTGACTGAGGAGGGAGGATTTGGGAAATCCTGGTCTGCCTTATACCTAAAGGCAGCGAAGAGACAAAGCAAAGTTTTGTGTGAGTAGTTTTGCTGTCATTTGCAGGAAGTTGCTGCCATTAATGGCTGGGATCCAAAGAGGGGCATGGCGGGAGTTAGGTTACAAAACTTTTCTCAAAACCTCTCAGAGTAAGAGCATACTAGAAGAGAGAAGATTGCAGTTAGGGACAGGATGGAGAAGTCCTGGGAAAGCCTTGATGGAATACAGGTATCACTGGGCCTGGGCTGGGCAAGGGCCCTGAGCAGCCTGAGACTTTGGTGATTTCCAGGCTCTCAACAGACCTTTACTTACACCAGATTCCTGCAGTCAGAACCACTTAAGTGGGCTGGGTGGTAGAGCTTATTTCAGGGCCTAATAGTCTTGTGGCCTCTGAGGGAGTTGTGTCCTGGAAATGTCCAGCCACTCTTCTTGGTCTTTGACCTGGGGACCCTAAAGGAAAACCAATCCCAGAATTCTAAGTCCAGGACTAGGGTCACATGACTGGTCCCTGTTTTTGGCAACCAGTGAAATGGGATGTGAGAAGTTTTTCCAGTCATGGGTTGCTATATGGATAAAGGCTTGGAGTGAAGTCTGAGCTCATTAAGGAACCCTAAGATGTCCACCCACTTTTCTTCCTTTTAATTAGGAACTGGAAACAATGGGACAGCACTCCGGTCTTGAGTAGCTTAGTGACAACTCGGACGTCTGTTCTGTAGGTGATGGAAGCAATGGGAGGTTTGGAGCAATGGAGGCAGGGTATCTGAACCAGGTGTTATTAGACTTCCTGTGGCTGAAGCAGGCTGAACCATATAGATTGGATGGAGGCAGTAGAAAGAATGGGATGGATGCTGCTGTGATTGTCTTGGTTAGTGTCATAGTAATTGGCCACTGGGGGTGGCTGTGGAGGTTAAATAAGCTTTGAATTCTGCATTGCTGTTTTACGTGTGGCCACCACGATTTTCCTATTTGGAAGTGGAGAGAGAGGTAAGAGTCAAAGATTGCATTGGCAACTGGTGTTATAGAAGGGCTATCAGCTGAGATGCAGATATTCACAGTAGAAACTAATGTTCACTTGGGATGCCAAAACTTTTATATTTTTTATGTTAGGGTTGTGATATTTCAGGGAGCAGTTCATGAGCAATTGGAACTCTGAGGCACAGTTCACGAGGAAAACTTCTGTGAAATGTAGACAGAATGTAGGGACTAGGGAAGTGTTGTAGGTCATCTTTTTCTTTTTCTTTGTCTTTTTTATTGGAAACTGAAAAGCAACCAAACAAGATGAAACAGCAGCTGTTACATATTTACTTGTTAAACATAAAACAGGATATTGTTGTGAGTTTGAGCCTGGGTTGTTTTCCTCATTCCGGTTTATTTGCTTAAAGCATCAGGGTCATTGTTGAGACTCACTGGGCATGGGATAGAGGGCCATAGACTATGGGACCTGATTGATGAAGAGAGGCCTTCATTGGAGGACTGAAGGTTGCCTCAATGAGTGCGGACTCTCAGAGTTAGTGTAGAACTTTTTCCTGTTTGAATTTGTCAAGCTGCATTTATAACACAGATGCTGACCAATGAGTAGCAAGTGAAGGAGATGACTTTGGGGGCTGTGGTTGTGGGAGTGCAGGTGTGAGACAGGTGTGGGAGAAGGAATGATGTGCCCTTGGAGAGGGCATGTGCATTAAAGGCTTCACAGCCATGACATTTAAATAAGAGGGAATGAAGGTTGAGTCCATTACCTGCTGATACTACAGAGTGGTGAATTTACAGAGTGGTGAATTCCTGAAAATAGGAATGAGATAGCATACATCACCATACTTTGGACTTAAAATTCTCCACTATCTTTGGTAGGCAGAATGGTAAGAGAAATATATTAAAGAGGTGGTAGATGCAAATTTTGGAAAAGAAGATGATTAGGAAATATAGTGTGCTAATCACGACATACTTGTGTTACATTTGACTTTGTACCTGTGGGAATGAAGTTGTGTGAGAGAAGTGTGGTTCAATGAATTTTGACATGGAGGCAGTGCAAAATAATGGCTTAAGCCCCCTGAGATTGGGTTCAAATAATTGAAGTTTGATGCCATAATTATTGGGGTCTTAAAATGGGAATTCAGGGGACAACAGAGCGTTCTGTCAAATCCTCACACTCTCATTATGGATACCATCTTTCCCTACCTTGTGTTCATGACACCCACTGTATTGAAAAGGGGAAGTGTGGCCTGCATGTGAGTCTTAGAGCACAGGTATTCTCTATATAATTATCTACCCTTATTGATGTGGGAAGACACAGTAACCCCAGAAATATAAGGAGAGAGGGACTTTGATGCACCAAGTCCTGGGTTCTTTTCTTATGTGGGGAGTTGTGGAAGAATATGGACATTAGGGAGGATGAACATAAAATCATAGCAGAGAAACTGATCATGGACTGAATTGTGTCCATTATGACAGGATATGGACTTTGAGGATGTGGCCATCACCTTCTCTCAGGAGGAGTGGGAGCTCCTTGATGAGGCTCAGAGATTTCTATACCGCAGGATGATGCTGGAAGTTTTTGAACTTGTATCATCTGTAGGTAAGACCTTCACAATTCTCCTAGTGTCCTGAGGTGATGTCCTCCCTTTCCTTTATTCTACAAATGTAAGCTTTCTCTCTCCAATACTGAGACCACGGTTTCTTCTATTTTATTCCATTTTCCTGTCAAATGTCATGTAGTCAAGAGGGCTGAGTCACTGGGAAAGACCTGAGCAAAGGACTCCATAAATATTCCTTAAACACCCATAGCATCAAATATTGCAGGAAGTGTCTGGGAGTCAGGATTGTTCCAAACACCTAAATGGGACCAGGTGCTTCCTACTCATCTGTATTGTCTTTCAAAAAAATTAAGAATATCTGTGTTAGATGAGCTTGTAAAATAGTAGGTTCATGGGCAACACTGGTGTTTTCAGAAAGTGAACATGAAGGATGATCTAAAAGGATGTCTCTAGATTTGCAACTCACGGGAATTATGGCATACAGGTGGTGTTTAGATCCTACAAGAAATCTGCTCATGATCAACAGAGTTTTAGTTGCTCTGCCATTGGCAACAGCTGATTTATCACTTTTCCTTGACATGCTTTGCAGCTGATATATCTTTCAATCTGTGATTTTCAGGTTTCTGGCTACCTTTACCTTTTTACTCTTTTCCCTTCACCTGCTCTTCTGAACTGCACTATCTGCAGTATTTTCAAATAATAACCTGGACATTTGTTATGAGATTCACATAGGTGCCTCACTAGACCTTGACACATGCTTCTTGTTTCATAAATTATCCTTGGAATAAGATGTAAGCAACATTCTTCACAGCTTTTTCATGTCACCTGCAGACAACTCCTTTTGAACACTGTTAGCAGAAGAAAGAGTAGATGATCCAGCATCTGTTTCATGTGCTGCTTCTCATATTTGTTTCATATTTTGTTTAAGATCTTCTGTGTATGGTGATCTTCAGTGGCAGAGAGTATCACAGGAGCATTTCTTCAATCCTTCCAACAGATTTGTTACTCTTAGACAATTGCATGTAACCAATGTGTTATGTTTGATACACATTTATAAAGAAACTTCTCCCTGTCACCACAGTCGACACTTATTTCATCACCATTTTTCTGTTTTCAGGTTGTGAGCATAAAACACATGATGCTGAGGCCTGTTCTGTGCAGAGTGAATGTGTGCAAGGGGAGTCACAGGAGACAGCTTCTAAGACAGCTTCAGCAACCCAGGGGACCCTTCTCTGTGGGAGGTGTTTTTCTGTGTTAAAAGATAGTCTGCACCTGACTGAGTCACAAGTAGCAGATTTGGAACAGAAAGCATTCTTAAGTGATCCATGTGTGAGAGACTTCTGTTTCAGTGCAAACCCTCACCAGCAACACCGACATGCCAGTGGAGAGAAGCCGTGGAAGGATGCTGTGGACCAGGCCTCATTTGTGTCCAGGTGCAGCTTCTATTTCTCAGGGGTGTCTTCAACCAGTATGGAGGTTGGGAAAGACTTCCCAGACATCACAGAGTTTCTTCAGACCCAGGCCACTGTCACCACTGCGGAGCCACACAATCGTGAGATTTCAGAGGAATTTCCTGATAGAAAAAGGCATCATCAATGGGATGAAGGTGAAAAAGCTGCCTGCCACAAACATAACCTTGTTCAACATCAGGGTGTCTGCTCTGGAGTAGTGCATTATGAATGTAATACATGTGGGACAGTGTTCAGATCTATCTCAAATCTCAATAGACATAAGAGTGTTCACACCGGAGAAAAGTCCTATGAGTGTACTGATTGTGGAAAGCTATTCAATCACAGGTCTTCCCTCACTGTACACCACAGAGTTCACACAGGAGAAAAACCTTACCAGTGCAGTGAATGTGGAAAATCATTTAGTAAGAGTTCTCACCTCTTACGCCACAAGAGGGTTCACACTGGGGAAAAGCCATATCAATGTAGTGATTGTGGGAAGTGCTTCAGTGAAAGGTCTCGCCTCATTGAACACCTCAAAATTCACACTGGTGAGAGACCATATGAGTGTTATAATTGTGGGAAGTCATTCAGGCACATGTCCACTCTCACACAGCACAAGAGAGTTCACACTGGAGAAAAGCCACATGAATGTAGTGATTGTGCAAAGTCATTCAGGCTGATCTCCACTCTTAGAAATCACCAGAGAATTCACACTGGAGAAAAGCCATATGAATGTACTCAATGTGGAAAATCATTTAGGCAAAAATTTGCTTTCACAAGGCATCAGAGAATTCACACAGGAGAACAACCATATGAGTGTAGTGATTGTGGATAGTCATTCAGTCACACCTGCACTCTCAGAGAGCACAAGTGAAGTCAACTTATATGATGTACTTACACACTTAATCTGCAGTTAACATTCATAGCCACTCTTATTAAGTCTAAGCATTCATTAATCCATTAAGTGACATGTAGGTTTTAGTATTAGACAATTTCATGGTGTAAATACTCTCAGTACAGTTCAAATGATTGCATTGAACACTGACCTGATGAGATATTTCAGTAGCACATCATTGTATTTTATTTCATAGTTATGGGAGACACTAGATGGAAAGTGCCTCTTCTAGATATAAGTCCAAATGATTGCAGGTCATGTGGCTTCTTTCGTCTTTGAGGACAATGTGAAAACCTCCTATAGCTGGAGTCACTTGCAGAAAAATAATCTCAAGGGTTCGTGGATTTCCATGTCCCCTCCAGGGAGGTCAGCTCAAGGTTTTTGCTCAACAGGCAAGAAGTCAAAGCTGGACTTTGCCTAATCCTGTAATCAGCCCCAGGATTTGTCTTTTGTAACCAGTATGCATTCCTGCTGATTCCATTGCCAATACTCTTCACTGCTTGCCAACATTTGCTGCCACTGAGACAAGGTTGGCATTCCCAGGAAATGAGAACTGACATGCAACAGGGAGCACCTTTCTAACTGACATGCTGTTTGGTGAGCTCTGACCTAGAGAGAAAACTGTGAAGCTGTCACATGTGACATAAACTTGCCTTTACCTCATACACAGGGTTGCGCTATAATAAGCTCACAGTTGTAAATTCAGATTGTATTTTTAAAATATTTTAGAAAATAATTTTATTCTTTTGGGGTTGGGAGAGAGAAGCTGGAAGAAAGAGATAAACAAAGATCTGCTGTGTCCTACACGCCCCCCACTGGGGATATATTGGGGGATGTGCGCTGACCTGGAATCAAACCAGATACCTGTCTCAGAAAGGGATGACAACCAGGCAACTGAGGACACTGGCTGGGCCAGATTTTGTTCCTGAATGATTATTAATGATTGTATTATTTTCCATACCAACAACTCTAAACCTTCTTTTGCCACATCTTGTATTTTCCTACTTCCTTGTTGTAATCTCTCTTGGCCCTCTATGCACTCATGGATTTTCCATTCTTTACAATACAATAGTTCATACTGTTCATAATTTTATTGGCACTATTTGATGTGTAATTTTTATCAAATGCTTGTTTCTTTTATGCTACACAGTCTTTTTGAGATTCAATACCAATGTAAAGAGTGATTTTTTTTTATTGCTGAGTAGTACTGGATTCTGTGAATAACCCTTTTATCTCTTTATTTTCTGTTTGTTATTTCCAGCTTTGTGGTACTATAACTAAATCTTTTGGGAATATTTTCATTCCATTTTCTCTATAGACATATATTTTACTTATCAAACTGTTGTGTAGGTGTATGTTTTACACTTAAGATATGCAGAACTTTGAGCCAAAATAGTCATTACCTTTACCTTCCCCCTAACCCACATTATATTAAACAATCCAATTTTTCTGCTATCTTTCAAGGACATAAACCAATTACCTTTTCATATACTAATACTGAGAATGCATATAATGTTAACTTACTTTTGTTTTAATTCCATGTACTGAGGAATTTTTATGCTGAACATTTATTTTTATCTACTTTGTTTAACTGTCGAGAAGCTTTATTAAATTGTTTAAATAAATGTACTATTTTAACCAAAGGAGGACTGTGCAACATCGAAGACACTCCTATAAATCTTGGGTTTTGGGAAGCTCAGGGACAAAGTCTACGTGGATGAGGAGAAAGGCAACCAACCATCCTAAAGGATTTCCACTGCCATTGTCTACCAGTTCTTACTCCTCTTCTTTGCCCCGGAGCAGCCCCAAAAGAGGCTGGCACCACATGGTCGCCTTTGGACGGGGGCTCTTCAAGTAGGTTAGGCCCTACTACAGACCGTGATGTTAGCTTCACCCAGTCATAGGCTTTGACCAATGAAATGTTGGAGTCGAGCCTGTCACTTTAACAGAAGAGTCTGGAACAAAGGAGATAGGCTGCCCTCTCTGTCCATCTCTAATAACACCTAGCAGGAAACTATCGATACATGTTGGCTGCTTCTTTATCCTGATTCCATCAGAAGCAGATATTCATGTGCTATAAATAAAAAAGATACCTTCTTTACTGCAAGGCACTAAAGCTTTGGGGTTGCCCATTACCCACAATGACATCTAGTCTTTCCAAATGGAAATGGATCTCCGAATCTACCCTCTACGAGGCACAGAGCCTAAAATTAGTAGCCAGAGCAAGGTTGTTAGAGACACATGGGTTGGACTTCCAGCCCTGCCTTTATTAACTCTACAAATAAGCAATAAATTTTGAGACTCTGATCCTCAATTTCCTTCCCATCAAATAGATTGTGAAAACATCTCAGATTGAAAAGAAGAATAAATAAAATAATAATTCATATAAAGCATTGAATTCTGGCTTGGCTCCTGTAGGAAACATTCAGTAACTCTTAGCTCCTTAACATCACAATGTTTACTGACTACAGACATGCAGACAATATATTATAGAAAATGTCAATGTGTTTGCCTATATATCCTGTCAAATTTCATTTTTAAACCTGGATAACATATATTCTCTAATAGCCTGCTTTTTATCTTAATAATGATGTTTTCATGAAGAAAAAAAAAAGAGCCAAGCTGAAAGGCTCAGTTTATTAAGCATAGTACCATGCACAGAAAGACTGCTGGTGCGGTTCTTATTTGAGGGCACCTGCTGTTGTTATGGGCTGTAGTCCATTAGTGGGTCATGTCCAGGAAGGCGCTGTATGTTCCTATCCTTCTTCTCTCTATAAAAGACAATTAAAATACCTTTATATATCGTTATCCATTTAGATTTGTAGTCTTAAGGAATCATTGAAATAATACTTTTCACCTGAGGGAGCATTCTAAGAGTCAGGGAATCTGAAATAATTTTTCTAAACAGGAGTTCAGTTTTGTAGACAATACTCCCTAGAAACTTGTGACGATCTCCTAAAACCTAATGTTGTCAGTTCCCTATGTCACTGGGATGACCTAGAACAATATTTGAAATGGTCAGTGAGTGATTAGGATCCTAATGCCACATGCAAGGCTAGATTGCTACATTACCCAAAGGTCCATGCAGTAAGGAGGGCTGGATTTAATCAATGATGCCCAGGAGAGGCGCATTATCCCTGTGCTCATTGGTTTAAGTTTGACTTTCAGAGTCGTTCTCTTGGTGGTAAATTTGATCTTTGCAGTGTGTGTTCATGGAATCAGAGGCTCCAGTGCTGGGTCACCAGGCATCAGGAGAAGTGTCCCCGCAATGCAATTGAGTGTCTGAGGCGGGTTGAGTCACAACAGGCTGTAAGTGAGTTCTCCATGCCTCCCAAACTACTTTCTGATTCCAGACTTCAACCCGGCCTCACCTCATTCTCCCTCCAGCCTCGGGTGTGGGTGCCTGTTCCGGTCCTGCAGTCCAGGTCTCAGTGCCAAAACAGTGAGTTGCTTGAGGGTGACACATGGTGTGACTGAGTGGGACAAGGTAACAGGCTGAAAATCCACCGTGAAATGCCATGGTGGTGTGACTGCGGAGGGAGGATTGCGGAAATCCCTGTCTGTCTTATAGCTAAAGGCAGCAAAGTATATGAAGCAAAGTTTTCTGTGAGTTTTGCTTTCATTTGCAGGAAGCAGCTGCCATTAATGGATCCAAAGAAGGGCATGGTGAGAGTTAGGTTTCTAACCTTGTCACAAAACTTCTCAGAGGAAGAACATACTAGAAGAGAGAAGATAGCAGTTAGGGACAGAATGGAAAAATCATGGGAAAGCACTGATGGAATACAGGTATCACTGGGCCTGGGCTGGGCAAGGGCCCTGAGCAGCCTGAGACTGTGGGTCCTGGTGGTGGTTTCCAGGCTCTCAACAGACCTTTAGTTTCACCAGATTCCTGCAGAGTCAAAATCACGTAAGGGGGCTGAGTTGTAGAGCTTATTTTAAAGCCTCAAATTCTTGTGGCCTCTGAGATAGTTGTGTCCTGGGAATATGTTCAGCCACTCTTCTAGGTCTTTGACTGGGGATCTTGATGGGAAACTAAACCCAGAATTCTATGTTCCAGGACAAGGGTCATATAACTGGTCTTGGTTTTGGGCAACGTGTGGAATGCGATGTGAGAAGTTTTTCCAGGCATGGGTTGCTATATGGATAAAGGCTTTGAGTGAAGTCTGAGTTCATTAAGGAACCCTAAGTTGTCCCCTTCCCCCTTTTTTCTTTTAATTTGGAACTGGAAACAATGGGATAGGAGACAGATCTTGAATAGCTTTGTGACAACGTGGAAGTCTGTTCTGTAGGTGATGGGAGCAATCAGAGGTTTGGAGCAATGGAGGCAGGGTATCTGACCCAGGTGTTATTAGACTCCCTGTGGCTTCTGCATGCTGAATCATATATATGGGATGGAGGCGATCGCAAATGTAGGATGGATGCTGCTATAATCATCTTGGTTAGTGTCATAGTAATTCACCCTGAGGGTGACTGTGGAGATGAAATAAGCTTTGGATTCTGGATTGATGTTTTAGGTGTGGCCATCAGCATTTTCTAAATTGGAGGCGGAAAGAGAGGTAAGAGTGAATAAAGATTTGAAAGATTGCATTTGGCAACTGGATGCATGGAAGAGCCAACATCTGAGATGCAGATATTCATAGTAGAAACTAATGTTCACTGGGGATACCAAAACTTTATTTCAGGGAGAAGTTCATGAGCAACTGGAACTCTGAGGCACAGTTCAGGATCAAAACTTCTTTAAAATGTAGGTGGAGTGTATGAACTAAGGAAGTGTTATAGATCATCTCTTTCTTTATCTTTTTAATTGCAAACCTAAGAGCAATGAAACAGGATGAGACTGCAGCTGTTACATATTTACTTGTTCAACATATAACAGGATATTGTTGTGAGTTTGAGCCTGGGTTGTTTTCCTCATTCTGGTTGAGTTGCTTAGGGCATGAGTGGTCATTGTTGAGACTCACTGGGCATGGGGTAGATTGGTATACAGTGTAGGACGTGAGTGATGAAGGCTGTGACTTGTGAAGGAAGGTCAGGTGCAGGGCTAGTGGAGGTGGCATGAAGATATGTGTTTCTCAATAGGTGAGGCTGAAAGAAAACACCATGAGGGAGAGACGCCTTCATTGCAGGACTGAAGGCTGCCTCAAGGAGTTTGGACTCTCAGAGTTTGTGTAGAACTTATTTCTGTTTGAATTTGTAAAGCAGTGTTTATACCACAGATGCTGACCAATGAGTAGGAAGTGAAGGAGATGATTTTGTGGGCTGTGGGAGTACAGGTGTTAGACAGGTGTGGGAGAAAGAATGATATGCCCTTGGAGAGGGGATGTGCATTCAAGGCTGCAGAGACATGACATTTAAACAAGAGGGAATGAAGGTTGAGTCCATTGCCTGCTGATACTACAGAGTGGTGAATTTAAAGCTTAATTCCTGAAAAGAGAGTGCATTGTAGTGTTACGTCCTTTGTTGAATGCTTAGGTGAAATATGTGTGCTCACCGGCCTCTTGTTGTTGATGGCTGTTACCGTGATCAGTAGGATTGAGATAGCATACATCACCTTCATTTGGGCTTGAAAAACTGCACTGGCTTTGGAAGGCAGAATGATAAGGGATATATATTAAATAGGTGGTGGATTAAAATTTTGGAAAAGAAGATGATTAGGCAATAAACTATGCTCATCATGGCATCCTTGTGTTACATTTGACTTTGGGCCTGTGGGAATGAAGCTGTGTGAGAGAAGTGTGGTTCAATGAATTATGACCAAGAGGTAGTGCAAAATAATGGCTTCAGCACCCTGAGATTGCGTTCAAATAATTGAACTGAGATGCCATCGTTATTGGGGTCTTAAAATAGGAATTCAGCGGACAATAGGTCATTGCCTGATAAGCATCCTTCCAAATCCTCACACTCTCATTATGGACACCATCTCTCCCTACCCTGTGTTCATGCCACCGACTGTATTGAAAAGGCGAAGTGTGGCCTGCATGTGAGTCTCAGAGCACACGTATTCTCTGTATGATCATCTACCCTTATTGTTGTGGGAAGCCACAGTATCAGCAGGAATATAAGGAGAGAGAGACTTTGATGGCACCAAGTCCTTGGGTCCTTTTCTTATGTAGGGAGTTGAGGGAGCAGATGGCTGTTCGGGAGGATGAACATAAAATCCTAACAGAGAAACTGATCATGGACTGAACTATCTTCATTATGATAGGTATGAACTTTGAGGACGTGGCCATCACCTTCTCTCAAGAGGAGTGGGAGCTTCTTGATGAGGCTCAGAGACTGCTGTACCGCAAGATGATGCTGGAAGTTTTTGCTCTTGTATCACCTGTAGGTGAGACCTTTACAATTCTCCTAGTGTCCTGAGGTGATATCCTCTCTTTCTTTATTCTCCAAATGTAAGCTTTCTCTCTCCCAGACCTAGTCCTAGGGCTGTTTTATTTTATTCTATTATCCTGGCAAATTTCCAGTGGCAGAGAGTGCTTAGTTATTGGAAAAAGCTGAGCAAAGGACTTCATGAAAATCCCTCACACCCATAAGGTCAAATAGTACAGGAAGTGTCTGGGAGTCAGGATTGTTCCCAACAGCTTAATGGGACCAGGCTTGTACTTTGACTTTTTGGGAGGTGTCTATGACCACATCCAGGGCTTTCACTTCACCATTAGTTCAGTTAAAGGCTCTTTGTGACTGACTAAGCCAGGTTATGTTCATTACTTGCATGAACGAAGGGTGGTTCTTAAAAGACCTTTTTGCATTTTTTGTAATGTTATGTTACCTGAATACTATTGAATGCTGTGTTGCTCTCGTCAGGTGCTGCCTCCTCATCTCTATTGTCTTTCAATAAAACTCAGAATATCTGTGTTTCATGAGCTTGTTCAAGGGAAGGTACAAGGGCAGCAAAGGTGTTTTCACAGGGTGAACATGCAGGATGATTTAAAAGGCTGCCTCTTTAATTGCAACTCATGGGAAATATGACATAAAAGTGGTGTTTTGATCCTACCAGAAACCTGCTCTTACCACCAAAATTTAGGTTAATGTGCCCATGGCAACAGCTGATTGATCCATTTTCCTTGCAATGCATGACATTTATCTGATTTATCTTTTAGTGTGTGACTTCCTGGTTTCTGGCTACCTTCAACTTTTTACCCTTTTCCCACCACCCATTGTTCTGAACTGCTCTATCTGCAGTATTTTCAAATAATGACTCGCATATTTGTAATGAAATGTACATAGGTGCCACACTAGACCTTGACACAAGCTTCTTGTTTCTTAAATTTTACTTGGAATAAGATAAGCAGCATTATTCACAGCTTGCCCATGTCACCAGCAGACCAGCCCTGTTGAACACTGTTAGCAGAAGAATGAGCAGATGATCCATGTGGTGCTTGCCATATTTGTTTCATATTTTGTTTGAGATCTTTCGTGTATGGTGTTCTTCAGTGGCACAGAGGATCACAACATCATCTTATCAATCCTTCCTACAGATATGTTACTGTCAGACAATTGCATGTAACCAATGTGGTATGTGTGATGCACTTTCATAAAGAAACTACTCCATGTCAACACAGTCAACATTTATTTCATCACCATTTTCTGTTCGCAGGTTGTGGGCATAAAAGGAATGATGTGGAAGCCTGTTCTGAGCAGAGTGAATGTGTACAGGGGGAGTCACAGGATAGTGCTCCTAAGACAGCTTCAGCAACCCAGGGGACCCTTCTATGTGTGAGATGTTTCTCTGTGTTAAAAGATAGTCTGCACCTGACTGAGTCACAAGCAGCAGAATTTGAACAGAAAGCAGTCTTCAGTGACACATGTGTCAGAGACTTCTCTTTCAGTGACGACCCTCACCAGCAACACAGAGATGCCAGTGGAGAGAAGCCATGGAAGGAAGCTGTGGACAAGGCCTCATTTGTGACCAGGTGCAGTTTCTATTTATCAGGGCTCTCTTCAATCAGAATGGAGGTTGGGAAAGACTTCCCAGACATCTCAGAGCTTCTTCAGGCCCAGGCCACTGTCAACACTGAGGAGCCACACAATCGTGAGATTTCAGAGGAATTTCCAGATAGAAAAAGGCATCATCCATGGGATGAATGTGAAAAGCTGCCTGCCACAAACAGAACCTTGTTCAACATCAGGGTGTCTGCTCTGGAGTGGTGAATTGTGAGTGTTATACTTGTAGGAAAGTTTTCACATGTATCTCAAATCTCAATAGACATGAGAGTCCACACTGGAGAAGTCTTATGAGTGCACTGATTGTGGGAAGCTGTTCAATCACAGGTCTTCCCTCACTATACACCACAGAGTTCACACAGGAGGAAAACCTTACCAGTGCACTGAATGTGGAAAATCATTTAGTCAGAATTGTAACGTCTTACACCATAAGACAGTTCACACTGGGGAAAATCCATATCAATGTAGTGATTGTGGGAAGTGCTTCAGTAAAAAGTGTAATCTCATTGAACACCTCAGAATTCACACTGGTGAGAGACCATATGAGTGTAGTGATTGTGGAAAGACATTTAGGCAAAGTTCCCATCTCACACAGCACCAGAGAGTTCACACTGGAGAAAAGCCTTATGAGTGTAGTGATTGTGGGAAGTCTTTCAGGCACAGGATCACTCTCACTAGGGCACCAGAGAGTTCACACAGGAGAAAAGCCATATGAGTGTAGTGATTGTGGGAAATCATCTGGTCACATATCTTCTTTCACAAAGCATAAGCGAATTCACACAGGAGAAAAGCCATATGAGTGTAGTGATTGTGGGAAATCATTCAGGCAAATCTTCACTCTCAGAAAACACCAGGGAATTCACACTGGAGAAAAGCCATATGAGTGTAGTAAATGTGGGAAAGCATTTAGGCAAAAATCTACATTCACAAGGCATCAGAGAATTCACACAGGAGAATAACCATACGAGTGTAGTGATTGAGGAAAGTCATTCAGTCACACCTGAACTCTCAGAGAGCACAACTGAAGTCAATTTATATGATGTACTTACACTCAATCTGCATTGCTAACATTCATAGTCACTCGAATTTAAGTCTAAGTATTCATTAGTACATTAAATGGCATGCAGGTTTGTTGTATTTGACAATTTCCTGGTGTAAATACTATCGTTATGGTACTTTTTAAACTGTCAAATGATTGTATTGAACACGCACCTGGTTAGATATTTCAGTAGCACATCATTGTATTTTATTTCATAGTCATGGGAGACACTGCAGTTAAACTAGATGGAAAGTGCCTCTCCTAGATATAAGTCCAAATGATTGCAGGTCATGTGGCCTCTTTGGTCTTTGAGGACAGTCTGAGGACCTCCATCACTATTTCCTATAGCTGGGGTCACTAATAAAAATAATAATCTCATGGGTTTGTGGATTCCCTTGTACCCTCTGTTTAGGTCACCTTAAGGTCATTGCTCAATAGATTGGAACGCAACGCTAGAGGATTAATAACCCTGTAATAATCCCCAGGATGTGTCTTTTGTAACCAGTCATTATTCCCACTGATTCTAATCGCAAGGGTCTTCACTGTTTGCCAACATTCACTGCTACTGAGGCAAGGTTGGTCTTCTCAAGAAATGAGAACTGACATGCATCAGGGAGCACCTTTCTAATGGGTGCTATTTGGTGAGCTCTGACATGGAGAGAAAGCTGAGAAACTGTCACATGTGACAAACACTCACCTCTAACTCATACACAGGTTGGTGATATAATAAGCTTACAGTTGTAAATTCAGATTGTATTTTGAAAGATATTTTAGAAAATGATTTTATTCTTTTTTCGGGTGGGAGAGAGAAAGAGGCTGGAGTAAAGATATACATAGATATGCTGTCTCCCTCTCACCCTCTACTAGGAATACATTGTGGCATGTGCACTGACGTGGAATCAAACCAGAGAACTTTCTCTGAGGTCACTGCCTGGGCCAGAGCTTGTTCCTGTATTATTATTATTATTACTACCAATTATTGTATTATTTTCCACACCAACAACTCTAAACCCTCTTTTGCCACATCCTGTATTTTCCTACTGCCCTCTTGTAATCTCTCTTTCTGCCTTTCGTGGCCCTACAGGCACTCATGGATTTTTCCATTCTTTGCAGTAGAATAGTTCATACCATTCATAATTTTATTGGCGCTATTTGATGTGTACTTTTAAACAAGTGCTGGTTTCCTCCAAGCTACACATTGATTTTGAAATTTAATACAAATGCTTATGTGAAGAGTTGTTGTTTTTATTGCTGAGTAGTACTGGATATTGTGAATAACTCCTTTATCTGTTGATCTCTGTTGTTTGTTATTTCCAGGTTTTAGTTATTATAAATAAATCTTTTGGGAATATTTTCATTCAATTCTATATGTAGACATACGTTTTACTTATCAAACCATTGAGAGGGTGAATGTCTTACATTTAAGATATGCAGAACTGTGATCCAAAATGGTCATTCCCTTTGCCTTACCTCTAACCCATATTATATAAAAAATCCAATTTTTCTGCTACCCTGTAAGGACATACAATGTTTAACCTTTTCAACTAGTAACCTTAGAAATACATTTAATGTTAAATTGCTTTTGTTTTAATTCCATCTACTGAGGAATTTTTAATGGTGAGCAATTGTTTTTATCTGCTTTGTTTAAATGTCTGCTGAGAATCTTTTGCAAATTGTTTAAATAAATATATTATTTTACCAAAGGAGGACTGTGCAGCATCTAAGACATATGATTAAATATCCATAATTCTTCAGTGACTCAAATGACTCTTTGCCTTATGGAACCATAGGTTTTGCAGCCTGAAAGGAAAACTGTTTCATTCAGTTTTAATGATGTGCACAACTGATGTCATCTTATACCATATACTTACATACTTAATCTGCATTGTTAACATTCGGAGCTACACTTATTTAAGTCTAATCAGTCATTAATACATGAAATGGCATGTAGCTTTGTAGTATTTGTCAATTTCCTGGTGTAAACACTCTCATTACGGTTCATTTTAAACTGTCAAAATGAGTGCATTGAACTCAGACCTGATTACATATTTCTGAAGCACATCGTTGTATTTTATTTCCCACAAATGGATATAGAAGCAACAAACATGATTCAGAACATTCTTAATAACACAGTAAAATTATTGGGAAATATCAAGCTTTAAATTTGGGTTCAGTTCTGGCAAAAGCACACGCCTGGGTTGTGGGCACAAACCCCAGCAAGGGACTTCCAGAAGGCAGCAGTTCAATGATTCTCTTCATTGATGTTTATATCTCTCACCCCTCCCTTTCTCTATTAAAGTGTGTGTGTGTGTGTGTGTGTGTGTGTGTGTGTGTGTGTGCATTTCAGAGAGTTTTTTTTAAAGAGAGTAAATTAGTATGACTCAGTATGTGTGGGGTCACAACCATGCATGCTTGGAAGACACATAAGAATGGCAGAAAATCTCTCTTTCCCATATGGGGTTATTTTGCATTGCAGACCAATGCCTTGAAAGAAAGTCCGCATGACGTTGTGGTTCTAATTTGCAGTCTGGTTCCTCTCTCATTGGTGAGTTTAATGGTCTCCCTTGTTGGGCCTGTGTGAACTATATGAATTATATTTTCTGCTCACAGTAAGTATTACATAATTCTCAGCAATGTTTAGGGGAAACCCTCCTCATATTATAAAGGATCTATGTACCATTAAGTATGAAATTTGATATGCTGCCAAGACCGGTTTGGCTCAGTGGATAGAGTGTAGGTCTGCTGACACTCTATTGGTCCCAGGTTCGATTCTGGTCAAGGGCATGTACCTTGGTTGTGGGCACATCCCCATTAGGGTGTGTGCAAGAGGCAGCTGGTCAATGTTTCTCTCTCTTCAATGTTTCTAACTCTCTTTCCCTCTCTCTTTCTCTCTGTAAAAAATCAATAAAATATATTAAAAAATAGAAATTTCATATGCTGGTGTCATTTGCTGTAAGACTCCGATGTTTAAATTGAACCACCAGTAAAACAGACTCAATAGAGAGTAGGAAAGACTGCAGTAAATTGGGGGGGGGGGGAATTGCCTCTTCTAAACATTTTTTTACAAATGGTCAAAGGTCTGTGGCTTGTGTGCTGTTTGCTTATAGACATTTTCAGGGCCTCCATAACTGTTTTCTGTGGCTGAAGTCATTGGCAGAGAAGATAAACACTAATGTTTTTAGTTCCCTGACCCATCTAGGGTGGTTATATCAAGGTTTCCTCAACTGAAAAGACCTCAGAGCTGAGAAAGAATAATCCCACAATCAGTCCCAAGTTGTGTTTTTTTTTTTTTTTTTGTGATCTGTCAGCATTCCTGTGGATTCTGATGGTAATCATCTTCACTGATTGCCAATATTTGCTTCCCCTGAGGCAAGGCTTGTCCCCCAGGAAATTAGGAGGGAGATGCTATGGCCCAAATAGGGTTGTGATTTTTATTTTCTAACAAGATGTAGATATCCAGGCCTTTAATGGAAATGCTCCTTAAGGCTTTATTAAGTACTAGAAGCCCAGTGCATGAAAATTCATGCAATGGAGAGGGGGACTCCTCAGCCTGGCCTTCCCCCTCTTACACTTCAGGAGCCGTCAGGGACTGGAGTCGACCTTGTGATTAGGCAATGGCGATGCCCCATCACACCTCTGCTGCTGCCAGTGCCAACAGTGGGAGCCTCAGCTCTCCCTGGTTACTGAGCCTCTGGCAGACTTGAGTGGCTGGACAACCACCGTCCCAGGCTTAGGCACCTTGGGCAGACCCTTGGTGACTGGGGGACTGTGGGGACTGGGGGATTTCAGAGGCAGGGATATGCCTTACCCATGGGATATATCAGCTAAAAGTTAATAGAGGAAGGTGCCTGGGATTCTCTGAGCATCACTCCTGGACTTCCCATCTCTGCTCATCTACTGAGTATGAATGGTCTCCCTGTAACACCAGGGCCAGGAGGCAGAATGGGCTCAGTGCTCTCTGCAGGGGGGGATGGTGAAAATATGAAGGGACCTCACTCAGCACAGGTTCCAGCACAGAATGAACAGAAACCACAGGATCACCATGGGTGTGAATGTCATCAGTTTTCCAATCAGCCCCACCTGATGAAACAGTCACCTGGGTAATGGACATGGGAAGGATGCTTGGAGGCAGGGTAGTGACTGCTGTGAATATAAGAGAACATGGACTCTGGAATGCCTGCAGTCCAGTAACCTTCCTAGTCACCTCTCTTAATATATGGATTTCACACCTACCACAGTGGGGGACCCAGGCAACAGGGAGTTACCCAGGGTCACACTCAGAAGTCGGGTCTGATTTTTCTGCCAAGGACATCTCCCCAAACTCCTTTTTTTTTTTGAAGTTCACTCCAATAAATTTTGGCTTTTGGGAAGCTCAGAGACAAAGTCTAGGTGGATGAGGAGAAAGACAACCAACCATTCTAATGGACTTCCACTGCCATTCATTACCAGTGCCTCCTCCTTTCCTTTACCCTGAGCAGCCCCAAAAGTGGCTGGTATCACGTGGTCACCTTCGGACTGGGGTCCATCAAGTATGTCAGGCTCTACTACTGACTGTGATCTTGGCTGCAGCCAGTGATAGGCTTTGACCAATGAAATGTGGGAGTCCAGCCTGTCAGCTTAACAGAAGAGTCTGGAACCAGGGAGATGGGCCGCCCTCTCTGTCCATCTCTGATGACACCCAGCAGGAACCTACATGTTGGCTGCTCCTTTATCCTGATTCCAGCAGAATCAGGGTGTTCATATGCTATAAACAAGAAAGATACCTTCTTTACTGTAAGGCATTAAAGCTTTGGGGCTGTTCATTACCCACAATAACATCTAGCCAAATGGAAATGCATCTCATATTCTACCCTCTAGGAGGCAGCAGAGCCTAAAATTAGTAGGCAGTGCAAGGTGGCTAGAGGCACATGGGTTTGACTTCAACCCTGCCTTTATTAACTCTACAAACAAGCTATTAATTTTGAGCCTCTGAGCCTGGATTCCACCCCCCCCATCAAATAGATTGTGAAACCATTTCAGATTGCAAAGAGGATTAAATGAAATAATAATGCATGTAAAGCATTGAATCCAGGCTTGGCACCTGTAGTAGACATTCAGTAACTCTTAGCTCCTTAACATCTCAATGTGTACTGATTACAGATATGCAGACAATATAGTAAATGTCAATATGTTGGCCTATATATCCTGTCAAATTTTCTTTTTAAATCAGTAGGATAGGGTTACATGTATTCTCTCATAGCCTGCTTTTACTCTTAATAATGTAATATTTTATGTAAAAAAAAAAAGGGAGAGAGATAAGCTGAAATGGCTCAGTTTACTGAGCATAGACCCATACACAGAGAGATTGCTGGTTCAATTATTATTTGAGGGCACCTGCTGTTGTTATGGGCTTTAGTCCATTAGGGGGTCATGTCCAGGGAGCCATTTTATGTTTCTATCCTTCTTCTATCTGTAAAGGTCAATTAAAATACCTTTACATACATTTATCCATTTAGATTTGTAATCTTTTTAAAATATATTTAATTGACTTTTTTATAGAGAGGAAGGAAGAGAGATAGAGAGTCAGAAACACTGATGAGAGAGAAACATCAATCAGTTGCTTCCTGCACACCACCCACTGGGGATGTGCCCACAACCAAGGTCCATGCCCTTGATCGGAGTTGAACCTGGAACCTTTCAGTCTGCAGGCTGACACTCTATCTACTGAGCCAAACCTGTCGTGGCTAGATTTGTACTCTTAAGGAATAATTGAAATAATTCTTTTCACCTGAGGGAGCAGAATCTGTAATAAAGTATGCAAATAGGAGTTCAGTTTTGTAGACAACACTTTCCACAAACCTGTGACAATCCCCTAAAACTTCAGTTGTCAGTTTATAATGTCACTTGGATGCACCAGAACAATATTTGAAATGGTCTGGGAATGATTGGGATCCTAGTGCCACATGCACGGCTAGATTGCTGCATTACCCAAAGGCCCATGGGCTAAGGAGGGCTGGGTTTAGTCAATGAAGCCTAGGAGAGACACATTACCCCTGTGCTCATTGGTTTGAGTTTGACTTCCAGAGTCTTTCTCTTGGTGGTGAATTTGACCTTTTCAGTGTGCTCACAGAATCAGAGGCTCCAGTGCTGGGTCAGTAGGCATCAGAGGCAGTGTCCCCGAAGTGCAGTTGAGTGTCTGAGGCTTGCTTAGTTCCAACAGGCTGTGAATGAGTCCTCTGTGCCTCCCCAACTACTTTCTGCTTCCAGAGTTCAACCCGGCCTCACCTCATTCACCCTCCAGCCTCGGGTGTGGGTGCCTGTTCCTGTTCTGCAGTCCAGGTCTCAGCGCCAGAACAGTGAGTTGCTTGAGGGTGCCACATGGTGTGATTGAGTGGGAGAAGGTGACAGGCTGAAAAGCCACCGTGTAAGGCCATTGTGGTGTGACTGAGTAGGGAGGATTGGGGAAATCCTGTTCTGTCTTATACCTAAAGGCAACAAAGAAGATGAAGCAAAGTTTTGTGTGAGGAGTTTTGCTTTCATTTGCAGGAAGCTGCTGCCCTTAAAGGCTGGGAATCCATAGAGGGGCATGGTGGGAGTTAGGTTTCTAAACTTTTCTTAAAACCACTCACAGTAAAAACATACTAGAAGAGAGAAGATAGCAGTTAGGGACAGGATGGAGAAGTCCTGGGGAAGCCCTGATGGAATGCAGGCATCACGAGGTCTGGGGCTGGGCAAGGGCCCTGAGCAGCCTGAGACTATGGGTCCTGGTGGTGGTTTCCAGGCTCTCAACCGACCTTTACTTTCACCAGATTCCTGCAGATGCAGAACCACTTAAAGGAACTGAGTTGTAGAGCTTATTTAAGGGCCTCCCAGTCTTGTTGCATTTGAGAAAGTTGTGTTCTGGGAATGCCAGCCAAATCTTATAGGTCTTTGACCAATTATTCTGACAACATGCATAGTAATTAAAATATTGGCTATTTCCCGGGTGGTATAGCTAAGTGGTTGAGCATTGACCCAGGAACCAGGATGTCACAGTTTGATTACTGATCAGGGTGCATGCCCAGGTAGGCTCGATCCCCAGTACAGGATGTGCAGGAGGCAGCCGATAGATGATTCTCTCTCATTGTTGATGTCTCTCTCTCCCTCTTCCTTCCCTTCTCTGAAATCAATAAAAACATTTTAAAAATTATATCTATTATTGACTATATTCTCTATGCTGTACTTTACATACATCCCTGTAACTGTTTTTCTTATCTGGCAATTTGAACATCTTAATCCATTCCCCCTTGTCACCTATCACCTCAACCCCCTCCCTCTGGCAACCATTAATTTGTTTTCTGTATTTATGAATTTGTTTTCATTTTGTTTGTTCATTTATTTTGTTTTTTAGATTCCATGTATAAGTGAAATCATATGGTGTTTGTCTTCTTTGACTGACTTATTGCACTTAGCACAATACCAACTAGGACCATACATGTTGTTGCAAATGGCAAGACTTTATTTTTTTTATGCCTGAGTAATATTCCAATGTATATATGAACCACATGTTTATCTACTCATTTATCAATGAACATGTAACTTGCTTGTGTTTATTGTAAATACTGTTTTGATGAACATAGGGTGCATATTGTTGTGCGGTCAAATGCTGGGTTCAAAATAAGATCACTGGAAGTTGATGATTAATTTTTAAAAAGCAGGCAAGAACTTATTGAAATAAAAACTGGCTAGGACAGCCGCAAGAGTACCACACGCAGATGGATTCTATACGATTGCACTGTTCCAGGTGAAGACAAGTCTTTTTAAAGGTCTAAACTGCAAGAATTTTCCTTCAATCCTAAATCCTAAAGACTTAATTCTTTTAAAAAAATATATATTTTATTGATTTTCCACAGAGAGGAAGGAAGAGGGATAGAGAGCCAGAAATATCAATGAGAGGGAATCATCGACCAGCTGCCTCCTGCACACACCCTGTCGGGGATGTGCCCGCAACCAATGTACATGCCCTTGACCGGAATCGAAACTGGGACCCTTCAGTCTGCAGACGGACGCTCTATCCACTGACCCAAACCGGTTTTGGCCTAAATACTAAATTCTAAAGACTTGGGACATCCCGCAGTGTTGGTTCCCAGTCACATCCTGCTGGACATTGGAATGTGGCCCTATCTTGCAATAGCCGATTACACAGAAGCAGAGCTCAGCGGTTAGTCTCTAAAGGTTATCTACAGTTTCTATCCCTATAGCTACTGAGTCAGTGGGAATCAATTTCCTGTGGTCTTAGCCTCCAGGTCTCCACCTGGAAGGTGAGGTAAGTACCCTATGTTTTAATCACATGCAGGGGCCAGACTTAGCAGGGTTAAAATTCAAACATCAGTTTTTACCAAAGTATGGTTGCCACTATATTTCAATATGTTCTTCAAATTAGTGTTTTGTATTTTCTAAATAAATACCCAGAGGTGAAATTGCTGCATCATATGGTAGTTCTACTTTTAAGTTTTTGAAGAACCACTGTATTTTTCCCCACAATGGCGACACCAATTTAGAAGCCCACCCACAGTGTACAAGTGTCCCATCTTCTCCACATTCCTGCCAACATGTTGATTTATTGATGACAGCCATTCTGACAGGTGTGAGATGGTACCTCATTGTGGTTTTATTTTGCATTTCCCTGGCTATTGGTGGTGTTGAGCATCTTTTCACATGTCTATTGGCATCTGTGCGTCCTAGTCAGAGCAGTGTCTATACAGTTCCTTCGCCCCTTTTTCATCAGATTGTTGGCTTTGTTTGGTGATAATATGTATGAGTTCCTTAAATATTAATACTTTGGATATTAATGGGCTATCAGATATATCATTGGAGAATACCTTCATTCATTCAGTAGGTTGTCTTCATTTTGTTGATTTCCTTCACTGTTCAATAACTCTTTAGTTTGTTGTTCTACTTGTTTATTTTTCCTATTGTTTATCCTGCCAAGGAGACAATTTATATATATATATATATATATATATATATATATATATATATATATATATATATATGCATATATGCATATATATATTGTGTGTGTGTGTGTGTATATATATATATATATATATATATATATATATACATATAATGACAAATGAGCTGAAACCAGTTCGGCTCAGTGCTATAGTGTCCGCCTGCGGACTGAGGGGTCCCAGGTTCGATTACGGCCAAGGGCATGTACATTGGTTGCGGGCACTTCCCCGATAGGGGGTGTGCAGGAGGCAGCTGATTAATAATTCTCTCTCATCGATGTTTCTAACTCTCTATCCCTCTCTCTTCCTCTCTGTAAAAAAATCAATAAAATATATATTTTAAAAAATAAAAATGAAATGTCAAATGATGCTAAAGAGTTTACTGCCCATGTTTTCTACCAGTTTTATGATTTCAGGTGTTACGTAGTGGTAGTCATCAGGGACTTGCATTACTCCAGGGGCATGGGGCAGGAGGAAAAAAGCCTTCAGAAACAGGTATGCCCAGTTGGTCTCCCATCCAAAAACCAGGCCTGTCTCAGATTTCTAGAAATTCCCTATTCCACAGAATTCTAGAAAGCATCTCATCCACAGAATTTTAGAATTCCTCTATTCCACAGAATTCTGTAAGTCTTCTCTTTCTTGGAATTTTAGAAATACCCTATTCCACTGAATTCTAGCTGTCTTCCCTTCCTCCAAATTGTAGAAATCCCCTATTCCTCAGAATTCTAGAAGTCCTTCCTTCCTCCCAATTCAAGAAATCCCCTATTCTACAGAATTCCAGATATCCTCTCTTCCTCAGAATTTCAGAAATCTCCTATTCCACAGAATTCTAGAAATACTCTATTCCACAGATTTCTCATTTCTATAAATACCATATTTCACAAAGTTGTAGAAATCCTCCCTTCCTCCAATTCTAGAAATCATCTATTCCACAGAATGGTAGAAATCCCCTATTCCACAGAATTCTAGAAGTCCACTCTCCCACACAATTCTGAAAGTTCACTATTCCACAGAATTCCAGAAGTCCTTTCTTCCACAGAATTTTAGAAAGCCAATATTCCACAGAATTCTAGAAATACTCTATTCCACAGAATTCTATAAATCCTTTCTTTCACACAATTCTAAAAGTCTTCTCTTCCACAAAATTCTAGAAGTCCTTGCTTCCTCAGATTTCTAGAAATCCCCTATACCACAGAATTTTCAAAATTCTCTCTGCCACAGAATACTACAAGTAATCTCTTCCACAGAATAGTAGAAATCTCCTATTCCACAGAATTATAGAAATGCTCTATTCTACAGAATTTTGAAAGGACCCTATTCTAAAGAATTCTAGAAAGAATCTATTACACAGAATTCTAGAAGTCCTCTCTTCCTCGCAATTCGAGAAATCCCCTATTCTACAGAATTCCAGATATCCTCTCTTCATCAGAATTCCAGAAATCTCCTATTCCACAGATTTCTAGAAATACTCTATTCCACAGATTTCTATGTCCTCTCTTCCTCATTTCTAGAAATACTCCATTTCACAGAGTTGTAGAAATCCTCCCTTCCTCCAATTCTAGAAATCATCTCTTCCACAGAATTCTAGAAATCCCCTATTCCACAGAATTCTACAAGTCCACTCTTCCACAGAATTCTGGATGTTCCGTATTCCACAGGATTCCTTAAGTCCTCTTTTCCACAGAAAAATATTCTATTCCTCTGAATTCTATATGGCCTCTCTTCCAAAAAAATCTAGAAATCCTCTCTTCGACAGAATTCTAGTAGTCATCTCTTCGACAGAATTCTATAAGTCCTCTTCAGATTTCTAGAAATTCTTTATTCCACAGAATTGTAGAAGTCCTCCTTTTCTCCAAATTCTAGAAATTCCCTATTCCACAGAATCGTAGAAGTCCTCCTTTTCTCCAAATTCTAGAAATCCCCTATTCTACAGAATTCTAGAAGTCAACTCTTCCACAGAATTCTATAAATCCTCTCTTTCACAGAATTCCATAAATCATCTATTCCACAGAATGATAGAAATCCCCTATTCCACAGAATTCTAGAAGTCCACTCCACCACAGAATTCTGGATGTTCCATATTCCACAGGATTCCTGAAGTCCTCTCTTCCACAGAATTCTAAACAACCTCTATTCCGCTGAATTCTATATGGCCTCTCTTCCACAGAACTCTAGAAATCTCTATTCCACAGACTCCACTCCCTATGCCTGGTATTCCTGCAACACAAGGGGAGGGACACGAGAGACAAGCACACACACCGAAGCTGGCCTGGGAGGTCTTGAGAGGCACACGCTGCAGTTGAAGGCCCTGGGCCAGGGACGCCAGGGCCACCGGCAGCTGGAGGAGGCAGGCCAGCTGCTTCCGCAGAGCCCTCAGAGGGAAAGGGGTCCCGCTGGCACCTCGATTTTTGACTTCTGCCATCTGGCCTCTAGGGGAATGCCTTTCTCTTCTCCTAAGCAACCTCGCTGATGGTGGCGGGCATGGCGAATCAATGAGATGCACGGGATGCTGTCCTTAAGACGTGCTGCACCACGTGTGTCTATCAAAAACGATTGAAACGTTTTCCTGTAGCTGTGATCAGAATCTCGCGTGAGCTCCAGATATCGTACACAGGCCCGAGCCACAAGGAAAGCAGCCACGGTGAATCTCCCAGACGTGGGTCATTCGGCAGACACCCTGGTAGCCGACCTTGTGCTCCTGCCTGTACATCCGCGGAATCCCACGCACATTTGTTGACTGTGCTCAAGGCAGCCATGAGAACGTTCCTTTCCCGCCCCTTGCAAATACCTGCATTCTCACAGACAATGCTCCTTACAGGATGCTCACCACCACCATCTCCACAACCACCATCACCACCACTACCCCACCACTCCTTAGGATCTCTGCAGAGCTGGGGACTTCCAGGCACCTGACTCTGCTTTTCCCAGAGGAGGCTGCTAGAGTGCTGGAGGACTTGCATTGGCGCACCTCGACCAGCAGAGGGCGCAAGGGCCTGCCTAAGCCTTTCCCTGGTTTGGAGAAAACTTGGGAGATTCAGCAGGTGCCTGAGGAGCCCCCACCCCCCAAAATTCTAAAAGTCCTTTCTTCCTCAGATTTGTCTCCCATCCAAAATCTGTCTCCCATCCAAAATCTGTCTCCCATCCAAAAACCAGGCCTCATCGATGTTTCTACCTCTCTATCCCTCTCTCTTCCTCTCTGTAAAAAAATCAATAAAATATATATTTTAAAAAATAAAAATGAAATGTCATCGATGAAATGTCACCCCCCAACCCCCCCCCCACACACACACACACAAACACACACACACACGTGACAAGAGCCTTGACAGCCCTACAGGGAGCTACTTGAAATGCTTTGGGGAATCTCTTGCACCACACAAATCCCCAAGGCTGTGCAGGGCTGCTGATCCTGGGAATGCTCTGGGATGTTTGCCTGCAGTCCTAGCCACCCTGAGGGCATAATCTAGCCCGGTTCACATCAGCACAGCTGGACATGCGCCTCTGGAGGGGGAGGTGGAGCTATTCCTGAGATTAAATCCCAGGAGTGGAGACCCAGCACCTCCATGGGGCAAAACTGGGGCCAGGGACTGCAGGCAGTTCTGGAAAGCAGGCTCCAAGGGCTGATGGGATCCAGGAGGCAGGGCACAGGAAAGGAGAGACTGAAATCAATGCGCACAACCACTCCCCTTCACCCTCCTTCCTCCTCCCTTCCCCCATTCTCTCTTCCCTCCCACCCCCGCTTCCAAATGACCCTCCAGGAGATTCACAGCCATAAAAATCAGGATGATGTGCAGCCTGGTGGTTGGGGCACGGTGGATAGAGAGGCGTTCCTAGGACTGAAGGGTCACCCGTTCCATTCTGGTCCAGGGCATCTACCTGGATTGCAGGCTCCACCCTCGACCTTCCTTGGTCAGGCTAGGTGCCATAGGTGAAGTATCTTTGTGTCTCTCTCACATTGAAGTTTCACTCTCTCTAAAGATTAATGGATAAGTATCCTTGAGTGAGGATGTACAAGGAAGGAAGGAAGGGAGGGTGGTGGATAATGAAATATTTTAAAAATGCCTCCATACTTACCATTTGAAAGTACCTGCATGGGTTCAGGAGTATCCAACTTAGGCAAAATTGCGGAGTCCTAGTGCCACCCACCACTGACACCTGACCCGGCGCCCTGGAAAGTCTCCCCACGCCCACCCAGCGCTGAGCCCCAGGCTCTCCCGAAGGCTCCTGGACTTCTGCTGCTGCTGACATCACTGGCACGCGGGCACAGACCTGTGCCCTTTCTTCGTCGTCTTCTACTTCCTCTTCGCCTTGGCTCTCTCTCTGGGACCAGAGCCTTGGTCAGTGCCCTTGGCTTACCCGGGGTGGACGTCCCTAGCTGGACCGTTGAGCAGGCGTTCGGTCCTGCCCCCTCTGCCCCGGGACTGGTGAAGGACAACGGCTTCAGAGTGCAGGGCACACTGGAGCTCGCTGAGATTGAACTGAGGTTTGGGCCGGGACAGCTCCTGGAGCCGAGGCCGCTGCTCTGAGTTGTTGTGCTTGACGGGCCCCTCGGACCCGGAACCTGTGAAGTCAGGGGCATTTTGGGGGACCCGGTTGGGTGGACATCGCCCAGAGCTTGTGCTCAGTCGCGGGGCATCTGGGTTTCCCCCTTCTCTTTCCAGTTCACTGGTTTGCATGTAAAAGAGCACGTAGGCGCGTTGGCTCAGGGCCACAGAGGCGTCGTAGGTGGTCACCTGGGCGTCGTCCATCTTGAACCACCCCCCGCCCGCGGTTCGGACATAGCAGAAGTAGTGGCCGCTGTGGCAGGTGTGGCCCGAGTGGACCAGCACTGACTACAGCCGGTACAGCAGCGGGCGCACGCGGCGTCCACGCGACAGGTAGGGCCGCAGGTCCAGCTGCTCCGGGTACCGCACGTCCTGTTCCACCTTGCTGTCCGCCAGCGCCGAGAACCGCTTCAGCACCAGCGTGAGCACCCTGGATGCTGTGTGCAGGCACAATGTCTTCTTGGCCCGCACCTTCCGCAGGCACTGGCCGCACTGGTAGCTCTCCAGCGGCTCGGGCCTCACTAGCAGGTCCAGGGCCTGGGTCACATTCTGCACCTCCTGGATGTCTAGGCCGACGTCCAGGTAAAGGTCCAGGGTGTCGGACACGCCCTGGCAGCGGAGACACTGGACCCGAGATCTCCAGTGGCCTCCAAAGATCCCGCGAATCAGGCTGGCGTCCTCCTGGGACGCCCCCTGTAGGGCTTCCAGCGTGAACAGGAGGAACTCGTGGACGTCATCCTGCTGGTACGCGTGGAAGCCCGCCAGCAGATCCCCCTCGGGCACGATGATGTGCCCAGGCTGCAGGAGGGCCCGGGTCACGTGAGCCTGCAGGGCGCACAGGGTGCAGGATGCCCCCCTCTGCCCGCAGGCCCTGGAGTGCAGCCCTGACAGCAGGTAGCGGGCCAGGGGCGGGGTGTAGCTGAGGCACTGCAGGGCCGCGTTGGCATAGCAGGTGTTACCCAGGTTCCAAAGCCCTGCCCCCACCGCGCGGGATCTCTCCGTGCTCCAGCTCGCACTCGAAGGGGTCTCCGCGGGAGCCAGTGGGCCCCGCGGCGTGCACCCACTTTTCCTGGGCGCTGCTGGTTTCTGAGTCCTGCGGGGTCCCCCATGGACTCCCGCAGCCCCTTCATCGAATCCAGAGGATTTGAGCTTTGGGGGTTGCCTGAGCTGAAACTCCTCTTCCAGGGGCGCAGAAGCAGCCTCCATCTCTGAGGACAGGGTCTTCGCGAGATCTCTCTCCCGAAAGCTAGCTCCCTCCCAGAGCTCAGAGGACAGTGTCTTCTCGGGATCTCTCTTCAGAAAGCAAACTCCCTCCCAGAGCGCAGAGGACAAGGTCTTCGCGAGATCTCTCTCCCGAAAACTAGCTACCTCGCAGAGCTCAGAGGACAGGGTCTTCTTGAGATCTCTCTCCTGAAGGCAAGCGCCCTTGCAGAGCACAGAGGACAAGGTCTTCGCGAGATTTTTCTCTCAAAAGAAAGCTCCCTCGCAGAGCATAGAGGACAAAGTCTTTGAGAGATTTCTCTCTTAAAAGCAAGCTCCCTCTCAGAGCACAGAGCAGGAAGTGTCCTGGGCTGAGAAGCTCTGCAAATGACGGTCCCTGCCTCCCCACCCGCCCACTTATAAGCCCAGAGCATGCTGGGAGGAGCCTCGAGCTCCACCAATCAGCAGCCCCCAGGCTTGATGAAATCAAGTTTAGGGGGAGGGCGCTCCTGGCCCAGCTGCACCCAGACACACCTTTCAGGGGGGATTAACTGAGGGATCTCAAGTAGCAATAATCTCTTTAAATGTAAATGGCTTACATGATCCCATTGAGATACAAAAGGAGCCCTATCCTTGTGGCTCAGTAGATTAGAGTTCCTGTGAGGCATGAGGAAGCCGAGGGATCCATTCTGAGTCAAGGGAGTCTGGTCAATGGCACACAATTGCTTACACTTTCTATCCATGACTCTGGTAAAGGTGCTTGTGGGAGGCAACCAATCCATGTTTCTCTCACATCTCTCTCTTTCTCTCTCTCTCTCTCTCTCTCTCTCGCTCGCTCTCTCTCTCTCCTCTCTCTCTAATAAAAAACTAACAAAATTTCTTGAAAACATTCTTTAAAAGTAAACAAGCCAACATTTGCTCCACCACTGGTGTCCACCTCATGGTCTTCGGCTGAGGGAGATGAACACATGCCACCAAGTCTGTCTCAAAAATTAGCCCACACACCAAAACAAAAAAAGGCGCGGTTCCTCATCCCCTCCCCCAATGTCAAGTCTGGTCGCACTTCTGAGTTTTGCCCATCCAATCAGCAGCATGTGACACCTACTATTTTGCTTGTAACACCCTGTTTTTTCTTTAGAGGCCTCTAGTCACAATGTATAAAACAAGGAATTGGTTAGGTTGTCCCTTGGGGACATCAGGGTCACCCACTGTCACGGTGACTAATGTGCACCCAGGAAAGCAGAAATCACGGCTTCTAGGAGAGACCCCACCCTGAAACAGGAAGAGGCAGTTCAGACGAAGAGCTGAATTTAGCAATGACATCTCATAGTTTCCTTTCATTTAGCATAGGGGTTTAGCTTCTAGGTAGTTTGGGGTGAGTCTGTGTGTGTGTGTGTGTGTGTGTGTGTGTGTGTGTGTGTCTGAGAGAGAGAGGGAGGGGAGAGAGGGAGAGAGAGAGAGAGAGAGAGAGAGAGAGAGAGAGAGAGAGAGTCTTCCTTTCCTCCAGATATTCAACCTCCAATTTATAGGAGGCTGGTAATTTGTCATAAGTCAAGGGTAAAGATGTTGGACAAGAGAGCAGTAATATAAAAAAAAAATAGAGGAACAGAGTACTCTAAGGCAATCAAAACCCAAACAATGACAATAAGTAGCAATAATGTCTTTAAATGTACATGGCCTACAAAATCCCATTCAGATACATATGGAGCCATACTGGTGTGGCTCAGTAGTTTAGAGCATCCTGTCAGGCATGGGAAAGCTTAGGGCTCAATTCCGGTTCAAAGGAGTCCTGGTCAAGGACACACAATTGGCACTGGTCATGGTACTTGTGGGAGGCAACCAATCCATGTTTCTCTCATATTTCTCTCTCTCTCTCTCTCTCTCTCTCTCTCTCTCTCTCATCAAAAAGTAACATTTCTTTAAAACATTCTTAAAAAGTAAAGAAGCCGACATTTCCTCCACCACCCGGGTCACTATCTCTCCTGTGGATTTTAATAAAAGTCCCCTGGGGGCAGTCCTCTTAAGGGCAGGACGGAGGCTGTCTTTCCATTGAGGTCTCCCAGCCCCGGGGACCTGCAGCGGGTTCAGTAGCTGCTCCATCAAACGACTAATCAATGATTGCCTCTCTCGGCGCACCCTGCCCCCAGGCCCTACACACCACTCATGCCACACACACACACACACACACACACACACACACGCAGGCACGCACGCATGCACGCACGCACAGGCAAACACACAGCTGCACAAGGGGCAGGGCCTGAGGGAAGAGCCCCATAGGTTATGACGTGTGGGTGGCGAGTGCCTGCCACGAATTTAAGGAGGCGCTCACAGGGCCCTTTGCCAGAGCGTCAAACACAGAGGGCCCAGCAGCATCAAGGATTCAAGAACCCAGGTCTCCCAGCAGTGAGTCTGGGCCCACCATGAGGGCCTGGGAAACATAGGTGGGATCCTTTGGTGGGGGATGGAGACCCCTGGGCATCCAGGCCGGGGCCAGCTTCTCTGTCAGGCTTAGTGAGTTTTGGGGGGTGGGACGACACTGTGGGGGTGAGGGCCGCGGGAGGGGAACCCTGGGTGAGTCTGAGGGCCCTGCCTTGCCTGGCTGTGGGCCCTGCAAAGAAGAACACAAGCGCTGGCCCCAGGCTCATTTGGGAGATGCGGGTGCCCAGCCCTAGAGAGGCGGGTGGCCCGGGCGGGCAGGTGCCCGGTCCAGGCCACTGTGTCACATGCCATGCGCCCACGCACAAACGCTGTTCCCTCCCCCCCACCCCCGCCCTCAAGCCCGAAGCCCCCACCTGCTCACAGATGTGTGGCCCATGTCCGTTGGGCTGGGGACAGTCCTTGGAGCTCCTCTGACTCCCTTTCCACCTTCTGCCAGGCTCCGGGCTGTCCCCGAGCGCCCCGAGGAAGAGGAGGTGGCGGCCACACACGGTGTTCACCGCAGAACAGCTGCGGGTCCTGAAGACATTCTTTAAGGGGAAACCCTATGGGACGTTTGATGAACGCGAGGCCCTGCCGGCCATGCTGGATCTACAGGAGTACCAAGTTCAGGTACATGGTCCCCGCTGAACCCAAACCCCAACCCCAACCCGGAATCACCCCATCCGCTCCCACTGCCTGCTGCCCGCCCACTTCCCCAATCCATGCCCTACCACAGTGCAGAAGGAGGGTGAGGGTTGGGGGCGGAAGGGGGAGAAGGCGAAAGGGGGAGGGTGGAGAAAGAAGGGCGTGGGAGACGGGTGACCAGGCCAGAAGGACCTAGCGCTGCCCAGGGTCACCCGTGTGGTCCAGGGCCTGGTCCCCGAGTCCACCTCAGCCCTGTGTGGGACAAACTGTCCAACACGATAAAGCCCCTTGCTTCTCTCCACGCTCGCCCCCAGACCGCCAGGCCTCTGGGAACACGGGGACCCTCTCAAGCTCACCCCTTCCAGGTTTCAGGGTGTCCTGCTCTTTGAGCCTACCCCCAGACCATTCCAACCCAGGGCCAATTGTGGGATCTTGGGACGGAGGGGGAGAGGTTTTAGGCCAGACCTTCTTCCCTGAGCCTCCTCACCCCCTGGCAGGCAATCGCAGGTGTGTGCACACAGAGCTTCTCCCCTCTCACACTTGCTCACGTTCCATTCCCTCTCTCCCTAGGCATGGCTCAAGAATCGCAGGGCCAAAGAGCGCAGGCTGCAGAGACCACCGCGCGGGCAGAAAAGCCCTGGAGCCCAGCATGCTTTGCCCCAGGAACTGGGAGCCTGCGCCCCTCAGCCCGCGCCTGCGCCTCTGGACCCGGCCTTCCAGGAAGGCCTTGTGCTCCCTGCCAGCCTCGTGCTCCCTTCGCACAGCCCTTGGCAAGTCTTCCCAGCAGCAGATGCCAGCGCCTCCAACTACAGCCAGGCCTGCTGGCACCCTGCCCAGGGCGTCCGGGACATGTTCCACGCTGCACCTGCACCTGCACCTGCTGCTGCTCCAGCTCCCACTCCCGCTCCAGATCCAGCTCCAACCAAGGCCACAGTCTGGCCTCAGGTCCCTGATGATGAAGACAATGACCAAGCTACGCCGAAGTCGTCCGGAACATCTCCCCAGACCCTGATTTCACAGACCTGCTCTCTGCCCTAGAGGGCTTGGAGGAGCCCTTCTCCTCCCCCAGGCCCTGGTATGTATGAGTTTGCCAGCAACAGCAACGTGGACCATTTCCAACTACCGGGTCTCCAAGGGCTTCCGTCCCCGCCAAGTCCTGCCGATGCCATGGCACCATAGGCGACCAGGGTGTGCGCCCACGCGGCACAGGTCGGGCGCCAGGAGCACTGGGCAGTGCGTCTTGGCCTCCAGTTGCTCTAAGCATCCACCTTGCCCCCACTGCGCATGCGCATGGAGTCCTGGAGAGGGGTTCAGGAGTCCGGAGGACTGCACCTCCCTCGCCCAGGCTGCCCCCATTAGGAACTGCTGCCAGAACTTTCCAAGGGACCCGGCCCAGCCTCCATGCTCCTCCTGGCAGCGCACCGTGGCACACAGAGGACTGGGATAGCTTTTCCTGTCTGCACATCTGTGACTCCTGGCTGCCTTGTGCTTCTCCTACGGCATTCCCTGCACTCGCACAATGGACTCCCTTCTCGTGGCAAAATTGGACACCAGGAGGACTCATCACGTGTTTGGCTTTTATTATAATAATGGCATGCATATAGGGCTCCTTTTTCTTCATTAACTGCAGTTGACTCCATTTCCTGGCAATGAAGTGTCACAAACATTTGTCCCGTCTGAATTTTTTTTTCTATCGGTAGAATTTCTGGATTTTAATGACTATTTCAGTTCTTCCCATTGCCTTTTTATATATCTGTTTGTCCTTTCCATCTGTGACAAACTGATGCTGTAAAACCAATGAATTTATTAATAAAAGTTAAAAATGATTTTGACGAGGTGGTTTATTTTCAAATTGACATAAAACTCTACAGAAACCCCCCTGTCCAGCACTGTCTCTGCTTTCCCGGTTGTAAACTGTCCTTTAATACATCTAGCAGTGAACGTGTGTGGTGTGAGGTGGGGCTTTAGCTTCCGGGTGGTTTGGGCAGCTATGTGTGTGTGTGTTTGTGTGTGTGTGTGTCCGTCTTCCTTTCCTCCTAATGTTCAACCTCCACTTTATGGGGAGGCTGGTAATTTGTCATAAGTTAGCTTCGGGGTGGTTTGGGGTGTGAAGTCTCCCCTCAGTAATCCACTGAGATCATTCACACCACATCTAGACACAGTACCTCACACCCAGTAGAAGCTCACTAAGCATCTCATGAATATGGGATGATTTCAGGAGGAGGGAGGGGGGAATGCCATAAGGCAGAAGGTGCTCGTTCTGGCTGGAAGGAACAGAGAGTCTGGTAGGAGCAGATATGGTAGCACCCTTGGAGAATGGAGAACTTGGAGGATAAAGGGGTGGATGGCCCTGGAGTCGGACTGGAAGCACGGGGTGAGTGAATAAATGAATGTCATGGCCCCCATACTTATGGCAGCATGATGCGCCTTCTGCAGGCTCTGCAGGGACAATTCCCTCCAAGAACCCCATGATGGAAACTCCCAGCACCTCAGCTGCTTCCAATTCTGAAGACCTGGCATTTTCTCAGTGTCTTGTTGAGGAGGAAGGGAAATGCTGTGAGCAGGGGAGTCTCACAAGCACAGGAAGTGAATGAAAGCTCTCTCCTGTGCTGCTCCACGTGTGGGAGAGCCTCTCTTTAGCCACATGCCTCCTTCTCTCTCCTGAGTTGGAATCCTGTGCCTCACCAAGGCTGTGGATGTTGCTCCGCCTGCCCTGGTATCTGGATCAATCCAGAACCTGCCCAAGCAGCAGCTTGGGAGACTTTGGCTGACTACATGTACAGTAATCTCTAATCTGGCATAAGTGCAAAGTTGAGATTTGTGAATTACAATGTCCATCACTTTTACCTTAATATAAGTAGTATGAAGGTAAAGATGACATGAGATAGAGTAATGGGGTACTGACATCGGGGATGAGTATATGGGGCTCTCAAGATACAATTCTGTACATTTCCATATATTCAAAAGTTTCCCAAATAAAAAATTAAAAACACACACAGAAGCCCAGGCTTGGAGACTTTTACAGGGAAGAAAAGATATGGAAGCTGGTGAGGTGCGTCCCCATACACCGGCAGCTGTGATGAACACACCCTCTTAATTCTTGGGTGGGAAGGAAGAGGAAGAGGGGGCAGAAATCCCCAGAGTAACAGGGACCCTAATGCTGACATACGGTTTCCCGAGCCAAGATCAGCTGGGCATATCCTCCTTCCCTGTGGGACCCTCCTGCCCCTAGGCCTGCACCAACCCCACATTGCTGAGGGAGACATTCCATTCACTTCTCTTCCCTGTGAAGCAGCAGGTCCAAAGGAACCATGAGGGACCAGAGCAAATGGGGAAGAAGCCTGGAGAGCTGCCTAGTCACCCCAACAATTGCTGGCACTTACCTATGCCTGAATGCCTTGCTCTGCACTTCCTGGAGCAACAAAGCAGGGTCTTGTAGCAGCTGTGCTCCTCCATGAGGGCCTGGTACTGCACTTTATAGATGATCTCCAAGTGCTGGCTATTGTCTTTTTTCTTCTGGGGTTCCATCTTCAACTCTTCCGTCTGCAGAGCCAAAGACCCAGCCTTTGGGAAAGTCCATTTCACGGAGGGAACTATGCTCCAAAGCAAACCCCAAAACCACAGACCACTTTAACAGGATTTTTCTCAAGGAAAACCCTTTCTCCCCACTGCCAAGGCTGGCAGAGCAGGAAGAGGGAAGCCTCGCCCCTGATTGCATCACTGAGCCTTTGCCCCAGCGCTGGGCTGCCTTCCCTGGGACTTGTGATAGTGCCAGGCGAATCCACCCTGGAGGTTTGACAGGGTGACCTGAGAAAGGGAGCTCTGACCTGCACAAAGGAAACAGACCAAATGTCATTGCAAACACCTGTAAATTGTGGCAGGAACTTACTTTCAGGGATCCTCCTTTTGGACAAGCTGTATTGTTTATGCTGAAAGACTCAGTACTTTTAACATCAATGTATAAACATACACATGGTAGCATGCACACATCCATGGGGCATACGCTTTCAAAACTAGTCTGAACCGAAACCAATTTGGCTCAGTACATAGAGAATCTGCATGTGCACTGAAAGTTCCCAGGTTCAATTCTGGTCAAGGGCATGTACCTTGGTTGTGGGCACATCTCCAGTAGGGGGTGTGCAAGAGGCAGGGGATCGATGTTTCTCTCTCATCTATGTTTCTAACTTTTTATCCCTCTCTCTTCCTCTCTGTAAAAACTCAATAATATATACAATCTGAGTGTACAGTATTAATTCACGGCAACACAGACTCGTGAATGCAGCAGTGAGCAACCCACCACAGCATTGGAGCTTCTCTGTAAACACATCCTCCCATCTTCAAAGTCAAGTGGACTTCCTTGGCCAGCAGCCTTCTGGATCCTTGAAAAAAAGACCAGTATACATCTCTCTCTGCAATGCTGCACATCTAACAGCCCTGATTCTGAAGCCCATGCTGAGCCTGGAAGAGGGGGCATGGAGTCGTTTCAAAGTTCCAGTTGGAAAGGGAGACTTGCTCACTTCTGTCATATCTAATTAATACTGGGAATATTTAGGTTTCGTGTATGTAGAGACTTGGGTGCATGGAGAATGCTGTTATTTCACATGGTGAACATGCTGGATGATATCAGAGAATGCCTGACCCTGCTGACTGGTAACTGGTGGAATATAGGACACAAGGACTATGTTCAGAAAGCCCACTGCATGGGAGAACATATTTGCCAATGTCATCTCCGACAAGTGTTTAATATCCAACATTTACAGGGAACTCATACAACTTAACAAGAGGAAGAAAAACAACCCAATCAAAATTGGGCAACACGCCTAAGTAGATACTTTTCAAAAGAACACGTAAAGAAAGCCAAGAGACATATGAAAACATGCTCAAAGTCAGTAATCATCCAAGAGATACGAATCAAAACGACAATGAGGTACCATCTCACATCTGTCATGATGGCTATCATAAACTTATCAAGAAATGACAAGTGCTGGTTGTTGTGGGGTTGAACCTTGGGTTCAAAATAAGACCACCGGAGGCTGATGATTAATTAAAAAGCAGGCAAAGATGTATTGAAATATCTGGCCAGGTCAGACACGAGAGCACCACACACAGGTGGTCTCCACACGACTGCACCGTTTCAGGGGTAGGCAACCCCTTTTAAAGGTTCAAACCACAGGAATTTTCCTTTGTTCTAAATTCTAAATCTTAAAGACTACATTCTAAAGACTGGGGTCAGCCCACAGGGTCGTTGCTAGTCACATCCTGCTGGACATTGGAATGTGGCCCTATCTTGCAATAGCTGATAACACATAAGGAGAGCTCAGAGGTTATCTATAGTTTCTATCTCTGAAGGTTACTGAGTTAGTGGGAATTACTCTCCTGTGCTCCTGGTCCCAGGCAAGGGAAAATTGCCTTAGCCTGCAAGTCTCCACTTGAAAGCTAAGGTAAATATCTCTCCCCCCCCCCCCCATGTTTAATCAGGTGCAAGAGCCAAACTAGAAGGGTTAAAATTCAAACAGCAGTTTTTACCAAAGTATGGTTGCCACTATATTTCATTTCCCACTAGTTTTATGTGCATGAGTCAAATCATTGACTCATCCTACTTCCTTTAAGGGCATTTTTTTTTTTAATTCTGTTCTTGCTTTCAAGTCCTATAGCACATTTCGTTTTACTTAGCCCTTGACTTTCTCACTGGCTAGCAAAAAACGTTCTTACAGTTACAAAAATCCTTAGTACCACAGTTTCCATTAGTACTGTCCTCACTGAAGTCCAATTCCCCTTCTGCAGGCATCAAGTCTCCTCCTTGAAATATAGTGGCAACCATACTTTGATAAAAATTATTATTTGAATTTTAGCTTTACTATCTGACTTCGGCCTTTGATTACTTGCTGAGGAGTGGAAAATTACTAACCTTGCCTGGAGGGTAGAAAGTTACTCCTCCCTCCCCCTCCTGGACCTGAAGGCCAAATCAACAGTCTAGGTTAGTCAAGGCTAAAAGAACAGAACGAACCAAGAAGGAAGATTAGACCATCTGGCCAATACATACAACCGCAAGGTTAAGCAATATAGAAACCAGTCAGCTCCAGCCCCGTGGACCTCCACCCCCCTTTTTTTGAAATATATATAAAAAGCTAGATTTATAACTGCTGACTGCTGTTTGTCGCCTGCTCCATCCTGGCGGCAGCAGCCCAGATTCGAATGTGTAATAAAATTTGTTATTTGACTCCGCAATTGGCTAGATGGAGTTGTTTCCCGGGTAGGGGTCTCTGCCTCTTGGGTGGTCTCTTCTCCATTCAACACTCCTGGCCTGCGTGGAGCCTAAGCTAGGGATCTCATGGGTGAGGTCGCTGGTTGCCAGGATTCAGGCTGTTTTCTGTGCAGGAGATGGAAGTGATGTAGCCAGGTCTGCGTGCCGTCTACTTCAACAGCCATGGGCATGAGCAGGGTAACAGTGTAGCGTCCCTTTCAGGTTAGGGTGAGTCCTTAGGCAGTGAACTTTTTTATCCACACAGAATCTCCGGGCTGGAAGGGGTATATAGGATCCACGGTGGGCACTGGCAGTGCATCTGGAACAAGCTTATGGGTGGCTCTCTGAGTAAACTGCAGAGCCTGTAAGGACTTGAGCAAGGGAATGGTTATGAATTCTAGCTTTCAGTTTCTCTCTGACCTTTGGGAAGAATGGAGAAACGTCTACCATACATGATCTCAAAAGGGGGAACCTATCCCAGCACGGGGTACACCTGGCCCATAAGAGGGTGAAGGAGCAGGAGGTGGTCCAGTTTTCACCGTTTTCTAGGACAAATTTAATTAAATTTTTTAGAGTCCTGCTCATGTCTGTCCTAAGGATTGAGCTATATTTTGAGAAACCTTGGCTTCAAAGGTGGGGCTGTTATCTGATTCTATGACTACTGGCAACCTGAATCTAGGTATAATCTCCTGGAGTAATTTCTTGACTCCCATAGAGGCAGTTTCTGTCCTAGTGGGGTAAGCTTTGACCTAACCTGAGAAGGTGTCTATAAAAACTAGTATGTACTTGTACCTCAATGCTGGTGGCTTAATCTTTGTAAAATCCACCTCCCAATGCTCTCCTGGGGAATTTCTCTGGGGCCCGAATTCCCAGGGAGAACCCCTACCTCACCATTTACCTGTATCTGCCTCACAGAAGTTCAGAAGTCTTGGTGATAACCTAAGTGGGTAACCTGGTGTAACTGGGCATCTAACGTCCGACCTAGAGCCTCTGGGACCAATAGTTTGTCATCTGGTAGGGTCCACCAATCATCTGGTCCTTTGATGGCTTGCTTCTGTTCAGCCAATTCCTTCTCTTGTTTGGTGTAGGTCAGGGTCTGGCAGGGTTCCTAAGACTTGTAAAGGCCCCACTGGTTTTTGGGCATCTTCCTTAGCAGTTTGGTCTGCGGCTCTATTTCCTCTGGCTTTAATTGTCTCCCTTTTTCTGATGTCCTTTGCAGTGCTATTGCAACTGCCTTTGGGGGTCAGATGGCCTCAAGTAAGCTAAAATCTCTTCATTATTTTTAATGTTTTTTTCTGGCTGAAGTTGGTAACCCTCTTTCCTGGGGGATGGCACTGTGTCCTCATTAAAGGACCTGGATTAAGGCCAAAAGTTCAGGAACTGTGCCCAAATGGTGTGGTCCAGGGTGACTACTGCTGCCCCTGTATATCAGATCCCATCCTGAACATAAATGCTCCCATCAGTGTACAGTACCTCATCTGGTGATGATGGCAGGACATCTGTCAGTATTGCCTCTGTTACCTCTATGCAGTCATGAATGGGTTCCTCCGGGTCATCATCTGGAAGCAGGCTGGCAGGGTTGATGGCCAGTGTCTTATGGAACCGGATGCAGGGCTGGTCCAGGAGAAGAGCTTGGCACTGGGTAATTCTGGTATATGATATCCATCTCTCTGGAGTACCTCAAAGGAGGGTCTCAATGGCATGGGGTGGTTAGGGCTAGCTCCTGGCCCAGAGTCTGTTTATCTGCCTCCTTCACCAGCAATGCTGTGGTGGCCACTGCCCAGAGGCACACTTGCCACCCTGCTGCCACAGGGTCTAGCCTCTTAGATAGGCAACAGGTCTCTTCCAGGGACTTAGAGTCTGAGTGAGAACCCCTTTGGCAATGCCCCTTACCTCACTCACTTAGAGGTGGAAGGGCTTTGTGACATCTGGCAAGGTTAGGGCAGGTGCTGAGACAAGAGCCTTCTTTAGCTCCTCAAAGGCCCGTTGTTCCACTTTGGTCCAGTTCAGCGGCTGTGTTCCCCCAGTACATCTTCCTTCCTAGGTCCACAGTCCTTCTTGATGTTCAAGGAAAAGAGTTTGTCTGGTGGCTCCCTGAACTGATATCTTCCTGGACGTTACATCGGCTCTGTCAAGACTGAATAGACTGCCCCAGTATTCACCAGGAAACTAATAGGTTTGCCCTCTACTTGTAAGGTTACCCTTGGGGGCTTAATTGAAAGGAGTCCCGGTTCTGTCAGTCTTCTTCCTCTAAGTTAAAAAAAAAACCCTTGGAGTCTAAGTCTCCCTTTCTTTCAGACCCTCTTTGTCTCTTCTGGCCTCACCTTCTGTCTCTCTCCCTCTCTAATCTCTGTCCCTTCCCGTCTCTTGCTCATGTCTCTCTCCCTCCCTTTCTCTCTCCCTTTCTCTCTCTCTCTCTCTCTCTCTCTCTCTCTCTCTCTCTCTCTCTCTCTCTCTCACACACACACACACACACACACACACACATTTATACACCCATATCACTTTCTCTTCCAATCTTTATTTCTGTTTCTGTTTAAATCCTTTCCTCTCGGATTCCCAGAGTCCCTTTCTAAGTCTCTGTCTCGTTCTTTCCCTCTCTCTCTCTCTAATCCTCTACTTCTGCTGTTTCCTTCTCTCCCTGCTTCTCCTTCTCATTACATGTACAACCTTCACAAAAACTTTCACTATTTTACATTAGCCTTTAAACCCTTTTTTATATCCTTTAAAAATGTATAACCATGCTTAAACCTTCTATTATTTTAAAATATTTAGAAAAGGCAGAGGGAGGAGGGAGCAGGTCCACCACTCTATTCCCAGGCCTCTAGCCACTTGAAATTTAAACTGCCACATTCTTCCTACAGATAGAGATCTCAGATTCTGATAAGCCTGGAAAGGGGAATGGGAGAATTTCTAACTGTGCCTTTAAGCCCCCTAACAGAACACGGTGAAAAGTGTCCAAGCAGTCACTAGGGGGTTGGGGGTCTCATTGGGGTGCAGGGGGTCACAAAGGAATTTCTCTCCTGGATGCAGCTGCCTCCAGTTACTCTAAACAACCCCTGAAGGTGGGTGGAGGTGGGTCCCAGGTGGCAAAGGAGGTGGCTTCCACCAGGGCATTTTCATCTGGCAGTCTGCCGCTTGCCTCTTGCTAGTGAAGGTGCCGTGGGGGAACCGGTGACTGCTACACTGCAATCAAACTCCCTGAACTTTCTTAAAAGCTCTTCTGCGTGTGTTTTTAAAACTATAATTTAAGAGTTGACACACACACATAAGGACCAAGTTGCCCTCAAAATATTTTCCTTTTCTTCTAAAGATTTTACAATGTATTGTAATCATTAACCACATTAAATTTAAATGGCCAATTGAGACAAACAGTTCTGAAACCATCCCTCCACCACTGATCAAGACTGGGTGGTGGCAGAAATAAGATTCATTTAGTTTTTGAGCTTGCTGGGCAGACTTGGTGACTTTGCCAGCTCAAGCTTCCTTCTTGTAAATAGTTAACTTTAGAATTTGGTCTCTGATTTTAACCTTTTGTACCACAATTGTTACAATTTCATACCTTTAAATCAATAAACATAGACATAAATTTTGTTAGGTGGGCTGATTCCCTTCTGACAGAAAGCAAAGCACCCCTGGGAAAAAGGAATCCCAGTGGCCACACAGGGCGGTTTGCTAGCTGTCAGAGCACTCAGCTTTAGCCAATTAAAAGGTTTCTTTCTTTTTTTTATTTTTCAGAGATTTTCACACTTACATGAACAAATAATTATACCTAAGCAGATAAACAAAATATCAAACAAACGTTTGTACTTATACCTTTTCAGTAAACAAGTAACATTACAATGTTTCAGCAAAACAGAAATGGCACTCATGTTGGACAAAGGAAATAAGACTAATACTCTAGGAACTGTGAGGGGAAAGTTATCCTACAGAGCAGCGTCGACCTGGGAAAAATAGTGGTTAAATCAAAAGCATTATCATCAGAGCCGTATTCGTCTGCCCGTTTCTTGGAGTCCTGGAAATTTTCAAAAAACACTGAGAGGGAACACGGAGACACAGACAAACGTTGACCCATTTTGACAAAGACCAAAACAAAAAACACAAAACAAATAGGCCTGACACAAACATGACAAAACACAAGACAACCTGTCCGGAAACCTGGGGCCGAGGACACACACCATAGTGTCCTCCTGGGCTGAGGACACCGTCGTGTCCTCTGGCCAGAGCCTGGAGGTTAAGCTGCATCCAGCCCTCCAAGGACTCTTACTCTTTTGATATCTCAACCATAACCTTGGCACCTTACCTCCTGAGATCAGTCTCCCCGATTTCAATAAATCCTTGTGGCTTTTGTCTCAAGCTAAGATGCCCGAAAGGAGGGAGAGCCTCCTGCCCCTTCTGGGGGGTCCCTCTCTCCTCCTGTCAGAGGGAGAACGTCCTGTCCCTTCTGAGGGAGTCCCTCTCTCCTCCTGTCAGAGGGAGAGCCTCCTGCCCTTCTGGGGGGTCCCTCTCTCCTCTCTCTCAGGTATCTCGCTGGGGGCCTCCAAATGTTGTGGGGTCTAACCCTGGGTTCAAAATAAGACCACCGGAGGTTAAATGATGATTAATTTAACCTCCTTTAATTAATGATGATTAATTAAAAAGCAGGCAAAGATGTATTGAAATATCTGGCCAGGACAGACATGAGAGCACCACACGCAGGAGGTCTCCACACGACTGCACCGTTTCAGGGGTAGGAAGTCTCTTTTAAAGGTTCAAACCACAGGAATTTTCCTTTGTTCTAAATTCTAAATCCTAAAGACTACATTCTAAAGACTGGGGTCAGCCCAAAGGGTCGTTGCTAGTCACATCCTGCTGGACATTGGAATGTGGCCCTATCTTGCGATAGCTGATAACACACAAGGAGAACACAGAGGTTATCTACAGTTTCTATCTCTGAAGGTTACTGAGTTAGTGGGAATTACTCTCTTGTGCTCCTGGTCCCAGGCAAGGGAAAATTGCCTTAGCCTCCAAGTCTCCACCTGAAAGCTAAGGTAAATAGCTCCCCCCCCATGTTTAATCAGGTGCAAGAGCCAAACTAGAAGGGTTAAAATTCAAAGAGCAGTTTTTACAAAAGTATGCTTGCCGCCATATTTCACTGGTGAGGATGTGAAGAAAAAGGAGCCCTCGTGTACTGCTAGTAGGAATGCAGACTGGAACAGCCACTGTGGAGAACAGTATGGAGTTTCCTCAAAAAACTAAAATTGGTACTTCCATTTGACCCAATGATCCCACTTCTAGGAATATATCCCATAAAACTAGAACCACGAATCAGAAAGGATAATGCACCCCTATGTTCATAGCAACACAACTTACAATAGCTAATATGTGTGATCAGACTAAGTGCCCATCTGAAGATGAGTGGATTTAAAAACTTTGGTACATCTACACAATGGACTACTGTGCTACTGTAAAAAGGAAAGAACTCCTACCATTTCCAACAGCATGGATTATGATAAGTGAAATACGTCAGTCAGAGAAAGATAAATATAACATGATCTCACTCATTTGTGGAATATAATGTACAACATATAGTGATGAACCAAAACAGACCAGAGACAGAGAAGCACAAATAGAAGGTAGGGGAGGGAGTGGGTATGGGGGAGTGATCAACCGAAGGACTTGTACACATGCTTATAAGCATAAGCAGTGGATACAGAAAATAAGGGCCTAAGGGAGAGGGCAAAATTGGTGGCGTGAGGGGACAATAGGAGGGGATAAGGACAAAATACCTTAATCAATAAAGGGAAAAATAATAAATAAAAATCTCCTAAGTCCTGTTCTGAAATCCTTTTTGCATGAAGTCAAGAACTTAAACACTATAGGCCAAACTGAGGCAGACCAACTTCAGGCTGGTTCCTGTTTCCTAAAAGTTATGGCTGGGACATCCTGTGTAAAGACAGACAAAGGCATGAATTTGCTTGCAAGACTTGGAAGAACACATGATGGCTCACAATCACTTTGTTGTTGTTAAGTCAAATCAATCTTAACACTTCATTTTTAGAAAAATCTTTATTGAAATTTTAGAGGGGAAGAAACATTGATGACAGAGAATCATTGACCAGCTGCCTCCAGCATACCCCCTGCAGAGATGGAGGCCCCAAAGTGGGTATGTGCCTTTATCTGGAATCAAACCAATGATATGTTGGTTGATGAATACACACCCAGCCACTGAGCACCACTGGCTGTGCACAGCATTATTTTTTCTTGGTGACTATTATAATGTTCCCAATTTCCAACATTTGATCACCCTACCCTGCTCCCACTGTTTCTAGGCCCCCGCTGCTTCTAGTCCATGGCCTATGCAAATATGTATATACTTGGTTTAAAATATTTTTGTTGATTTTATTTTTTTAAATATATTTTATTGATTTTTTTAATTTTTTAATTTTTTAATTTTTTTTACAGAGAGGATGGGAGAGGGATAGAAAGGTAGAAACACCGATAAAAGGGAAACATCAACCAGCTGCCTCCTGCACACCCCCACCGGGGATGTGCCAGCAATCAATGTGCATGCCCTTGACCAGAATTGAACCTGGGACCTTTCAGTCTATCCACTGAGCCAAAAACGGTTTTGGCGTTTTTGTTGATTTTAGGGAGTGGAAGGGAGAGAGAGAGAGAGAGAGAGAGAGAGAGAGAGAGAGAGAGAGAGAGAGAGAAGAGAGGGAAAGAGAGAGAGAGAGAAAACATAAATGATGAGAGAGATTTGCTGCTGAGTTGCCTCGTGCATGACTCCACAACTACACTGGAAATTGATCCTGCAAACCATGGATGTGTACTGACCAGAAAAGAACCAGTATCACATAACCTCATAATTTGTGGAATATAAAGAATAGCATATCCGAGACCGGTTTGGCTCAATGGATAGAGCGTCGGCTTGGGGAATGAAGGGACCCGGGTTCAATTCTGGTCAAGGGCATGTACCTTGGTTGCGGGCATATCCCCAGTAGGGGGTGTGCAAGAAGCAGCTGATCGATGACTCTCTCTCATCGATGTTTCTAGCTTTTTATCTCTCTCCCTTCCTCTCTGTACAAAATCAATAAAATATATATTTTTTAAAAAAGAATAGCATAAATTGGTGAACAAAAACAAATTCAGAGACATAGAAGGATCGAACAGATTGTCAAACTTCACAGGGAATTCAAGAGAGTTAGAAGGGTAAGGGATCAACCAATTCATATAAGCATTGTCAATGGACCCATATGCTACAAGGGAGGGGTGGAGGGCATGTGCAGAGGCTTTGGGTTGCTGGAAAGAGTTCAGTGGGGTGCGGGGGGGAAGGAGTTATATGTAATACTTTAAATAATAAAAAAATTACAAATTAATAATAAGAATAAAAAAAGAAACAGGACGTTCTGATTCATAGGTTGAGGCTCAACCACTGAGCTACACCAGCTAGGGATATATTATTTTAAAATTTAAGAAAATAGATATATTTTTATTGTTCATAGTATTATGGATGTCTCAGTACTAACCTCTGTATATATACTTTGGTGGATCTCTTGCATTCCTCCCATCTTCCCCTCAGAGATCTGTTAATCTGCCCCAGTTAGCCAGGCCTCTGATCTCATCTTCTCCTTCCCTAGGTGTCACTTGCTGGGCCACAACACCATTGTTCACCTAAGTCATTGGCAGGAATGCCCATATTCCATAGGCGGTTGAGAAAACTACATTACCCAGAAGGCTCTGCACTCATGTCACATAGGCGGAACTAAAGGGCATTTTGCTGTCTGCACATCCCCTTAGGGCGGGACTTTCCCCTTCCTTCTGGCAGACATTATGAACTCCAGGTTCTTCAGGGACTCACAGCTTCAGCACACTGGTCGTGAGAAGAAGGAGGCAGAGGAGGCCTAGGACTCAAGACCCTTGCTGTGCAGGGTGTGTCTGAGGCGCCTGGAGCCACAACAGCCCGAGATTGGCATCTCCGTGCCTCCTGGTTCCTCTCTGCTCACAGCCTCCCGGCAGCCTGACCCTAGTGAATCCTCCAGCCTGGGGAGCAAGCAGGCTTCTCAGGTTCTGCCGCCCCAGTCCGAGCTCAGGATGGTGAGTCCCTCCTGGTGTGACACATGGGTGATGGGGAAGAGGGTGGAAGGCGGCAGTGCCACCTTGTGAGGAGGCGATGGTGGGACTGAGCAGGGAGGATTGAAAAACCCGGGCCTGTTTTGGGTGTAAAGGCAACAAAAAAATGAGATGTGGTTTTGCATGAGGAGTTCTACTTTCACTCTCAGGACGGTAGGGCCATAGATGGTTGTGTAAAAAAGCAGGGACATTTTTTGAGGCAAGATTTTAACTTTTCCTAACATTGCTCAGAAGAAGAACACACTAGAAGACGAGACAGCACTTGTGAACACACTTCTAAGTTCAATCTACCTGAACATGTATCCTGACCAGGATTCGATCACTGGCCTGCAGGATCATGAGTTAACAGTAAACTACTGACCCACACCAGCAATTCTCTCCTAAGATTGGACCTGTAACCAGAATAGCAATGAGCAGTGGCAGTTCATCCTGGGCTACCCCCCTGTATTTGCACTCAAGACATTTTCTCTGAATGCCCAGTGAGCTAACAGCAGCCTCCCTGTGGCTCATTTATTTCCCACAAAGTTTCTAGAGAGCTGTTAACGAAAAAAACGAACAAAAAACCATTGAAAGCTATAAAGAATTTTTGTGAGTTTATTTGAGCCAAACTGTGGACATATGCCGGGAAGCAGAACCTCAATGGACTGAGATAATGCTTCGAAGAATGGCAGGTTACATTTCTATTTATACATTGCAATCAAAGGAGGGTCATAGGTGGGTAACACGAAATTCATTAGTGATGGACTAAGGAAAGCGGAAGAAAACAAAGCGGTTGGGAACCCCTAGGATTGGATAAAAAGTAAAATGATGGATGTGTACTTAGGTGAGTGCTGGAACAATTAACATGATAACAAAGGAATTTGAGGCATCTGTCCTGGTGCCAACCCCATTTGGTTGTACCTCAGGTGCTCCAGAAAAAGGGAAGTTACAAGTTACCTGGACATCTCATATAATTTGTTATCTCAGAGGCTGGAAGGCAAATGGGCTCAGTAAAGAAGATCTAAGTTGATCTTCTTCAGGTGAAATATCGGCCTAGGACATGACTACCCATTATTACCTGTTTGTAGTTAGGTATTTAATTTTCAAACCATCTTTTGTGGTTATTTTAGGTCTCTGAGTTTGCAAGGCTGCCATGCAAGCCTGCCTTGAGCTTGTCAGGTTAGCATGTGGCTCTTTTCCTTCACAGAACTAAAGGAGCCACGCCTAATCTCTCTGCTGTTGCTTGTTCTATCTTAAGGCCTACAATTTTTTCATTATACCCAGGTTTAATTAATGTTCCCTCAAAATCTTTTCCAACAGGAAGTAATGAATGAAACACAGACCAAACTGAGGCAGACCTACTGTAGGCTACTTCTTGTTCCCAAATACAGCTATGCCTAGGACATCTTCTATAAAGACAGACCAAGGCATGATTTTGCCTAGAGGACTTGGAAGAAAACGTGATGCCCTCATTTACCTTGGTGTTGTTGACTCAATTCAATCTTAACACTATTTTTTTTTTTATTTTTTTTTTAGAGAGAGCGAGATGGAGAAACATAAATGATGAGAGAGAACCCTTGATCTGCTACCTCATGTGTGCCACCTAGAGGGATGGAGCCCCCAACCTGGTTATGTGCCCTGTCCTGGAATCAAACCAGAGATACCTTGGTTCATGGGTTGGGCGTGTGACCTCACCAGTGCATGGGTCTCTATTCAACCAACTGATACACGTCAGCCAGTTCTATAAATTACTTTAATATAGCAAGTCATGGTCAGGATGGTAATGGTAGTAGTAACTCAGAAGGGACAATGTGAGCCTGAGAACTGGCTTTTCTGCTGGGCCCACTGTTTGTGGGAGGTGGGTGTCACAACACAGAAGAGGGATATAAGTTGTCATGTAGAGTTTGGGGAGAGGTAATCATTTTGCAGTGGTCAAGACTTTTTTTTTTTTTTTTTTTTTTTTTTTTTTTTTTTTTGTCAAGGCCTTTTAAAATGAGTGGACCTGAGATTAACTGGAGGCTAAATAATTATTCAAACAGATGTGACCAGGGCTGGTAGATAGTAACTTCTCTAAACACTTACCAGGATTTTTCATAACCCTTGGTGTAGCCTGGCTGTGAGAAGGTGCAGTCAGTGTTGCGGATTAGCTTAGAGGCTTGAGTGACAATCTGTGAGACTCACTGGGCATGGTGCAGGGGAACATCGGGGCTGGGACTTGAGTGGTGGTTAAATGAGAGATGTGGAAAGCATTCTATGAACAACAACACATGCCAAGTAATAACTCGTAGGCCAAGGAGAGGACTATGGGGGCTGGGACTGAGGGAGTGCAGGTGTGAGCCAGATGTGGTAAAGAGTGATGTCCACTTGAAGAGGGAATGTGAATTGATAGCTATGGCACCCTGATACTGACATAAGAGAGAAGTCCATTTCTGGTGGTGTTTGAATGATCCAATGAGGTGAATTTTAGGGTAATTGCCTATAAAAGGGGTGTTTTGGCACTACATTGAGTTACAAAGCTTACGTGCCATTTAACTAACCACCTGCTTTTGTTGTTGGGGATGACACAGTGGTTAACATAAGTGAGATAGCATACATCAGTGTTACCCAGGCTTCAAAATCTCCAAAAGCATGGGTAAAGGAGAAGGATAAGAGGTAAGAGATTATGGAAATGGTGAACTATAATTTTTTGGGGAAAGGTGATTAGAAAACAATTTGTCCTCACCATAGCAAATTTGTATTACCTTTGTTGTTATGCCTCTGGGAATGAAGCTGTGTGAGAGAAGTGTTGTTCAAAGAACTCTGTAACAGGCAGTGCAAAGCTATGGCCTCAGCACCTTGCAATTGGGGTCAAGGGGGTGAAGTATGATGCCATGTATTTGGTGTCTTTGAGAAAAAATCTGAGGGTATTTCCTGACAAGACCAGTATCAAATCACTCACACTACCTTTATGGCCAGCATTTCTCTTTGGCCATAGAGAGATAAAAATACATTTAGCTCAGCCCCATAGATATCCTATGGCTTTGACACCCACTCTGTTGAAAATTGTCAGTGCGGCATACAAGGACGTCTAGTGCTCAGGTATATTTCATCTACTTAAATGCCTTTATTATAGTTGAAAGAAAATGTCAAATCACTCTTTGGCCAATATTGGTTTATTTTGTATTGCTGACCTAGAACTTTAATGAAAATCTGCATGACTTTTTTATTCTGATTTTTTAACCTGCTGCCTGTGAGGTGAATGGTCACCCATAAGAAGAGTCCTTTGTTGTGCTTCTGTGAACAATATGAATTATATTCTCTGTTCAGAGTATGTCTTACATACTGCAAAGAAGCCCTGAGCCATGATGTGTGAAATTTCACAGGCTGGTCTCATTTGTTGTAACACTGTGAAGTGCAAGTAATATTGGGACAAACACTGTTTTCCTAGTGAGTAGAAGAGATAGCAGTATATTGTATGATATACTGCCTCTTTTGACCATTACCCACAAATGACCCAGTCCTGAGGCTTGTTTGTTCTTTTTGTAGCTGAAGTGATTGGTTGTGAAAAGAATCTCATGGTTTTGGGGATTCCCTGGGCCCCTCTATGGTGCTCACCTCAAGGTTATCACAACAAACAGGAAATCAAAGCTGGAGGAAGTATCCTCGCATAATTAGACCCAGGTTTTGTGTTTTGGGACAATTCAGCATTCCTGATCATTCTGATGGCAGTAGTCTTTACTTCAGGACAATATTTGCTGCCACAGAGGCAACAGTGATTCTCTCAGACAATGAGGAGAGATACGGTCATGTCTATATAGAGGTGCCATTTTTACTTTCTAACAACAGAGGGATATGTATGGTTTAATTGGGACCACATTGTAAGGTGTATGTATAATTGGCATGCAACAAAAAGCACTTTTCTAATGTGGACTATTTGGTGAGATTGAACATGGGAATAAAGCTCAGAAACATTACTTGTGCCAGAAACTTCTCTGTTACCCACACCCATGGTGGGGTAAAAGTATGCTTATAGTTGTGATTATGCAAAACACAGAATTATTTTTTTATCCTAATATATAAAAACCTAGGGTCCATAACTCCTGAAACCAGTTTGGCTCAGTGGATAGAGCATCGGTCTGTGGACTGAAAGGTCCCAGGTTTGATTCCGGTCAAGGACACGTACATTGGTTGCAGGCACATCCCTGATAGAGGATGTGCAGGAGGCAGCTGGTCGATGTTTCTCTCTCATCTCTGTTTCTAGCTCTCTATCCCTCTTCCTTCCTCCCTGTGGAAAATCAATAAAATATATTCAAATAATAAATAAGTAAAACCTAGGGTCCATAACAGCCACAAAGATCGGATGTCCAACCACTATGTTAGAGAACTGAGGGAGCTGATGTTGATTAACCAGTCGCAGCAGTGACTGGCAAGCAGCTGGAAGGCAGACTTCTTGGTCCCTCTTCCTGGCCCTATGACTACAGTCAATCAGCAGTGCAGGCATGGCAGAACTGGGGACTGGCTCCCTTAGTAGTCCTGCAGGGTCTATGTCAATAGGACAGCACAGGCACCAAAGGACCAGTGTTGCTGGCCTCCTGGAACTCGGCCTCGGGCATAGAGACTGCTTCCCCTCCCTAAATGTGTAGCAACTTTAGGTGGCAGAGGACTTGTTGCAGCAGGGACTGGATTGGTACAGGCAGGGCCTATTGTAGGGTTTCCTCTATTCCCCATGTGGCCTGGTTGGCTGTGAGTGCTACTGATGGTCCACAGGTACTGCTTCAGCTTGGCCTGCAGGCTCCACTTGGTTCCATTCACAGAAGAGCTGGCACCACCTCCATGCCACACCCCCACTTCCATCAGTCCTACCAGCCCCCAGCTGTTTCTGGGAAGACCCCACCCTCAGAACACACCTGGCTTCTCAGGAGGCGGATGCCACTGCAGGCAACATTTGGTGGCCATTATTCTGCCAACCACAGTATGAATCAGGAAGAATAAAGTGAAAGGGACAACCCCAACAAATAAAAGTCTGGAAGGAGGATGAATGTGTTCTGTGCCTTAGCAGCCTGCGGACATTGCCCCTGAAGTGAATCCTAAGCCAAAGAGAGAAAAGCAAAGAGGCACCAGAGGTTATCCAACAAAATCCCCAAAGGTGCCTGTTTTAATGAACTATATATCCCTTGAAGTGGGAGCAAAGCTGGGGCCAAAAATAAGAGGATAGCTTTAAAATTTAGTCAAATCAATTTTAATGCTATTCTTTTGTTAATATTTTAGAGAGAGGGGGAGATGGATAAACATCAGTAATGAAAGAGAATCATTGCTCAGCTGTCTCCTGCATACCCCCGACAGGGATGGAGCTCCCCAACCTAGGAATGTGCCCTGACCTGGAATCAAACCAGAGATACCTTGGCTCATGGGTCTATGCCCAACCACTGGGCCATGCCACATGGGCAAGCTATGTTTTTTATTGTTGGCTCTATTACACACAGACCCAATTTCCCCCATCCTCATCTCCCTTTGCCTTCCTCTACCCTGCCTTCACCGTTTCTAGACACTCAGACATTTTGGCTTTGTGCATGTACTATGCATATATGTATATACTTTTAAAATATTTTCTATTGATTTTAGAGAGAGGAAGGGAGAGGAGAGATAAATACATTAATGATGAGAGAGAATCACTGATTAGCTGCCTGCTGTGTATCCCTACCCTCACCCAACTGAGAATTAAACCTATAAACCAAATATGTTCCCTGACCAGGAATAGAACCATGACCTCAAGGATCATATGTCAGTGCTCAACCATTGAGACATACCAGGTGCGCTGTATTATTTAAGATAAAAATGTATTTTTAAAAATAAACATTTTGTTGATATTTTACAGAGTGGAAGAGAGAGGGAAAGAGAGTTAGAAACATCAATCAGCTGCCTCCTGCACACTCCCTATTTGTATGTGCCCACAACCAAAATACATGCCCTTGATGAGAATCCAACCTACGGCCCTTGAGTCCCTAGCCCAATGTTCTTTCCACTAATCCACACCGATTAGGGCTAAAATGAAATAAAAGAATATTTTTTAACATGGATAGTATTACAGATGTCTCCCATTTTTTGCTTGTGCATATATTCTATAGGGGATCTCTCCCAGTTCTCTATCCTGGGAGATCTGCCAGTCTGTTTCAGTGAACCAAGCCTCTGGCCCCATCTTGTCCTTCCCCAGGGTCACTTGCTGAACCACATCACCTTTATTCACCTACTTAATTGGCTGGGATGGTAGCTCTCCTTGGCGTTTGAGAAAACTACATTACCTAGAAAGCATTGCGGTAACATAGGTGGAGCTAAAGGACACTTTTGTTCCAGTGCTTCCGGTTAGGGCAGGACTTCCGCCTTCGTCCTCGTGGTGGACATTTTAAACAGCAGGTTCTTCTGGGGACTCACAGCTTCAGCACACTGGTCCTGAGAAGTAGGAGGCAGAGGAGGCCTAGGACCCAAGGCTCTTGCGGTGCAGGGTATATCTGAGGCGCCTGGAGCCCCAACAGCCCGAGATTGGCGTCTCCGTGCCTCCCTACACTTCTCTGCTCACAGCGTCCCCGCAGCCTGAACCCCTGAACCCTCCAGCCTGGGGAGTGAGCCTCTCAGGTTCTGCCGCCCAGGTCTCAGTGCTCAGGATGGTGAGTCCCTCCTGGTGATACATGGGTGATGGGAAGAGGGTGGAAGGCGGCAGTGCCACCTTGTAAGGAGGCGATGGTGGGACTGAGCTGGGAGGATTCAGGAACCCAGGCCCATAGTGGGTGTAAACTAAGGCAACAACGTGATGAGGAGTTTCACTTTCATTTTCAAACGCTGGGGCCACAGATGGTTGTGAAAAAAAGAGGGATATTGCCGAAACCTGTTTGGCTCAGTGGATAGAGCGTCGACCTGCGGACTGAAAGGTCCCAGGTCCAATTCCAGTCAAGGGCATGTACCGTGGTTGTGGGCGCTTGCAGGGCGAGGCTGATCAATATTTCTCTCTTGATGTCTCAAACTCTCATCTCTCTCAATTCCTGTCTGTGTAAAATCATTAATATATATATATATATATATACACATATATATGTATATATATGTATATATGTGTGTGTATATACAATATATATATATATTTATTTTTTATTTTTTAATTTTTTTATTTTTTTTTAAAGAGGGACATTTTCTGAGGAAGGATTCTAACTTTTCCTGACATTGCTCAGAGGAAGAACAGACTAGGAGAAAGAGGACAGCAGCTGTGGACAGGAAGTAGAAGTCCTGTAAATGATAAGGGAACTGGAAGAGTGAGCACTGAGGACTGAGCCCTGAGATCATACAGGCACCAGGAGGGCACCTGGCCTCAGGGCTGGGCAAGGGCACTGAGCAGCCTGAGCCCATAGAACCTGGAGGTGTTTTCCAGGCTCTCAACAGACCATTTTCATTCCATGAATTCCTGCAAATGCAAAATTGATTAGGTTTGTGGAGCTTATTTCAGGCCTCACACACCTCTGGCCTCTGAGATGGTAGAGTCTCGGTACTGTGAGCCGCTCTTGTAGCCCTTGGACCTGGGGACTTTTAGCTGACACTAAGTCCAGGATCCTAAGGCCAGTACTAGGGCTACATGAAGTGGACCTTGCTTTTGGCAAGCAGGGTAATGAGTCCTACAGGGCATAGATTCTAGAATGTGCCCAGTCTTGGAGGGAAGAGTTAGCTGATTCTGAACTCTGCAGGTATTTAAAAATAAATATATATATTTTTTGTAGCATATACTTATACATTTAATCTGCATTGTTTACATTCTCCAGTACCCTTTTTTGAAGTTTAAATATTGAATAATACATTAAGTGAAGTCTAGATTTATAATATTTTTAAAAATATATTTTATTGATTTTGTACAGAGAGAAATGGAGAGAGATGGAGAGTTAGAAACATCGATGAGAGAGAGTCACCGATCAGCTGCCTCCTGCACACCCCCCACTGGGGATATGCCCGCAACCAAGGTACATGCCCTTGACCGGAATCAAACCCGGGACCTTCCAGTCCCCAAGCCGACGCTCTATCCATTGAGCCAAACCTGCTTCTGCTAGATTTATAATATTTGTTACACTTCCTGGTGTAAATACTCTCATCATTGTCATTTGCAAACTACTTAAATGATGGCACTAAACATAAACATGTTAAGATATATCACTAGCACATCATTCTATTTTATTTAAATATGCTGATATATAATAGTAGGTACAAATATGCTCAAGAACTCTCAAAATAAAATTATTGAGAACTGTCCAGTTTTAAAACTTTCTTAAAGTTTGATATAAGTATATTTGATTTAAAGCCTATGTTTTTAAGCATATGCTTTTGTGTTTCCATGCATTCCTGCATTGCTGAAACAAACATTCCTCCCTTATCAGTGCCAGTGCAAGGAGTATGTCCTGAGGTCCCCTGCCAAGCCCCTCCAGGTAGGGGGCTTGGCCTCAGGTCCTTTGGCCTGGTGCCAGAGTGGGGGTGTGGTCTCAGGTCTCCTGGCCTGGTGTCAAGGCAGGGGGGCTGCAGCCTGAGGTCCCTCATCAAGCCCTGCTGGGTGGGGTCACGGCCCAAGATCCCCCAGACTGGTGCCAGAGTGGGAGTTGTGCTCTGAGGTCCCCTGTCAAGCCCCGCCATGTGCGAGGCATGAGCTCAGGTACCCTGGCCCAGTGCCATGGCAGCGGGGTGCAGCCTAAGGTCCCCCGTCAATCCCCATTGGGCACAGGGTGTGGTCTGAGGTCCCCCACCTAGACCTGCTGGGTGGGGGGCAAAGCCTAAGGTCCACCAGCCTGGCACCAAGGGGCGGATGCAGCCTGAGGTCCCCAGTCAAGTCCCATGGGGTTAGTGGGGACACAACCTCAGGTCCCTGCTGATTGCTCCTTAAGGCTCATTACAGGAACTTGGCCTCCACTGTGCGTGCAGCCATCTTTGTTATGGAAGCCCCTGCCTCCTCTGTGGGCACCACCATCTTTGTGGAATAGTCAATTTGCACATTTCTTCTTTATTATATAGCATAGATAGTCTGCTATAGGGGCCCAGTGCAGAGTAAACTGGAGGTTCAAGGCCAACTTGCCATGCCCATGCATACAGAAAAGGACACACCAGAATTACAATGGCAAAGGCCCCTTATGCCCTTTTTATGTGAGGGCACAATCCCTCAGCAGTAACACTATATACAATGCATAAGAGCACAGTTATACACCTGTTTGTGTTCATTTAGCTTGAGCACCACTAATTGGCATGAGACCTCTTTTGTTTGAATGTATAAATATGCTGCCACTGACCAGCCAGGTTTGGGCTGCTCTGTTTGTAATAAACCATCAACCACCTGTAGTCACCCAGGGGTTCTTCCAAATTCCTGCACCAGATGGCTCAAGTCCCTGACAGAGGAACTTGTCACAAACACCTATTTTTCTCTTCATAGTGTGATATTTTCATATGGAAAGCAAGAAATGGGCCTCTGGGGGTGGTTCAATTGGTTGAACATGCTCCCATGTGCAGAAATGTTTCCAGTTCCAATCCAGTGAGGGCACACAGGAGGGGGCATGTCAGCTGGGTCCTCAGTGTGGGTCCTTGCAGAAGACAGCCAATTAGTGTTTTTCTCTTTCAGTCCCTTTAAAAATCAATTTAAACAGTATGTTTATAAATCTGTTATTATTTGTGATCTTCAGGAATAATTGAAACAATAATTTTCACCTCAGTGAGCATTCTGAGTATCATAGAACCTGAAATAATAAATTAAGAGATCAATTGAAGACAACACATGCAAATTATGAGACTTGTAATTTTCTAGTGTGACAGGGTTTTTTTTTTTTGTTTTTTTTTTTGCAATGATCAGTCAGTGATTGGGATCCTAATGCCAACTGTTAGTTCTGAAAATGTAAGCTACAAAAAGGGGAATGCATTGTTAACATTCTCCGCTATTCCTATGTAAGTCCAAGCCTTCAGTAATGCATTAGTGAAGTCTACATTGGTAATCTTTGTTAATATCCCTGGTGTAAATACTCTCATCATTGTGAGGTTCAAACTGTCAAATAATGGAATTAGACATGGATGAGATAAGATATTTTAGTAACACATCATTATATTTTTTTTTTCTGACATAACAATATTCGATATGTCCAAGAACTTTCATAATAAGAGTAATATTATTGGGAAACATCCAGTTTAAATATTTTTAAAAATTTGATTTAAGTAGAATTAATTTAAAATGTACATTCAAAAAAAAAAGAAAGAAAGAAAGAAGGAAACATGCTCTTTTGGTGTTTCCCTGCATGGTTGTGTCACTGAAACTAAGTTCCTCAGGCTCTTATTGGTGGTTTGTTTTTGTCATAAAAAAATAACTGATGCAAAAATACAGTCTCCCTTTCAAACAGCTTACTTGAAATTTATTCAATGTGGAAAAGATACAAATTTAACCCTATGAACCCTATTCCAGCCTTACACTACTATCTATCATCATGATTTTTTATTGTTGTTGTTGTTTTGTTTTTTGTATCTATTCTCAGGTACATTATTGGATAATTTTACTTAAAATTCCACATATGTTTGACCATGCAGTGGGTCAAAAAATGCATCTCAATAATGTCAAGATTACAAGTTCCATCCCTGGTCAAGAACCAAAAATGTATAAAAATAATGAGTGTCTCTCTCTCTCTCTCTCTCTCTCTCTCTCTCTCTATATATATATATATATATATATATATATATCTTTTTTTTTCTCACTCTCTAAAATATATGTATTAATCACCTAATTAGTCGACACACTTGTGAACACCAGCACAGCCGGGGTTCCCATGAGGGCAGAGCAGGCAATGACCCAGAGAACAGTATGGGAGCTGCCATTGCTGTCAGTGTAGCAGGTGGGGAACCAGGGCTGAGCTGCACACTCACTCCCAGGGGATGATGGCATCAGTGTGATCTCTGTGACTAAAAGCACCAGGAGAATTATCCTCCGGAACAGTCCCTCGTGGTCCCTGCACCTTCCAGCTGGATGTGGAAAATGACCTCTTTCAGATTCAGGGGGATGAAGTGTCCCGATTCCTCTCGGGTTTCAAGGCTGTGAACAGAACAGAGTCCAGGGAATCTGCCAGAAAAATTGGTAGATTTTTCTGGCAGATTCCCTGGGCCATGTGGGTGGCTCTGAGGCTCTCCCTAGTCGTAGTCCAGGCTGGTGGCCCCTCTGTTCTTTGGGGCCTTGGTGAGTGGGAAACGGAGGAAGCTCTGCTGCAAGAGTCCTTGGGGTCATGACCTGGGAGTCAGCATGTGCTGCAAGAAAACTGTGACCCAGGCAGGGCCAGCCTCCTCCACTGTAATGAAGTGCTCCAGCCATTGCTCCGCCCAGAGGGTGAGAGAGCTGTCTCTGCAGAGGATGATCCCCTGTCTGTCTGGCAGGTGGGGCTGCAAGCTGCTGAGCCAGGTGGTCCCCTGCTGGGTTACAAGTATCTTCAAGTTTGGCCACTAAAGGATGTTCTAGATATTTATCATTCCAAAGAGAGAAAGTGTCCCTGATCTTTCCTTCCTGGGTAAGCATCCCCCTGCTGCACTGAGACTGGTCTACTGCCTGCACTGCCCACCCCTCTACACTCTTTTCTGGCTGTGCCTGGGATGTTTCCACTAAAGATGAGACATGCTCCTCAAGTGAGTTTATGGACCCTGAACTCTGAGCAAAGTGTGCGGCTTGTTTGTGTGAGTGAAGGAGCAGAGAGGTGGGTATCTGGGACAGGGCTGGAGAGGGGCAGGGTCCTTGAGTGGGTGGGCTGAGGGAAGGCTCTAGGGATGAGAATTGGATAAGACTGGATGTAGAGGCAGCAGCCAATTGTGTGCAGAGGTGAGACCTGTAAGTACAAAGGGCCTGGACATTGTTGGCCCCAACTGTTCCAGACTCCAGAGATATAGAGGCCCCTACGCTTAGGAGCTGGTGTTCTAGTGGAGGACAGCCCACAGACAATGGACAGCATAGCCATGAGAGGTGACTGGAGCTCAGGCCTAAGGTTAAGCCAGTGGTGGTTAGTGGGGGCCTCCCTGAGAAAATCTGAGCATGCATGGTAGAGTCCAGTTGGAAAGCCTGCTAGCAGATTTCACCCCCTATTCCCCAATTTGGGAGGTGAAGGGAGGTCACTGTGGCTGCTTTGGACAACTGAAATTAGAAAGAGGGCCCTGGCCGGCTTGTGGGCGCTGAGGCAGGACTTGACCTTCTCCTCAGGAGGCCTCACCGTTTGCCTCCAGCCCCAGGCTGCCTTCAGAAAAGCTGATGGTCAGCCCCTTATGAAAAATCATTGCCAGAGGGGAATACACAGTCCTGAATGCACATAAAGAATCCAGGGGCTTAACCATGTTTGCTTATTTATGAGTAAAGGTGCATCTGGAAGGTGCTTCAGTTTACTCACCATAAGGATAGTTCTCCAGAGGAAAATGATAAATTGTATAAGGAAACAGTGATGATGGTCAGCTTCCACAGAATTTCAAAATATTGGCTGGAGGACACAGTAATGGGGCAGGATATGCAATAGATGAAATACTGTGTGAGATCCTGAGGAGCCTTAGACATTTACAAAAAGCTGTCTCAGGAAATCATCTTTTAAATCCCAGCAGCAGCCTCCATGTGACCCCCAGAGGAGTCTCTGCTTTAAGAAAGACTGCAAGTTGGCTGACTCATGCCTCCTGTGTCACTGGCCATATTTATAGGCATTAAAACATGGTTTTCACTGGGGAAGGCACAGTTTCTAGTCTCCTTGGACCCTGCTCACTCTAATGTCTAAAGTTATAATGGAATCCCTCAGAAACAGCATCTCTCATGGGAAAGTTAATTTTTATCACTCAAAGACTATCCTAAGTTAAAAAAAATAAAGAGATGACTTTAATCAGTAACCAACAGATTTAAGGGTTTAAATAAAAACAAAGTGGGGATCATGACTATGACATTAATTGTGTGTGTTTTTTTGTTTGTTTTTCTTTTCAGAAATCCATGATATTCTTTTAGCCTCTTACATGAAAGGAGACATACTTCCACTGAATTTAGATGGTTCTGACAACTGTTCTAGATATATACCCTATTTCCCTGAAAATAAGACAGTGTCTTACATTAATTTTTGCTCCCAAAAATGTGCTAGGTCTTATTTTCAGGCGAATTCTTATTTTACTATGAAGAAGAATATGGTACACATGTATTGTTCAATGAAAATAAAGGACATTTATTACCTGTAGACGATACGGTAGTACAGTACATGTCAACACAAACAAGACAAACTGTGAATCGTATAGTATCAAGAATTTACTCATTTATTCAATGACAATCAAGTCATCATCTTCTGGAACATCATCATAACAATCCAATTCCTGAATTTCCTGGTGAATTTCTTGTGACTCCATTTCTTTCAGAATCAGTGGACCAAATCTCTCATGTTTAGCCTTGGGGGAGCCTTATTTTCGGGGGATGCCTTATATTACACTCAGAAGGAAACCTGTAAGTAGGTCTTATTTTCGGGGAAACACAGTAGTTTTAGATTTAAACATATGTACCTTATGTATTGAAACTTAAACAGCTTGTTCTTTTAAATTCTGTCCCAAGGAATTGTTTGTTAATTTGAGGGAGGGAGGAGAGTGGGAGAATGAGAGAGAGAGAGAGAGAGAGAGAGAGAGAGAGAGAGAGAGAGAGAGAAAATAAAAAAGAAGAAGCATTGATAGAAAAAGGAAACATGAATCAATTGCCTCCTTTTTGCTTTGTGAACAAAAATTTAATTTACATGCTAGGTAGTTAAGTGCACTTAGCATGAATCAAACAAGACATCAATTTTGGGGGTGTGCTTTAAAATAGGATGTTCCAGTTCACTGAGCCCCCTGAGCAGGGCAGCATCTTACTTAATTCTTAATGTTTCCTTTAAGAGATTACATTAATATGACTCAGCATTTGCGGGATGCCAAACTTTCTGTGCTCTGGATAGGCACATAATAATGGCAGAAAATCTCTCTTTGTCCAATATTGGCTTCTTTTGCATTTGCTAACCAAAGAATTGAAAGAAAGTCTGCATGACACAGGGCATCCAGGTAGACGTGTTCTCTGACTTGGTCTGAAACCAGTGGGCTTTCAGGGCAAGGAATGCTGCCCAACCAACTGAAGTGCAATGGCCAGGAAAGAAAATAAATTTGTGTTATTATTTACTAAATTTTGTATTAATTTCATACCAACAACTCTAAAGCTACTTTAGTACACCCTAAATTTACCTCCTACCCTTCTTTCTGCCTTCCATTCTTAATAAAATCACTCATTTTTCTTTCTTGAAAAGATTATTTATATTTTTCATAATATTAAACACTATAATTTGTGTAAGCCTTAACAAATATTGAACTCTTTCATGGTACACAGTTATTTTATGATTGAACACTAATTATTATACATATATACACATATATATGTGTATATATATTTGATTTTTTACAGAGAGCAAGAGAGAGGGATAGAGAGTTAAAAATATTGATGAGAGAGAATCATCAATCAGCTTCCTCTTGCACACCCCCTTACTGGGGATGTGTCCGAACCAAGGTACATGCTCTTGACCACAATCGAACCTAGGACCTTTCAGTCCACAAGCCAATGCTCTATCTACTGAGCCAAACCGGTTTCGGCTGAACACTAATTCTTAGGTGAAAAGATTATTATTCTTTATTGTTGAGTAGTATTTTGTTCTGTGAATAACCACTTTATCTTTTGATCTGACTATGGTTTTTGTTATTTCCAGGTTTGGGATATTATAAATAAATTTTCAGGGAATATTAGGTACAGTTCTTCATAAAATATATGTTTTACTTATCTAACTGTTGTAGTATAGATGAGGGTTTTACTTTTTAAGGCACGCAGAACTGGGAACTGAAATGGTTATTCCCTTTGCTTTCCAGGTACCCACAATGATGAAAATTTTACTTTATCCATGTGAGCTCATGCAATATTTAAAAGTTTTAAACTGCAGGGCTGAAAATATAGTGTTAACTTGTTTTAAATCCATTCCCCTAAGACATTAAAAAAAAATAAATTTTATTGATTTTTTACAGAGATGAAGAGAGAAATAGAGTGTTAGAAACCTCAATCAGCTGCCTTCTGCACACCCCCTGCTGTGAATGTGCCCGTAACCAAGGTACATGCCCTTGACCAGAATCGAACCTGGGACCTTTCAGTCTGCAGGCTGAAAGCTCTATCCACTGAGCCGAACCAGTTTCAGCCCCCTAACACATTTTTATGGTGAGCATTTCTTTATGCATTTTTTTACACTGCCTTTATCTCTTTGGTTGAAAAGTCTGGTCAGAAAATTTTGCCAGTTTTTAGAATGAGTTAATGATTTAAACTATAGGCAGATAATTCAGCATCTAAGAAATCTAATTTCTTTCATCATCCCACTCTACCCTCAAAATCTTCTGAACTAATGTTGTGAAATCTTTTCTGTATGAAGTCAAGAACTCACATACCTTAGGCAAACCTGAAGCACATCTGTATTAGGCTGGTTATGCCTGGGACATCCTCTATAAAGACAGGTCATGACATGATTTTGCTTACAACCCTTAGGAGAAAACATGATGGCCCACACTCACTTTGATCTTGCTGAATCAAATCAGTCTTAACACTATTCATTTTTAAAATATTTTATTGAATTTTTAGAGAAAAAGCGAGAGGGAGAAACATCAATGATGAGAAAGAATCATTGTCCCGCTGCCTCCTGCATTCCCCCTCCAAGAATGGAGTTGCCAACCTGGGCATGTGCCTTGACCTGATATGGAACCAATGATAATTTGGCTCCTATGTACATGCACCACCACTGAGCTACACTGACAGTGCACACTATTCTTTTGTTGTAGTTGCTGACTCTATTAAGATCTTCCCAGTTTCCCCAATATCACTCCCTCCTTTTCCCCCTCTACCTTACTGCCACTTCTTCTAGGCCCTCACTACATTACTGTCTATGTCCATGGGTTATGCATGTATGTACGGTATTAAATTGTTTCATTGATTTTATAGAGTGGAAGGGAAAGGAAGAGGAGCTAAAAACATGAATGATGAGAGAGAATCATTGATTAGCTGCCTCCTGCACGACTCCACCCCTACACTGGGAATTGAGCCTGTAACCCATGTTATGCCCTGAACAGGGAAAGAACCACAACTTCCTGGTTCATAGGTTAATGTACAACCATTGAGACACACCAGCTGGATTTCATTATTTAAAAAAAGTAAACGTGTAGTTTACAGCATTGATACTATCACTAATGTCTCCAATTTCCCCCTGTGTGTATATCCTTGGTGGATCTCTTTCAGTCCTACTATCCTCTTCCCTTAGGAGATCGGTTTGTCTTTGGCAGTTAGCCAAGCCTATGGACGCATCTTGTCCCTCCCCAGCTATCACTCACTTTACCACAACACTTGTATTCACCTAATTCATTGGTTGGGTTTCTAGCTAGGCTTGGCTGTTTTAAAAACTACAATACCCAGAAAGAACTGCACAAGTATGGGTGGAGCCAAAGGGAATTATGATGTGCTCATCCAGTTAGGGCCAGACTTATGCCTCCTCCAGGTGGCGATTTTTACATTTTAGGTTTTTCTTCACACATTCTCAGGCTTTAGGGCACTAGTCAGGAGTAGGAAGAGGCCTGGGGTCAGCTTCCTGTGGTGCAGGGTGTGTCTGAGGCACCGGGACCTCAACAGCTCGAGATTGGCATCTCCATGCTTCCCAGTTCCTCTCTGCTCACAGCGTTCCCGCAACCTGACCCCACAGAACCCTCCAGCCTGGGAAGCGGGCCTCTCAGGTCCAACACTAAGGATGGTGAGTCCCTCCTGATGGCTGATGGGGAAGCTGGTGGAAGTCGCAGTGCCACTTTGTAAGGACGTGATGGTGACACTGAGCAGGGAGGATTGGGAAACCCTGGCCTGTTCTGGGTGTAAAGGCAACAGTGAGATGAGGTGTGGTTTTGCATGAGGAGTTTTGCCTTCACTCTCAGAACACTGGGACCATAGATGGTTGTGGGGGGGAAAAAAAAGAGGGACATTTTATGAAGTAGGGTTCAAGCTTTTCCTAACATTGCTCAGTGGAAAAATAGACTAGAAGACAGAGGACAGCAGCTGTGGACAGGAAGGGGCATTCCTGTAAATGGTAAGGGAAATGGAAGAGTGAGCACTGAGGACTGAGATATACAGGCACCTAGCCTCTGGGCAAGGGCAAGGGCACTGAGCACTGTGAACACATAGAGCCTGGTGGTTGCCAGGTTCTCAACAGACCATAATCTTTTCACAAAATCCTGTAAATGTAGAATTGATTATGTATACGGGTTTGTGGAACTTATTTCAGCACCTCACACACTTGTGGCTCATGAGATTGGGTTGTGGGACTATCGCTGCTCTTGTATTCCTTGCACCTGGGCACTTTGAATAGAACTAAGCCAAGAATCCTAAGGCCAGAAGTAGGGGTTCATGATGTGGACCTTGTTTCTGACAATCAGTGTAGTCAGTATGAGGTCCTCCACACATAGGTTCCAAAATGTGCAATGAGTAAAGAGAGCTGAATCAGGAACCTGCAGGGTATGTCTATAAAAATACATATATAGCCGAAACCAGTTTGGCTCAGTGGATAGAGCGTCGGCCTGTAGACTCAAAGGTCCCAGGTTCAATTTCGGTCAAGGGCATGTGTACTTTGGTTGCGGGCATATTCCCGGTGGGGAGTGTGCAGGAGGCAGCTGGTAGATGTATCTCTCTCAGCAATGTTTCTAGCTCTCTATCCCTGACCCCTTCTCTCTGTGAAAAATCAATAAAATAAATTTTTTTAAAAATACATATATATATATTTTTATTGATGTTAGATGTAGAAAGATTCGGGGGGGAGAGTGGGGGGGGGGTGAGAGAGACAGAGCAACAGGGATGAGCAAAAAATATTCGATAGGTATTGGTTGCCTCCTGCAAATATCTACTGTGGATCCAGCCCACAACCCAGGCATGTGACCTCACACCAGTGTATGGGTCTATGCTCAACAAAATGAGATATATCATTTAGGACAGTATATCACTTTAATACAAGGAATCATGGTCAGGTTGGTAATGGGAGTAGTAGTTCAGAAGGCATAGTGTGAGCCTGAGGGCTAACTTTTTCCTGGGGCCACTGTTTGTCAGAAGTGGTTTCACAACACAATACAGGGGCAGAAATTGTCATGTGGAGTGTGGGTAAAAGGTAATTGTTTAGCAGTGGCCAAAACCTTTAAAAGATGAGTGGACCTGAGATTAGTTGAGGTCAAAGAGTAATTTAAACAAGATGATATTAAGTCTGGTACATATCAACTTTTCTAAACTTTCACCAGGATTTTCTTGTGACTCTTGTTGTGCCCTGGCTATGGGGAGTTGCAGTCAGTGTTGTGTATTAGCTAGAAGACTTGAATGGTCATTTGAGACTCACTTGGAATGGTTCAGGGGGCCATCTGGGCTGGGACTTGAGTGAAGGTTAAGTGAGAGTTTTTGGCTGTGACTAATGAATGAACATCAACTGCAGCATAAGAGGAGGTGGACTATAGATATTTGAGATCTGGTTGTTGTTCTTAATAGTTGAGGTTGAAAGAAATAAACAGTCATGGAGAGAGGCCTACATAGCAGGAATCAAGGCTGTGTCTATGAGTGTGGACTATCAGAGTCTGGGCAGTGCTTGATCCGGATTCAATATGGCAATCCTTCTCTGTACCTGACATGCAGACTAATAAATAAATGGCCAGGAGATCTTCATAGGGGCTGGGGCTGGGAAAGTGCAGGTTTTAGAGAGGTGTGGTAGAAAGAGTGATGTGCACTCAGAGAGGGAATGTGAATTCATGGCCACAGCACCATGACATTGACATGAGTGACTGAAGAAAGAGTCCATTTCAGTGGTTCCTAGATGTAACAATAAGGTAAGAGAGAACTAGATTTTGGAGGTGGTGAACTATAATTTTGGAAAAGAAGGTTATTAGGAAACAATTTATCCACAACACAGCATATTTGCATTTCCATTGAAATGGGAAGGAAGCTGTGGGAGATATGTGTTGTTCAAGGAACTATGTGCAGCAGGTAGTACAAAGCAATGGCCTCACAAATTGAGATTGGGATGAAAAGGGTGATGTGTGATGCGATGTTTTTAGTGTCTTAAAGGAATAATCTGAGGGACTACAGTGCTATTTCCTGAGAAAACAGTATCAAATCACTCCCACTGTCTTTATGGCCAATAACCCTCACTAACCTATGCTTTTGATACCCAATCTATCGATAAGAGTCAGTGTGGCGTACATGGGAGAGCCCGAGCTCAGGTATCTTCTATCCACTCAACTGCCTTAATTGTTATTGGAAGAAAAATATCAGCACGAATATAAGACAGTTCCTTTCATGGAATGAAGGCCTGACATTTTCTCAAATGTGAAGAGTGGAAAGAGCAGATGGATTTGGAGGGTAGGTAGTAGGATAGACTAATAATATTGGGAGTGACTCTGATTATGAGTTGTACTGTCCCCATTATGACAGGATGTGAACTTTGAGGATGTGGCCATTACCTTCTCTCAGGAGGAATGGGGGCTCCTTGATGAGGCTCAGAGACGTCTGTACTGCAATGTCATGCTGGAAGTGTTTGCACTTGTATCATCTGAAGGTAAGATCTTCATGTTTTCCCAGTGTCCTGAGGTGATGATCTCTCTTCCTTTATTCCTCAGGCATAGCTTTCTCTCTTCCACAGCCAGAACATTGCCTCTGCTAATTTCTCCCACTGTCCTGTCAAATGTGCTGTTGCTGGCAGCCTAGTCAAAGGACTCCAAGATCATCTATAACACCTGCTATCTCAAAAAGTACATTAAGTGTTAGGGAGTCAGGCGTCTTGCAGTCAGCTTAATGGGTCTCAGTTTGGACTTTCTCTTCAAGGGAAACCAACAGTGTACACATGCATGGCTTCAACTTCAACACTCTTTCTCTAGGTAAGGGTTCTTTGTGGCAGTTTCTGCCATGTTATGGTTTTTATCAACATGAACCATGGGCTGTTCTTGTAAGGCCCCATTCAAATGCTGTAATATTTTCTTCCCTGAATACTATAGCAAGCTGTGTCTCAGGCCCAGTGCTGACTGCTCACTACTTCATTACCTGTTCCTCTGCACTGGTGCCTCTACAGTATTCTGCAACATTGGCTTGCACATGTGTTATGAGTTGCCCTTCTATATGTGCTAAAGAATTTTCAAAACTTACTACTCCTTTATTGATATTTACTTGAAGAAAGATGGGACCAACCTCTTTCCCATCTCTCTCGGTCCCCAACAGATAAGTCATGGTGAATGCTGTTAGGTAAAGGATGAGCTGGAGATCCATATTCTAATCCATGTGGTGCTTCGCATGTTTGTATCAAACTTCTGTTGAGGTCTCCTTCTCTTGGAATCTTCATTAGCCCAAAAAAGTCACAAGAGCCTCTATTTTTTTTTTTTTTTTTTTTTTTTACAAGAGCCTCTTATTCATTCTTCCTGCACATCTTTTATAATCGAATAATTTCATGGAACCAACGTGTAATGTGTAACACACAATGAGACTTTCCCCTGTCACACAGTCAATATTCATTTTCTCACCATTTCTCACTTTTCAGGTTGCTGGCATAAAATGGATGATGAGGAGTCCTGTTCTGAGCATAGCCTATCTATACAAGGAGAGTCACAGGACAGGGCTTCTAAGACAGCTCCAGCCACCCAAAGGACCCCTCTGTGTAAGCAGTGTTTCTCTGTGTTACAACATATTTTTCACCTAACTGGTTCACATTCAACATACTTTGAGCAGAAAGCCTTCTGTAGTGATCCATGTGTTGGAGACTTATGTTTCAGTGCATACCCTCACCAGCACCAGAGGAATGAATGTGGAGAGGAGTCCTGGAAACATGCTATGGACTGGACATCCGATATGAGCAGGTACAGCTTCTACTTATCGATGGTGCCTTCAACTCACAGGGAGGTTGGGGAAGATTTGCAATACACCTTTGAGCTTCACCAGCACCAGGCCACTCTCAACATAGAGGAACTACACTGTGATAGTGAGGTTTCACAGGAATTTCCTGGTTGTAAAAGTGATCTCCAGTGGAGTGACTGTGAAAATGCTGCAAGCCACATCCTGAAAGTTGTTCAATGTCAAGGTGAATTTTCTGGAGAAGTGATTTATGAGTGTAAGAAATGTAGGAAAGTATTTAGACGATTCTCTAACCTCATTGGGCATAAGAGAGTTTTTCCTGGAAAAGAGATGTATGAGTGTAGTAAATGTGGGGTTTCCTTCCGTCGAAGAGCTCACCTCACTGTACACCTCAGACTTCAAACTGGAGAGAAGCCATATGAGCATACTGAATATGGGAAGTCTTTAATCCAAAAATGTAACCCAATTATACATCAGAGAATTTGCACTGGAGAGAAGCAATATGAGTGTACTAAATGTGGGAAGTCCTTCAGTGATAGAAGTGCACTCTTTAAACACCAGAGAGATCACAATGGAGAGAGGCCATATGAGTGTACTGAGTGTGGGAAGACATTTAGCCAAAAATCTCACCTTATTATACATCGGAAAGTCCACACTGGCGAAAAACCATATGAGTGTACTAATTGTGGGAAGTCCTTCAGTGAAAGAAGTAAATACATTAAACACCAAAGAGTTCACACTGAAGAGAAGCCATACGAGTGTACTGAATGTGGGAAGTTCTTTAGTTACACAAGTGCACTCATTAAACACCAGAGAGTACACACTGGAGAGAAGCCATATGAGTGTGCTGAATGTGGGAAGTCTTTTAGCCAAAAATCTGACCTTATTAGACATCTGAAAGTGCACACCGGAGAGAAGCCATATGAGTGTACTGAATGTGGGAAGTCCTTCAGAGAAAGAAATAAACTCATTAAACACCAGAGAGTTCACACTGGAGAGAAGCCATATGAGTGTACTGAATGTGGGAAGTCTTTTAGCCAAAAATCAATTCTTAATACACACCAGAGAGTACACACTGGAGAGAAGCCATATGAGTGTACTGAATGTGGGAAGTCCTTCAGTGATAGAAGTGTACTCTTTAAACACCAGAGAGTTCATACTGGAGAGAAGCCATATGAGTGTACTGGATGTGGGAAATCTTTTATCCGAAAATATGACCTTATTAGACATCTGAATGTCCACACTGGAGAGAAGCCATATGAGTGTAATGAATGTGGAAAGTGCTTCAGAGAAAGAAGTAAACTCATTAAGCACCAGAGAGTACACACTGGAGAGAAGCCATATGGGTGTACTGAATGTGGGAAGGTTTTTAGCCAAAAATCTCAACTTGTTATACATCGGCAAGTCCACACTGGAGAAAAGCCATATGAGTGTACTAAATGTGGGAAGTCCTTTAGTTACGGAAGTGTACTCATTACACACCAGAGTACACACTGGAGAGAAGCCATATGGGTGTACTGAATGTGGCAAGTCTTTTAGCCAGAAATCAATTCTTATTACACACCAGAGAGTTCACACTGGAGAGAAGCCATATGAGTGTACTGAATGTGTGAAGTTCTTTAGTTACAGAAGTACACACATTTAACACCAGAGAGTACACACTGGAGAGAAGCCATATGAGTGTACTGAATGTGGGATGTCTTTTAGCCAAAAATCTGGCCTTATTAGACATCTGAAAGTCCACACTGGAGAGAAGCCATATGAGTTTAATGAATGTGGAAAGTCCTTCAGTGATAGAAGTGCACTCTTTAAACACCGGAGAGTTCACAGTGGAGAGAAGCCATATGAGTGTACTGAATGTGGGAAGTTGTTCAGTAAAAGAAGTACATTAATTAAACACCAGAGAATTCACACTAGAGAGAAGCCATACAAATGGTAATAAATTTGGGAAGCCCTTAAGCCAAAAACCTAGTCTTATTAAACGTCTGAAAGTTCACACTGGAGAAGAGTGTTAAATGTGCAGGAATATTTCATTTTAGTCACTTAAAATAACACTAAAGGTGACTGTTTGGGACCTATTTTTTTTATCTTAAACTTTTTAATGGAACATATAGTGTACTATATTCCTCATATATTTCCAGTACAAGTAAGAATTGAAGGACATGCCCAGAACTACTACCTGATACATTTGTAGCTCAAGAGATTTTTTTATTGAATTATGCTTTTATGAATTCTTTTAATTTCTAATCTAGTTCACCAACCTGTAAATTGCTTACTGTGCTCTCTCTGGTTTATGATTTTTTAGTAAAGATATTTTTCTCTATTACCTTAATTTATTTTATTTTATTTTTTATTGTCACTTCTAGGGATGATTGTCAAGCACAATTATGATATATCATCATAGAATTAACAGCTATTATTTGGAGTTAACAGATATTGTTTGAATCCCAACCTTTCTGTGCTTCTGGGGGGACAGCATCATAACAGAAAATTACTTTTTGACCAATATTGGCTTATAATGCATTCCTGCCCAAGGCCTTGAAAGAAAGACTACTTGACTTTGTGGTTTTAGTTTTGCATATTTGATCCCAGCACATATGGAGATATAGGAGGCATCTGATTTTTTTTCTCTCACTTATATTGATGTCTCTCTCAATATCTCTCTTCTTCTCCCCCTTCCCTTGCGCTCTCTCTCTCTCTCTCTCTCTCTCTCTCTCTGTCTCTGTCTCTCTCTCTTTCTCTTAAAATATCCTCAGATGAGAATTATCAAAAAATGCATACATTCACTCTGGTGCCCTGAGATGAGGCCTCTGTCTGCACAGCCTAACTTGACTCACTCTTTCATGCCTTTACCTGGGATATGCCCACTATAGCTGGGCACACTGTGTCCTTCCCAGGGTTTGGAAGAGAGGAGGCCCAGTCACAGCACGGGGGGAATTGGGATTCTGTGTCTGTCTGAGATGTGCTGGCCAGGGCTCTTCTATCTCCATCCAGAGTGCATCTCCCCACCTCCTAGGCACCTTCCTGCTGCAAATGAACCCACTTCTGTATATGGGAGAAACCCCTTGGTGCTTTGGACCCCAAAATCAGTTCACTTAGAAAGTCCTGCCTCCAACAACCCACTCAAATCCCGGAGACCCTCTGGTGTTTAAGTCTCTTCCATTTTAGGGATTATTTTGCTATTTGATTTTATCAACAATAAAGCACTCCTCTCCTCTTCCCCCTTACCCATACAGTCCTGGAGGTAGCGTGGATGCTACAGGAGATGGTGCTGTATATTTTGAGTGGTGAAAACAAGCTGCAATACAAGCATTTCCAGAAGGAGAGGGTTTGTCTCAATATAAGTCCACGTTATGAGATTGAGATGTGGTTGGTGTAACCCTTCCCTAAGTTTTTCCTTTGCATAGAAGACCTTAAATGAGGTGATAGTTTTTGATTTATGGGGAATAGTGTGTTCCTAGGGTGTATGGTTGAGGGGCAGAGAGGTTGGGTATCTGTGAATGTCCTTTTGCCACTTCAACATCCAGGTTCCTTGAGTGGGTGGGCTGAGGGAAGCTGTAGGGATGAGAACTTAGATCAGGTTGGATGGAGGGTCAGCAGCCATGGGTGAGCATAATGGACATATATAAAGACTATAGCTGTGGATACTGTTAAGCCCAACTGTTTCATGTGCTGTAAATGCAGAGTCCTCTGTCCTTGGAAACTGGCATCTAGTGGAGGACAGTCCACAAATAATGGAGGACAGTCCACAAAGCCTGCTGTGACTGGTAACAGCAGTATAGGGGAAGGTGAATCTAGAGTAGGTCAGTGGGCACTTCACTGAATATTTCTGTGAAGGGCTGGCAGACTCCAGGTGGTAGCCTGCAGGGAGCATGCGCTATGTATTTGCAAGCTGTATATAAGTCACTCTGGCTGCTTTTAACAGCAAGGATCAGAAAGTGGTAAAAAATAAAATAAAATAAAATAAATGGTGGCCGATTAGGCAGTAGTATTGTGCATCTCTTCCTGAGCCCGATTGAAAATGCAACTAAATTAAAGAACATCCACTTGGTATTAAGAAATTAGATTCAGCTGAGCAGATACTCTTTACAACAGGGGTCTTCAAACTACGGCCCGCGGGCCACATGCAGCCCCCAGGGGAGTCTGATCCTGCCTGCCAGGTTTTTTGGGCAGTGAGCGCAGCCAAGGTGTTACAGTAGGAATTAGTAGTTCATATAGTCTGGCCCTCCAGCTCTCTGAGGGACCGTGATCTGGCCCCCACTTTAAAAAGTTTGAGGACCCCTGCTTTACAACAAGGAAGGGCACAGAAGAATGGCAAGAACTGGGAAATGGATTTTCGAGGGACAGCAAGCCAATGGTTCAAGAGGGTGAGCAGACAGCAGTGTTGCACTAAAGCTGTGTCCCTTCACGAGGTGGGTAACACAGAACTGCATAAAGGAGAAGCCACAGGGCAGCTGGCTCCTGGGGAAACTGAGCCAAAGGCAAAAGCCCCAAAAGGCTTCCCCATGAAAGAGCCAAAGAGCGTGGTGCTGGGAAGAGACAAAAATGCAGTTTCATTATTTTGGTTTGGTTTTGTCTTTGCTTTTATTCTCTCTAAACCCAGAACACAGGACTTTTCTATTGCAAATACTCACCTTGAGGAAGGAGAGAGGCACAGGCTTAAGGTGCCTGAGGAGGAAAGCAGGGCAGGGATACATTGCTAAGAGTCCTGCATTGGGACATTTTTTTTCTTTTTTATTTTAAATTCTTTATTTTTTGAAATTATTACATAAGTCTCCTTCCCATCTCCCCATTGACTTCTTCCTCCGTGCTCCTACGCAACAGTACATGCCCTCAGACTCTTGCTTTCTATGCCAACTGGTTATTCTCATGCAAGCATACAAGTCCTTTTGTTAATCTTTGACACCTTCCCCTCCTGTGCCTTCCCTCTTAGTTTGGATGGTCTGTTCGATGCTTCTCTGACACTGGTTCTGTTTTTGTGCATGCATTTATGTTTATTATATTGCATCATGCTGTTGCAAATAATTAGATTTCCTTCTTTATTACAGCAGCACATAATATTCCGTTGTGTAGATGTATCACAGTTTTTTATTTTTTATTTTTAAAAATATGTTTTATTTTTGCAGAGAGGAAGAGAGAGGGATAGAGAGTTAGAAACGTCGATGAGAGAGAAACATTGATCAGCTGCCTCCTGCACACACCCCACCGGGGATGTGCCCACAACCAAGGTACATGCCCTTGACTGGAATCGTACCCAGGACCCTTCAGTCCGCAGGCAGACGCTCAATCCACTGAGCCAAACTGGTTTCAGCTATACCACAGGTTTTTAATCAACTCATCTGCTGATGGGCATTTAGGCAGTTTCCAAATTGTAGCTCTTGTAGCTACCATTGTGCTGCTATGAACATAGGTGTGCATACATGCTTTCTGATTGGTGTTTCCTACTTTTGGGGATATATTGCTAGAAGTGTGACATAGTTTATCTTTCAAACCTAAGTGGACAATTCTCCCCAGAATAGTTATTCTTGCCCTGTAGGCTCAGGGCAGGAGTTACTTCCTGCTACACCCTGCATTTTGAGCTTGAAAGAAAAAAAGAGGAGGAGGCCAAGCTTATGGGTCTGAATAGTCCCAAAGAGCCTTCAGTGTCTGTATAGGAAGAGGGACTGGTCCATCATTCTATTTTCTGAATCCTATGTAATAAAAGAGTGATATGCAAATCAGCCAGTCAGGAATGAGTATGCAATTTAACCCAACCAAGATGGCTGCAGCCAGAGAGAGAGCAGGAGGGAGGCTTGGGTTTCCCTGCTGATGGAGAAAGCCAATCTTTCTGCACACCCTGGCCAGCCCAGGCCTTCGCTTAAGGCTACAAAGTTTCAATTGTAGAAGATACATAAATCCCAACAGAAATGGCGGCAGCCATGGAACTGGAGAGAGCAGGAGGCTAGGATTGCCACCAGCAATGGAGGAAGCCAAGATTCTGCAGCCCTGGCCTGCTTTGACCTCTGCTTAAAGGTACAAAGTTTCAATTATAGAAGATAAATAAATTTCAACAGAAATGGCTGCTGCCACGGAGCAAGCAGAAGACTTGGCTCCACTCCAGGCTATAGCAGTTTCAATTGTAGAAGATAAATAAATCCCAGATAATAGGGCCTCTGCTTCGGTAGCTGGGGGCATGGCTGGCCTGCAAACTGCCGCAGGCTTCTGGCCCAGGCCGCCACACACCCCAAGGAAACCCCCACCCTAATCTGGGACACCCTTCAGGGAAAACCAGCAGGCTCCCACCCATGCACAGGCATCTATCCTATCTAATAAAAGAGTAATATGCAGATTGACCAATACTCCAACACACAAGATGGCTGTCCCCTCGTGGTCAAAAATCCTGCCCCCATGTGGACACAAGATGGCAAGCAGGCGAGGGCAGTTGGGAGGGACCAGGCTTGCAAGGGAGGGCAGTTGGAGTTGACCAAGCCTGCAGGGGAGGGCAGTTAGGGGTGACCAGGCTGGTAGAGGTAGGATGTTGGGGGCAAACATGATGGCAATGGAGGAGTTAAGACAACAACCAGGCTGGCATGGGAGTGGTTAGGGGCTGATCAGGCTGGCAGGCAGAAGCAGTTTGGGGCCAACAGTCCTGGATTGGACATTCCTCAAGCGGTCTCAGGTTGGAGAGAGTGTAGGTGTGGTCTCCCCTATTTATCAATTCCTTACCTATATTTTCTTTAAGCTAAGCATCTACTACCCCTAATTTTTTCTGGGTGTTTGTGACTTTTGGTTTGTTTTGAGTGTTTTCTTTCCCTATTTTTTCTTTCTTTTTTTACTCCTTTGTATCATTCTTGCTCTCTCTTTTAATTATCTTTTCACTTTTTCTCTGGTGGTCACTTTTATTGGGGGTTATAGGTGTCTTCTTTACATTCATGTTCTCTTCCTTCTGTGTCATGTCTTGTCCTGTTGTATTTTGTGCATTTGGCTCAGTGCCTCCATAATCTTTGGCATAAGGTGGTAGGACGTAAGCCACATAATCAGAACCCTGAGAGCAGGCTCCATCCATGAAGTGGTCAATAATAATTAAGACCTAATTACACCAGAACAACCCAAGTATATCAAGTAGGATGCCTCCTTAGAATACCCAGCCCTGGTCACCTGAGAGACTGCACCACTGTGTACTACAAATCATCTAATATTACCTAAGACCAATTTAAAAAATATGGGTTGCATAGCAGTTTGATTAATATATATTCAATTTTAAGGGAATAGAATAAATAGGAAGACAAAGAAACACCCCCAAATGAAAGACAGAGAAGAATCATAATAAAAGGAACTAAATGAAATGGTAGCAAGCAATTTGTCAGAGAAAGTATTCAAAGTAATGATTAAAAGGATGCACAAATGTTATAAGGTTGAGAAATTCACCAACGTTGGAGAATCTAAAGGAAGTGAAGAATGACATAGACTTAACAAGGAACACAATGGAAGGTTTCTATGGGAGACTAGAAGAGGCTAAGGGCCAAATCAGCCATATTGAAGATAAGGTAGAAAAAATTTCACCCAACCAGGGCAGCAACTGGAAAAAAAATAGAAAGCAGTAAGAGTCTAAGACAGCTCTGGGACAACATGAAATAAAAGAATAGTCACATAATAGGGATGCCGGGGCGATCCACTGGAAGGACCCTCCGGCCCCACTCCGAGAGCGAGGCCGCTGCTCCCCAGCCACGCTTGGACATGCAGACCGAGCCCTGCCGAAGCCCCCGCTCCTACCCAACACCACCAGGGGCCCGCGCTGCCACGCCAGCCCCACTTCACTGGCTCCATCCTGGGGTGCCACGCCACCTGCTGACACCAAAATCATACCTGGGAAAGGCTCCCGTCACTTCCCCGCACTTGAGACCTCAGCTCACACTGGTCTCCTGCATGCCGGCGTGCTCACACATCGACTTCCCTGAGAGATATTGGGTACACCTCCCACTCTCTGGCCCGTAGTCCTTAATGGCGCGTCTTCAAGACGTGTTCGGGCACCACCGATAGAGATCCTACATCTCTTCAGAGCCAGCTACCACAAGCACACAGACACATAGACACAGACACACAGACACTCACACGGCCAATGAGGCTCTCCGAATTTGGGTCCCTCAAAGTCTTGGGGAACCCGGAAAATCCAGGATATGGTAGAAATGAAGTTACAGAATTTTTATTAAAACCTTTCTTACATTCCATGATATTGGCTGGGCTGCATGTGGCCTGTGGGCCATGAGTTGGACATGCTTGCTATATAACACATACATAAGTGTGGTTTATTTAAGGTAGTCAGACGTCATTCTTTATTTTTATATATTTCAGAGAGGAAGGGAGAGGGAGAGAGAGATAGAAACATCAATGATGAGAGAATATCATGGATCAGCTGCCTCCTGCACGCCCCCTGCTGGGGATCGAGCCTACAATCCATGCACGTGCCCTTGGCCTAAATCGAACCCAGAACCCTTCAGTCTGCAGGATGAAGCTTATCATTCATTTTTTAAAAATCTTATAAAATTAATCATTTTATTACTCAAAAAAATATGAACCAGTTAAAATTGAAGTAAAAAAAATTTTTTGGAGGGAGATGGGAGCTAGATACTTTTCACTTTAAATCCTCACCTGTGGATATGTTTTTATTTATTTTTAAAAATATATATTTTATTGATTTTTTTACAGAGAGGAAGGGAGAGGGACAGAGAGTTAGAAACATGAATGAGAAAGAAACATCTATCAGCTGCCTCCTGCACGCTACTGGGGATGTGCCTGCAACCAAGGTACATACCCTTGACCGGAATCGAACCTGGGACCCTTCAGTCCGCAGGCCAATGCTCTATCTATTGAGCCACACCAATTAGGCCGGATATGTTGTTATTGATTAGAGAGAGAGAGAGAGGAAGGGAGAGGAAGAGAGAAACAGCAATCGGCCACCTCTTGCAACCTAGGTATGTACCGACAGGCAATCGACCCTGTGACCTTTCGGTGTATGGGGAAGCACTCCAACTACCCGAGTGACACCGGCCAGGGTGAAACTTGATACTTGAAGTTTATCTGGTTGAACTTCAGGAAATTTTGTGAGAAGAGGAAGTTTTGAAATAGAAGCATAATGAGGAGGAAGTTCCTATATTGGGTGTTTACATTTATTTTAAATCCACAGTATCTGTACTAATAAAAGGATAATATGCTAATTAGACCAGGAGACCTTCCGGACAAAGCCATGGTGGTGGGGCCTAGGCAGAGGCAGTTAGGGGCGATCAGGCCAGGAGGGGAGGGAAGTTGGGGTGAGTAGGCCAGTGGGGGGGGGGGAGGGGCAGCTAGAGGCAAGAAGGCTGGCAGGGGGGCAGTTGGGAGAGAGCAGGCTGATAGGCAGAGTGCTTAGGAGCAATCAGGCAGGCAGCGAGGTGAGTGGTTGGGAGCCGAGGTTCCGGATTGCGATAGGAATGTTTGACTGCTGGCAGTCAGACATCCATCGAGGGGTCCCAGGTTGGAGAGGGTGCAGGCCGGGCTGAGGGACACCTTCCCATGCATGAATTTTGTGCACCTGGCCTCTGGTGTTTCTATAAAGGGAGATGACATTCAGGTAAGTAGGTCCCAAAGTATTTCCGTCAGTGTTGTCATTCTGAGTAAGAGATAAAATATTCTCTGGACATTTAAGGCGTGTCTAATCAGGGCACGTTTGTGGATAAAATATTTCTTACATTCATTACACTCAAAACATTTTTCTTCAGTGTGAACTCTATGGTGTTGGTTGAGGTTGGACATGTATCTGAAGGATTTCCCACAATCACTGCACTCAAATGGTTTTTCTCCAGTGTGAATAAACTCTGTGCTGTTGAAAGAGGTTACCAATTTGACTGAAGGACTTACCACAATCACTACATTGATATGGCTTTTCACCAGTGTGAACTCTTTTGTGGTTAAGGAGTTGTACCTAAAAGATTTTTCATATTTGGTACACTCATAGTTTTCCTCCAGTCTGAACTTTTTGATGTTCAATGAGATTACAGCTAATGCGTAATGACTTACCACTATCAGTACACTCATATAGGTTTTTTTCGAGTGTGGACTTTCTTTTGGTAAAAAGATTCTTATGCCTAAATGATTTCCCACATTCACTAAACTCAAAAAGTTTTTCTTCTGTGTGAACTCCATGGTGTTCAGGTAGAGAAGCACTTTGATGAAAGAGCTTCCTAAAATCATCAATCTCAAAAGACTTTTTTTTTTTTTAGTGTGAACTCTCCTGTCAATTGAGGTTAATGTCACATCTAAAACCTCTCCCAAATTTGTGATACTCATATGTCACTCCACCAGAGGAGTCATCCTGGTGTTGAACAAATTTATATCTGTGGCTTGCAGCATTTTACATTTGCCCCACTGGTGATCAGTTTTTCCACTGAGAAATTTCTGTGAAAACTCACTACCACTGTGTGGCTGCTTATGCTAAGAGATGCCTGGGGCTGCAGCAGCCCTAAGATGGATGAGAAGTCTTTCCCAGGCTCCCTAGCGGTTGAAGGCACCCCTGGGATATAGCAGCTGCATCTGCACACAAACGAAGTGGAGAGAAGTCCTGTCCAATTGCTTCTTTCCAGGACACCTCTCCACAGACATCCCTCTATTGCTGGTGATGGTTTACATGGAAACAGAGGCTCTAACACATGTGTCACTGAAGAAGGCTTTATGCTCAAAGTCTTCTGCTTGTGACTCAGTCAGGTGCAGACTACTCTTTCAAAACTGAGAAAAGCCGCTTACAGAGATGGGTCCTCTGAGTTGCTGGAGCTCTTGGAAGCCATGGCTTTTGTATCCACTTGTATAGATACACTCTCCTCAGAAGAGGCCTCCTTCTGATCCATTTTAGGCCAATATCCTGAAAACAGAAATATGGTGAGGAAATGAATGTTGACCGCTGACACGGGGATGTCCCATTACAGAAGTGTGTTGCATTTGGCTTCATGCAACTGGATGAAAACAGAAGATTTCCAGCGGTCAACATTCATTTATAGGATGCTGCAATGAAGTTCTGGGCTACTGAAGATCAAGAAGAAGGAAGACCTCAAATGAAATATGACACAAGCATGGCAAGCAGCACATGGAACAGAATAGGGACCACCTGTTCATTCCTCTGCTAAAAGCATTCAGCAGAGATTGTCTGCTGGTGATATGGGCAAGCTGTACAGAAAGTTAGTTACATCTTGTTCCACATAAAACTTAGTAAAGGAATAGCTTGTGTTTGAGGTCTACTTAATTATGCATGCACACCGCATAACACATGTGCAGGTCAATGTTGGAGAATACTGCAGAGAAAGCCTTGTATGGGCCAGGAGATGCAAAACGGCCACAAGGTGAAGGTAGTCAAAAGCCAGGAAGTCACAGATGAAATGACAAGTCAGAAAAGTGTGATATATGGGATAGAAAAGGTAGAAATGGACTCTTACCCTTCTGTTTGCAGACTGATGCTCTATCCACTGAGCCAAATTGGCCAGGGCCCTGAATGCTGGTTTTTAAAAATTGATATAAGTACCTGAGTCCAGGAAGCAGGGAAAGGGGAGTTCCTGGGGATGGTGGTAGGGGAAGAGGGGATGTAGGAAATTCAGGGTGTCAGTGTCTTCAGTGGCAGAGGAGCACAGGCCACACGCAGGGATCACAGGCTTCTGGCAGACCCTCCCGCAGGGCGCACCTGGCCCCAGTGTGGGCATCTCACCTTTCGAGTAGGAGATGGACAGGTTGAATGAACTGGGACACCTTCTCAGGGGCTGGGGCCTGACATTTCTTGTGTCCAGAGTGGAGGCAGCCGCGATTCTGTAACACACACACACACACACACACACCTACACACTGAGGGGAGAGGTGGAGGTGACTTTTATACCCTGACTCTGGAGTAGCCCAAAGTGCTAGAGGTGACACTTCGAGATGTCAATGTTCAACCATGCCTTGGAAGAGCGTCTATTGTGAAGTTGGTCTTGGCAATGGGTAGTGATCACCTGGGAGTTAAGCGCCAGCAGGACCCTGCCAATGGGAGGGGCTTAGATCAGGTAGGAGGGGTTTAGCTCCTATGTGACCAACAGGATCCTATCAGTGGGAGGAGCTTACCTTTTGTGGGAGGAGTGTAGCTCATGTGGGAGGGACTTTGCTCCTGTGTGACCAGCAGGTTCCTGACAGTGAGAGGGACTTAGCTCCTGAGTCAGCAGCACGATCCTGACAGTAGGAGGGGCTTAGCTCCTCTGTGACCAGCAGGATTTTGCCAGTGGGAGGGGCTTTTATGTTCTGTCTCTTTTTCTCCGGGAAACAAAGACAGAAAACGAAATGCTGCTCCTGTGAGCTCCCATTGACCACCTGATTACAGAGGGGACACCTTGCTGATCAGACACCACTTTTCCCTTTGTCAGAAGAGTGTTGATACAAGCCAAAACCCCTTCACATATATTCATTATGCTAGTCCTATGTAAGACAATTTTCTGTTAACCAAACCTGGCCAAACAATAGGGTAAATTTGTGTTTTGTTTTGTTTTTGTTCACCCCTCACTTTAATGCACAGGGTACCATGCATACTTCATAGGATATCACTCATTCTCAAAAAAGTCTTGAGTAGCCAGGCGGCCATGGCTCAGTGGTTGAGCATCAACCTATGAAGCAGGAGGTCATGGTTCATTCCCAGTCAGGGCACATGCCCAGATTACAGGCTTGATCCCCAGTGGGGGGCATGCAGGAAGCAGCCAGTCCATGCCTCCCCTCATCATTGATGTTTCTATCTCCCTATCCCTTCCTTTCTGAAATCAATAACAATATATTTTTTAGAAAGAGAGAGAGAGAGAGAGAGAGAGAGAGAGAGAGAGAGAGAGAGAGAGAAAGAAGAAAGAAAGAAAGAAAGAAAGAAAGAAAGAAAGAAAGAAAGAAAGAAATGGACAATGGGAGGGGCGGGGGAGACGGAGAGCAGAGAGCCAGAGGGAGTGGTTCCCACTGTTGGGACCCTGCATCCCTGGGCGGGCGCGGGAGGCTCTTACCGAATCCACAGCTTCTTCTGCAGCATCTGCAGGATGTCAGCCGACTGCTGGTGATATTCTAGAGCCGCCTGGACAAACTGGGCCAACTGGCCGACTTGCTCTACCTGCAGGGAAGGGGATGTTAGTACCTGGAGGCTGGAGCCCATGGGGGCCGGAGGTGGGACATGAGCCCAGGGACCAGGCCTTGCAGGAAGCCCCATCCACCTTGGCTCATTTAATGTCACAGGAGCTGGTGAGCATCATTCAGATCCATGGGGAATAGAGCTAGTGATGCCGGCCACACATGTGCACATGGAGTTCTGATTATAAATGTGTTTTAACTCAATAAAATGCCGACTATCCCACAGAGAATATTCTCAGATTTTCTATTATGCTATAAAGTTCATCGATCTGAGAGCATCGGCCTACAGACCAAAGGGTCCCAGGATCGATTCTGGTCAAGGGCATGTGCCTTGGTTGCAGGCTCCTCCCTGGCCAGGGCCCTGGTCAGTGCACCTGCAGGAGGCAACCGATAGACATTTCTCTCACATGGATGTTTCCCTCTGTCTCTACCTCTCTCTTCCTCTCGCTCTATAAATCAACTAGTGACCTGTTGCAGAAATATTCCTGCAAGACTTCCGGCCCGCCACCACCACCTCTCTCCCTCTCCCCACCTCTCCTGCGTGGCGGGCAGGGCCTCAACCTCATGTGATCCTAGTAGACTGCCACCTCTGTCCTCAGGAAAGTGAATTTCTATTTTAACACCCTGTTTGCAATCTGCGTGGCATTGCAGAACATGAAAAGGAATCATGGAAGAGAACTAAATGAACATTCTTTTTGTTTTGTTTTGAATCCTCATGTGAGGATATTCCTTCTATTGGTTTTTTGAGAGTGGAAGGGAGAGAGAGACAGAGAAAGAAACATTGATGTGAGAGAGACACATCGATTAGTTTGCCTTTGCACATGACTCAACCAGAGTTGGGATAAAGCCTGAAACCAAGGTACATGCCTGAAACTGGGACCCTTTCATCCACAGACCTAAGCTCTTTGCACTGAGCCAAACCAGCTAGGGCTAAATGACCATTCTTTGAAACACTATGTGGCTGAGAGGGTCGGAGGGGACATCAGCAGCACTTCTCTTGCACGATTATGTCATGGAGAGATGCATTTAACACTAGGCACTTTCTCCATTCCTGACTGACATCAGGAAAGACATGCATCCTGGGACGCTGTGCACACACATAGTAGGTGCTCAATGCAACCAAGGGAGAGGTGGTTACTAAGCTGAGACTGTTGTCATATGGAGGCCCCCAGCTGTATTCAGGCCATAAGCACCAGCTGTGTGTGGTGGACTCTGCTTCCCACACCACACTTAGAATGAAATACTGGGACATGGCCGCTGTGGCTCAGTGGTTGAGTGCTGACCTAGAAATCAGGTTATGGTTCAATTCCAGTCAGGGCACATGCCTGGGTTGTGGGCTGGATCCCCAGTAGGGGGCATGCAGGAGGCAGTTGATCCATGATTCTCTTTCATCATTGATGTTTCTCTCCCTTTCCCTCTGAAATCAATTAAATATATCTCTATATATAAAAGGCTAAGTGGCTGACTATACATCCATCTGACAGATTATCTAGTATATATGACGCACACTAGCAATTTAAAAATAAATAATGACTCGCGCATACGCAATACAAATATAGCTGTCATTGGTGCCAATCATGCACATTTTAATTTTATAATAGTACTAGAGGCCCAGTGCATGAAAATTGATGCACTGGAGAGGGGGGTCCATGAGCCTGGTCTGCCCCCTCTCATAGTCTGGGAGCCCTTAGGGGCAGGAGGCTACCCAACTCTCAGGGGAAGGTGACGCCCCCATCACAACTGTTTCTTCCACTGCTGGCAGCTCAAGCCTTGGCTGGCCCTGGTTACCTGAGCCTTGGGTGGCTCTGAGAGGCTGGGCAGCTGCCATTCAAAGCTTGCCTGTGCCTCGGGCTGGCTCTGGGAGGCTGGGGAACTGGGGGACTCTGGAGGCAGGTGCTGAGGGGGTTGGGGGCTACCATTTTTAGGGTGTGACAGTCAGTTAGCATATCCCCTCCTTATTGGCTGTGGGCACCACCATCTTTGTGAGGGTGTGATGGTCAATTAGCATATTACCTCTTTATTAGATAGATATACTATTTTGACATTTAATTTTTTCAGTAACATATGTACCTCAGGAATCTTTCCTCTAATTAATTTACTTTCAATGTGAATGAATCTGTGCACTGGGCCACAAGTATCTCTGGAAACTTTTATAACAAAGGCTCCCAGAGCTTCCCCACAAACATACAATGTTTTTATTCCCAGGAGGGTCTCCTGCTTGGGGTCAATACTTACGTCATTTTCTAAAAAATTAAACATGCTTCTCCCTGCTATCTCCTTGGACTCCTCCAACTTTTCCATTGCTTGTGTGATCTCGTTGTTGGGGATCTTTCCGACAAGCTTCCTTTTATAATCGTAGTCCAGGCGGCGGCCCTCCAGCCTCTTCAGTTGGTTCTGAGGGAGAGGAGACAGACCTGGAGCTGCTACTTCGGCATGTGACCCAGGGAGGCCTGCCGTGCCTCTACAAGGAAGGTCATTACTTTTTCTAGGTCTACATTTTAGGGAGCAAGGACTCAGTTACTTTTTTCTTTTTGGTCAGCCCCTCAGCATCTAGGAGATGTTTCTTTCCCTGTAAATTATCAAGGAATATTTATGAAGTAAATGAATGGATGTTTGATGGATGACAGCATACATGGATGAATGGATAAATGCATGGAGGGATGATACCATAAATGGATGAATGGATGCATGGATTCATGGAGGGATGATACCATAAATGGATGAATGGATGCATGGATTCATGGAGGGATGATAGCAAAAATGGATGGATGGGTGGATAGATGGTTGGATGGATGATAGCATAAATGAATGGATGGATGGGCGGATGAATGGATAATAGCATAAATAAATGGATAGGTGGATGGATGGATCATAGCATCCTATATAATAAAGCACTAACATGGTAATTAGACCAAACAATAAAGTGACCATCCAAATGACAACTGGCATTCCAGACAACCTTCCTGATGAAGTCGGACTGCGAGGGCTGGCTGGGGCTGTGAGGGCCAAGCCCCTTGCACAAATTTTGTGCATTGGGCTTCTAGTAAATGGATAGATGGATGGACGAATGGATTGATAGGTGGATGGGTGGATGGGTGGATGGATGGATGGGTGGATGATAGCATGAATGAATGGACGGAAGATCAGATAAGTGGATTGCTGGGTGAGTGATAGCATAAATGAGTGGATGGATGGATGATAGATGATTGTAAATATGGAACATAAAGACACAGTATTGACACTCAGATTCCATTTTCAAAAATTTTTACAGGACCCCTCACTCCAGCTCTCTTAATGTCCTTAATTTCCAACCAAATTAACTATAGCAAAAATAGGGATATGTCTTCTGGCACCATTGTCAAATCCTTATTAAGAAACAGATGATAAAAACACACATCCCTAGTATCTTCCAGAGCTAGCATGTCGAATGCATGGCCTGCTGTCTGCGTGCAGCCCACAACAAGTATTTTTGTGGCCCAGCCAATATAAAGATATGTAAGGAAGGTTGTAATAAAGATTTTACAACTTAATTTTGACAATATCATATTATAGATAACTAGAGGCCCAATGCACAAAGATTCAGGCAAGAATGTGCCTACTTTCCCCTGGCTGCCAGCACCACCTTCACTCCAGCAGGAGCCACCTTTCTGCCTTACCCACACTGCTCAGAGCAGCTGGGGCGGTGATGAATGCCTGTGTTGTTGCCATGGCAATGGCACAAGCATCTAGCCTCAGCCACTTGGAGCCTGCATATGCAAAATAACCCACCACATTTGTTGGGTTAATTTGCATATTCACTCCTGATTGGCTGGTGGTCGTCACAAAGGTATGGTCAATTTACATCTTACTCTTTTATTAGTGTAGATTCTTAATAACTAACTGCAATGTTTGCTAATGACTGATTACTATCATTGTGTTGCATTTCTTTCCCTTACTCACCTATGAGCAGATGCACAATTTCTCTCCCCTAATACTAGCAGTGAATATTTTAGCAGCCAATGGCCATGTCATTATTCTTGGACTGACTTGTTTGGTGAGCACAACAGAAAATATCTCGCTTTCAGAGAACAAGAAAAATGGGTTCATTTGCATAAACACTTATTCATTTGTGCAGTTATTCAATATCTGCTAAGACAATGTATAAGAAAAAATATTTGTATTAAAATGGTCTATTATTTTATGTGAATGATGACTTATTTATTTCAGCCCTTTGTATTCAACATGTCTCTATCAAAATAAACCTACCTTTTCATAAAAATTGAAACCTTTTTTTTTTTTACAGCCCATGTTAGCTTTGAGTTTGACATGCTTGTTCTGGAGTAATTGTGTGTCTTCCATAAGGTTCACCAACAGTTACAAAATGAGTTGAATAAACACTACCATGAACGAAACACACACCTCCTCTTGTGTGTGAGCTCCATATGGCCATTTTAGAAAGCCCTCCAATATAAAATAAAGTCCTGGAAATTAATGACCACTTGTGCCATGTATCAAAAGAGGCAATGAGGCCTGAGTGGTATGGCTCAGTGGTTGAGCATCAACCTAAAACACAGGTCAATTTGATTCCCGGTCAGGGCACATGCCTGGGTTGTGTGCTCAGTCCCAGTAGGGGATGTGCAGGAGACAATGGATCAATGATTCTCTCCCATCATTGATATTTCTCTCTCTCTCTTAAATAAATACAAATACATACATATACAAATACATACATATAAAATAATAACCTCATTGCACTATATATATATATAATGCAACGAGGTTATTATTTTCATTGTAAAAAATCCACTGCACAGTTTAAGAATCATTTGCTGCGAACAATGGTTGTGGAAATAAGTACCTTAGCTTGGTTACTTTCTGGATTCAATAAGCCACAAGAGAGCCCTAGCCTGTGTGGCTCAGTGGATAGAGTGTCAGCCTTCAGACCTAAGGGTCTGGCATTCCATTCTGGTTGTAGGCTTCTCCCCAGCAGGGGTGGTGGTTAGGGTGTGAGCAGGAGGCAACCAGTCAATATGTTTTTCTCACATTGATGTTTCTCTCTCTCTCTCCCTCTCTCTTCCACTCTCTCTAAAAACCAATGGAACAGCCTTAGCTGTTTTTGGCTCAGTAGATAGAGTGTCAGTCTGTGTGCTGAAGGGTCCTGGGTACAAATTGGCCAAGACACATGCCTGGATTGCAGGGTCACTTCCTTGTGGGGGGCAAACTGGAGGCAGCCCATTAAAGATTCTCTCTCATCACTGATCTTTCTATCTCTCCCACTCCGTTTTTCTCTGAAATCAATAAAATTTTTTAAAAATAAATTAAAATCAATGGAACAAATATCCTCAGATGAGGATTAAAATAAGTAAACACCTTTACCATAACACACACACACACACACACACACACACGCACACACACACACAGCTACAGGATAAAGGGCTCATGGCTCTGGGGCTCCCACCCAGGGGGACAGGTGAACATCACTGAGTGCTTATCTGTGTCACTGCCCACACTAAGGTGATGCTGTTGCTGGCTCCCTACAGACATGTCCCCACAGTTTTAACTACAAACATCATTTTATATAGCAACGCCGGGGGTTTATAGCTGAGAAAACTTACTGAAATCTGTTTTAATTCTTCGTCGTAGACTAACTGGAGTGGATCAATAAAGGTTTCCTTGACGTTAATGTCAAATGATTTTTTCACCTCTGCCATCAGCTTCATGGCATTGCCCATTTCGATCATCGCACCGCCTGGGACAGAAGCACAAATAAAAAGCTGGGTGTTCATGGAGCACCCAGAGGTTGGAGGCACTATTCACTTCTTGCCCAAGGTATGTGGGTGATGGTTTATTTAACAAGGTCTTTGCTGAGGGACTGACTCAGAAAAGAATAAACACAAAAACTTTCTCTTTCTTTAAACATATTTTTTATGGATTTCAGAGAGGAAGGGAGAGGGAGAGAGAGAAACAGCAATGATGAGAGAGAATCATGAATCATCTGCCTTCTGCATGGCCCCTCCTGGGGATCAAGCCCACATCCCGGGCATGTGCCCTTGACTGAAATCACACCGTGACCTCCTGGTTCTTAGGTCAAAACTCAACTACTGACTATTCTATATAATAAGAGGCTAATATGCAAAAGACCAATGGAACAAACAGAACAATGGGCTGCTATGACGTGCATTGATCACCAGGGTTCGTGTGTGGAACCTGGAGGGCGTTGGCCACAGCGGGATGGCGGAGCAGGTGAGTGGGGGCGACAGACCGGGGTGAGCCTTTGGTGGTTACTGAAAATTCTTTGCTCTAGTGTGCTGAGGTCCTGCCTGGTGCTCAGACCTATTGCCAGCCCTGGCCACACACACACCCATTGCTGGTGCTGGAGGCACACTTGTATCCACATGAGTAGCCAGAGCTGATCCTGATTGCTTAGCACCTTCAGTGGTGTGAGAAGTAGCTGCCAGCTGTGATCTCTCAGGGCTTCTCCACCTCCTCCTGCTCCTGAGGGGAGATCTGGGCTGGCAGCTGCCACTTTCACCCACTGCTGGTGCCAGAGTTGCTGCTTGAACCCACTGCCAGTGCCGGCCCAAATTACTTGGCACCTTCAGAAGCCATAGCAGGAGGGGCTGGGCAGAGGTATGGAGGATGGGCTGAGACCTCCCCCTGTGCCAAATACAGCCTCACAGCCCAAAGTTTCTTTCAAGGTGCATGATTTTGTGCACTGTGTAGCTAGTAATCCTATCTAATAAAAGGGTAATATGCAAATTGACCATCACTCCAACACATAAGAGGGCCTCCCCCATCTGGACACAAGATGGCCACCACAAGATGGTAGGGCAGTTGTGGATGACTAGGCCAGCAAGGGTCGGTAGTTGAGAGGGACCACACTTGCAAGGGAGGGCAATTGGGTGGGACCAGACTGGCAGGGGAGGGTAGTTAGGGGTACCAGGTTAGCAAGGTAGGGCATTGTAGGGTGATTGGACCAGCAAAGAAGAGCAGTTGGGGGCAACCAGGCCTGTAGGGGAGGACAGTTGGGGACAATCAGGTCGGCAGGGGAGGGCAGTTAAGGTGACCAGACCAGTATGGGAGGCAGTTATGGGAAATCAGGTGAGCAGGGAAAGGCAGTTAAGGACAACCAGGCTGTTAAGGGAGGGCAGTTAAAGGTGACCAGGCCAGCAGGGGCGGGTAGTTAGGGGCAATCAGGCTGGTAGGGGAGCAGTTAGGCATCGATCAGGCTGGCAGGGGAGTGGTTAGGGGGTGATTAGGCTGGTAGGCAGAAACGGTTAGGGGCAATTAGGCAGGTAGGCAGGTGAGCAGTTGGGAGCCAGCATTCCTGAATTATGAGAGGGACAATCCCCATGCATGAATTTTGTGCACCGGGCCTCTAGTAATTATAGTGATTAAAATATGTTTTATTGAAAAATGAATGTTTATTGCATGTAATCTTCTACACTAATAAAAGAAAAACATGCAAATTTACCATCTTTCTGCTACACCCACCAGCCAATCCGGAGCGGAGCGAGTATGCAAATTAACCTAATAAAGACGGCAGCGGCCATGGAGCTGACAGGAGCAGAGACTGGGGTTGCCCCCGCTGACAGAGGAAGCCAAGATTCCCATGCACCCTAGCCTCTGCTGAAGGAGTGGCTGGAGAAAAAAAAAAAAAAAAAAAAAAAGAAGGGGCTAAAACCCTGGGTCATCAGGGGCAACCCAAGCTTCTAGCCTGCTGTGGCCACCACTCATGGAGTGGCTGGGGTCTGGTTTCTGGGGGGATGGAATAAGAGTCCCTGCTGGGGGGCATGGCCAGCCTGCAAACAGCTATCAGTCCCTCATCAGGCGCACAGTGAGGACCACCACCCTGAAGGGGATGTTGCCAGCCAAAAAACAGCCCTCAGCATCTTACCCAGGCTGGCCATGCCCCCTGGGGTGAGGGTCCCCGCTGGGGGCATGACCAGCCTGCAAACAATCACCAGCCCCTCACCCAGGCTGGCCAGGCACTCCAGCGGGAACCTCCACCCTAAAGGTGGTGTGGCCAGCTTGAAAACAGCCCTCAGTCCCTCACGCAGGCTGTCCTACCCCTACAGTATGGGCCCTCATCCCTTGGGGGCATGTCTGCCCTGAAAACTACCACAGGACCCTCACCCAGGCTGCTCCACACCCCAAGGGAGCCCCCACCCTGATCTGGGACACCCATCAGGGCAATCCAGCCAGCCCCCACCTTTATACCAGGCCTCTATCCTATCTAATAAAAGAGTAATATGCAAATTGACCATCACTTCAACACACAAAATGGCTCCACCCATGTGGTCAAAGATAACTGTCCCCATGTGGAAATAAGATGGCTGCCAAAAGATGGCCTAAAGAGGAGGGCAGTTAGGGGTTCCCACCCCAGTAGGGGAGGGCAGTTGAGGGGAACACAGGCTGCAGGGGAGGGCAGTTAGGGGTGCCCACCCCTGTAGGGGAGGGCAGTTGAGAAGAACACAGGCTGCAGGGGAGGGCAGTTGGGGGCGATCAGGCCAACAGGGGAGGGCAGTTGGGGGGGAACCAGGACTGCAGGGGATGGCAGTTGTTGGGAACCCAGGTCTGCAGGATAGGGCAATTGTGGACGAGTAGGACAGTTGGGAGGGGTCAAGCCTGCAAGGGAGGAAAGTTAGGGGCTACCAGGCTGTCAAGGGAGGGTAGTTCGGGGTTATGGGCCACCAACCAGGCCTGCAGGGGAGGCCAGTTAGGGGCAATTGGGCTGTCAGTGAAATAGTTAGGCTTCCATCAGGCTGGCAAGGGGAGTGGTTAGGGGTGATCCGGGTGGCAGGCAGAAGTGGTTAGGGGCAGTAAGGCAGGCGAGTGAACGGTTGGGAGCCGACAGACCTGGATTGTAAAAGGGATGTCCTATTGCCCGTTTAGGCCTGATAGGATGCCAGATTAAAGAGGGTGCAGGCTGGACTGAGAAACACCTGCCTCCCCCCCACCCCCACGAATTTCGTGCACCGGGCCTCTAGTAAACAATAAAAGGATTGAGTCCTCCTCAGGGCTAAGTACCCACCAATAAAGATGCCAATAGGAATGAATGAACATCTCATCTCAGCTTTTGCTGTGAGGTCATCCAGGGGCCTCTCCCTGGATCATTCTGAGGGAAAGGCACCCGGATCCTCCCTGGTGTGGAGGAAGCCTGGCAGTGTCCTGCAGGGAGCTCCCAGCAGGATGGGCAGCCATGCCGAGTGTGGCCCGCTAAGGGCATCAGCTAATCAGCATTCATTTGCAAGAGGGTGACCTCGAAGTTGTGCACAATGAGGTTGCAGGTTCTCTTAAAAACATCCTGGTCCCTGGCCGGTGTGGTCAGTGGGCAGAGTGTCAGCCTACAGGACCAGAGTCCCAGGTTCGATTCAGGTCAAGGGCATGTACCTGGGTTGCAGGCTTGTTGGGTCGGGACCTGACCCTGGTCGGGGCTCATGAAAGAGGCAACCAATCAATGTGTTTCTTGCATATTGATGTTTCTCTTCTCTCCCTCTCTCTTCCACTCTCCATAAAAATAAAAATAAAAATAAAAATAAAAATAAAAATGATCCTTAAGTGAAAATTAACATAAACAAACAAACAAAAAGCATCTCGCAGCCAGCCTGCATGGCTCAGTGTTTGAGCATCAACCTAGGAACCAGGAGGTCAGGGTTTGAGGCCTGCTCAGGGTATACCTGAGACCCCCAGTAGGGGGCGCGCAAGAGGCAACCAAACCATGATTCTCACCATTGATGTTTCTCTCTCTCTCTCCTTTCCTCTCTGAAATCAATCCAAAAAAGAAAAGAAGAGAAAAACAAAGTCTTTGTGTATAACTTACAGGCGACACAGGCCGCCCGCCTTCCAGGCCCTGCACACTCACCGAAGTTGGAGTCCTCACCCAGCTCGTGGCCATACTTGAGCATGCAGTTGCCCAGCAGGCCCAACGGCTGCGGGAACTCGAGGGCCTTCCCCTGGTTGTGGATCTTCGACGCCGGGCTCAGCATTCTCAGCTTCACTCTGTATACTTCAAGACAGGGTCATTTGTAATTCCTTCAAGGGACAGGACAGTCTCTCACACTGGCACAGAGCATGAGCCAGCAAGATTGAGTGACATGTCAGAGATCCAAGGTGCCAAAGGGCCACAGTGACCTATTTATTCTTTCCTGTGATTGGCACATGCATCACCCAGGTGGGTGCCTAACGAATGGTTGCAGATTCATGTGGGAAATGGAAATTGTGCACACAATGAAACCAGGCTATATCAGGACCTCTCTCTCTCTGTCTCTCTCAAAATTTATTTATCCCTAGTCTGTATGGCTCAGTAGATAGGGCATTGGCGTGCAGACTTTAGGGTCCCGAGTTCCATTCTGGTTAGGGCACATCCCCAGTGAGGGGCATACAGGAGGTAGCCGATCCTTGATCTCTCTCATCATGGATGTTTCTGTCTCTGTCTCCTTCTCTCTTACCCTCTGAAATCAATAAAAATGTATTTCAAAAAGTAAATGAGCCCTAGTTGGTCTGACTCAGTGGATAGTGTCAACCTGTGGACTGAAAGGTCCCAGGTTTGATTCTGGTGAAGGGCATGTACCTTGGTCTCCTGGCCTTGATGGGGGCATGTGCAGGAGGCAACCCATGGATGTGTCTCTCTCACATTGATGTTTCTCTCTGTCTCCCCCCCTCCCTTCCACTCTCTCTAAAAATCAATGGAGAAAGCAAATAGTAAGAGGGGAGAAACTAAGATGGTGGCATAAGTGAACACCTATACTGCTGCCTTGCACAACAATTTCAAAACTACAACTAGAAAGAAAAAGAAAAGGACACTGAAACACAGGGCAGAGGTGCAGAGACACCGAGAGGTGCACTCTCAAGAGGAAGGGGCATGTAGCTGAATACATGACTGGCTTTCTCTAACCAGAGCAGATCAAAGGCTCCCCATAGTGCTGTAATCCAGTCCTGGGTGAGACACATACGGGGAGAAACTGTACTGTCTGGCAGCAGGCAGGGCCCGAGAACAGCTTTCTCTCAGAGGTGTGTTCTGCCATAGCCTCGGGGCACTGAGACCCTGGGGTACTACGGAAGAAAGAGTTGCAGAGACGCAGAGATGCAGAGACATGCATGCACAAGAGGAAAGGCCGGGCGGCTGGATATGTGGCTGCCTTGATTATTCTGAAGGGAAACAGGGCCTCATGACTGCACCATACTCCAGTTCCAGGGGAGACTTTGCGTACCACACTCATTGGGGGAAAAACTAGACTGTCTGGCAGTGGGCAAAGCTCAAGAGCAGCTTTCTCTCAGAGGTGCATGCAGCTATTGCCTCGAGGCACGGAGACCCAGAGGAACTGTGGAATATAGAGGGAAGGAGGCACGCTCGTGGAGAGGGCTCGGGCAGTTGAACATGTGGATGCCTTTCTCGTTCTGGAGGGAAACAAAGCTTCCCGAACTACATGTACTCCGGTTCCAGGTGAGACTTTGGGTACCCACACTCATTCACTAAGAAATAGGATTGTCTGGCAGCAGGCAAAGCTTAAGAGCAGCTTTTTCTCAGAGGTGCGAGCTGCCATTGCCACAGGACACTGAGACCCAACCCTTTTAAGGCAGGGCTTATGGGAAACCAAGGCTGCCTGCTCTGCTCTGAGACCTCACCCCATCCAAACTGAGCACAGAAGCTCTCCCAGTGGAGACACTGCTGATCCTCACAGCCAATTGGTTTGGAGGTCAACTCTGCCCAGTGATACCAACAACAATCAAGGCTTAACTACAACAAGACTGTGCAGCCCATAACTTGGTGTACCAAGAGTGTCCACCTTGGGGAGTTTGAGCCACTGGGCCCAAAAGACACTTGGCACACAAAGCAACTCCATCAACTCAGGGAAGCAGCTAAAATGTGGAGACAAAGAGGCAGGTCACAAATGAAAGAAACAGAGGAAAGCAGAAGACTGGACATAGAGTTAAAAATCACATTTATAAGGTTACTCAAGAATCTGCTAAAAACCTCTGAGGAACTTAGTGAGAACTTTGAAGATCTTAATGAGAATGCAAAAAAAAAAAAAAAAAAAAGAAAAGACCAGTCAGAAATTAAGCATATGCTGTCTGAAATAAAGAATATACAGAAATTCAACAGTAGATCAAAGGACCCCAAGAATCAAAGATTTGAAACACAAGGAAACAAAAAACACCCAACCAGAAAAACAAAAAGAAAAAAAGAATCCAAAAATATGAATATAGTGTAAGGAGCCTATGGGACAACGTTAAGCGTACCAACATCCAAATTATGGGGGTGCCAGAAGTAGAGAGAGAGAAAAGTATTGAAAACCTATTAGAAGTGATAATGACAGAAAACTTTCCCTACCTGATGAAAGAAATAGACTTACAAGCTCAGGAAACACACAGAACTCCAAACAAAAGGAATCCAAAGAGGACCTCACCAAGACACATCATAATTAAAATACCAAGGGCAAAAGACAAAGAAAGAATCTTAAAAGCAGCAAAAGAAAAATAGTTAGTTACCTACAAGGCAGTTCCCATGTGACTGTCAGCTGATTTCTCAACAAAAACTATGCAGGCCAGAAGGGAATGGCAAGAAATATTCAAAGTGATGAACAGCAAGAACCTACAACCAAGATTACTCTATCCAGCAAAGCTATCATTTAGAATTGAAGGTCAGATAAAGAGCTTCACAGACAAGAAAAAACTACCAAACCAGTATTTTATGAAATGCTAAAAGGTATTCTTTAAGAAGAGGAAGAAGAAGAAAAAGGTAAAGATAAAAATTATGAACAACAACTATCTATCAACAAGTGAATCTAAAAATCAAGTGAATAAAAAATCTGATGAACAGAATAAAGTGGTGAATATAATACAATCAGGGGCATAGAAAGGGATTGGACTGACAATTCTCAGGGGAAAGAGGATGTGAGGGATTCAGGAAGAGATTGGACAAAAATCTTACACCTATGGATGAAGACAGTGGCTGGGGTGGTGGTAGGGGCATGGGGTGGGGTGGGGAATCAGGTGTAGGGGAGCTATGGGGGGGGGGGAAGAGGAACATATGTAATAATCTGAACAATAAAGATTTATTTTTAAAAAATTAATGGAAAACTATTCTCAGGTGAGGATTAACCACAACAAAAAAGGTAAGTAAAAAAGGAGGAAATGTCTAAGTAAGCAGCAAGCATTTACAAAATGCTGAATGGATTTCTGAAGCATCTCCTACGTGTCTTTGCTGAGCAGCGCCCAGCTGCCGAACCAGGAGCCCTCCCAATGGATCCCAGGACTGTCCACTCTGCTCTCATCAGCCCAGGCAACCACTGCGTCGCTGGAGACTAGATGTCAAAAAAATGAATTTCAGGCCCAGCAGGTTTGGCTCAGGGATTGAGCATCAACCTGTGAACCAGGAGGTCACGATTTGATTCCCGGTCAGGGCACAGGCCTGGGTTGTGGGCTCGAGGCCCAGTGTAGGGTGTGCAGGAGGCAGCGGACCAATGATTGTCTCTCATCATTGATGTTTCTCTCTCTGTCTCCCTCTCCCTTCCTCTCTGAAATCAATAAAAACATACTAAAAAAAAAACAAACAAAAAAAACACCAAAATCCACATTTCATGATTGAGACCCCAAGGATATTGTTTCTAGATCACATCAAGGGTGGGCACAGCCAATGTGGGTGTTCAGTGTGGGTCACCATGAACGGGCAATAGGACAGTTCCAGACATTGTCCCACGTTACCTGGATTGGGCTGAATGTATTCTGTGGCTTTCAAACAAATTTCTGTAACAGCTTTATTGGTGTTATTTATTTTCTAAAAAAAAAGCACATAAAATGTTGGTGAGTGACAAATGGTGAATTCATAGGAAAACACAGACATGACTTTTGCCCACGACAAAGGGGTGAAACGGGGGATCGTGGCGATTCCTGGGGGCCCCAGGGATGGTCCACACAGGAGACCAGGAACAATCACTTCTTTGAAGGGTCGTGACATGCCCTGGCCATAGCTCAGTGGGTTGGAGCATCATCCTAGACACCGAACAGTCACGGGTTCAATCCCTGGATAGGGTGCATATGGGAGGCAGTGAGATGTTTCTCTCTCACATTGATGTTTCTCTCTTACTCTCTTTCTTTCTCTCTAAAATCAATACAATATATCCTCAGGTGAGGATTAAAAGAAACATTTTAGAGAGGAAGAGAAAAAGAGAGAGAGAAACATCAATGATGAGAAAGAATCATGGATTGGCTGCCTCCTCCTGCATGCCCCCTACTGAGGATCAAGTCCACAACCCAGGCATGTGCCCTGACCTGAATCAAACAATGACCTGGTTCATAGGTTAATGCTCAACCGCTGAACCACACCAGTTGGGGTGAAATACATTAAAAAAAAAAAAAAAAAAAAAAAGAGTTCCATCGTACTTCCCCAATGCTTTCACATGCATGAATGTTCCCATAACTGTCACAACAGAAATGCCAGGTGAGCAGCGCTCTGAGTATCACCCTGTGTCATAGTCAGAAAAGGCGAACCCACCCACCCAGGCACTGAGGCCGGTTGCAGGGCAGTGCCAGGACCTGGTGATACATCACACAGCTGTCATGCCCAGGGGACACAGCCAGGGCTTCCATGTGGGGCATCAATATGATTCCATGTGAGGATCTCGGCCCAGAAACATACTCTCCAAGGTGCATAACTACAATGCTCGGGCTTTTTAACTGCTTGCCGAGACTGCCCATCTTGCTCAGGCAGTGTGTCTCAGTGGTTGAGGTCGAACTATGAACCAGGAGGTCACAGTTTGATTCTCCGCCAGGGCACATGCCAGGGTTGTGGGCTTGATCCCCGTGAGAGGTGTGCAGGAGGCAGCCAGTCCATGATTCTCTCTCATCATGGATGTTTCTATCTCCCTCTGTCTTCCTCTCTGAAGTCAATAAGAATGTATACCCTATATAATAAAAGCCTAATAGGCCAATTGACCAAATGACAGAACGACTGGTCACTATAAGATGCACTGACCACCAGGGGGCAGATGCTTAACACAGAAGCTGCACCCAGCCTGCAAGGCCCTAGGCCAGCCAAGGCGGGGTGCCAGCATGGGCCCCCTGATCACCCTGCTGATTGCCCCACACATTGGCCCTGATCGCCAGCCAGGCCTAGGGAACCTACCTGTGCACAAATGTTGTACACAGGGCCTCTAGTCTACACTAATAAAAAGGGTAATATGCTAATTAGACCAGGAGACCTTCCGGACATCCTTCCCGACACAGCTATGGTGGCAGAGCTGAGATAGAGGTGGTTAGGGCCCATCAGGCCAGGAGGGAAGGGCAGTTGGGGGTGATCAGGCCAGTGGGGGGGAGGGTCAATTGGGGGTGATTAAGCAGGCTGAGGGCAGCTGGGGGCAGCTGGGGGCAAGCAGGCCTGCCAGCAGAGTGGTTAGGGGCAATTAGGCAGGCAGGTGAGCGGATAGGATTGTGAGAGGGATTCCCAGACTGAAGAGGGTGCAGGCCAGGCTGAAGGACACCCTCCACGCCCCTCCCACACAAATTTTGTGCACTAGGCCACTAGTGTGTGTGTGTGTGTGTGTGTGTGTGTGTGTGTGTATAAAGACTGCCCATCTTTTGAGCATTCTGAGTTTTGGCCACCGAAGAGAATCAGTGAGCTGTATCCAGGCTTCTTCATAATCAAGGGTCCTCATTTGGGCTTAGACCTGGGAAAAAACTGCCTTTTGGGTCACAGGATCCACACCTGTGTATGAGCATCCTAGACTCCACTCTCTTCATAGTATCAGTGTGTCTCATCTCACAACTACAGTCAAATTTGTTTCCTTTCCCTCTAGATTGCTGTCTCTCTTTTTAAAAATAATTCGTATTATTGAAATTATTACTTATGTCCACTTTTTCTCCACTTTCCCCCCTCCAGCCCACTGCTGCCCGCTGACCCAGGCCCTCACCACCCCATTGTCTGCGTTCCTGGGCCATGCACAGATTCATGCAAGGTACTTGTCTGATTACCTCCCCTGCCTTCCCTCCGAGGTTCTAAACTCTGTTCCATGCTTCCATGTGCACATCCATCAGTTTGGTATTTTGTTACTTAGACTCCACATAGGAGTGAGATCATGTGATGAGACTCACATTCTTCACACAATTGACATAAAAATGCTCTTACCCTTTCCATGTCAAGAAAGTGGTCATCTAGTTTCGTGCCTTCAATGCCTTTCATTTTTTCTCTAATTTTCTGCAGAAATGAAGACAAGTAAGTATAATATACAATGACTTGTGATCAAAGTATCTGATGCAAATTATCTCTCTCTTTTACACACACACACTACTCTCAGATTCAGCCTTTTTAAATTTTATTTGTTCATCATTTTAAAATGTATTCTTATTGGCCTCAGACAGGAAGGGAGAGGGAGAGAGAAACATCAATGATGAGAGAGAATCATGGATCAGGTGCCTCCTGCATGCCCCACACTGGGGATCCAGCACCCAGGCATGTGTCCTGGTCAGGAATGGAATTTGGGACCCTTCAGTATGTAGGCTGTCACTCTATCCACTGAGCCAGACCAGCAAGGGCTGCACTGATATTTTTAAATCTCCCTTTAGGCTGGAAAGGCCAAAAGGTATGTAACCCTTACCTTATCAGGAGCTGCGCCTGTCCCCAGAGACCCCTCAAAGCACCGAGGATCAGCAGGAAGTCCATCTCCCCTCCCCATCTGACCCTCCTGTAGGACCATCTCCCAGAAGGGCAACCCTGTCCACCCAGGGACCCCAGCCAGAACCCAGACATCCCACAGGCAGCATCCAGGGAAGGGGGCCTAGGCCTCAGACTGAGGCAACAAGAAGAGAAGCCGCTCATCCCAGCAGCTTTTTGGGAGCCACTTTGTGAGAGGCGCAGGGTGAGACCTCAGGAATGTGTATTCCAAAGGATGTCCCTCAGCAGGTTCTAGCAACATTGGGGGGCTGTGGGGAGGGAGAGGTGAGTGCAGGTCCAGGGGTGCAGATTAGGACAGGTTTTACAGGGTGAGCCCTGCTGTGGCCAGAAGAGGCTGCAGAATTGGCTTCTCCACACATCAATGTCTGAACATACCGGTGTCCACACAACAATGCCCACACACACCAGTGTCCACACACCAATGCCCAGACACACCAATGTCAGAACACACCAGTGTCCACACACCAATACCCAGACACACCAATGCCCAGACTCACCAATGCCCACACACACCAATGTCCACACACACCAGTGTCCACACACACCAATGCCCACACACACCAATGCCCACACACACCAGTGTCCACACACACCAATGCCCAGACACACCAGTGTCCACACACACCAATGTCAGAACACACCAGTGTCCACACACCAATGTCCACACACACCAGTGTCCACACACACCAATGCCCACACACACCAATGCCCAGACACACCAATGCCCACACACACCAGTGTCCACACACACCAGTGTCCACACACACCAGTGTCCACACACCAATGTCCACACACACGTGTCCACACACACCAGTGTCCACACACACCAGTGTCCGCGGGGAACCCACACTCCCTGTGTGGGAAGAGGGTGGGGGAGGCACAAGCAAGGTTCCCCATCGCCTCCCTCTCTGCCATGTTCTCCACCCCTAGACCCTCCCTCCACCTCCGTGCACTCGTAGGCAGGCAGATCTGGAGCCCCCGAAGTCCAGGAGAATTGGGGACCCAGCCCCCCACTTTCCCGCGCTCCCACCTTGCTGGCTTCGAGTAACCGCTTCCTCAGTCTCTCCACCGACAACACAGCCGGGCGCCCTGGGAGCTGCAAGGTCTCTGCGCTGGGCCCAGCCTCCGAGGAGCGCCATGCCCGGGGAACCGGCAACAGTGTCCGTCCCCCCGCGCTCGGCTCCTCCGCGTTCGGCTCCTCCCCTCCCCTCTCCAGGTCCCCGGCTCCGGGCACCGCCTGGGCCATGGTCACTCCCGACCCGCGCGTGGGCGGTGGGCAACACCGTGGTCCAAAGCCCCCCACGCTGCCCATTGGCCAAGTCCAGGCGTATGCAAATGAGGCCGCTGGCACCGCCCCCTTACATTGTTGCATGGGGACCCAGAGGACCAGCCCTGAAAGCTGGATGCGGGGTCACACTGTGCTTTGGGGTGCGCACAAGCTGAGATGCGCCCGGCTGTGGGATGGTCCTGGGTGGGGAGATGGGCACCACTTACCCACGCTTCTTCACCTGGTCTCACTCACAGGCAACAGTGCCCCCCTCTGGCGCCATTGGGCAAGGGACGCTCCAAGAGGCGCCTATGGGGGAGCAAACAGACCTAGGGACCCGCCTTGGAGGAAGAGGCCCAGGGCTGCTGGGTGGTTCTTTCTGTCCCTATGACATGCTCTGGGTGCCATCTGCCTGGAGTCCTGGTTTCTGCGACATTGATCAATATCATCAATATCATGAGCAAAGGTCTCTAGGCCTTGTTGGTGTGGCTAAGTGGATAGAGCATCCGCCAGTGGACTGAAAGGTCCAGGGTTCGATTCCAGTGAAGAGCATGTACCTGGTTGCAGGTTCCCCAGCCGTAGTCTGAGTGTGTGCTAGAGGTAACCATTCCACTCTCTCAAAAATCAATGGGAAAATATCCTCAATTGAGGGTTAACCAGAGAAAAAGGAGAGAGAGAGAGAGAGAGAGAGAGAGAGAGAGAGAGAGAGAGAGAGAGAGAGAGAGAAAGAGGGAGGGAGGGAGGGAGGGAGGGAGGGAGAGAGAGAGAGAGAGAGAGAGAGAGAGAGAGAGAGAGAGAGAGAGAGAAAGAGAGCGCACAACTATCATCTCCAAGGAGACATCAACAGCCCACTCAGTCCCCTGGATAGGTCACCAGACCAGAGACCCAGCTCCCTGGGTGTGCTGCTGCCAGGGTCATTTTGCACAGGAACCAGAAGTCTCCAAGTCCATGACTCAGGCCAGACACAGAAGGGCATGGAGCAACCTGGTTGAGCCCTGTATCAAGCCAAGCCCAGCAGGTCAGCATTTTTGAGGCATCTGACCTCCAAAGGCCCTGTCAGTTTTTGGTTGCTGGGGCTAAAGCTTCCTCTTTAGGCCCATCCTATGTCCACAGGGAGTATTCAGATTCCTTGTATTATTCAAGGTGTTATCTGGGTGTGGCTATATTGTTTGCCTGGAGACTGGAGAGAGGGGCTCTCTCAGGAAAAAATAGTGATGGAGGCTTAGATATGACTCAGCACTAGACCACTACCACCTCCCCTGGACTGCTGCCTACTCTCCCCAGATTCCACAAGCCCACACCTCCTCCTGCCCCTCAGCCACGGGTAAGTGTCTGTATCCGAAAGGTCCCATGGACCAGGTTCAGCGGGGAAAGGCACAGGCCCCAATGCAAGGAGGGACCTTGTCCTCACCAGCTCCTCCCTTGCCTGCACTGTAAGGTCCGGCCAGCCTTTCAGAACTGCCACTGAGCTCAGATCCAAAATCCAAACTCCAATGTCCAAAATCCCCCACCTCCCACAGTGCTTGGTCCGTTTTTTTTTTTCCCCACAAACAGATGCTGTGCCTGTCCTCAGGGATGCGGCCTGGCACCCTGTAGATTCCCTCTGACCTTCTAGCCATAGAAGCTTGGCAGATTCTCTTGCCTAGATCCCTGATTTTACCTTTATCCAGGGGACCTCTGCCCTTCACCGGTGCAAACTATCTCACCAACTGCATATCCTCGCCAAATTTGGGCTGAATTCCACGTGTTTCAGCTGCTCACTCTACCCGCTCCGGGACAAGCCTCAGGGCATGTCTGTCTATTCTGTTGCGATATTTCCTCTCTGGTGGTTCCATTTAAACCTCAGAGTCTTACAACAAATGATACCAGTGTATAAAATTTTATTCTTAATAGCACATGGCTCTTTTGAAGTCTGTTGGAGTTTTCCTAAATATTGCTGAGAATTATGTCATATTGCAAACAGAGAATATATATTTGTGTATATAATATATATCCTATATAATTAAACAGAAACATATAGGCTGAGCATACATTCACTATGCTCACCAGCCGATCACGAGGAGTATGCAAATTAACCTACCATCTTTGGCAGGTTATTTTGCATATGCAGGCATGAGTTGGCCTAGGTCCTGAGAACATCCTGGTGACCCAGGCTGCTCCTAGCCTGTAGGCCTGCACATAGGCTCTGAGTGTCCTGGGTGCCAGAATGCCCCCAGGCCTAGGGTGCAGGCACCAAGTGGCTGGGACTCCTAGGATCTTTGGCAAGGCAAGGAAGGCAGCTCTGGTCTTTGTGGGCAGCACTCAGAGGTGCGGGGATGCAGTGGGTGGGGCGGGAGGCCACCTACCAGCCCAGAGAGCACTGCCCAAGGAAAGGAAGCCAGGCGCCTGGCTCCAGGTCCATGGGCAGCATGTGCAAGGTGTGGAAAGATGCCTGCCTTCATAGCCTTGGCCAGGAAACTCTGGGCATGGGTACACATGCAGGTGCAAAGCAGCCAGTGGGCAGAACTCGCAGGCATCCCGCCCCACCCAGGCTGCTCTGGGCCTGTGTACAGCACACTGGAAGAGCCTCTCAGCAGAGGAGGTGGGTCACTGGAGGGAAGCATGTATTCCCAACATGGCAATGGTGGCAGGGGTAACTGTGCCAAGTGGAGCTTGTGGGCCAAGTGGAAGTAGCACCTGCAGGTCATCAGTGCCAAGGAGTGGCTGTGCAAGTCCTGCCTCCTGGCCCAGGTGCGCAATTGCAGGGACAGCAACCATGGTGGACCCAATTGACATCCTCATGGCTGCGACACAGGGATTTGTGGATCTGTGCAACTGCAGGCCTCCAGTGTGTGCTGCATCATCTCCTCCCCTCCTGGCATGTGAACGTCAAGCCTCCCTTCTGATCTCTCTCTTTGGCTGCAGCCATCTTCTTTGGGTTAATTTGCATAGTTGGTCCAGATAACTGATGTGCTTGGCTTGTAGTTGTAGTGAAGGTTAATTTGCATATTGCTCTTTTATTAGATATGATTCCAAGAATAGAAGGATGGACCAGTCCCTCTTCCCATACAGATACTGAAGTCTCTTTGGGACTATTCAGACCCATAAACTTAGCCTCTGCCTCTTTTTTTTTTTTTTTTTTTTTTTGTTAAGCTCAAAATGCAGGGTGTGGCAGGAAGTATCTGCTTCTGAGTCTACTAGGATCGGATAGCTCTTCTGGGGAAAATTGGCCACTTAGGTTTGAAAGATTAAGTATGTCACACTTCTACCAATATACCTCCAAAGTCAGAAACACCAAACAGAAAGCATATATGCACAGCTATGTTCGTAGCAGCACAATGGTAGTTAGAAGAGCTACAATTTGGAAACAGCCTAAATTAGCAGATGAATTGATTAAAAACCTGTGGTGCATCCGCACAAGGGAATATTATGCTGTTGTAAAAAAGGAGGAAATCTTATTATTTGCAACAGCATCAATGGACCGAGACAGCATTATGCTAAGGGAAATAAAGCCATCAGATATAGATAAGTATCACATCACCTCACTCATTTGTGCAATATAATGAACATAAACTGATTCACAAAAATAGAGCCAGTGTCACAGAAGCAGTGAACATACCATCCAAACTAAGAGGGAAGGGCCAGGGGAGTTGGGTGTCAAAGATCAACGGAAGGATTTGTATGCTTGCATATGAGCATAACCAGTTGGCATAGATAGCAAAAGGTTGAGGGTATGTGCTTTTGGGTAGGAGCAGGTAGGGAGAAGTCAATGGGGATAAGTGAATTTAACTTACATAACAATTAAAAAAAATTAAAAAAAAAGAATGTCCCATGCAAGATTTGTGGCTATGTCTCCCTGCCCTGCTTTCCTCCTCAGGCACCTTAAACCTGTGCCTCTCTCCCAACTACAAAGCCCCAGGTGAGTGTTTCCAATAGAAAAGTCCTGTGTTCTGGGTTTAGAGAATAAAAGCAAAGACAAAACCAAACCAAAACAATGAAACTGCATTTTTGTCTCTCCCCAGGACCATGCTATTTGGCCCTCTTTTCAGGGGACAGCCTTTTGAAGCTTTTGCCTTTGGTCCAGTTTCCCCAGCAGCCAGCTGCCCTGTGGCTTTTCCTTTATGTACTTGGACGTTACCCACCTCCTGAAGGGACACAGCTTTGGTACAACACTGCTTTCTCCTGACCCTGTTGACACACTGGGTTGCTGTCCCTGGAAAGTCCACTTCCGAGTTCTTGACATTCTCATCTGCCCTTCCTAGTTGTAAATGGTTTGCTCAGCTGCATCTAATTTGTTAATACAAGTGGATGTTCTTGGATTTAGTTGTATTTTCAATTGGGCTCAGGATAATAATCACAATACTGCTTAATCGGACACCATTTATTTATTTATTTATTTATTTTTTTTTACCACTTTCTGATCCTTGATGTTCAAAGCAGCCAGAGTGATTTCCATACAACTTGCAAATGCACAGGGCATGCTCCCTGCAGGCTACCACCTGGAGTCTGCCAGCCCTTCACAGAACTCTTTAGTGAAGTCCCCACTGACCAACTCTAGTTTCACCTTTGCCCATACTGCTGTTACCAGTCACAGCAGGATTTGTGGACTGTCCTCCATTCTTTGTGGACTGTCCCCCACTAGATGCCAGTTCCCAAGGACAGAGGACTGTGCATTTATAGCACATGAAACAGTTGGGCTTAACAGTATCCACAGCTTTGGTCTTTATATATGTCCATTATGCTCACCCATGGCTGCTGACCCTCCATCCAACCTGATCCATGTTCTCATCCCTACAGCTTCCCTCAGCCCTCCCACTCAAGGAACCTGGCCAAAGAGGTGGCAAAAGGACGTTCACAGGAACCCAACCTCTCTGCCCCTCAACTACACTATTCCCCACCCTGGCAGCACACTATTCCCCATAATCCAAAAACTATCACCTCATTTAAGGTCTTCTATGCAAAGGAAAAACTTAGGGAGGGGGTACACTAACCACATCTCAACCTCAGAACGTAGACTTCTATTGAGACAAACCCTCTCCTTCTGGAAATGCTTGTATTGCAGCTTGTTCTCACCACTGAAAATATACAGCACCATCTCCTGTAGCATCACGCTACCTCCAGGACTGTTTGGGTAGGGGGAAGAGGAGAGGAGTGCTTTATTTTTGATAAAATCAAAGAGAAAAATAATCCCTAAAATGGAAAAGAGGCTTAAACACCAGAGGGTCTCAGGGGTGTGAGTGGGTTGTTGGAGGCAGGACTCTAAAGATGAACTGATTTTGGGGTCCAAAGCACCAAGGAGTTTCTCCTAGATACAAAAGTGCATTCATTTGCAGCAGGAAGTGCCTAGGGGGTGGGGAGATGCACTCTGGATGGAGATAGAAGAACCCTGGCCAGCACATCTCAGACACAGAATCCCAATCCCTCCTGTACTTTGACTGGGCCTCCTCTCTTCCAAACCCTGGGAAGGACACAGTGTGCCCAGCTATAGTGGGAATATCCCAGGCAAAGGCATGAAAGAGTGAGTAAAGTTAGGCTGTGCAGACAGAGGCCTCATCTCAGGGCACCAGAGTGAATGTTTGGACTTTTTGATAATCCTCATCTGATGATATTTTAAGAGAGAGAGAGAGAGAGAGAGCAAGAGAAGGGGGAGAAGAAGAGAGATATTGAGAGTGACATCAATATGAGAGAGAGAGAAAAGAAATCAGATGCCTCCTACATCCCCATATGTGCTGGGATGAAACATGCAAAACTGGAACCACAAAGTCAAGTAGTCTTTCTTTCAAGGCCTTGGACAGCAATGCACTATAAGCCAATATTTATTAAAGCGTAATTTTCTGTTATGCTCTCCCTCCAAAAGCACAGAAAGATTCAAACAATATCTGTTAACTCCAAACAATAGCTGTTAACTCTGTGATGATATATCATAATTGTGCTTGACAATCATCCCTAGAAGTGAAAATAGAAAATGAAATAAAAGAATTAAGGTACTAGAGAAAATTATCTTTACTAAAAAATCATACACCGGACAGAGTACAGTAAGCAATTTACAGGTTGGTGAATTAGAAAGTAAAAGAATTCATAAAAGCATAATTCAATAAAAAAAAATCTCTTCAGCTATAAATGTATCAGGTAGTAGTTCTGGGCATGTCCTTCAATCCTTACTTGTACTGGAAACACATGAGAAATATAGTACACTATATGCTCCATTAAAAGGTTTAAGGTAAAAAAATAAAAAAAATAGGTCCCAAACAGTCACCTTTAGTGTTATTTTAAGTGAATAAAATAAAATATTCCTGCACATTTAACACTCTTCTCCAGTGTGAACTTTCAGCTGTTTAATAAGACTAGATTTTTGGTTTAAGGGCTTCCCACATTCATTACGATTCATATGGCTTCTCTCTAGTGTGAACTCTCTTGTGTTTAATTAATGTATTTCTTTGACTGAAAAACTTTCCACATTCAGTACACTCATATGGCTTCTCTCCTGTGTGAATTCTCTGGTGTGTAATAAGATTTGATTTTTGGCTAAAAGACTTCCCACATTCAGTACACCCATATGGCTTCTCTCCGGTGTGAACTCTTCGATGTTTAAAGAGTGTACTTCTATCAATGAAGGACTTTCCACATTCATTACACTTATATGGCTTCTCTCCAGTGTGGACTCTCAGATGTCTAATAAGGTCAGATTTCCAGATAAAAGACTTCCCACATTCAGTACAATCATTTGGATTCTCTCCACTCTGGATTTTCCCGTGTATAGTAAGGTGAGATTTTTGGCTAAAAGACTTCCCACATTCAGTACACTCATACGGCTTCTCTCCAGTGTGAACTCTCTTGTGTGTAATCAGAATTGATTTTCGGCTAAAAGACTTCCCACATTCACTACACTCATATGGTTTCTCTCCAGTGTGAATTCTTTGGTGTTTAACGAGTTTACTTCTTTCACTGAAGGACTTCCCACATTCAGTACACTCATATGGCTTTTCTCCAGTGTGGACTTTCCAATGTATAATAAGGTGAGATTTTTGTCTAAAAGACTTCTCACATTCAGTACACTCATATGGCTTCTCTCCAGTGTGTGCTCTCTGGTGTTTAATGAGTGCACTTCCGTAACTAAAGAACTTCCCACGTTCAGTACACTCATATGGCTTCTCTCCTGTGTGAATTCTCTGGTGTGTAATAAGATTTGATTTTTGGCTAAAAGACTTCCCACATTCAGTACACCCATATGGCTTCTCTCCGGTGTGAACTCTTCGGTGTTTAAAGAGTGTACTTCTATCAATGAAGGACATTCCACATTCATTACACTTATATGGCTTCTCTCCAGTGTGGACTCTCAGATGTCTAATAAGGTCAGATTTTCGGATAAAAGACTTCCCACATTCAGTACAGTCGTATGGCTTCTCTCCAATGTGGACATTTCCATGCATAGTGAGGTGAGATTTTTGGCTAAATAACTTCCCACATTCAGTACACTCATATGGCTTCTCTCCAGTGTGTACTCTCTGGTGTTTAATGAGTGTGCTTCCGTAACTGAAGAACTTCCCACATTCAGTACACTCATATGGCTTCTCTCCAGTGTGAACTCTCTTGTGTGCAATAAGAATTGATGTTTGGCTAAAAGACTTCCCACATTCAGTACACCCATATGGTTTCTCTCCGGTGTGAACTCTCCGGTGTCTAAAGATTGCACTTCTAACACTGAAGGACTTTCCACATTCATTACACTCATATGGCTTCTCTCCAGTGTGGACTCTCTTGTGTGCAATAAGAATTGATTTTTGGCTAAAAGACTTCCCACATTCAGTACACCCATATGGCTTCTCTCCAGTGTGAACTCTTTGATGTCTAATGACTTTCCTTCTTTCTCTGAAGATCTTCCCACATTCAGTACACTCATATGGCTTTTCTCCAGTGTGGACTTTCCGATGTATAATAAGGTGAGATTTTTGGCTAAATGTCTTTCCACACTCAGTACACTCATATGGCTTCTCTCCATTGTGAACTCTCTGGTGTTTAAAGAGTGCACTTCTATCACTGAAGGACTTCCCACATATAGTACACTCATACTGCTTCTCTCCAGTATGAATTCTCTGATGTTTAATAAGGTTACATTTTTGGATAAAAGACTTCCCATATTCAGTATGCTCATATGGCTTCTCTCCAGTGTGAAGTCTGAGGTGTACAGTGAGGTGAGCTCTTCGACGGAAGGAAACCCCACATTTACTACACTCATACATCTCTTTTCCAGGATAAACTCTCTTATGTCCAATGAGGTTAAAGAATCGTCTAAATACTTTCCTACATTTCTTATAATCATAAATCACTTCTCCAGAAAATTCACCTTGACATTGAACAACTTTCAGGATGTGGCTTGCAGCATTTTCACAGTCATTCAACTGGTGATCACTTTTACAATCAGGAAATGCCTGTGAAATCTCACTATCACAGTGTAGCTCCTCAATGTTGAGAGTGGCCTGGTACTGGTGAAGTTCCAAGATGCATTGTAAATCTTCCCCAACCTCTCTGTTAGTTGAAGGCACCATTGATAGGTAGAAGCTGTACCTGCTCTTATAGGATACCCAGTCCATAGCTTGTTTCCAGGCCTCCTCTTCACATTCATTCCTCTGGTGCTGGTGAGGGTATGCACTGAAACATAAGTCTCCAATACATGTATCACTACAGAAGGCTTTCTGCTCAAGGTATGTTGAATGTGAACCAGTTAGGTGAAAAATATGTTGTAACACAGAGAAACACTGCTTACACGGAGGGGTTCTCTGGGTGGCTGGAGCTGTCTTAGAAGCCCTGTCCTGTGACTCTCCTTGTATAGATATGCTATGCTTAGAACAGGTCTCCTCATCATCTATTTTATGACAGCGACCTGAAAAGTGAGAAATGGTGAAAAAATGAATATTGACTGTGTGACAGGAGGAAGTCTCATTGTAAAAGTGTGTTACACATTACACGTTGGTTCCATGAAATTATTCGATTATAAAAGATGTGCAGGAAGAATGAATAAGAGGCCCTTGTAAAAAAAAACAAAAAACAAAAAACAAAAATCAAAAAACAGGCTCTCTTGACTTTTTTGGGCTAATGAAGATTCCAAGAGAAGGAGACCTCAACAGAAGTATGATACAAACATGCGAAGCGCCACATGGATTAGAATATGGATCTCCAGCTCATCCTTTACCTAACAGCATTCACCATGACTTATCTGTTGGGGACCGAGAGAGATGGGAAAGAGGTTGGTCCCATCTTACTTCAAGTAAATATCAATAAAGGAGTAGTAAGTTTTGAAAATTCTTTAGCACATATGTAAGTGCAATTCATAACACATGTGCAAGCCAATGTTGCAGAATACTGCAGAGGCACCAGTGCAGAGGAAGAGGTGATGAAGTAGTGAGCAGTCAGCACTGGGTCTGAGCCACACAGCTTGCTATAGTATTCAGGGAAGAAAATATTACAGCATTTGAATGGGGGCCTTACAAGAACAGCCCATTGTTCATGTTGATAAAACTGTAACATGGGAGAAGCTGCCACAAAGAACCCTTACCTAGAGAAAGAGTGTTGAAGTTGAAGCCATGCATGTGGACACTGTTAGTTTCCCTTGAAGAGAAAGTCCAAACTGAGACCCATTAAGCTGACTGCAAGATGCCTGACTCCCTAACACTTAATGTACTTTTTGAGATAACAGGTATTATAGATGATCTTGGAGTCCTTTGACTAGGCTGGCAGCCACAGCACATTTGACAGGACAGTGGAGGAAATTAGCAGAGGCAATGTTCTGGCTGTGGAAGAGAGAAAGCTATGCCTGAGGAATAAAGGAAGAGAGATCATCACCTCAGGACACTGGGAAAACATGAAGATCTTACCTTCAGATGATACAAGTGCAAACACTTCCAGCATGACATTGCAGTACAGACGTCTCTGAGCCTCATCAAGGAGCCCCCATTCCTCCTGAGAGAAGGTAATGGCCACATCCTCAAAGTTCACATCCTGTCATAATGGGGACAGTACAACTCATAATCAGAGTCACTCCCAATATTATTAGTCTATCCTACTACCTACCCTCCAAATCCATCTGCTCTTTCCACTCTTCACATTTGAGAAAATGTCAGGCCTTTATTCCATGAAAGGAACTGTCATATTCGTGCTGATATTTTTCTTCCAATAACAATTAAGGCAGTTGAGTAGATAGAAGATACCTGAGCTCGGGCTCTCCAATGTATGCCACACTGCCTCTTATCGATAGATTGGGTATCAAAAGCATAGGTTAGTGAGGGATATTGGCCATAAAGACAGTGGGAGTGATTTGATACTGTTTTCTCAAGAAATAGCATTGTAGTCCCTCAGATTATTCCTCTAAGACACTAAAAACATGGCATCACACGCCACCCTTTTGTTCCCAATCCCAATTGGTGAGGCCATTGCTTTGTACTACCTGCTGCACATAGTTCCTTGAACAACACATATCTCCCACAGCTTCCTTCCCAGAGGCACCATTTCAATGGAAATGCAAATATGCTGTGTTGTGGATAAATTTTTTTCCTAATAACCTTCTTTTCCAAAATTATACTTCACCACCTCCAAAATCTAGTTCTCTCTTACCTTATTGTTACATCTAGGAACCACTGAAATGGACTCTTTCTTTAGTCACTCATGTCAATGTCATGGTGCTGTGGCCATGAATTCACATTCCCTCTCTGAGTGCACATCACTCTTTCTACCACACCTCTCTAAAACCTGCACTTCCCCAGCCCCAGCCCCTATCACCATCTCCTGGCCTTTTACTTATTAGTCAGCATGTCTGGTACAGAGGATGATTGACATATTGAATCAGGATCAAGCACTGCCCAGACTATGATAGTCCACAATCATAGACACAGCCTTGATTCCTGCTATGTAGGCCTCTCTCCATGACTGTTTATTTCTTTCAACCTCAACTATTAAGAACAACAATCAGATATCAAATATCTATAGCCCACCTCCTCTTATGCTGCAGTTGATGTTCATTCATTAGTCACAGCCAACAACTCTTACTTAACCTTCACTCAAGTCCCAGCCCAGATGGCACCCTGAACCATTCCCAGTGAGTCTCACAGATGACCACTCAAGTCCTCTAGCTAATCCACAACACTGACCGCAACTTCCCATAGCCAGGGCACAACAAGAGTCACAAGAAAAGCCTGGTGAAAGTTTTGAAAAGTTGATATTTACTCCCCTTAGTCTCATCTTGTTTAAATTACTCTTTGACCTTGACTAAAGCTTTGGCCACTGCTAAACGATTATCTTTTATCCACATTACATGACAATTTCTGTCCCTGTGCTGTGTTGTGACACCCACTTCTCACAAACAGTGGCCCCAGGAAGAAAGTTAGTCCTCAGGCTCACACTTTGCCTTCTGAACTACTACTCTCATTACCAACCTAACCATGATTCCCTGTATTAAAGTGATACACTGTCCTAAATGATATATCTCATTTTGTTGAGCATAGACCCATGCACTGGTGTTGTGGGCTGGATCCACCGTAGATATTTGCAGGAGGCAACCAATACCTATTTTTTGCTCATCCCTGTTGCTCTGTCTCTCACTCCTCCTCCCCCATCTTTTATATATCTAACATCAATAAAAATATACATGTATTTTTAAAAAATATATTTTATTGATTTTTCACAGAAAGGAGGGGAGAGGGATAGAGAGCTAGAAACATCAATGAGAGAGATACATCGAACAGCTGCCTTCTGCACACCCCCCTCCGGGGATGAGCCTGCAACCAAAGTACACATGCCCTCGAGCGGAATCGAACCTGGGACCTTTCAGTCTACAGGCCGATGCTCTATCCACTGAGCCAAACCGGTTTCGGCTATATATATGTATTTTTATAGACATACCCTGCAGGTTCCTGATTCAACTCTCTTTACTCTTTGCACATTCTGGAACCTATGTGTGCAGGACTTCATACTGACTACATTGGTTGTCAGAAACAAGGTCCACATCATGAACCCCTACTTCTGGCCTTGGAATTCTCGGCTTAGTGTCTGTTCAAAGTGCCCAGGTCCAAGGAATACAAGAGCAGCGATAGTCCCACAGCCCTACTATCTCACGGGCCACAAGTGTGTGAGGTGCTGAAATAAGTTCCACAAACCTGTATCCATAATCAATTCTACATTTACAGAATTTTGTGAAAAGATTATGGTCTGTTGAGAGCCAGGCAACCACCAGGCTCTATGTGTTCAGGGTGCTCAGTGCCCTTGCCCAACCCAGAGGTTAGGTGAACTCTAGGTGCCTGTATGATCTCAGTCCTCAGTGCTCACTCTTCCAGTTCCCTTATCATTTACAGGACTTCCCCTTCCTGCCAACAGCAGCTGTCCTGTCTTCTAGTCTATTCTTCCACTGAGCAATGTTAGGAAAAGCTTGAACCCTACCTCATAAAATGTCCCTCGTTTTCCCCCCCCACAACCATCTATGGTCCCAGTGTTCTGCGAGTGAAAGCAAAACTCCTCATGCAAAACCACACCTCATCTCATTGTTGCCTTTACACCCAGAACAGGCCAGGGTTTTCCAATCCTCCCTGCACAGTGTCACCATCACATCCTTACTAAGTGGCACTGTGCCTACCACCCGCTTCCCCATCACCCATGTGTCACCATCCTTAGCGTTGGACCTGTGAGGCCCGCTCCCCAGGTTGGAGGGTTCCTTGGGGTCAGGCTGCTGGAACGTGGTGAGCAGAGAGGAACTGGGAAGCACAGAGATGCCAATCTCGAGCTGTTGGTGTCCTGGTGCCTCAGACACACCCTGCACCACAGGAAGCTGACCCCAGGCCTCCTCTACTCCCGACTAGTGCCCTAAAGTCTCAGAATCTGTGAAGAAAAACCTAAAATGTAAAAATTGCTAACTGGAGGAGGAAGGCAGAAGTCCCGCCCTAACTAGATGAGCACATCATAATTCCCTTTGGCTCCACCCATACTTGTGCAGTTCTTTCTGGGTAATGTAGTTTTCTAAACAGCAGAGCCTAGCTAGAAACCCAACCAATGAATTAGGTGAATACAAGTGTTGTGGCAGAGTGAGTGATGGCTGGGGAGGGACAAGATGTGACCATAGGCTTGGCTAACTGCCAAAGACAAACAGATCTCTTAAGGGAAGAGGGTAGTAGGACTGAAAGTGATCTACCAAGGATATACACACGAGGAAACTGGAGACATTAGTGATAGCATCAGTGATGTAAACTAAAACACGTTTACTTTTTTTAAATAATGAAATCCAGCTGGTGTGTCTCAATGGTTGTACATTAACCTATGAACCAGGAAGTCCTGGTTCTTTCCCTGTTCAGGGCATAACATGGGTTGGAGGCTCAATTCCCTGTGTGGGGGTGGAGTCGTGCAGGAGGCAGCTAATCAATGATTCTCTCTCATCATTCATGTTTTTAGCTCTCCCTCCCACTCTATAAAATCAATGAAAAAATTTAATACTGTACATACATACATGCATAGCCCATGGACATAGACAATAATGTGGTGAGGGCCTACAAGAGATGGCAGCAGGGTAGAGGGGGAAAAGGAGGGAGTGGTATGGGGAAAACTGGGAAGATCTGTAATAGAGTGAACAACTACAACAAAAAAACAGTGTGCACTGTCAGTGTGGCTCAGTGGTGGTGCATGTACCTAGGAACCACGTTATCATTGGTTCCATATCAGGTAGAGGCACATGCCCTGGTTGGCAGCTCCATTTTAGGAGGGGGAATGCAGGAGGCAGTTGTTCAATGATTCTTCTCATCATTGATGTTTCTCCCACTCCCTTTCTCTCTAAAAATTCAATAAAATATTTTAAAAATGAATAGTGTTAAGATTGATTTGATTCACCAAGATCAAAGTGAGTGTGGGCCATCACATTTTCTCCCAAGGCTTGTAAGCAAAGTCATGTCATGACCTGTCTTTATAGAGGATGTCCCAGGCATAACCAGCCTAAAACAGGTGTGCTTCAGGTTTGCCTAAGGTATGTGAGTTCTTGACTTCATACAGAAAAGATTTCACAACAGGAGTTCAGAAGATTTTGAGGGTACACTTATTAAAGCTGGGATGATGAAAGAAATTAGATTTCTTAGATGCTGAATTATCTGCCTATAGTATAAATCATTAACTCATTTTAAAAATAGGCAAAATTTTCTGACCAAACTTTTCAACCAAAGAGATAAAGGCAGTGTAAAAAAATGCAGAAAGAAATGTTCACCATAAAAATGTGTTAGGGGGCCGAAACTGGTTTGGCTCATGGATAAGCATCGGAGTGCAGACTGAAAGGTCCCAGGTTCGATTCCGGTCAAGGGCATGTACCTTGGTTACGGGCACATCACCAGTAGGGGGGTATGCAAAAGGCAGCTGATTGAGGTTTCTAACTCTCTATGTCTCTCTTCCTCTCTGTAAAAAAAAAAAAATCAATAATATATATATATACAATATATATATATATATATATATATATATATATATATATATATATATACACATACATATATATAATGTATTAGGGGAATGGATTCAAAACACAACAAGTTAACACTATGCTGATTTTCAGGCCTGCAATTTAAAAATATTAAATAATGCATGAGCTCACAGGGATAAAAAAACTAAAATTTTCATCAATGTGGGTATCTAGAAAGGCAAAGGGAATAACCATTTCAGTTACACTTCTGCATGTCTTAAAAAGCAAAACCCTCACCTACACTACAACAGTTAGATAAGTAAAACATACATTTATATAAAGAACTAAACCCAATATTCCCTGAAAATTTGTTTATAATACCCCAAACCTGGAGATAAAAAAAACACAAAACCCCACCATAGTCAGATCAAAAGATAAAGTGGTTATTGACAGAACACAATACTACTCAGCAAGAAAGAATAATAAACTTTTCACATAAGAATTAGTGTTCAGCCAAAACTGGTTTGGCTCAGTGAATAGAGCATCGGCCTGAGGACTGAAAGGTCCCAGGTTTGATTCTGGTCAAGAGCATGTACTTTGGTTGCAGGCACATCACCAGTAGGGGCTATGCAGGAGGCAGCTGATTGATGTTTCTCTCTCATCGATGTTTCTAACTCTATCCCTCTCTCTTCCTCTCTGTAAAATATCAATAATATATATATATATATATATATATATATATATATATATATATAATTGATATTATATATATATTACATATATATATATACACACACATATATATATGTACATATATATATATATGTAAAAGAATTAGTGTTCAATAGTAAAATAACTGTAGCATGAAATAATTCAATATTTGTTAAGGCATGCACAAATTATAGTGTTTAATATTATGAAAAATATAAACTAATCTATTCATGAAAGGAAAATGAGTGATTGTATTTAGAACTGGGGAAGGCAGAAAGAAGGGCAGGAGGTAAATTTAGGGTGTAGTAAAGTAGGTTTAGAGTTGTTGGTATGGAAATTAATACAATAGTTAGTAAATAATAACACAAGTTTAATCTCTTCCCTGGCCATTGCACTTCAGTTTGTTGGGCAGCATCCCTTGCCCTAAAAGCCCACTGGTTTCAGTCCAGGTCAGAGGACACATCTACCTGGATGCCCTGAGTCATGCATACTTTCTCTCAATTCCTGAGTTAGCAAATGCAAAAGAAGCCAATATTGGACAAAGAGAGATTTTCTGCCATTATTATGTGCCTTCCAAAGCACAGAAAGTTTGAGACCCCACAAATGCTGAGTCATATTAATGTAATCTCTAAAAGGAAACATTAAGAATTAAGGTAGGTGCTTATACAGCTACTACCTAAGGCAATGGAAACTGAGGAGAAAATAGACAAATGGGAATACATCAAAATAAAAAAGTTTCTACATAAAAACGAAACCATCAACAAAACAACAAGAAAGCCTTAGCTGGTTTGGCTCAGTGGATGGTGTCAGCCTGCGAACTGAAGGGCCCTGGGTTCAATTCCAGTCAAGGGTACATTACCAGGTTGAGTAGGCAGCAGATCAATGATACTCTTGTCATTGATGTTTCTCTCTCTTAATCCCTCTCCCTTCCTCTCTGAAATCAATAAAAAAAAACAAACAAAAAACAAACAAACAAACAAAAAAAACCAAGAAAGCCTACTGCATGGAAGAACATATTTACCAATGTTATCTCTGATAAGGGCCCAATCTCCAATGTTTATAGGGAATACATACAACTTAACAAAAGGAAGATAAACAATCCAATCAAAAACTGGGCAAAGAACCTAAATAGACACTCTCCAAAGAGGACATACAGAAGGCCAAGGGACATAAGCAAACATGCTCAAAGTCACTAATTATCCAAGAGATGAAAATCAAAATGAAAATGAGGTACCATCTCACAACTATCAGAATAGTTATCATCAACAAATCAACAAACAACAAGTGCCGGTGAGAACACAGAGAAAAAGGAACCCTCTTGCATTGCCGGTGGGAATGCACAATGTTGCAGATGCTTTGGAGAACAGCATGGAGTTTCCTCAAAAAGTTAGAAAAGGAACAACCACTTGACTCAGTGATCCCACTTCTAGGACTATATCCCAAGAAACCAGAAACACCAATCAGAAAGGATATATGCACCCCTTTGTTCATAACAGCACAATTTACCATAGCTAAGATTCTGAAACCTCCTAAGTGCCCATAAACAAATGAGTGAATTAGAAAATTGTGGAACATCTACACAATGAAATACTACACCGCTGCAAAAAATAAAGAATTCTTACCATTTGCAAAAGCATGGATGGAACTGGAGAGCATTATGCTAAGAGAAATAAGCCAATCAGAGAAAGATAAATATCACATAATCTTACTCATTTGTGAAATATAATGAACAATATACACTGATGAATAAAAATAGAACCAAATTCATAGAAGCATCAAACAGACTGTCTAACCTGTGAGGGAAGACAGGAGTGGTGGGGGAGGTGGTAAGAGATCAACCAAAGGACTTGCACGCATGCATATGAGCATAACCAATGTACACAGACAGTAGGGGGCTGGGGTGGCCAGGGAGAGGTCAATGGGGGGAAAAGGAAACTTAAGTAATACTTTAAACGGTAAAGAACTTTTTAAAAAAGTTAAAAAAAAAAATAGAATTAAGGTGTTCAGGGTGCTCAGTGGATTGGAGCATCCTCCTGTAACCCCCCCCCCCCCCCAAATATTGATGTCTTGTTTGATTTATGCTAAGGGCACTTAACTAACTAGTTTGTAAATTAAATTCTGTTCACAAAGCAAAGAGGAGGCAATTGATCCATGTTTCCTTTTCCTAAAGATGCTTCTTTTTTATTTTATTTAAAAAAACATATTTTATTGATTTTTTTACAGAGTGGAATAGAGAGGGAGAGAGAGTTAGAAAGATCGATGAGAGAGAATCATCCATCAGCTGCCTCCTGCACACCTCCTACTGGGGATATGCCCACAACCAAGGTACATGCCCTGGAGCAGAATTGAGCCTGGGACCTTTCAGTCCAGAGGCTGATGCTCTAAACCAGTTTTGGCTTTTATTTTCTTTATCTGTCTCTCTCCCTCTCCCTCTCTCTTTCTCTCTGTATCCTCCTTCCCTCCCTCCCTCCCTCCCTCCCTCCCTCCCTCCCTCAAATTAGTAAAAAATTCCCTGGGACAGAATTTAAAAAAATAAGCTGTTTATGTTTCAAGTACATAAGTACATATGTTTAAATCTAAAACTATATGTCTAGAACAGTTGTCAGAATCATCTAAACTCAGTGGAAGCCTGTCTCCTTTCATGTAAGAGGCTAAAAGAATCATATCACTGATTTCTGAAAAGAAAAACAACAAAAAAACACACTATTAATGTGATAGTCACGATCCCCACCTTGTTTTATTTAAGCCCTTAAATCTGTTGGTTGCTGATCAAAGTCATCTCTGTATTTTTTTAACTTAGGTTATTCTTTGAGTGATAAAAATTAACTTTCCCATGGGAGAAGCTGTTTCTGAGGGATTCCAACATAACTTTAGACACTGGAGTGAGCAGAGTCCATGGTGAACTAGAACTGTGCTTTCCCCAGTGAAAACCATGTTTTAATGCCTATAAATATGACATGGTGAACTAGAACTGTGCTTTCCCCAGTGAAAACCATGTTTTAATGCCTATAAAAAAATATAAATATAAATATGCCAACTTGCAGTCTTTCTTAAAGCAGAGACTCCTTTGGGGGTCACATGGAGGCTGGTGCTGGGATTTAAAAGATGATTTCCTGAGACAGCTTTTAGAAAATGTCCAAGGCTCCTCAGGATCTCACATAGTATTTCATCTATTGCACAACCTGCCCCATTACTGTGTCCTCCAGCCAATATTTTGAAATTCTGTAGAAGCTGACTATCATCACTGTTTCCTTATACATTTTGTCATTTTCCTCTGGAGAACTACCCTTGTTGTAAGTAAACTGAAGCACCTTCCAGATGCACCTTTACTCATAAATAAGCAAACATGGATTCTTTATGTGCACTCAGGACTGTGAATTCCCTCTGGCAATGATTTTTCAGAAGGGGCTGCCCATCAGCTTTTCTGAAGGCAGCCTGGGGTTCAAGGCAAACTGTGAGGCCTCCTGAGGAGAAGGTCAAGTCATGCCTCAGCGCCCACATGCCAGCCAGAACCCCCTTTTCTAACTTCAGTTGTCCAAAGCAGCCACAGTGACCTCCCTTCACCTCCCAAATGGGGGGAATAGGGGGGAAATCTGCTAGCAGGCTTTCCAACTGGACTCTACCATGCCTGCTCAGATTTTCTCAGGGAGGCCCCCACTAACCACCACTGGCTTTACCTTATACCCGAGCTCCAGTCACCTCTCATGGCTATGCTGTTCATTGTCTGTGGGCTGTCCTCCACTAGGACACCAGCTCCTAAGGGAAGGGGCCTCTATACCTCTGGAATCTGGAACAGTTGGGGTCAACAGTATCCATGCCCTTGGTACTTACAGGTCTCACCTCTGCACGCAAATGGCTGCTGCCTCTACATCCAGTCTGATTCAAATTCTCATCCCTAGAGCCTTCCCTCAGCCCACCCACTCAAGGACCGTGCCCCTCTCCAGCCCTGTCCCATACCCCCACCTCTCTGCTCCTTCACTCACACAAACAAGCCGCACACTTTTCTCAGAGTTCAGGGTACATCAACTCACTTGAGAAGTATATCTCATCTTTAGTGGAAACATTCCAGGCATAGCCAGGAAAGGGTGTAGAGGGGTGGGCAGTGCAGATAATAGACCAGTCTCAGTGCAGCAGGGGGATGCTTACCCAGGAAGGAAAGATCAGGGACACTTTATCTCTCTGGATTAATAAATATCTAAAACATCCTTTAGTGGCCAAACTTGAAGATACTTGTAACCCAGCAGGGGACCACCTGGCTCAGCAGCCTGAAGCCCCACCTGCAGGACAGACAGGGAATCAGCCTCTGCAAAGACAGCTCTCTCCCCTTCTGGGCAGAGCAATGCCTGGAGCACTTCATTACAGTGGACTAGGCTGGCCCTGCCTAGGTCACAGTTTTCTTGGAGCACATGCTGACTCCCAGGTCATGACCCCAGGGACTCCTGCAGCAGAGCTTGCTCCGTTTCCCACTGACCAAGGCCCCAAAGAACAGAGGGGCCACCAGCCTGGACTACGACTAGGGAGGTGCCTCAGAGCCACACACATGGCTCAGCACCAATTCTTTCTGGAAGATTCCCTGGACCCTGTCCTGCTCACAGCCTTGATACCTGAGAGGAATCGGGACACTTCATCCCCCTGAATCTGAAATAGGTCATTGTCCACATCCAGCTGGGAGGTGCAGGGACCAGGAGGGCCTGTCCCGGAGGATAATTCTCCTGGTGCTTTTAGTCACAGAGATCACACTGATGCCATCATCCCCTGGGGATGAGTGTGCAGCTCAGCCCTGGTTCCCCACCTGCTACAATGATGGCAATAGCAGCTCCCATACTCTTCTCTGGGTCATTGCCTGCTCTGCCCTCATGGGAACCCCGGCTGCTGGTCACCACAGGCCCTAGGCTGTGCTGGTGTTCACAAGTGTGTTGACTAATTGGGTGATTAAAACATATATATATTTTAGAGAGTGAAGGGAAAAAAAGATATATATATATATATATATATATATATATATATATAGAGAGAGAGAGAGAGAGAGAGAGAGAGAGAGAGAGAGATCCATTATTTTTATACATTTTTGTTTGGTTCTTGACCAGGATACTTGTAACCTTGGCATTATTGAGATGCTTTTTTGACTCACTGTATGGTCAAACATATGTGGAATATTAAGTAAAATAATCCAACAATGTACCTGGGAATAGATAGATACAAAAAATAAAAACAACAAAAAATCATGATGATAGATAGTAGTGTAAGGCTGGAATAGGGTTCATAGGGTTAAATTTTTATCTTTTTCACATTGAATATATTTCAAGTAAGCTGTTTGAAAGGTAGACTGTATTTTTGCATCAGTTATTTTTTTTTGTGACAAAAATAAAGCACCGATAGCCTGAGAAACTTGGTTTCAGTGACACAACATGCAGGGAAACACCAAAAGAACATGTTTCCTTTTTTTTTTGAACGTACATTTTAAATTAATTCTACTTAAATCAAATTTTTAAAAATGTTTAAACTTGATGTTTCCCAATAATTTTACTCTTATTAAAGTTCTTGGGCATATTTCATATTGCTATATCAGCATATTTGAAATAAACAATAATGATGTGTTACTGAAATATCTTATCTTGTCCATGTTTAATTCCATCATTTTGGCAGTTTAAACCTCAAATGATCAGAGTATTTACACTGGTGATATTAAAGATGACCAATGTATACTTCACTTAATGCATTACTGAAGGCTTGGACTTAAATAGGAATATCAGAGAATGTTAACAATGCAATGCCCTTTTGGTAGCTTACATTTTCAGAACCAACAATTGGCATTAGGATCCCAATCACTGACTGATCACTGCAAATATGGGAGTCCCGGCAACCCAGTCACACTAGAAAATTACAAGTTTCATAATTTGCATGTATTGTCTTCAATTGATCTCTAGTTTTAAGATATTATTTCAGGTTCTATGATGCTCAGAATGCTCATTGAGGTAAAAATTATTGTTTCAATTATTCCCGAAGATCACAAATAATAACAGATTTATATGCATACTGTTTAAATTGATTTTTAAAGAGACAGAAAGAGAAAATCACTGATTGGCTGTCTTCTGCAAGGACCCACACTGAGGACTGAGCTGATATGCCCCCTACCCTGTGCGCTCACTGGATTGGAACTGGAAACATTTCTGCACATGGGAGCATGTTCAACCAATTGAACCACCCCCAGAGGCCCATTTCGTGCTTTCCATGTGAAAAATATCACACTATGAGGAGAAAAACAGGTGTTTGTGACAAATTCCTCAGTCAGGGAGTTGAGCCATCTGGTGCAGGAATTTGGAAGAACCCATGGGTGACTACAGGTGGTTGATGGATTATTACAAACAGAGCAGCCCCAACCTGGCTGGTCAGTGGCAGCATATTTACACACTCAAACAAAAGAGGTCTCATACCAATTAGTGGTGCTCAAGCTAAATGAACACAAACAGGTTGTATAAGTGTGCTCTACTGCAGTATATATAGTGCAACTGCTGAGTGATTGTGTCCGCACATAAAAAGGGCATAAGGGGCCTTTGCCATTGTAATATTGCTGTGTCCTTTTCTGTATGCATGGGTATGGCAAGTTGGCCTTGAACCTCCCATTTACTCTGCACAGGGCCCCTATAGCAGACTATCTATGCTATATAATAAAGAGGAAATGTGCAAATTGACTATTCCACAAAGGTGGTGGTGCCCACAGAGGAGGCGGGGGTTTCCATAACAAAGATGGCTGCACCCACAGTGGAGGCCAAGTTCCTGTAATGAGCCTTAAGGAACAATCAGCAGGGACCTGAGGTTGTGTCCCCACTATCCCCATGGGACTTGACTGAAGACCTCAGGATGCATCCCCTGCCTTGGTGCCAGGCTGGTGGACCTTAGGCTTTGCCCCCCACCCAGCAGGTCTAGGTGGGGGACCTCAGACCATACTCTGTGCCCAATGGAGATTGACAGGGGTCCTCAGGCTGCACTCCCCTGCCCTAGCACTGGGCCAGGGGACCTGAGGCCATGCCTCCCACTTGGTGGAGCTTGACAGGGGACCTCAGACCACAACTCCCACTCTGGCACCAGGCTGGCGGACCTTAGGCCGTGCCTCCACCCAGCAGAGCTTGACGAGGGACCTCAAGCTGAACCCCACCCCTCCTGCCCTGGCACCAGGTCAGGGGACCTGAGACCACACCCCCACTCTGGCAGGGGGCCAAAGGACCTGAGGTCAAGCCGCCTACCTGGTGGGACTTGGCAGTGGACTTCAGGACATACTCCTCCCACTTCAACTGATAAGGGCGGAGAATATGTGTTTCAGCAATGCAGGAGTGCATGGAAACACAAAAGCATAAGCTTCAAACCATATACTTTAAATCAAATATACTTAACATCAAACTTTAATAAACTTTTAAAAATGGACAGTTCCCAATAATTTTATTTTATTATAAGAGTTCTTGAGCATATTTGTACCTACTATATCAGCATATTTAAATAAAATATAATGATGTACTATGATATGTCTTAAAATGTTTATGTTCAGTGCCATTATTTTATTGTAGTAGTGTGCAAATGACAATGATGAGAGTATTTATACCAGGAAGAGTAACAAATATCATAAATCTAGATTTCACTTAATGTATTATTCAATGCTTAAACTTCAAAAAAGGGTACTGCAGGATGTAAACAATGCAGATTAAATGTATAAGTGTATATATATATATATATATATATATATATATATATAATTTTTTTTTTAAATACCTGCAGAGTTCAGAATCAGCTAACTCTTCACTCCAAGACTTGGCACATTCTAGATCCTATGCCCTGTAGGACTCATTACCCTGGTTGCCAAAAGCAAGGTCCACTTCATGTAGGGGTAGTACTAGCCTTAGGATTCTGGGCTTAGTGTTAGTTAAAAGTCCCCAGGTCCAAGGGCTACAATAGCGGCTGACAGTCCCAAAACTCTACCATCTCAGAGGACACAAGTGTGTGAGGCCTGAAATAAGCTTCACAAACCTAATCAATTCTGCATTTGCAGGAATTATGGAATGAAAATGGTCTGTTGAGAGCCTGGAAAGCACCTCCAGGTTCTATGGGCTCAGGCTGCTCAGTGCCCTTGCCCAGCCCTGAGGTCAGGTGCCCTCCAGGTGCCTGTATGATCTCAGGGCTCAATCCTCAGTGCTCACTCTTCCGGTTCCCTTCTCATTTACAGGACTGCCCTTGCTGTTCACAGCTGCTGTCCTCTGTCTTCTAGTCTGTTCTTCCTCTGAGCAATGTCAGGAAAAGTTAGAATTCTCCCTCAAAAAACGTCCCTCTTTAAAAAAAAAAAAAATAATAATAATATATATATATATATATATATATATATATATATATATATATATCTCACTTTACACAGACAGGAATTGAGAGAGATAGAGAGTTAGAAACATCGAGAGAGAAACATTGATCAGCTGCGTCCTGCATGCTCCCCTACTGGGGATGTGCCCACAACCAAGGGACATACCCTTGACCAGAATCGAACCCAGGACCTTTCAGTGTGAAGGCCGACGCTCTATCCACTGAGCCAAACAAGTTTCGGCAATATCCCCCTTTTTTTTCACAACCATCTGTGACCCCAAGTTTAAGAATGAAAGTAAAACTCCTCATCACGTTGTTGCCTTAGTTTACACCCACTATGGGCCTGGGTTCCTGAATCCTCCCCGCTCAGTCCCACCACCGCCTCCTCACAAGGTGGCACTGCCGCCTTCCACCCTCTTCCCATCACTCACGTGTCACCAGGAGGGACTCACCATCCTGAGTGCTGAGACCTGGGTGGCAGAACCTGAGAGGCCCGCTCCCGAGGCTGGAGGGTTCCGGGGGTCAGGCTGCGGGGACACTGTGAGCAGAGAGGAGCCTGGAGGCACGGAGACGCCAATCTCCGGCTGTTGGGGCTCCAGGGGCCTCAGACACACCCTGCAAAGCAAGAGCTTTGGGTCCTAAGCCTCCTCCGCCTCCTTCTTCTCAGGACCAGTGTGCTGAAGCTGTGAGTCACTGAAGAACCCGGAGTTCACAATGTCCGCCAGGAGGAGGAAGGTGGAAGTCCCGCCCTAACCGGAAGCACTGAAACAAAAGTGCCCTTTAGCCCCGCCTACGTGGTCGCATTTCTTTCTGGGTAATGTAGTTTTCTCAAATGCCAAGGAGAGCTAGCATCCCAGCCAATTAAGTAGGTGAATAAAGGTGATGTGCTTAAGCAAGTGGTCCTGGGGAAGGACAAGATGGGGCCAGAGGCCTGGTTAACCGGAACAGACTGGCAGATCTCCCAGGATAGGGGTGTGAGGAGAACTGGGTGAGATCCCCTAAAGAATACATACACAGGCGAAAAATGGGAGATAGCTGTAATACTATCAATGTTAAAAAATATATTTTGTATTTTATTTTATCCCTAATCGGTTTGGCTTAGTGGAAAGAGCATTGGCCTAGGGACTCAAGGGTCCCAGGTTCGATTCTGATCAAAGGCATGTATTTTGGTTGTGGGCACAAACCCAATAGAAAGTGTGCAGGAGGCAGCTAATTGATGTTACTAACTCTCTATCCCTCTCCCTTCCACTCTGTAAAATATCAACAAAATGTATACTTTTAAAAATACATTTTTTATCTTAAACAATATATATAGCCCACCTGGTATGTCTCAATGATTGAGCACTGACATATGGTCCTTGATGTCAGGATTCTATTCCAGGTCAGGGAACATACATGGTTGGTAGGTTCAATTCTCAGTTGGGTGAGGGTGGGGATACACAGCAGGAAGCTAATGGGTGATTCTCTCATAATTAATCTATTTATCTCTCTTCTCCATTCCTCTCTGTAAAATCAATAAAAAATATTTTAAAAGTATATAAATTTATGCACAGTCAATGCACATAGCCAATAGTGTGCTGAATGCCAAGGGTAGAGGTAGGCAAAGGGAGATAAGGATGGGGGAAATTGGGTCTATGTGTAATAGAGCCAACAATATAAAAAACAAAACAAATAAAAAACCATAATTTGTCCACATGGCATGGCTCAGTGGTTGGGCATGGTCCCATGAACCAAGGTATCTCTGTTTCAATTCCAGGTCAGGGCACATTTCTAGGTTGGGGAGCTCCATCACTGTAGGGGGCATGCAGGAGACAGCTGAGCAATGATTCTCTCTCGTTATTGATGTTTCTCCATCTCTCCCTTTCTCTGAAAAATCAATAAAAGTAAGATTAGTGTTAAAATTGATTTGACTCAACAACACAGAGTTGAGGATCAATCCTCTTGTTTTTGGTCCCAGCTTTGCTCCCACTTCAAGGGATATATAGTTCATTAACACAGGCACCTTTGGGGGTTTTGTGGGGTAACTCCTGGTGCCTCTTCGCTTTTCTCACTCCTGGTTTAGGGTTCACTTCAGGGGCAATGTCCCCAGGCTGCAAAGGGACAGAACATATTCATCCTCCTTCTAGACTTAAATGTTTGTTGCAGTTGTCCCTTTTCAGTTTACTCTTTCCGATTCAAACTGTGGTAGGCAGAATAATGGCCACCAAATGTTGCCTGAGGTGCCATCCTCCTCCTCAGGAGCCAGGTGTGTTCAGAGGGTGGGGTCTTCCCAGAAACAGCTAGGGGCTGGTGGGACTGATGGAAGTGGGGGTGTGGCATGTAGGTAGTGCTTGAACTTCTGTGTGCACCAAGCTGAGCCAACTGGCCAAGATGAAGCAGCGCCTGTGGGCCATCAGGATCACTCACAGCCAACCTGGCCATTTGGGGAGTATAGGTCACCCTCCAACAGGTCCTGCCTCTGCCAATCTGGTCCCTGCTGCCATAAGTCCCCTGCCACCCAAGGCTGCTGCACATTTAGGGAGGGGAAGCAGCTTCAGTGCCTGAGGCAGAGTTCCAGTAAGCTAGCAGAACTGGTCCATTGGTGCCTGGCCTTTCCTCTTGAGGTAGACCCTGCAGGACTACAAAGGGAGCCATTCCCCAGTTCTATCATGCCTCCACCGCTGATTGATTGGAGTTTGAGGGCCAGGAAGAAGGACCAGGAGGTCTGCCTTCCAGCCACTTGCTAGTCATTGCTGCCACTGATTAATCACCACCTGCTCCCTCAGTTCCCTAACATAGTGGTCAGACATCTGGTCGTTGTGGCTGTTATGGACCCTGGGTTTTTATATATTAGGTTAAGAAAATAAATTCTGTGTTTTGCATACTCACAACCATAAGCATACTTTTGCCCCACCATGGGTATGGGTAACAGAGAAGCTTCTTGCACAAGTAATGTTTCTGAGCTTTATTTGTATGTTCAACCTCACCAAATATTCCACATTAGAAAAGTGTGTTTTGTTGCATGTCAGTTATACATACACCTTACAATGTGGTTCCAAATAAAAACATAGATATCCCTCTATTGTTAGAAAATAAAGATGGCACTTCTATATAAACATGACCATCTCTCTCCTCATTTTCTGAGAGAATCATTGTTGCCTCTGTGGCAGCAAATATTGTCTTGAAGTAAAGACTACTGCCATCAGAATGATCAGGAATGCTGAATTGTCCCAAAACACATAACCTGGGTCTAATTATGCGAGGATCCTTTGTCCAGCTTTGATTTCCTGTTTGTTGTGATAACCTTGAAGTGAGCACCATCAAAACCATGAGATTTTTTTCACAACCAATCACTTCAGCTACAAAAAGAACAAACAAGCCTCAGGACTGGGTCATTTGTGGGTAATGGTCAGAAGAGGCATTTTTCATTCAATATACTGCTGTCTCTTCTACTCACTAGGAAAACAGTGTTTGTCCCAACATTACTTGCACTTCACAGTGTTACAATAAATGAAAACAGCCTGTGAAATTTCACACATCAGGGCTTCTTTGCAGTACGTATATGTAAGACATTCTATGAACAGAGAATATAATTCATATTGATCACAGAAGCACAACAAAGGACTCTTCTTCTGGGTGATTATTGATCTCACCAATAATACAGGTACCAGGTTAAAAACTTAGAACCAAAAAGTCATGCAGATTTTCATTAAAGGTCTAGGTCACCAATACAAAATAAACCAATATTGGCCAAAGAGTGATTTGACATTTTGTCTTCCAACTATAATAAAGGCATTTTTGAGTAGATGAAACATACCTGAGCTCTGGACCTCCATGTATGCCACACTGACATTTTGCAACAGAGTGGGTGTGAAAAACATAGGATAAAGAGAGATGCTGGCCATAAAGGTAGTGTGAGTGATTTGATACTGGTCTTATCAGGCAATACCCTGAGATTGTTTCTCAAAGACTCCAAATTCATGGCATCACACTTCACTTCTTTGACCCCAATTGCAAGGTGCTGAGACCGAGACCATAGCTTTGCACTACCTGTTACAGAGTTATTTGAATAACACAGCTTCATTCACAGAGGCATAACTTCAAAGGAAATGCAAATTTGCTGTGGTGAGGACAAACTGTTTTCTAATCACCTTTCCCCCCAAAATTATAGTTCACCATCTCCATAATCTCTTACCTCTTTCCCTTCTCCTTCACCGATGCCTTTGGAGATTTTGAAGCCTGGGTAACACTGATGTATGCTATCTCATTTGTATTAACCAGTGTGTCGTCCCCAACAACAAAGGACAGGTGGTTAGTTAAATGGCATCTAAGCTCTGTAACTCAATGTAGTGCCAAAACATCCCTTTTACAGGCAATTACCCTAAAATTCACCTTATTGGATCATTCAGACACCACCAGAAATGGACTTCACTCTTGTTAGATGTCCAGGTAACTTGTAACTTCCCTTTTTCTGGAGCACCTGAGGTACAACCAAATGAGATAGGCACCAGGACAGGTGCCTCAAATTCCTTTGTTATCATGTTAATTGTTCCAGCACTCACCTAAGTACACATCCATCATTTTACTTTTTATCCAATCCTAGGGGTTTCCCACAGCTTTGCTTTCTTCTGCTTCCATTAGTCAATGAATTTCGTGTAACCCACCTATGTCCCTCCTTTGATTGCAATGTGTAACTAGAAATGTAACCTGCCATTCTTCGAAGCATTATCTCAGTCCATTGAGGTTCTGCTTCCCGGCATATGTCCACAGTTTGGCTCAAATAAACTCACAAAAATTCTTTACAGCTTTCAATGTTTTTTTGTTTGTTTTTTTCGTTAACAGCTCTCTAGAAACATTGTGGGAAATAAATGAGCCACAGGGCGGCTGCTGTTAGCTCACTGGGCATTCAGAGAAAATGTTTTGAGTGCAGATTCAGGGGGGTAGCCCAGGATGAGCTGCCACTGCTCATTGCTATTCTGGTTACAGGTCCATTCTTAGGAGAGAACTGCTGGTGTGGGTCAGTAGTTTACTGTTAACCCATGATCCTGCAGGCCAGTGATCGAATCCTGGTCAGGATACATATTAAGGTAGATTAAACTTAAAAGTGTGTTCACAAGTGCTGTCCTGTCTTCTAGTGTGTTCTTCTTCTGAGCAATGTTAGGAAAAGTTAAAATCCTGCCTCAGAAAATGTCCCTGCTTTTTTACACAACCATCTATGGCCCTACTGTCCTGAGAGTGAAAGTAAAACTCCTCATGCAAAACCACATCTCATCTTTTTGTTGCCTTTACACACAAAACAGGCCCGGGTTTTTCAATCCTCCCTGCTCAGTCCCACCATCGCCTCCTCACAAGGTGGCACTTCCACCCTTTTCCCCATCACCAATATGTCACCAGGAGGGACTCACCATCCTGAGCTCGGACCTGGGCGGCAGAACCTGAGAGGCCTGCTCCCCAGGCTGGAGGGTTCACGAGGGTCAGGCTGCCTGGGGGCTGTGAGCAGAGAGGAACCAGGAGGCACGGAGATGCCAATCTTGGGCTGTTGGGGCTCCAGGCTCCTCAGACACACCCTGCACAGCAAGAGCCTTGGGTCCTAGGCCTCCTCCGCCTCCTTCTTCTCACAACCAGTGTGCTGAAGCTGTGAGTCCCTGAAGAACCTGGAGTTCAAAATGTCCGCCAGGAGGAGGAAGGGGAAAGTCCCGCCCTAAGGGGATGTGCAGACACCAAAATGCCCTTTAGTTCCGCCTATGTGACATGAGTGCAGAGCCTTCTGGGTAATGTAGTTTTCTCAACCGCCCATGGAATATGGGCATTCCTGCCAATGACTTAGGTGAATAATAGTGTTGTGGCCCAGCAAGTGACACCTAGGGAAGGAGGAGATGAGACCAGAGGCCTGGCTAACTGGAGCAGATTAACAGATCTCTCAGGGGAAGAAGGGAGGAATGCAAGAGATCCACCAAAGTATATATACAGAGGTTAGTATTGAGATATCCATAATACTATGAACAATAAAAATATATCTATTTTCTTAAATTTTAAAATGATATACCCCTAGCTGGTGTAGCTCAGTGGTTGAGCCTCAATCTATGAATCAGAACGTCCTGTTTCTTTTTTTACTCTTATTATTAATTTGTAAATTATTTATTATTTAAAGTATTACATATAACTCCCCCCCCCCCCCGCACCCCACTGAACTCTTCCAGCAACCCAAAGCCTCTGCACATGCCCTTACCCCCCTCCCTTGTAGCATATGGGTCCATTGACAATGCTTATATGAATTGGTTGATCCCTTACCCTTCTCCCTCTCTTGAATTCTCTGTGAAGTTTGACAATCTGTTCGATCCTTCTATGTCTCTGAATTTGTTTTTATTCACCAATTTATGCTATTCTTTTTTTAAAATATATTTTATTGATTTTGTACAGAGAGGAAGGGAGAGAGATGGAAAGCTAGAACATCAATGAGAGTCATCGATCAGCAGCCTCTTGCACGCCCCCTACTGGGGATATGCCCGCAACCAAGGTACATGCTCTTGACCAGAATCAAACCCAGGTCCCTACAGTCCCCAAGCCAACGCTCTATCCATTGAGCCAAACCGGTCTCGGCTATGCTATTCTTTATATTCCACAAATTATGAGGTTATGTGATACTGGTTCATTTCTGGTCAAGACACATACATGGGTTGCAGGATCAATTTTCAGTGTTTTTGTGGAGTCATGCACGAGGCAACTCAGCAACAATTCTCTCTCATCATTGATGTTCTCCCTCAACAAAAATATTTTAAACCAAGTATATACATATAGGCATAGGCCATGGACTAGAAGCAGCGGGGGCCTAAAAACAGTGGGAGCAGGGTAGGGTGATCAAATGTTGGAAATTGGGAACATTATAATAGAGTCACCAAGAAAAAATAATGCTGTGCACAGCCAGTGGTGCTGAGTGGCTGGGTGTGTACTCATCAACCAACATATCATTGGTTTGATTCCAGATCAAGGCACATACCCACTTTGGGGGCTCCATCTCTGTAGGGGGTATGCTGGAGGCAGCTGGTCAATGATTCTCTGTCATCAATGTTTCTTCCCCTCTAAAATTTCAATAAAGATTTTTCTAAAAATGCAGTGTTAAGATTGATTTGACTTAACAACAACGAAGTGATTGTGAGCCATCATGTTTTCTTCTAAGTCTTGCAAGCAAATTCATGCCTTTGTCAGTCTTTACACAGGATGTCCAAGCCATAACTTTTAGGAAACAGGAACCAGCCTGAAGTTGGTCTGCCTCAGTTTGGCCTATAGTGTTTAAGTTCTTGACTTCATGCAAAAAGGATTTCAGAACAGGACTTAGGAGATTTTTTTTAATTATTATTTTTCCCTTTATTGATTAAGGTATTTTGTCCTTATCCCCTCCTATTGTCCCCTTACCCCACCAATTTTGCCCTCTCCCTCAGGCCCTTATTGTCTGTATCCACTGCTTATGCTTATAAGCATGTGTACAAATCCTTCGGTTGATCACTCCCCCATACCCACTCTCTCCCCTACCTTCCATTTTTGCTTCTCTGTCTCTAGATCTGTTTTGGTTCATCACTATATGTTGTACATTATATTCAACAAATGAGTGAGATCATGTTATATTTCTCTCTCTGACTGACTTATTTCACTTATCATAATCCATGCTGTGGGAAATGGTAGGAGTTCTTTCCTTTTTACAGTAGCACAGTAGTCCATTGTGTAGATGTACCAAAGTTTTTAAATCCACTCATCTTCAGATGGGCACTTAGTCTGATCACACATATTAGCTATTGTAAGTTGTGTTGCTATGATCATAGGGGTGCAGTATCCTTTCTGATTCGTGCTTCTAGTTTTATGGGATATATTCCTAGAAGTGGGATCATTGGGTCAAATGGAAGTACCAATTTTAGTTTTTTGAGGAAACTCCATACTGTTCTCCACAGTGGCTGCACCAGTCTGCATTCCCATAAGCAGTACACTAGGGTTCCGTTTTCTTCACATCCTCAACAGTGAAATATAGTGGCAACCATACTTTGGTGAAAACTGCTGTTTGAATTTTAACCCTTCTAGTTTGGCTCTTGCACCTGATTAAACATGGGGTTGGGGGGCCAGGGAGCTATTTACCTTAGCTTTCAGGTGGAGACTTGGAGGCTAAGGCAATTTTCCCTTGCCTGGGACGAGGAGCACAGGAGAGTAATTCCCACTAACTCAGTAACCTTCAGAGATAGAAACTGTAGATAACCTCTGAGCTCTCCTTCTGTGTTATCAGCTATCGCAAGATAGGGCCACATTCCAATGTCCAGCAGGATGTGACTAGCAACGACCCTGTGGGCTGACCCCAGTCTTTAGAGTGTAGTTTTTAAGATTTAGAATTTAGAACAAAGGAAAATTCCTGTGGTTTGAACCTTTAAAAGGGGTTGCCTACCCCTGGAATGGTGCAGTCGTGAGGAGACCACCTGTGTGTGGTGCTCTCATGTCTGACCTGGCCAGATATTTCAATACATCTTTGCCTGCTTTTTAATTAATCATCAGCCTCCGGTGGTCTTATTTTGAACCCGAGGTTCAACCCCACAACAACCAGCACTTGTCATTTCTTGATAAGTTGATGATAGCCATCATGACAGATGTGAAATGGTACCTCATTGTCGTTTTGATTTGTATCTCTTGGATGATTACTGACTTTGAGCATGTTTTCATATGTCTCTTGGCCTTCTTTACGTGTTCTTTGAAAAGTATCTACTTAGGTGTGTTACCCAATTTTGATTGGGTTGTTTTTCTTCCTCTTGTTAAGTTGTATGAGTTCTCTGTAATTGTTGGATATTAAACACTTGTCGGAGATGACATTGGCAAATATGTTCTCCCATGCAGTGGGCTTTCTGAACATAGTCCATGTGTCCTATATTCCACCAGTTACCAGTCAGAAGTGTCAGGCATTCTCTGATATCATCCAGCATGTTCACCATGTGAAATAACAGCATTCTCCATGCACCCAAGTCTCTACATACATGAAACCTAAATATTCCCAGTATTAATTAGATATGACAGAGGTGAGCAGGTCTCCCTTTCCAACTGGAACTTTGAAACGACTCCATGCCCCCTCCTCCAAGCTCAGCATGGGCTTCAGAATGAGGGCTGTAAGATGTGCAGCATTGCAGAGAGAGATGTACACTGGTCTTTTTTTCAAGGATCCAGATGGCTGCTGGCCAAGGAAGTCCACTTGACTTTGAAGATGGGAGGATTTGCTTACAGAGAAGCTCCAATGCTGTGATGGGTTGCTCAGTGCTGCATTCACGAGTCTGTGTTGCAGTGAATTAATACTGTACACTCAGATTGTATATATTATTGAGTTTTTATAGAGAGGAAGAGAGAGGGATAGAAAGTTAGAAACATAGATGAGAGAGACACATCGATCCCCTGCCTCTTGCACACCCCCTACTGGAGATGAGCCTGCAACCAAGGTACATGCCCTTGACCAGAATTGAACCTGAGAGCTTTCAGTGCACATGCAGATTCTGTATGTTCTGAGCCAAACTGGTTTCGGTTCAGACTGGTTTTGAAAGCATATGCCCCATGGATGTGTATATGCTACCATGTGTATGTTTATACATTTATGTTAAAAGTAATGAGTCTTTCAGCATAAACAATACAGCTTGTCGAAAAGAAGGATCCCTGAGAGTAAGTTCCTGACACAATTGACAGGTGTTTGCAATGACATTTGGTCTGTTTCCTTTGTGCAGGTCAGAGCTCCCTTTCTCAGGTCACCCTGTCAAACCTCCAGGGTGGATTCGCCTGGCACTATCACAAGTCCCAGGGAAGGCAGCCCAGCGCTGGGGCAAAGGCTCAGTGATGCCATCAGGGGCCAGGCTTCCCTCTTCCTGCTCTGCCAGCCTTGGCAGTGGGGAGGAAGTTTTTTCCTTGAGAAAAATCCTGTTAAAGTGGTCTGTGGGTTTGGGGGTTGCTTTGGAGTATAGTTCCCTCCGTGAAATGGAGTTTCCCAAAGGCTGGGTCTTTGGCTCTGCAGACGGAAGAGTTGGAGATGGTACTCCAGAAGGAAAAATAACAGCCAGCACTTGGAAACCATCAATAAAGTGCAGTACCAGGCCCTCATGGAGGAGCACAGCTGCTACAAGACTGTGCTGTGTTGCTCCAGGAAGTGCAGAGCAAGGCATTCAGGCATAGGTGGGTGCCAGCAATTGTTGGAGTGACTAGGCAGCTCTCCAGGCTTCTGCCCCATTTGCTCTGGCCCCTCATGGTTCCTTTGGACCTGCTGTTTCACAGGGAAGAGAAGTGAATGGAATGTCTCCCTCAGCAATGTGGGGTTGGTGCAGGAGGCCTAGGGGCAGGAGGGTCCCACAGGGAAGGAAGATATGCACAGCTGATCTTGGCTCGGGAAACCATATGTCAGCGTTAGGGTCCCTGTCACTCTGGAGATTTCTGCCCAATCTTCCTCTTCCCTCCCACCCAAAAACTAAGAGGGTGTGTTCATCACAGCTGCTGGTGTATGGGGATGCACCTCATCAGCTTCCATGTATTTTCTTTCTGGAAAAGTCTCCAAGCCTGGGCTTCTGTGTGTGTTTTTAACTTTTTATTTGGGAAACTTTTGAATATATGGAAATGTACAGAATTGTATCTTGAAAGCCCCATATACTCATCCCCGATGTCAGTACTGCATTACTCTATCTCATGTCATCTTTACCTTCATCCTATTAATACTTATATTAAGGTAAAAGTTATGGACATTGTAATTCACAAATCTCAACTTTGCACTTATGCCAGATCAGAGATTTGTGTACATGTAGTCAGAAAAGTCTCCCAAGCTGCTGCTTGGGCAGGTCCTGTATTGATCCAGATACCAGGGCAGGCGGAGCAACATCCACAGCCTTGGCGAGGCACAGGATTCCAACTCAGGAGAGAGGGGGAGGGATGTGGCTAAAGAGAGTCTCTCCCACACATGGAGCAGCACAGGAGAGAGCTTTCATTCAATTCCTGTGCTTGTGAGATGCCCCTGCTCACAGCATTTCCCTTCCTCCTCAACAAGACATTGAGAAAATGCCAGGTCTTCAGAATTAGAGACAGCTGAGGTGCTGGGGGTTTCCATAACGGGGTCCTTGGAGAGCATTATCCCTGCAGAGCCTGCTGAGGGCGCATCATGCTGCCATGAGTATGGGGGCCATGACATTCATTTATTCACTCACCCTGTGCTTCCAGTCCACTCTCCAGGGCCATCCACCCCTTTATACTCCAAGTTCACCATTCTCCGGGGGTGCTACCACATCTGCTCCTACCAGACTCTCTGTTCCTTCCAGCCAGAATGAGCACCTTCTGTCTTATGGCATTCCCCCCTCCCTCCTCTTGAAATCATCCCAAATTCATGAGATGCTTAGTGAACATCTACTGGGTATGTGGTACTTTGTCTAGATGTGGTGGGAATGACCTCAGCGGACGAATGAGGGGAGACTTCACACCCAAACCACCCTGAAGCTAACTTATGACAAATTACCAGCCTCGCCATAAAGTGGAGGTTGAACGTTCGGAGGAAAGGAAGACGGACACACACACACACCCGGCAAATGTCAATTTCTTTACTTTTCAAGAAAGTTTTAAAGAAATGTTGTTACTTTTTTACGAGAGAGAGAGAGAGAGAGAGAGAGAGAGAGAGAAACAGAGAGAGAGAGAGAGAGAGAGAGAGAGAGAGAGAGAGAGAGACAGAGACAGAGAGAGATGTGACAGAAACATGGGTTGATTGCCTCCCAAAAGCACCCTGACCGGAGCCAGGGATAGAACGTGCAACCAACCAGGTGTGAGCCCTTGACCTGGACTCCTTTGATCCAGAACGGAGCCCTCAGCTTTTCAATCCCTGGCAGGATGCTCTAAACCAGTGTTTTTCAACCTTTTTTGGGCAAAGGCACACTTGTTTCATGAAAAAAATCACGAGGCACACCACAATTAGAAAATGTTAAAAAATTTAACTCTGTGCCTATATTGACTATATATAAAGTAATTCTCATGAATAGGAATCAAATAAACACAAAGAAAGTATTTTATAATTACTTTATTATGAAATATTAAGTAAACAAAATAGTGAAAAATTATAAAATTCTTGTCTTGTCTGCACCTACGGTACACCGTACACCAGGCAACATATCGCGGCACAGTAGTGAGCTGCGGAACAGAGGTTGAAAAACGCTGCTCTAACCTACTGAGCCACACCAGTAGGGCCCCATTTGTATCTCAATGGGAGCTGGTCCGCCATTTACATGTAAAGTGATAATTGTTACTAAGGTGTTTTTGTCATTGTTTGGGTTGCTGATTGCCTTAGGGTCCTCTGTTCCTCTTTCCACCCCACCCACTTTTTTTGGTATGACACCGCTCCCTTGTCCAACATGTTCAGGACTTTCTGCAGTGCTATGTTTGAATTCCTTTCTCTTATTTCTTGTGTACCTCCTGGTGTGTGGTGACCTTATGACAAATTACCAGCCTCCCCATAAAGTGGAGGTTGAACATTCGGAGGAAAGAAAGACGGACAGACATACACACACAAACACACACACACACACACACACACACACACACACACACACACACACCCGGCTGCCCAAACCACCCGGAAGCTAAAGCCCCAGCTCACACCACACACGTTCACTGCTAGATGTATTAAAGGACTGTTTACAACCGGGAAAGCAGAGACAGTGGTGGACAGGGGGGTTTCTATAGAGTTTTATGTCAATTTGAAAATAAACCACCTCGTCAAAATCATTTTTAACTTTTATTAATAAATTCATTCGGTTTTACAGCACCAGTTTGTCACAGATGGAACGGACAAACAGATATATGAAAAGGCAATGGGAAGCACTGAAATAGTCATTAAAATCCAGAAATTCTACCGATTGAAAAAAAATTCAGACCGGACAAATGTTTGTGACACTTCTTTGGCAGGAAATAGAGTCAACTGCAGTTAATGAAGAAAAAGGAGCCCTATATGCATGTCATTATTACAGTAAAAGCCCAAACACGTGAGGAGTCCTCCTGGTCTCCAATTTTGCCGCGAGAAAGGGGTCTATTGTGCGAGTGCAGGGAATGCCGTAGGAGAAGCACAAGGCAGCCAGGACTCACAGGTGTGCAGACAGGAAAAGCTATCCCAGTCCTGTGGGTGCCACGGCGCGCTGCCAGGAGGAGGATGGAGGCTGGGCCGGGTCCCTCGGAAAGTTCTGGCAGCAGTTCCTAATGGGGGCAGCCTGGGCGAGAGAGGTGCAGCCCTGGGGACCCCTGCCCGCCTGTCCAGGACACCACGCGCATGCGCAGTGGGGGCGAGGTGGATGCTTAGAGCAACTGGCTGCCAGACACACTGCCCAGCGCTTCTGTCGCCCGCCGGGCCCCACGTGGGCGCACACTCTGGTCGCCTAGGGTGCCGCAGCATCTGCAGGACTTAGCGACCCGGTAACTGCAACAGGTCCACGTCACTGTCGCCCACAAAGTCATACGTACCAGGGTCTGGGGGAGGAGAAGGGCTCCTCCAAGCCCTCTAGGGCAGAGAGCAGTTCTGTGAAATCAGGGCCTGGGGAGGCATTCCGGGCGGCTTCGGCTTCGTCTTCGGCATTGTCTTCATCATCGGGGACCTGAGGCCAGACTGTGGCCTCGGCTGGAGCTGGAGCTGGATCTGGAGTGGGAGCGGGAGCAGGAGCAGGAGCGGCAGCAGGTGCAGGTGAAGGTACAGGTGCAGGTGCAGCGGGGACCATGCCCTGGACGCCCAGGGCCGGGTGCCAGCAAGCCCGGCTGTAGCTGGAGGCGCTGGCATCTGCTGCTGGGAAGACTTGCCAGGAGCTGTGCGGAGGGAGCACGGGGCTGGCAGGGAGCACAAGGCCCTCCTGGAAGGAAGGGTACGCAGGCGCAGGCCGGGGTGAGGGGCGCAGGCTCCCGGTTCCTGGGGCAAAGCATGCTGGGCTCCAGGGCTTTTCTGCCCGCGCGGTGGTCTCTGCAGCCTGCGCTCTTTGGCCCTGCGGTTCTTGAGCCACACCTAGGGAGAGAGGGAACGGAACGGGAGCAAGTGTGAGAGGGGAGAAGCTCTGTGTGCACATGCCTGTGATCGCCCGCCAGGGGATGAGGAGGCTCAGGGAAGAAGCACAGGCCTAAAATCTCACCCTCCGCCCCAAGATCCCACAATTGGCCCGGGGTTGGCCAGGGCTCCGGGAGAGGTGCAAAGAGCAGGAGGGGCAGAGCTTGGACACCCAAAAACCAGGAAGGGGTCTGCGTGAGAGGGTCCCCGTGTTCCAAGAGGCATTGCGGTCTAGGGGCGAGCGTGGGGAGTAGCGAGGGGCTGTATCGTGTTGGCCAGTTTGTCCCACACAGGGCTGAGGTGGACTCGGGGGCCAGGCCCCGGACCACACGGGTGACCCTGGGCAGCGCGAGGTCCTTCTATCTCCGCCCTGTCCCTTCCACCCCCCCCTACCGCCCCCAACCCTCACCCCGCTTCTGCACCGTGGTAGGGCATGGATTGAGATAGTGGGCGCGCAGCAGGCAGAGGGAGCAGACGGGGTGATTCCGAGGTTGGGGTTGGGGTTGGGGTCGGGGCTGTACCTGAAGTTGATACTCCTGCAGATCCAGCATGGCTGCCACGGCCTCTCGTTCCTCAAACGTCCCATAGGGTTTCTCCTTAAAGAATGTCTCCAGGACCCGCAGCTGTTCTGCGCTGAACACCGTGCGCGGCCGCCGCCTCCTCTTCCTCGGGGCGCACGGAGACAGCCCGAAGCCTGGCAAAAGGGGAAAAGGGAGTCAGAGGAGCTCCAAGGACTGTCCCCAGCCCAACGGGCCTGGGCCACACACACCCGAGAGCAGGTGGGGGTATCGGGCTTGAGGGCCGCGGGTGGGGGGAAACAGGGCTCGTGCGTGGGCGCACGGCATGTGGCCCGGGGGCCCCGACCCAGCAACTGCCCGCCCGGGTCACCCGCCGCTCTAGGGCTCGGCGTCCGCATCTCCTAAAAGAGCCTGGGACCAGCGCCCGTGTTCTTTTTTCCGGGGCCCAGAGCCAGGCAAGGCGGGGCCCTCAGACTCACCCAGGCTTCCCCTCCCTCGGCCCTCACCCCGCCAGTGTCGTCCCACCCCCCAAAATGCACTAAGCCTCACAGAGAAGCTGGCCTCGGCCTGGATGCCCAGGGGTCTCCATCCCCCACCACAGGATCCCACCTACGGTTCCCAGGCCCTCACGGTGGGCCCAGACTCACCGCTGGGAGACCCGGGTTCTTGCATCCTGGATGCTGCTGGGCCCTCTGCGTTTGACGCTCTGGCAAGCAGCCCTGTGATCGCCTCCTAAAATCCGTGGTAGGCACTCGCCACCCACACGTCACAACCTATGGGGCTCTTCCCTCAGGCCCCGCCCCTTGTGCAGCTGTGTGTTTGCGTGTGCGTGCCTGCGTGCGTGTATGTGTGTGGGCGCGCGTGGTGTGTAGCGCCTGGGGGCAGGGTGCGCGGGGAGGCGCATTGATTAGTCGTTTGATGGAGCACCTACTGCACCCGCTGCACGCCCCCGGACCTGGGAGACCTCAATGGAGAGACAGCCTCGTTCCTGCCCTTAAAAGGACTGCCCCCGGGTACTTTTATTAGAATCCACAGGAGAGACAGTGACCTGGGTGATGAAATGCTAAAGGGAAGGAAAGCATGAGATGTCATTGCTAGACTCAGTTCACCTTCTGAGCTGCCTCGCCCTGTCCCAGGGTGGGGTCTCCCCTAACTGGCCGTGATTTCTGCTTTCCTGCGAGCACGTTGGTCACCGCGACAGTGGATGGCCCTGATGTCCCCAAGGGACAACCCAACCGATTCCTTGTTTTATAAATTGTGTCCAGAGGTTCCCTTCTCCATGACCTCTAAATGAAGAACAGGGTGTTAGAATCATAATAGTAGGTGTCACATGCTGCTGATTGGATGGGCAAAGCTGAGAAGAGGGGCCAGGCTTGGCTTTGGGGGAGAGGATTGGGAACCGGGCCTTTTTTTTGCCTTGGCGTGTGGGCTGCTCTATGAGACAGACTTGTTGATATCTGTACAGCTCCCTCAGCCAAAGACCACGAGTAGGACACCAGTGGTGGAGCAAATGTCGGTTTCTTTACTTTTTAAGAACGTTTTAAAGAAATGTTGTTACTTTTTGATGAGAGAGAGAGAGAGAGAGAGAGAGAGAGAGAGAGAGAGAGAGGTGTGACAGAAACATGGGTTGATTGCCTCCCAAAAGCACCCTGACCAGAGCCAGGGATAGAACGTGCAACCAGGTGTGTGCCCTTGACCAGGACTCCTTTGACCCAGACCGGAGCCCTCAGCTTTCCAATCCCTGACAGGATGCTCTAACCTACTGAGCCACACCAGTAGGGCCCCATTTGTATCTCAATGGGAGCTGGTCCGCCATTTACATGTAAAGACATTATTGCTACTTAGGTGTCCTTGTCATTGTTTGGGTTGCTGATTGCCTTAGGGTCCTCTGTTCCTCTTCCCACCCCACCCCCTTTTTTGTGTATGACACGGCTCTCTTGTCCAACATGTTGAGGACTTTCTGCAGTGCTATGTTTGAATTCCTTTCTCTTATTTCTTATGTACCTCCTGGTGTGTGGTTACCTGGACCCTTAACTTATGACAAATTACCAGCCTCCCCATAAAGTGGAGGTTGAACTTTCGGAGGAAAGGAAGACGGACACACACACACACACACACACACCGCTGCCCAAACCACCCGGAAGCTAAAGCCCCACCTCACACCACACACGTTCACTGCTAGATGTATTAAAGGACAGTTTACAACCGGGAAAGCAGAGACAGTGGTGGACAGGGGGGTTTCTGTAGAGTTTTATGTCAATTTGAAAATAAACCACCTCGTCAAAAATCATTTTTAACTTTTATTAATAAATTAATTCGGTTTTACAGCACCAGTTTGTCACAGATGGAACGGACAAACAGATATATGAAAAGGCAATGGGAAGCACTGAAATAGTCATTAAAATCCAGAAATTCTACCGATTGAAAAAAATTCAGGCCGGACAAATGTTTGTGACACTTCATTGGCAGGAAATAGAGTCAACTGCAGTTAATGAAGAAAAAGGAGCCCTATATGCGTGCCATTATTACAGTAAAAGCCCAAACACCTGAGGAGTCCTCCTGGTGTCCAATTTTGCCGCGAGAAGGGGGTCCGTTGTGCGAGTGCAGGGAATGCCGTAGGAGAAGCACAAGGCAGACAGGACTCACAGGTGAGCAGACAGGAAAAGCTATCCCAGTCCTCTGGGTGCCACGGCGCGCTGCCAGGAGGAGCACGGAGGCTGGGCCGGGACCCTCGGAAAGTTCTGGCAGCAGTTCCTAATGGGGGCAGCCTGGGCGAGGGAGGTGCAGCCCTGGGGACTCCTGCCGGCCTGTCCAGGACACCACGCGCATGCGCAGTGGGGGCAAGGTGGATGCTTAGAGCAACCGGCGGCCATGACGCACTGCCCAGCGCCTCTGGCGCCAGCCTGGCCCCGCGTGGGCGCACACTCTGGTCGCCTAGGGTGCCGCGGCATCTGCAGGACTTGGCGACCCGGTAACTGGAACAGGTCCACGTCGCTGTCGCCCACAAAGTCATACGTACCAGGGCCTGGGGGAGGAGAAGGGCTCCTCCAAGCCCTCTAGGGCAGAGAGCAGTTCTGTGAAATCAGGGTCTGGGGAGGCATTCGGGCGGCTTCGGCTTCGTCTTAGGCATTGTCTTCATCATCGGGGACCTGAGGCCAGACTGTGGCCTCGGCTGGAGCTGGATCTGGAGCGGGAGCGGGAACAGGAGCGGCAGCAGGTGCAGGTGCAGGTGCAGGTGCAGCAGGGACCATGCCCCGGACGCCCAGGGCGGGGTGCCAGCAGGCCTGGCTGTAGCTGGAGGCGCTGGCATCTGCTGCTGGGAAGACTTGCCAGGAGCTGTGCGGAGGGAGTAAGGGGCTGGCAGGGAGCACAAGGCCCTCCTGGAAGAAGGGTACGCAGACGCATTCTTGGGCTGAGGGGCGCAGGATCCCGGTTCTTGGGGCAAAGCGTGCTGGGCTCCAGGGCTTTTCTGCCCCCACGGTGGTCTTTGCAGCCCGTGCTCTTTGGCCCTGCGGTTCTTGAGCCACACCTAGGGAGAGAGGGAACGGAACGGGAGCAAGTGTGAGAGGGGAGAAGCTTTGTGTGCACATGCCTGTGATCGCACGCCAGGGGCTGAGGAGGCTCAGGGAAGAAGGGCCGGCCTAAAACCTCTCCCTCCGCCCCCAGATCCCACAGTTGGCCCGGGGTTGGCCAGGGCTCCGGGAGAGGCGCAAAGATCAGGAGGGGCAGAGCTTGGAGACCCAGAAACCAGAAAGGGGTCTGCGTGAGTGGGTCCCCGTGTTCCCAGAGGCACGGCGGTCTGGGGGCGAGCGTGGGGAGAAGCGAGGGGCTGTATCGTGTTGGCCAGTTTGTCCCACACTGGGCTGAGGTGGACTGGTGGCCAGGCCCCGAGCTGCACGCGTGACTCTGGGCAGTACTAGGTCTTTCTGGCCTTGTCTCTCACTTCCCATGCCCTTCTCTCCCTCCCCCAACCCCACCCGTATCCCTCACCCCCCCTTCTGCATGGTGGTAGGGCATGGATTGGGAAGCGGGGCAGGGGGTAGAGGGAGCGGATGGGGTGATTCCTGGGTGGGGGTTAGGGTTGGCGCTGTATTTGCACTTGGTACTCCTGCTAATCCAGCATGGCCACCAGAGCCTCGAGTTCCTCATAGGTCCCATTGCGTTTTCCCTCAAAGAATGTCTCCAGGACTGGCAGCTGTTCTGTGCTGTACACTGTGCGCCGCCGCCGCTGCCTCCTCTTCCTGGGTGTGCTCCGGGACATCCCTTAGCCTGGCAGAAGGGGAAAAGGGATTCAGAGGAGCTCCAAGGACTGTCCCCAGCCCACCAGGCCTGGGCCACGCACCTGTGAGCAAGTGGAGGCTTCGGGCATGAGGGCGGGGGGACAGCGCTTGTGCATGGGCACATGGCACCTGGCACAGTGGCCCCAACCAGGCACCTGCCCGCCTGGGCCACCCACCTCTCTAGGCCTCGGCATCTGCATCTCCCAAATGGGCCTGGAACCAGCGCCTGTGTTCTTCTTGCAGGGCCCCCAGACTCACCCAGGATTCCCCTCCAGTGGCCCTCACCCTGACAGCGTTGTCCCATCTTCCCAAAGAAGCTGGCCCTGGTCTGGATGGCCAGCAGTCCAGCCCCCACCACAGGATCCCAACTATGGTCTCCAGGCCCTCACGGTGGGACTGCTGGGCTCTCTTCATTTGAAGCTCTCTTGACCAGGCCTGTGAGCGCCTCCTTAAATTCATGGTAGGCACTTGCCACAACCTATGGGGCTCTACCCTCAGGCCCCGCCCTTTGTGCAGCTGTGTGTTTGCATGCATGTGTGTGTGTTTGTGTTTGTGTGTGTGTGTTTGTGCGTGCATGTGTGTGTGTGTGTGTGTGTGGGCACGCTTGGTGTGTAGGGCCTGGGGTCAGGGTGCACGGGGAGGCACAATTATTGATTAGTCATTGATGGAGCAGCTATGCACCTGCTGCACGTCCTCGTGGCTGGGAGACCTCAATGGACAGACAGCCTCAGTCCTGCCCTTAAGAGGACTGCCCCCAGGGGACTTTCATTAGAATCCACGGGAGAGTCAGTGACCTGGGTGATGAAATTCAAAAAGAAAGGAAACTATATGATATAATTGATTGACTCAGCTCACCATCTAAACTGCCTCTTCTTGTCCCGGGGTGGGGTCTTCCCTAACTGGCCGTGATTTCTGCTTTCCTGGGAGCACGTTAGTCACTGCGACAGTGGATGGCCCTGATGTCCCCATGGGACAACCCAACCAACTACTTGTTTTATACATTTTGACTAGAGTCCCCCTTCTCCATGACCTCTAAAGGAAAACAGGGTGTTACAAGCAAAATAGTAGGTGTCACATGCTGCTGATTGGATGGACAAAGCCGAGAAGAGGGTCCCGGCTTGGCATTTGGGGAGGGGATGGGAAAAGGGGCCTTTTTTCCTTTGGAGTGTGGGCTGCTCTATGAGACAGACTAGATGATATCTGTATAGCCCCCTCAGCCGAAGACCATGAGGAGGACACCAGTGGTGGAGCAAATGTCAGCTTCTTTTAAGAATGATTTAAATAAATTTTGTTACTTTTTGATGAGAGAGGGGGAGGAGAGAGAGAGAGAGAGAGAGAGAGAGAGAGAGAGAGAGAGAGGAGAGAGAGAGAGAGAGAGAGAGAGAGAGAGAGAGGAGAGAAAGAGAGAGAGAGGAGAGAAAAACAAAGAGAGAGATAGGGGAAAGAGAGAGAGAAGAAGAGAAAGGAGAGAGAGAGAGAGAGACAGAGAGGAGAGAGGGAGAGACAGAGAAACAGAGAGAGATTAGGAGGAAGAGAGAGAGGAGAGAGAGAGAATGAGAGAGAAACAGAGAAAGATAGAAAGAGAGAGTGAGAGAAGACTGAAAATGAGAGAAAGATAGAGGAGAGAAAAATGTGAGAGAAACACTGATTGTTTGCCTCCCACATAGACCCTGACTAGAGACAGCCAGAGGTAGAACTTGCAACCAGGTGTGTGCCCTTGACCAAGAATAGAGCTCTCAGCTTTCCCATGCATGACAGGATTCTCTAATCCACGGAGCCACACTGATAGGGTTCCATTTTATCTCAATAGAAGCATATCAGCCATTTACATTTAAAAGATTATTGCTACTTAGGTGTTCTTGTCATTGTTTGGGTTTCTGATTGTCTTAGAGTCCTCTGTTCCTCTTCTTTTTTATGTCACTGCTCTCTTGTCCAACTTGTTGACTTTCTGCAGTGCTACGTTTGAATTCCTTTCTCTTATTTCTAATGTATCTTCTGGATACTTTTGTTGTGTGGTTACCTGGACCCTTGACTTATGATAAATTATCAGCCTCCCCATAAATTGAATGTTGAAAATCCGGATGAAAGGAACACACACACACACACACACACACACACACACACACTCACAACCAAACCACCTGGAAGCAAAACCCCTATGCTAAAGAATAGGAAACTATGAGATGTCTTTGCTAGACTCAGATCACCACCTGAACTTCCTCTTCCTGTCTCTGGGTGGGGTCTCCCCTAACTGGCTGTGATTTGTGCTTTCCCGGGTGCACGTTGGTCACTGGGACAGTGGATGGCCCTGATCTCCCCAAGGGACAACCCATCCAATTCCTTGTTTTATAAGTTGTGACTAGAAGCCTCTAAAGTAGGGGTGTCGAACTCAATCAGAGAAGGGGCCAAAATCTAAAATCCAGCCTAAATCGCTGGCCAAATGGTTTACTGAACAGTCATAAACTGACAATATCATAAACTGACAGCGGAGTGCAGTGATGACAGCGTGGTGCGGGCCACATTGCAAGGCCTGGCGGGCTGGATTTGGCCCGCGGGCCTTGTGTTTGACACACGTGCTCTAAAGTATAAACAGGGTGTTACAAATGAAATAGTAGATGTCACATGCTGCTGATTTTATGCACAAACTGAGAAGAGGGTCCAGGCTTGGCATTGGGGAAGGGGGTGGGAAAATCAGACTTTTTTCCCTTGCAGTGTGGGCTACTTTATGAGACAGACTTGGTGATATCTGTACAGTGCCCTTAGCCAAAGACCATGAGTAGATCACCAGTGGTGGAGCAAATGTTGACTTCTTTACTTTTTAAGAATGTTTTAAAGAAATTTTGTTACTTTTTTATGAGAGAGAGAGAGAGAGAGAGAGAGAGAGAGAGAGAGAGAGAGAGAAGAGAGATGTGAGAGAAACATGGATTGGTTGCCTCCCACAAGCACCCTGACCAGAGCCAATTGTGTGTCCCTGACCAGGACTCCTTTTACCCAGAATGGAGCCCTCAGCTTTCCCATGCCTGACAGCATGCTCTAACCTACTGAATCATACCAGTAGGGCTCTATTTGTATCTCAATGGGATCTTGTTGGCCATTTACATTTAAAGAGATTATTGCTATTTAGGTGTTCTTGTCATTGTTTGGGTTTCTGATTGCCTTAGAGTACTCTGTTCCTCTATTTTTTGTATTATGTTACTGTTCTCTTGTCCAACATCTTGAGGACTTTCTGCAGTGCTATGTTCGAATTGCTTTCTCTTATTTCTTGTGTACATCCTGGAGACTTTTTCCTTGACTTATGGAAAATTACCAGCCTCCTCTAAATTGGAGGTTGAAAGCCCGGAGCAACCAGGTTGGGAGCAGCAGTGGTCAGACCCGGAGCAGCTGGTTGTGGAACGGACCAGAGCAACAGAGGCCAGGCCTGGAGCAGCCAGGCCGGGAACAGCTCACTCCTCGCCTGCCCCCGCCCCAAGGCTGCCTCTCAGACATGGCTGGAAACTTTTGCAGGAACTTGAGGGTCTGCTGAATCAAGTGATGAAGGCTTAGATCTGGATATGTTGAGTTAGTATAGCGCTGGGGTGTTGATCTGTGAGTGCCTTGTGCGGGGCCTGGATGAGGTTGGTTGACCTATTTGGAAATGTCTTTTATGTGAAGTGTATCTTTGGGCATGTGGAGGTATTATTGATATGAGAAAATGCTAAATAACTGATTTACTATCTGAAAAGGGATTTACTATCGGGGAATGGGAGGGAGGAAGAGACTGAACATAAACTGTGCTCCTATGGATGAGGACAATGGGGGAGGGTGGGGTGGGAACCTGGTGGAGGGGGGAAGAAATGAGGAACCTATGTAATAATATGAACAATAAAGATTGATTTTTAAAAAATAAATTGGAGGTTGAATATCTGCAGGAAAATAAGATACACACACACACACACACACTCACCCCAAACCACCTGGAAGCTAAACCCCTATGCCAAATGAAAGGAAACTATGAGATGTCATTGCTAGATTCAGCTCATCATCTGAACTGTCTCTTCCTGTTTCAGGGTGGGGTCTCCCCTAGAGGCCATGATTTCTGCTTTCCTGGGTGCACGTTGGTCACCGTGACAGTGGGTGACCCTGATGTCCCCAAGGGACAACCTAACCAATTCCTTGTTCTATATATTGTGACTAGAGGCCTCTAAAAAAAAAAAAAAAAAAACAGGGTGTTACAAGCAAAATAGTAGGTGTTAAATGCTGCTGATTGGATGGGCAAAACTCAGAAGTGCGTCCAGGCTTGAGGTTGGGGGAGGGCATGGGGAAATGCGCCTTTTTGTTTTTGTTTTGGTGTGTGGGCTAATTTATGAGACAGACTTGGTGATATCTGTTCATTTCCATCAGCCGAAGACCATGAGGTGGACACCAGTGGTGGAGCAAATGTTGGCTTGTTTACTTTTAAAGAATGTTTTCAAGAAATTTTATTACTTTTTGATGAGAGAGAGAGAGGAGAGAGAGGGAGGGGGGGAGGAGAGAGAGAGAGAGAGAGAGAGAGAGAGAGAGAGAGAGAGAGAGAGAGATGGAGAGAGAAAGAAAGAAAGATGTGAGAGAAACATGGATTGGTTGCCTCCCACAAGCACCCTGACCAGAGTCATGGATAGAAAATGCAAGCTATTGTGTGCCATTGACCAGACTCCCTCAGCTTCTTCCCCATGCCTCACAGGATGCTCTAATCTACTGAGCCACAGGGATAGGGCTCCATTTGTATCTCAATGGGATCATGTAAGCCATTTACATTTAAAGAGATTATTGCTACTTGAGATCCCTCAGTTAATCCCACCTGAAAGGTGTGTCTGGGTGCAGCTGGGCCAGGAGCGCCCTCCCACTAAACGTGATTTCATCAAGCCTGGGGGCCGCTGATAGGTGGAGCTAGAGGCTCCTCCCAGCATGCTCTGGGCTTATAAGTGGGCGGGTTGGGAGGCAGGGGCCTTCATTTGCAGAGCTCCTCAGCCCAGGACACTTCCTGCTCTGTGCTCTGAGGGGGAGCTAATTTTAAAGAGAGAAATCTCAGGAAGACTTTGTCCTCTGTGCTCTGTGAGGGAGCTTTCTTTTGAGAGAGAAATCTCGCGAAGACCTTGTCCTCTGCTCTGCGAGGGAGCTTGCTTTCAGAGAGAGAGAGATATCTCCAGAAGATCCTGTCCTCTGAGCTCTGCGAGGGAGCTTGCTCTGGGAGCGAGATCTCGCGAAGACCCTGTCCTCAGACATGGAGGCTGCTTCTGCGCCCCTGGAAGAGGAGTTTCAGCTCAGGCAACCCCCGAAGCTCGAATCCTCTGGATTCGGTGAAGGGGCTGCGGGAGTCCATGAGGGACCCCGCAGGACTCAGAAACCAGCAGCGCCCAGGGAAAGCGGGTGCGCCCCGCGGGGCCCACTGGCTCCCGCGGAGACCCCTTTGAGTGGGAGCTGGAGCGCGGGGAGACCCCGCGCGGTGGGGGCCGGGCTTTGGAACTTGGGCAACACCTGCTATGCCAACGCGGCCCTGCAGTGCCTCAGCTACACCCCGCCCCTGGCCCGCTACCTGCTGTCAGGGCTGCACTCCAGGGCCTGCGGGCAGCGGGGGGCGTCCTGCACCCTGTGCGCCCTGCAGGCTCACGTGACCCGGGCCCTCCTGCGGCCCGGGCACATCATCGTGCCCGAGGGGGCTCTGCTTGCGGGCTTCCACGCGTACCAGCAGGAGGACGCCCACGAGTTCCTCCTGTTTACGCTGGACGCCCTACAACGGGCGTCCCAGGAGGACGCCAGCTTGATACGCGGGATCTTTGGAGGCCACTGGAGATCCCGGGTCCAGTGTCTCCGCTGCCAGGGCGTGTCCGACACCCTGGACCCTTACCTGGACGTCGGCCTAGACATCCAGGCGGCGCAGAGCGTGACCCAGGCCCTGGAACTACTAGTGAGGCCCGAGCCGCTGGACGGCTACCAGTGCGGCCAGTGCCTGCAGAAGGTGCAGGCCAACAAGACATTGCGCCTGCACGCGGCATCTAGGGTGCTCATGCTGGTGCTGAAGCGGTTCTCGGCGCTGGCGGACAGCAAGGTGGAGCGGGATGTGCACTACTCGGAGCAGCTGGACCTGCGGCCCTACCTGTCCCGGGGACGCCTCGCGCACCCGCTGCTGTACCAGCTGTATGCCGTGCTGGTCCACTCGGGCCGCACCTGCCACGGCGGCCACTACTTCTGCTATGTCCGAACCGAGGGCGGGGGGTGGTTCAAGATGGACGATGCCCAGGTGACCGCCTGTGGCGCCTCTGTGGCCCTGAGCCAACGCGCCTACGTGCTCTTTTACGTGCACACTAGTGAACTGGAAGGAGAAGGGGGAAACCCAGATGCCCCGCGACTGAGCACAAGCTCAGGGCGGTATCCACCCAACGGGGCCCCCCAAAGTGGCCCCGACTTCACAGGTCCCAGGTTAGAGGAGCCCGTCAAGCACAACAACTCAGAGCAGCAGCTTCGACTCCAGGAGCCTTCCTGGCCCAATCCTCAGTTCAATCTCAGTGAGCTCCAGTGTGCCCTGCCTGCTGAAGGCATTGTCCTTCACCAGTCCCGGGGCAGAGGGGGCAGGACCGAATGCCTGCTCAACGGTCCAGCTGGGGACGTCCTCCCCGGGGAGGCCAAGGGCAATGACCAAGGCCCTGGTCCCAGAGGGGGAGCCAAGGCGAACAGGAAGAAGAAGAAGAAGACAAAGAAGGGGCACAGGTCTGTGCCCGCGTGCCAGTGATGTCAGCAGCAGCAGAAGTCCAGGAGCCTGCAGGAGAGCCTGGGGCTCAGCGCTGGGTGGGTGTGGGGGTGGGGAGACTTTTCAGGGCACCGGGTCAGGTGTCAGTGGTGGGCGGCATAAGGACTCCGCAATTTTGGCCAAGTTGGATACTCCTGAACCCATGTAGGTACTTTCAAACGGTAAGTATGGAGGCATTTTTTAAAAATTTCATTATTCACCACGCTCCCTTCCTTCCTTCCTTGTACATCCTCACAGAAGGATGCTTATCCATTAATCTTTAGAGAGAATGAAACTTCAATGTGAGAGAGACACAAAGATACTTCACCTACCGCATCCAACCTGACCAAGGAAGGTCATGGGTGGAGCCTGCAATCCAGGTAGGTGCCCTGGATCAGAATGGAACGGGTGACCCTTCAGTCCTAGGAACGCCTCCCTATTCACCATGCCCCATCCACTAGGCTGCACATTATCCTGATTTTTATGGCTGCGAATCTCGTGGAGGGTCATTTGGAAGCGGGGGGTGGGAGGGGAGAGAGAATGGGGGTAGGGAGGAGGAAGGAGGGTGAAGGGGTGTGGTTGTGTGCATTGATTTCAATTTCTCCTTTCCTGGGCCTGGCCTCCTGGAGCTCATCAGCCCATCAGCCCTTGGAGCCTGCTTCCCAGAACTGCCTGCACTCCAGGGCCCCAGTTCTGCCCCGTGGAGGCGCTGGATCTCCACTCCTGAGATTTAATCTCCGGAATGGCTCCATGTCCTCCTCCGGAGGCGCATGTCCAGCTGTGCTGATGTGAACCTGGCTGGATTATGCCCTCAGGGTGGATAGGACTGCAGGCAAACATCCCAGAATCCTCCCAGGATCAGCAGCCCTGCACAGCCTTGGCGGTTTCTGTGGCGCAAGAGATCCCCCCAGCATTTCAAATAGCTCCCTGTAAGGCTGTCATGGCTCTTGCCACCGGTGTGTGTGCGGGGCGGGGGGGGGGGGGGAGGGTTGGGGGTGTGTGGAGTTGTTGGGGGCAGGACCTCCCCGGGCACCTGCTGAATCTTCCAAGTCCTCTCCAAACCAGGGAAAGGCGTCAGCAGGCCCTTGCACCCTCAGCTAGTCGAGGCGCGCCAATGCAAATGGGAGTCCGCGGATGTACACGCGGGAGCACAAGGTCGGCTACCAGGATGTCTGCCGAGTGACCCACGTCTGGGAGATTCACCGTGGCTGCTTTCCTTGTGGCTCGGGTCCGTGTACGATATCTGGAGGTCACGCGAGATTCTGATCACAGCTACAGGAAAATGTTTCAATCGTTTTTGACAGACACACGTGGTGCAGCACATCTTAAGGACAGCATCCCGTGCCTCTCATTGATTCGCCATGCCCCGCCACCATCAGTGAGGTGGCTTAGGAGAAGAGAAATGCATTCTCCTAGAGGCCAGATGGCAGAAGTCAAAAATGGAAGTTCCAGCGGAACCCCTTTCCTTCTGAGGGCTCTGGGGAAGCAGCTGGCCTGCCTCCTCCAGCCGCTGGTGGCCTCTGGCGCCCCTGGCCCAGAGCCCTCAAACTGCAGCTTGTGCCTCTCAACACCTCCCAGGCCAGCTTCGGTGTGTGTGCTTGTCTTCCGTGTCCCTCCCCTTGTGTTGCAGGAACACCAGGCATGGGGTGCGGAGTCTGTGGAATAGAGATTTCTAGAGTTTTGTGGAAGAGAGGCCATATAGAATTCAGCGGAACAGAGGATTTTTAGAATTCCGTGGAAGATAGGACTTCCGGAATCCTGTGGAATTCGGAACATCCAGAATTTTGTGGTAGAGTGGACTTCTAGAATTCTGTAGAATAGGGGATATCTAGAATTTGGAAGACAGGAGGACTTCTACAATTCTGTGGAATAGGGGATTTCTAGAAATCTGAAGAGAGGAATTCTAGAATTCTGTGGAAGAGAGGATTTCTAGAATTTTTGCAAGAGAGGCCATATAGAATTCAGTGGAATAGAGGATTTTTCTGTGGAAGGGAGGACTTCAGGAATCCTGTAGAATACGGAACATCCAGAATTCTGTGGAAGAGTGGACTTCTAGAATTCTGTGGAATAGGGGATTTCTAGAATTCTATGGAAGAGTTGAATTCTAGAATTGAAGGAAGGGAGGATTTCTACAACTGTGTGAAATAGGGTATTTCTAGAAATTAGGAAGAGAAGACATATAAATCTGTGGAATAGAGTATTTCTAGATTCCTGTGGCATAGACTTTACAGACCAGAAGAATGTATGTGCAAGAGTGTTCTACCACACTTGGAATTCATTTGGGATCTTAACATCTCCACTGAAGGTTGATATTCTGAGAATTTACCCTCAAAGCGCTGGGAAAGGCAAGATCCTCTTTCAAAGGGCACTAGTTTTATTTAATGTGCTGGTACTTATGTAAAAACGGTGTTTAACATCTGCAGTTCACAATGAGGGAGCTTGAGACACTGGGAGAAGGTGAATAAACTCCAGAAACTCACAAAAAAAGCTCCGTTAAGAGAGGTGAAGAACATGCTGAAAGAAAAACACTAGCAATACACATTGTTTAATGACAGGGAAATCACATTAAAAAATCCGAGGACAGAGGTGGATATTGGTTACACTTATACTTCAGTGCCAGTGAGTTGGTGTTTTTTGAAAGAATGTTGGTGAGTCATTGAAACCGGGAGTGGCGAGGTCATCAAGTGGGAGGGGCCAGGTGAACAGGCTCAAGTGCTCAGGTAATGGTTTGGGCAAGGGGACTGGCTGAGAGTGCTGATGTCATGAAGGATAGGACTAGGAATAGGGTTAGGTTTAGGGCTAGGATTAGTAATAGGTCTAGGATTAGGGTTAGCATTTGGGTTAGGGCTAGAGATCAGACTTAAGGTTAGGATTACGGTTTAGAGTAGGTTTAGGTTTAGGGTACAGGTAAGGGTTATAGTGAATTAACATTTGGGATTCAAAATGAATGAGCTTTATTCAATGGACAAAATTGTGTGTAACACTGAGACAGACAAGGACAGGATAGGAAAATACTTAGAAATGTGCTTATGCTCTAAAATACATGTTCAAATGGGTTTGATGTCTAAAGGACAAAATTTTTCCATGGGTATTCGTGTTCAAAGAGCTGAGAAGTGATTGTGATAATCTTTTCATGAGTAAACACTTGGAATTCACAATGAATGAACTTGAACCACTGTAAAAGATGAATCGAACTTTGGAAATATCAATGATAATTTAGGATAATTTCTAAGAACGTGCTTGAAACACAAGGAATACATCAACAAAGAGCCTTAATATTGGTAACACAATGTTTAAAGACAGGGAAATCATGTTCAAAGACCAGAGAAGCTAATTGGATACTGATTATATATGGATTTCTGGCCAATGTATTGATGTTTTTGAAAGAATTTTGGTTAAGCATCCAAACTGGAAGTGCTGGCGTCATCAAGAGGGAGGGGCCATGGGAACAAGATCAAATGCTCAGCTGGAAATGGTTTGGAGGGGGACAGAGCACGCCCCCCATGTGGGCAGGTTGCTGGGGTCAGTGATGATGGGACAGACCTGATGGGATAGCCAAATTGGGACAGTTGTGATGGGAAGTGGAGATGGGACAGCACAGATATTGGAAAACACAGATATTCACATTAGGATTCATTAACAGTAGCAAAGTTACAGTTATGAAGTAGCAACAAAAATAATTTTATGGTTGGGGTCACCATAATATGAGGAACTGTATTAAAGGCTCATGGCATTAGAAAGTTGAGAACCACTGATATTGAGTAAAGGAGGAGTATTCATAGGTACTAGTATGGGAAAATACTTTGCATGCTTGACTAGGTCAGAAAAACAACCTGTTACAGGAACCAGCACATAGAAGGAGGCAAGTAAAGTGTGCTTATTTACATCAGAATGAACATCAATTTATGTACAGAGTCTCTAAAGAGGGTTTACAGTAAACAATGTCTATTCTGGCTTGATTCCAGGTTTCAAGACAGTCAACAGTGACAACATGGAAAACTCTTCTCTACATATGTATACCTGAATAGTTGTATGTAACTATTTCCAAGTCTCAACAGTTGCATATAGCTGCATTTCCAGTCATATAATTATATATGTAGATAAACTGTACATGTAATTTATCATTGAATGTAGTATATATGGTTGACTAATTGTACACAGCTATATATATAGTTGCATAGTGGTGTATAGCTGTACATAAAGGTGAATAGGTGTATATAGATTATATTTGGTCAAATAGTTGAATGTGGTTGTATAGATACAATTCAATAGTCATATACTAGGATAGTAAATGGATATGAGGTGGAATAATTGTATATAGATGTACTATACAGGTAAACTTTTATATAGCTGTATATAAGAATGGTTGTATGTTGCTGTATATGTAATTAAAGAGGTGAATATAATTGCATATATATTGAATAATTGTACATAACTAAATACAGAGTTGAATAGTTGATATATATAGCTATATTCCATTATTACTTGAGTAATGGTATATATATATATATATATATATATATATATATATATATATATATATATATATATACAGTTGAATAGTTGTACATAGTTGCAAATATGGTTGAATATAGTTGTGTATATAGTTGAATATTTATATCCTATCTAATAAGAGTAATATGCAGATTGACCATCACTCCAACACACAAGATGGCTCCCCCCATGTGGTCAAATGGCTCCCCCCAAGATGGCTCCCCACCATGTGGACACAGATGGCCAGCAGGGGAGGGCAGTTGGGAAGGACCAGGCCAGCAGAGGAGGGAAGATAGGGGTGACCAGACCTGCAAGGAAGGGCACTTGGAGGGGGGGGGAACCATGCCTACAGGGGAGAGAAGTTGGAGGGACCAACCTGCAGAGGAGGCAGTTAGGGACAAACAGGAAGGCAGGCAGGTGAGCAGGAGTCAGGAGTCAGGAGTCAGGAGTCTTGGATTGTGAGAGGGATGTCTGACTGGTTGGATTGGCCTAAATAGGCAGTCAGACATCCTTCCAGGGGTCATAGATTGGAGAGGGTGTAAGCTGGGCTGAGGGACAGCCCCCCCCTCTTTGCATGGATTTCATGCACTGGGCCTCTAGTATAGCAATATATGTGATTGAATAGATTTACATTGCTTTGTATATGATGGATAGTTATGTATAGTTGTACATATAGTTGAAAAACTATTTATAGTATTTGTATATTTAGTTGAATAATTGTGTATATAAAGATGAACTGTTTTACATAGCTGTGTGTGTATATATACATATCTACACATATATATGTGTGTATATATATATACACACACACACACACATATATATATATATTTAAATAGTAGTGTCTAGGTGTATTTTGTCTAGTAATCATATATAGGTTTATGTGTTCAAATAGTTTCATAAGGCTTTAAATAGTTGAATAGTTGTTTATAATTGTAGGTATAGTTAAATAGCTGTATATGTCTGTAGTATATTTTGTTGAATAATTGTATATAGCAGTATATATATATATATATATATATATATATATATGAACTGTATATATAGTTAAATGGTTGTATTTAGCTGTATATGTTTGGTTTAATGGTTGCATATTCCTGTATATTAGTTTAAGAGTTATATGTATAAAGAGTTGTATGTAGATGTATATAGGATTGAATAGCTATATATAGCTAATGTATATATCATTGAATAATTGTATGTAACAGTTGAAGAGATGTATATAGTTGTATAAATAGTAAAATTGTTTTTATACATGTATATACTAATAGTTGTATATAAATGTTGCTTAGTTTACATGCCTGTATATAGATAGCATTGAGAGATTTATTTAGTAGTATGTATAGATGAGTATTTGTATGCAGTGGTATACTGAGTTGAATAGGTATACAAAGCCGTTATTTATTTATTTAGTTGAAATATTGTATATGTTTGTATATAGAAGAGTTGTATGTACACATGTATAGATGGTTGAAAAGTGCGTACATTTGCATACCGTATTTTCCGGCGTATAAGACGACCCCCTAATTTTACAGTTAAAACATAGGTTTAGGCCTATATTCTCTGTATAAGACTATCCCCCACTTCAAAGAAAAGACTTACTTTGCCGTCAAGATCTGCAGGCAATTTTTGTGCAATTTTGGTCTTTTGCTCCCAATTTTCGGTTGACTTTTTTTCGTTTCAAAATTCGTCTTATACGCCGGAAAATACATATAATTGAATTACTGCATATAGCTTTTGTATATTTAACACCTTTTCATAACTGTACATATTTACCTATATATGTTTGGTTTAATATTTGTATATCCCTGTATATTGGTTTAAGAGTTGTATGTATAAAGAGTTGTATGTAATTGTATATAGGGTTGAATTATATAGATGTACATATAATTGAATAGTTGCATGCAACTACATATGATTGATAGCTGTATACAGTTGTATAAATAGTTGAATACTTGTGTATCGCTGCTGTATGTTTACTTTCATAGTTGTCTAGAGCAATACATTAGCTGAATACTTGTAAATGCATATATAATTGAAAATTTGTATATGGCTGTATATATAGTTGAATAGTTACTGCTAGTTGTTTATATGTTTGGATAATTGTATATACTTGTATAAATCGTAGGGTAATTTATAGGTGAATTATATATGCTTGAAATGTTGTATATAGCTATATATACATACATACATATATATACATATACATATATATATATATATATATATATATATATATATATATATATATATCTGAAGGCTTGTATATTCAGGTACTTAGCCCACTAAATAATTTTATATACTTTTTAAAGATGAATAGTCGTATGTAATAAATATAGCTTTTGTATATTTACATAGCTTTTCCTTAAACTTCAAATGTATTTCTCTTTTAAAATTTATTTTAATTTTTAAATCACAGTTGACATAAAGTATTGGAATAGTTTTAGGTGTACAACATAGTCATTAGATAATCATATAACTTGCAAAATGACCACTCCAATTATTCTGACAACATGCATAGTGATTAAAATATGGCTATTGCCCGGGTGGTATAGCTCAGTGGTTGAGCATTGACCCAGGAACCAGAATGTCACAGTTGGATTACTGATCAGGGTACATGCCCAGGTAGGCTCTATCCCCGGTACAGGATGTGCAGGAGGCAGCCGATAGATGATTCTCTTTCGTCATTGAAGTCTCTCTCTCCCTCTCCCTTCCCTTCTCTGAAATCAATAAAAACATTTTTAAAAATATATCTATTATTGACTATATTCTCTATGCTGAACTTTACATACATCCCTGTAACTGTTTTCTTATCTGGCAATTTGAACATCTTAATCCATTCCCCTTTGTTACCTATCACCTCAACTCTCTCCCTCTGGCAACCATTAATTTGTTTTCTGTATCTATGAATTTGTTTCCATTTTGTTTTTCATTTATTTTGTTGATTTTAGATTCCATGTATAAGTGAAATCATATGGTGTTTGTCTTCTTTGACTGACTTATTGCACTTAGCACAATACCAACTAGGACCATACATGTTGTTGCAAATGGCAAGACTTCATTCTTTTTATGCCTGAGTAATATTCCAATGTATATATGTACCACATGTTTATCTGCTCATTTATCAATGAACATGTAAGTTGCTTGTGTTTATTGTAATACTGCTTTGATGAACATAGGGTGCATATTGTTGTGGGGTCGAATCCTGGGTTCAAAATAAGACCACCGGGGGCTGATGATTAATTTAAAAAAAACAGGCAAGAATTTATTGAAATAAAAACTGGCCAGGACATTCACAAGAGTGCCACACGCAGATGGACTCTATACGACTGCATGGTTCCAGGTGTAGGCAAGTCTTTTTAAAGGCCTAAACTGCAAGAATTTGTCTTTGTTCCTAAATCCTAAAGATTAAATTCTAAAGACTGGGGACAGCCCACAGGGTTGGTTCTCAGTCACATCCTGCTGGACATTGGAATGTGGCCCTATCTTTCAATAGCCAATAACACAGAAGCAGAGCTCAGTGGTTAGTCTCTAAAGGTTATCTACAGTTTCTATCCCTGAAGCTACTGAGTCAGTGGGAATCAATCTCCTGTGGTCCTTGTCCCAGGCAAGGGAAAATTGTCTTAGTCTCCAGGTCTCCACCTGGAAGCTGAGATAAGTACCCTGTGTTTTAATCAGATGTAGGGGCCAGACTTAGCAGGGTTAAAATTTAAACATCAGTTTTTACCAAAGTATGGTTGCCACTGTATTTCAATATGTTCTTCAAATTACTGTTTTGTATTTTCTAAATAAATACCCGGAGGTGAAATTGCTGCATCCTATGGTAGTTCTACTTTTAAGTTTTTGAAGAACCACTGTATTTTCCCCACAATGGCTGCACCAATTTAGAAGCCCACCCACAGTGCAAAAGTGTCCCATCTTCTCCACATTCCTGCCAACATGTTGATTTATTGATGACAGCCATTCTGACAGGTGTGAGATGGTACCTCATTGTGGTTCTATTTTGCATTTCCCTGGCAATTAGTGGTGTTGAGCATTTTTTCACATGTCTATTGGCATCTGTATGTCCTAGTCTGAGCAGTGTCTATCCAGTTCCTTCGCCCCTTTTTCATCAGATTGTTGGCTTTGTTTGGTAATAAGATGTATGAGTTCCTTAAATACTTTGGATATTAATAGGTTATCAGATATATCATTGGAGAATACCTTCATTCATTCAGTAGGTTGTCTTTTCATTTTGTTGATTTCCTTCACTGTTCAATAACTCTTTAGTTTGTTGTCGTTCCATTTGTTTATTTTTCCTATTTCTCCTGCCAAGGAAACAACATATAGATATAGATATAGATATAGATATAGATATAGATATAGATATAGATATAGATATATTGTAGATATAGATATAGATATAGATATAGATATAGATATACACACACATATGATGCCAAAGAGTTTACTCACATGTTTTCTTTTTTCTTTTTCTTTTTTTTCTTTAATCCTCACATGAGGATGTTTTTATTGGTTTTAGAGAGAGAGGGAAGGAGAGGGAGAGAAATATTGATGTAAAAGAAAAAAAACATGGATCAGTAACCTCCCATACACACTTGGGTAAGCACCCTGACCAAGGATCAAACCTGATACCGAGGTATGTGCCCTGACCTGAAATTAAACCCCGTGACCTTTTGTGTATGGGACAATGCTTCACCCAACTGAGCCACACTGGGCAGAGCTCAAACTGGTTTCTATTTCTACTAGGAAACACTGAAAAAAATTATTCACCAAGAATCTCCAATTTAACAGAATATAAAGTTGGACATTTACTAAACCTATCATTTGGCTAATGATTTTCTACAATTTTGTTTTTTTTTTCTTAATGAAATTAGAAACATACAGAAATGCAAGTTATAAAATTTCTTTGCAATAAATAAGGCATGTACACTGCACTTAATTTTAATAACACATATCTTTCATAAAAAAAGTTTAAAAATAAGCCAAAAATGTCAATGAAAGAGAAAAAATGAAATAACTATAAATGTTCTCCCACTTCAAAAACTGTCTGACATCTAAGCCAGAAGACTGTATCTATCAGGGACTTCCTCTTCATGTCACAGAAAGAGTTCAACACGCTTTACAAAATCCATTAGTTTTTAAGACCATTTCCAATATTTGCTACCATAAATCATGAAATCCATTTATTCAAGGTTACTTATGGAAAATTAATCACATAGAAAATTTTAACAACTTCTTTTTCACAAATTAAAGTACTTTACTGTATTTGGCATTCCTACACATGATGTGGATTCAAAGACTGAAAACATTAAGGGAATATAATTAAAATTCATAGGCTTACCATAAAAATAATTTTAATATTAGAGTTATCTATAACAAATATTTCAATAAAATAAATCAGAATATAAACACAATAAAATGTAATTTTAGCTTTCTCCTCTGCTTAAGTGGAAGTTAACATAGAAAGTTGTTCCAAAATGCTTTTATGTACTTGACATTATGTAATCAAACATGAAAAGTGAGACTGATAGAACTGTGGGCACTATACATCAGGAACAAAACTCATGAATCTCTTTATTCCTAATGATTTCTAAAACTTATTTTCCCACTTTCAAGGGCAAGTTTACTCAAAAAGAGAAGAATAAACAGGTCAGCTACACAACACTTACATCCTTTATTGATAGGATGTAGCCATTATACCCAAATTCAGCCATCAATTACAACTTCATTTCCCAACCACAATTAGTGAGAATATATTTTACTTCAAATGGGACATATAGGCAGAGTGCCAAAAGTTAAAGTATAACCTTAAAGTCTTAAATTCACACTTCTAATATCAAAAGAAGCAATTGCCCAAATCATGAAAACATGATGAAATAACTACACATAAAAAAAACCCACATTTAAGTCATTTCACTTTTTCTTGTATATAGTGAAAACAGATGTATTTATAACTTCAGACTTCAGAAAGCATACTTCATAAATCATTATTCATTTAAAATAGACAAATGTTTACAGAGAACATTTAACTTAAATTTCATAGTTGCTTATAAAATAGTACTTGAAAGGTTGACCTATATAAGGAAACAAGAGTCCTGTCAAGAGAGATGGTAAACTATAAATATAAAATATACCACAATGTTAAAAACCTCACAGAACGCTATAGGAAAATCAATAAAGATAACTTCATCTTTCTGGGGGGAAATGTATTTAGCATTACAAATTCAAATGTAAATTTTATATATGAATTCAATAAGGAATACATTAAAACCTTGCATTGCCACATAATCACCATCTATTTTGTGTTACACAATAAAAATGATGTACTTTTTGAATGTGTGTACATCAAAACTAGAAGGTTATTTTTTGCTTTTCCCTTTACTGGCAACTTTGGATGCATTTTTAGGTTTTGGTTCCCAGAGGGCATTTTTCACAAATCTTGATGCTGCACCTTTGTCCAGCTTGGCAGCCTTCTTCTTGTCAGTTATTTCCTTGACTCTGTTCATGTATACTCTGATTCTTTCCAATTCCTGCTTTACTGGGTGTTCCTTAGGATTAACTCCCTGAGTTGACAAATAAACCCAAAACATTGAATTTAATGTGTAAGCAGAAACTAAATCTACTTTTGCTTGTTAAAGTGGGTCCAACTTCTGCAACAACTCATTTCTAGAAACAGACATCATAGTCTTCAGCATGTCATCTACGGCCCCAATGGAATTCTCAAATGCTGAAAAATACTCATGGATTTCTGCTGGGTAGTCTTCACTAATTTCTTCTTCTGCCATTCTGACCTACTCGCTGGCTTGCCACTCCGTCTTCTACTCCCATGTTTTCTTCCAGTTTTTTGATTTCAGGTGTTATGTGGTGGTAGACATTAGGAACTTGCATTACTTCAGGGGCATGGGGCAGGAGGAAAAAAGCCCTCAGCAACAGGTATGCCCAGTTGGTCTCCCAACCAAGAACCAGGCCTGTCTCAGATTTCCAGAACCACCCTATTCCACAAAATTCTAGAAAGCATCTCATCCACAGAATTCTACAAGTAAACTCTTCCACAGTTTTCTACAAATCCCCTATTCCACAGAATTCTACAAATTCTCTATTCCATAGAATTCTGTAAATCCTCTATATCTCAGATTTCTATAAATACCCCATTCCACAGAATTCTAGCTGTCTTCCCTTCCTCCAAATTCTAGAAATCCCCTATTCCTCAGAATTCTAGAAGTCCCCCATTCCTACCAATTTGAGAATTACCATATTCTACAGAATTCCAGATATCTTCTCCTCCTCAGAATTCCAGAAATCTCCTATAACACAGAATTCTAGAAGTACTCTATTCCACAGATTTCTATAAGTCCTCTCTTCCTCATTTCTAGAAATGCCCTATTTCACAGAGTTGTAGAAATCCTCCCTTCCTCCAATTCTAGAAATCATCTCTTCCTCAGAATTCTAGAAATCCCCTATTCCACAGAATTGTAGAAGTCTTCCATTGCTCTGAATTCTAGAAATCCCCTATTCTACAAAATTCTAGAAGTCAACTCTTCCAGAGAATTCTAGAAATCTTCTCTTCCACAGAATTCTATAAATGATGTATTCCACAGAATGATAGAAATCCCTTATTCCACAGAATTATAGAAGTCCACTGTACCACAGAATTCTAGATGTTTCGTATTCCACAAAATTCCTGAAGTCCTCTCTTCCACAGAATTCCAAAAATACTCTATTCTACAAAATTCTAGAAACCCTCTCTTCCACAGAATTCTAGAAGTCCTCTCTTTCTCAGATTAATAGAAATAGCCCATTCCACAGAATACTAGCTGTCCTCCCTTTCTCCAAATTCTAGAAATTCTCTATTCCAAGGAATTGTAGAAGTCCTCTATTCCTTAGAGTTCTAGAAATCCCTATTAGAAAAAATTCTAAAATTCTTCCCTTCCTCTGAATTATAGAAAAGCTCTATTCTAAAGAATTCTAGAATTCCCATATTACACAGATTTCTAAAAATTATCTCTTCCACAAAAATCATAAATCATCTAATCCACAGAATTTTAGAAGTCCACTATTCCACAGAATTCTATAAATCTTCTTTTCCACAGAATTCTAGAAGTCCTTTCTTAGATTTCTAGAAATTCTCTCTGCCACAAAATTCTATAAGTATTCTCTTCCACAGAATAGTAGAAATCTCTGATTCCACAGAATTATAGAAATGCTCTATTCCACGAAATTTTGTAAGTACTCTATTCTACAGAATTCTAGAAAGCATCTATTTCACAAATTCTAGAAATCCCCTATTCAATAGAATTCTAGAAAAGCTCTATTCTAAAATATTCTAGAAATCCCCAATTCCACAGAATTCTAGAAAGTCTCTCATCCACAGAATTCTACAAGTAAACTCTTCCACATAATTCTTCAAATTCTTTATTCCACAGAGTTCTAGAAACCATCTATTCCATAGAATTCTGTAAGTCCTCTCTTTCTCAGATTTCTAGAAATACCATATTACACAGAATTCTAGCTGTCCTCCCTTCCTCCAAATTCTAGAAATTTCATATCCCTCAGAATTCTAGAAGTCCTCCCTCCTAATTTGAGAAATTTCCTATTCTACAAAATTCCAGATATCCTCTCTTCCTCAGAATTCCAGAAATTTCCTATTCCAAAGAATTCTAGAAATACTCTATTCCACAGATTTCTATAAGTCCTCTCTTTCTCATTTCTAGAAAGACCCTATTTCACAGAGTTGTAGAAATCTTCCCTTTCTCCAATTCTAGAAAAACCCTATTCCACTGAATTCTAGAAGTCCACTCTTCCACAGAATTCTGGATGTTCCATATTCCACAGAATTCCTGAAGTCCTTTCTTCCACAAAATTCTAGAAATCCTTCTTCAACAGAATTCTAGAAGTCCTCTCTATAGATTTCTAGAAATTCCCTATTCCACAGGATTGTAGAAGCCCTCTATTCCTCTGAATCTTACAAATCCCCAATTCTACAGAATTCTACAATTCAACTCTTCCACAGATTTCTAGAAATACTCTCTTACACAGAATTCTATAAATCATGTATTACACAGAATGATAGAAATCCCCTATTCCACGGAATTCTAGATGCCCACTCTACAACAGAATTGTGGATGTTCCTTATTCCACAGGATTCCTGAAGTCCTCTCTTCCACAGAATTCTAAAAATCCTCTATTCCGCTGATTCTATATGGCCTCTCTTCCACAAAATTCTAGAAATCCTCTCTTCCACAGAATTCCAGAAGTACTCTCTTCTGATTCTAGAAAATCACTATTCAGCAGAATTGTAGAAATCCCCCTTTACTCTGAATTCTAGAAATCCCCTACTCTACAGAATTCTTAAAGTCAACACTTCCATAGAATTGTTGAAATCTCCTCTTCCACAGAACTTTATAAAGCATCTATTCCACAGAGTGATAAAAATTCTTCCACAGAATTCTATAAGACCTCTCATCCACAGAATTCAGAAATCCTCTTCAGATTTCTAGAATTATAAAACTCCACTCTTCCACAGAATTCTGGAAGTTCACTATTCCACAGAATTTCAGAAGTCCTTTCATCCACAGAATTTTAGAAACCCTCTTCTCCACAGAATTCTAGAAATCCTCTATTCCAAAGAATTCTATAAATACTTTCATCCACAGAATTCTAAAAATCTTCTCTCCCACCGAATTCTAGAAGTCCTTTCTTCCTCAGATTTCTAGAAATCCCCTATTTCACAGAATTCAAGAAATTCTCTCTGCCACAAAATTCTACAAGTAATCTCTTCCACAGAATAGTAGAAATATCCTATTCCACAGAATTATAGAAATGCTCTATTCCACAGAATTTTGCAAGTACTCTCTTCTACAGAATTCTAGAAAGCTTCTATTCCACAAAATTCTAGAAATCCCCCATTCCACAGAATTCTAGAAAACCTCTTATCCACAGAATTCTACATGCAGTCTCTTCCACAGAATTCTACAAATACCCTATTCCACAGAATTCTAGAAACGCTCTATTCCACAGAATTCTGTATGTCCTCTCTTTCTCAGATTTCTGGAAATACCCTATTCCAAAGAATTCTTGCTGTCCTCCCTTCCTCCAAATTCTAGAAATCCTATATTCCACATTATTCTAGAAAGATTCTCATCAACAGAATTCTACAGGTAATCTCTTCCACAAAATTCTACAAATTTCCTATTCCACACACTTCTTGAAAACGTCTATTTCACAGAATTGTGTAAGTCCTCTCTCTCTGATTTCTAGAAATACCCTGTTACAAAGAATTCTAGCTGTCCTCCCTTCCTCTAAATTCTAGAAATTTCCTATTCCTCAGAATTCTAGAAGCCCTACCTTCCTTCCAATTTAAAAAAATCCCTTATTCTACAGAATTCCAGATATCCTCTCTTCCTCAGAATTCCAGAAATTTCCTATTCCACAGAATTCTAGAAATACTCTATTCCACATATTTCTGTAAGTCCTCTCTTCCTCATTTCTAGAAATACCCTATTTCACAGAGTTGTAAAAATCCTCCCTTCCTCCAATTCTAGAAATCATATCTTCCACAGACTTCTAGAGGTCTTCTCTTCAGATTTCTAGAAATTCGCCTATTCCACATAATTGTAGAAGTCCTCATTTCATCAGAATTCTAGAAATTCCCTATTCCACAGAATTATAGAAGTCCTCCATTCCTCTGAATTCTAGAAATCCCCTATTCTATAGAATTTGAGAAGTCAAATCTTCCACAGAATCCTAGAAATCCTCTCTTCCACAGAATTCTATAAATCATATTTTCTACCGAAGGGTAGAAATGCTTCCACAGAATTCTACAAGTCCTCTCTTCCACAGACTTCTATAAAACCTTTCTTCCACAGAATTCCAAATCTTCTATTCCACAGAATTCTATAAGACCTCTCATCCACAGAATTCTAGAAATCCTCTCTTCCACCGAGTTTTAGAAGTCCTCTCTCATATTTCTAGAATTCTAAAAGTCTACTCTTCCACTGAATTCTTGATGTTACTTATTTCACAGGATTCCTGAAGTCCTCTGTTCCAAAAAATTCTAAAAATCCTCTATTCCGCTGTATTCTAGAAGGTCTCTCTTCCACAAAATTCTAAAAATCCTCTCTTCCACAGAATTCTATAAATAATCTATTCTACAGTAGGATAGAAATTCTTCCACAGAATTCTACAAGTCCTCTCTTCCACAAAATTCTATAAATCATCTATTCTCCAGAAGGATAGCAATTCTTCCACAGAATTCTACAAGTCCTCTCATCAACAGAATTCTAGAAATCCTCTCTTCCACAGAATTCTAGAAGTCCTCTCTCAGATTTCTAGAATTCTAAAAGTCCACTCTGCTACAGAATTCTGGATGTTCCATATTTCATAGCATTCCTGAAGTCCTGTCTTCCAAAGAATTCTACAAATCCTCTATTCCGCTAAATTCCAGAAGGCCTCTCTTCCAAAACATTCTAGAAATCCTATTTTCCACAGAATTCAGAAAGTCCTGTTTTCAGATTTCTTGAAATTCCCTATTCCACAGAATTGTAGAAGTCCTCCTTTCCTCCGAATTCTACAAATTCCCTATTCGACAGAATTGTAGAATTCTCTGTTCCTCTGAATTCTAGAAATCCCCTATTTTAATCCTTGGTCAGGGCATATATATATATATATATATATATATATATATATATATATATATATACAACAATCAACCAATGATTACATAAATAAGCGGAATAACATTCGGATGTTTCTCTCTCTCAAGTCAATCCATAATAATAAACTTTAAAATGACCAATGATGACAGAATTTAGTGTTTATAACGAGATAATCAATAATGCTAATAATTCAGAGAAGAAATTAAAAGTGTACTTAAATTTTAAGACCATGCTTTACAATATTTTATAACAAAAATAAAGTATTACACTTTTAAAGACATACATTACTTAATAGTTTGTCAAATGATTTCAAGACACTCTCTTATATAGACTTGAAAAGTAAAATAGAAACTGGGGTCAACAAGTATTAGTCCACAGAAGCTTCTGAAGTTGATTTTTTTTATTCTTATTGATTTGAGAGAGAGAGAGAGAGAGAGAGAGAGAGAGAGAGAGAGAGAGAAACATCAGTGATGAGATAGAATCATGGATCAGCTGCCTCCTGCACACCCCACACTGGGGATCCAGCCCACAACCCAGGCATGTGCCCTGATCGGGAATTGAACTGTGACCTCCTGGTTCATAGGTCGATGCTCAACCACTGAGTTATGCCAGGTGGGCAAAAGTTTACTTTTTTATATAAAAATTCTTCAATTTATACTTGTTCTTGTTATAGTAGCAGAAAGAAACTAGCATGACAAATATATTTGAGGAGTCTGTAAATTACATAGCAAAAACAATTACTTTTAAAAAAAAAACTATGAAAATGTGCACCAGGTAACATCTATAGTAACCGAGCAAATGTAAACAATCCTATACAATAAAGAGCTAATGGGCAAATGGTCATCATGCCCTCACAGCCTCACGCCCTCACACCCTTGTGCCAGGTCTGGGGAACCTGAGGCTGCACCAGGGGACCGGAAGCCATGCCCTCCCCCTCCCCCCATGGGGCTTGATGGAGTGTTGGTGACAGGATGTAAGCTGACATCCTTGCATCTGAGGGTGCTAGCAGGGCTGGCCCCCTACCCACACAGTTTTCCCAGACTTGTTTGGATGACTACTATCAGTAGAATGAGAGCAACCTTGCATAACTTGCCAAGAAGTCTGTAACTATTTACTGAGATTTGCTATACCAAGAATTTGTCCTTCTGCTCTGTCCCTTAGAGATTAAGAGGAACAAAGAATACACTCCTCTTGACAGACCTCCTAATTAGTGCCTTGTGTATAAAAAGCATTGCGCAGTGAATAAACTTGCTACAGTTCCTCGGTGACTTGTAGTCCTCCCGACTCCACTTTCCTGTCTCTCTTCCTTTTCTCAATTCCCACCTCCCTACCTCAGCCAGGTTCAACCTGCCAAACAGGCCCTGCCAATGGGGAACGTGATGCTATTGCCCCCTTCCCCCACCTGGCACTAGCAGGGGCGGGGAACATGAGGGTGTACTCCCTGCCCTGCAGGGCTTTATGGGGGATCAGGCTGGCTAAGTCACTTGATTTCAAGGTGTGTGTGGGTGGAGTGGCAATGTGACTTGGTCCCGTGGCAGGCCCGAGACTCTGACAGGAGGGAGATTTTCATATAAATTTTACTAATTTTCTTTCATCTTTAACACTTCTAATCATAAAAGGTAAATGGCGATATAAAATATTTCCTCTAATTAATTCCCTTTTACTGTGCACAAATTTTGTACACTGGGCCACTAGTATGATTATTAACTCTTCTACAAAACACACCATTTTATTTATTTATTTATTTATTTATTTATTTATTTATTTATTTATTATTATTTTAATTTTAACAAGTCTTTATTGTTCAGATTATTACAATTGTTTCTCCTCCCCCCTGCCCCCGATAGCTTATATCCATCCAATCCCCAACCCATCCTCTGCCCTTACTTCCCTCCTCTCCTGCTGTCCTCATCCATAAGTATATGATTTTTGTCCAGTCTCTTCCCGTACCCCCCACACAGACACTCCTTTCCCCCGAAGAATTGTCAATCCCCTTCCATTCTATGCCCCTGATTCTATAATATTCACCAGTTTATTCTGTTCCTCAGATTGATTAACTCACTTGACTTTTAGATTCACTTGTTGATAGATATATATTTGTTGTTCATAAATTTTGTCTTTACTTTTTTCTTCTTTTGCCTCTTTTTGAAGAACACCTTTTAGCATTTCATATAATACTGGTTTGGTGGTGATGTACCCCTTTAGCTTTTTCTTATCTGTGAAGCTCTTTATCTTCCCTTCAATTCTGAATGATAACTTTGTTGGTTAGAGTAACCTTGGTTGTAGGTTCTAGCTATTCATCACTTTGAATATTTCCTGCCACTCCTGTCTGGTCTGAATGGTTTCCGTTGAGAAATCAGTTGATTGTCGTATGAGTGCTCCCTTGTAGGTAACTAACTGTTTTTCTCTTGCTGCTTGTAAGATTCTCTCTTTATCATTTGCTCTTGGAATTTTAATTATGATGTGTCTTGGTGTGGTCCTCTTTGGATTCCTTTTGTTTGGGGTTCTGTGCACTTCCTGGACTTATAAGTCTATTTCTTTAATATTTCTGACATTAATTCTTAAAATATGTTTTCTGTGTCCTGCTCTCTTCTTCTGGCACTCCCATAATTCTGATGTTGGTACACTTGAAGTTGTCCGAGAGGCTTCTTACACTATCTTCAACTTTCTGGATTCTCTCATTTTCTTGCTTCTCCAGAGGAGTGTCCTTTGCCTCTTTGTATTCCAAATCTTTCACTTGTTTCTTGTGTTCCTCTAGTCTGGTGTTGGGTCTCTGTATAATATTTTTTATTTCAGTCAGTGTATGTTCAATTTCTAGTTGTCCCTTTTTCATATCGAAGGTCTCATTAAATTTATCGGCCTTCTTTAGGAAATCCTTGAAAAACCTTATAACTGTGTTTTTGAACTCTATATCCAGTCTTTTGTTCTCCTCCATTTATTTGTTTGAGATCTGTTTTCTTTTCTTGGCATTTTCACTGTTTCCCTGAGTTGGTAGGGTCCCTTTTTGGGCCTGGGTGTTCTATATGGTTCAATGGGTCAGCCTCCCAGTTGCCTGATGTGGACACTCTTGGTGCACCTCTTTGTAGACTGTGTGTACAGCCTTGTTGTAGTTAAGTCTTGATTGTTGTTAGTGTCACTGAGAGGAATTGACCTCCAGGCCAATTGGCTGTGGGGATCCACTGTGTCTATAATGGAAGAATTGCTGTGCTGGAGACACGTTTATGGGTGAGGACTTGTTACTGTAGGGCTTTGGTGCTCACTGAGTTTGTCTCTTGAACGTGTCCCTTATGATAGTTGAAATGTGGTGTTGTTTCACACTGACCATGAGGTACACTAGTTTCCGGATCTCCAATGCGGTGCAGTTCAGATACTGTCTGAGGCCACCTAGCAGGAGCTAAAACAAAAACTACAGAATTGTCCTCTTTGCTAGGGACTGGTGGTTTTGTTTCTGGAGCTGCAATTTCTTTTGTTAAGCTGCCACAATACAGGCCATTTCTATCCAAAAGCAGCTGTGTGGTGCATGGGCGGGTCGGTAGAATGTGCAGGGTGGGGTCTCAAGGCGGGGCCTCAGGACGGGGTGGGGTCTCAGGACATCATTAGGCAGGGGAGTGGCAAACAGCGATGGATGCAGTCAGCCTTCTCTGCCCTTCTGTGTTTCCAAGTCCCCGCGTTTCCAAGACCCTGCGTCCCTGCAACCCAGTGCAGTAAACAATTATTGCTGCTCCCACCTCTGCAAGAGTCACCCTCACTTTTGGACCTGATAGCTGACAGACCGGCTTCTCCCCATAGGCGTCTGGGTCCCCTGCATGACCCCAGAAACTGGATTTCAAAGTGATAGGGAGCTTGTTTCCCTTCGAGTTGAAAGAAAGCCACACGCCCAGTTGCCCTCCACCAGCCCGATTCCTGTGCCTCTGTACCTAGGCTCCTCAGCTTTTCAGCACTTGGGATCCGTTCTCTTTCAGCCAGTTGTCCCATGTTTTTGGATGATAGACATTTGTCTTTTAGTTGTAGTTTTGAAATTGTTGTGCAAGGTGGCAGACCAGTTGGTTACCTGTACCGCCATCTTGATTTCTCTTCATTTTACATCTTATCCAAATATTCTTCTTCCCCCTTTTCCCTATCCATTGCTTTCTCCCATCTCCATCATCTATCACCAGTGGATCTCATGGAACCCACTGGCTGGTTAACATCAGGAAAGAGTGTAGAACATTGTTTGAAACCACTTACGTTTCTTCCTGTATGGTGATTTATAAAAATAGGTCAAACACAGACATGCTTGCTTGTGGACTTTGGGCTTTGCAGTGCTGTGTATTTGTGCAGAGGCAGGTTGCTCTTAAACTCCTATGTGTTCAAGTTAAGCTTACCCTTCACCCATGGCCTGGCCTGGCCTGCAGGCTTTGTTATCTAAGGTTTCGAAAGGCCTCCTCCCTGCCTTGAACAGAAGAGATTTTAATTCCTTGAGACTCTGCTTCCCGGCAATTGCCAACAGTCTGGTTCAAATAAACTCATCATAGCCCAGATCGGTTTGGCTGGGTGGATAGACATCAGCCTGTAGACTGAAGGGTCCTGGGTTCGATACCAGTCAAGGGCATGTGCCTTGGTTGCGAACACATACCCAGAAGGAATGTGACCTGGAAGATAAGCATGGCCAGCCGGGTGAGTGCTCTGGTGGGAGACCACCTGGGAGTCCCAGGCACTGCAGGCTGTTTTCCCCAAGAGATGGCCCCACTCCCACAGGCACATGAGCTACATGCCTGGAGCCTGGTGGCCAGGGCCAGGATGCCTGGTGGCTGAACCAGGGTGCCTGTGTTTCTAGTTCCCGAGGAATCTTTTCATGCTTCCTACCACCCTCATCACCCCTCAGCCCATTGGGGCTTCCCTCGGGAGCTGAGGTGCCCTGTAGCAGGCCACCATTCCCACACTCTTCCTGCCATTCTGTGAAAATCACTCCACCTCACACCCTGATGGTTGGCTCATCCTCTTCCCTCCTCCCTTGGAAAGTGGAGGGAACTCCAGGGCAACTCTGATCATCAGGCCCCAGGGGGGACTTCCCACTGACCTCGGCCCCTAAATAGGAAAACATGTTAACAACCTTACAGAGGGAACCCACAATTAGAGGGTAATCTCTTACTCAGGCACACCCAGGTAGAAACCCACAGGGTTTCAATGGGGACCTGGTGCCATGACAGGGGTTACTGAACAAACCCCTGATGCTATGGACAGAGGCAGTCCCCAACCTGCCATAGGAACCCCAAATCTCTGGCCAAAGGCTCATGCCACCCCTCACCCTATGCCATCCCTGGGGGGCTCCGTCCTGTTCAGTTGGGGAGGGTAAACCCTACTGCACCACCCAGGGATTTCCACCCTGTAAGGAGGTGCCCCCCTGCTCCCTCTGGAAGCTCAGGGTTCTGGTTGGGGGGCAGTCAAAAGCTCAGCTAGCGATCTGGACCCAGCATGGTTAGGGGTGGGGGTAACCAGCTCAGGGTCTTGAGGCCAGGTGTGGGCACTTGGGGCTCCTGGAGGCCACTGCCAGCATATTGGGCCAGAACACCCTGATTACCCCCTATCTCCTCTGATCTAGGAAGCTAAGCAGGGTCAGGCCTGCTTCGTGCTTGGAAGGGAGACCGCCTGGGAACACAGGGTGCTGATGGCTGTTTGCCCCCAGATGCTCACCCTCCCACTGCAGACACACAAGCTCATATGCTAGGGTCCCATCCAAAGTGCTGGTGTCTCTTTTCCCCAGGGATTATGCCACACCAGCCCCGCTCCGTGAGGCCCCTCTTGGGAACTGTAGCTCACTGCAACTGGCCACCATACCTGCCCCCTTGCTGTAATTCTGAGAAATGCCCACTGGCCCCCAACCTCCCGCCCTGCTCAGGGAATAGCAGTGTCTCCCCTCTGCCTCTTGGGTGTGTGGAGAGGACCCCCGCTACTTCGGAAGCCAGCACCGCTGGGTGCCCCTCTGAGGGCCACCACCAGTCAGAGAAGATGTCTCCTGGCTTATAAAGACACCCCTCCATTAGAGGGGGTCTCCTGACACCTTGCACCTGAAAGGAAGCCTGAAGCTCTCCTTTGGGGACCTGAAACCCCTAAACAGGGGGAACTGAATGAACCATGGTGCTATGGAGGGAGGTAGCCCCCAAGATGCTAAGAAAACCCAACACACATGATGGATGGCAGGTGCCACCCCTCACCTTGCACCATGCCCAGTTGGGGTGGGCACTCCTTTCTGCACCACCCAGCAGATCCCACCTCCTCAGACGGGAGTTTCACCACACCTGTCCTGTCTTGTTGGAAGCTACCATGCTTGCCCCTGTCCTGCCATTCTGTGAAACACCCTAACCCTGTCCTCAACCAGAACCCTGAGGAGTGAGTCCACCTCTCCCCGCCTATTCTTGTAACTAAGACCAGCTGGGCCACCCCCCAACCACCGCCCTCAAACACAGAAATGCATTGCCTGGCTTTCGAGGGCACCACTCCATTAGAGGGATGGTCTTTTACCACGGTGTGCCCGGGTGGTAGCCCCAGAGCTCCTCTAGGGACTCAGCACCTCAAAACAACCATAACGGAATGAACATTTGCTGATGTGTAGGGAGGTAATCCAAAAACTGCTAAGGGCATGCACCCGATCCAAGTTCAATGCTGCCCTTCACCATCTGCCAGCCCTCAGGGGCTCTGTCCTACTCAGATGAGGAGGGCACCCCATCATGAGCTACCCATAGATTCCCACCACCCAATGAGGTGCCCTCTTCCTCAGCTGGGAAGCTCAGAATGTGGGCAGGGGGAGCTAAGGTGCTCAGCTAGAAATCTGGTCTTGGAAGTGGGTGAGGGGCAGGGAGTCACCATCTCAGCACGGCGGCCAAGGGCTGAAGGGCCTGGAGGCGAGTCATCGCTCTTGGTGCTCCTAGAGGCTGCCTCACGTATCCTGGGCCTCAGCACCCTGAAATCCCCTGATTGCCTCTTAGGCAGGCCTGCTGAGCATGGACCGGCCTGGCTAATACATACATGGGAGACCACCTGGGAATAGCGGGTGCTGTAGCCTTTTTTTGCCCTCGAGAGGGTGTCCAATGGCGCCTCTGGGTGGCACTCACAGTTGTGGCCTTTGAGAGCTCTGCAGTTGTGAAAGAGCAGTGTGAGCAAGGGGGCACCTGGGTGGCACAGAGGTGTGTTGGCACTGAGCGCTCAGTTGGGGGCAGAGAGAAAGCTTGGAAGTAGGAGCCTGGGATGGCACCGTGGTCTGTGAGCAGTGGGTGATGTGTCATGTCACCATGGTCTGTGGGCAGTGGTAGATCTGAAGGTGTAACCGTGGTGTGTGGGTAGCGAGAGCCCTGTGTTGTCACAGTGGCACTGGGCTGTGGGGATGCTGGAGGGTTATGTTGGAATGTGGGCTGTGGAAGCCCTGTGCTGCAATGTTGGATAGTGGACAGGGAGCACCCTGGATGGACACAGTGGAGCCCTAGACTTACTGAAGTGGGAGGAGAAGGAGCCATGGGATCACTAACGAGTGATATCCTCAAGAGGGCTGAACTTTTCACGTGGGGTGAGGAGAGCGCGTGTCCTTGAGTTTCCCATTTGTGTGATGAGGCCAGGAGCCTTGGGGTGTCACAATGGAAAATGTACAGTAGGGCCAGTGGGGAGGGGCAAAGGCGAATACTGGTACTGCTTACCTAGAGTGTCACAGTGAATGTATTTCTGTAGGGATACCTCAGTTGTCACAGAACAATTGGCCTTTGAGAGCCCAGAAAAATGAGTGGCGTATGGATAGTGTGTACCTAGAGTGCAATAGTGGAGCCTGGTAAGTCCTGGGTAAGGGCAGTTGGTGCTATCAGATATTACTGTGGGGTATGGGCATCTAGAAACATCATGTGCCATGTGGTAAAAGGAATTGAAATTCCTACATATCACAATGAAATGTGGGGAGTGGTCACCAAGGGATTCTCAATAGAAGGTGGGCAGTGGGACGGTTGAAGGTGTCTGAGCAGATTGAGTACATTGACGGCCATGGGGAACGATGTTTGTGCGAGTCACAGCAGAGCTTTGTCAGTATGTCCCCTGGGGCGTCCATGTGGGTGAGTGAGGGTTCTTTTGTGTCACTATAGAATGTTAGTAACATGAGCCCAGAATTTGTCATAAACGTGTAGTGTAGTAGACCCCTGCGGTGTGACAGTGGAACGGGGGTATTGAAATCACATCAGATTGGCAGTGGAAGAAGTAGTGTTGTACAGTAATGAGTGAAGCTTGGAGCTCTAGAATTTCAGACATGATTGTGGGAATTGGGGACTCCAGGATGTCTCGGAAGACTGTTGATGCCAGGCCAGTGGGGAGTCAGGCTGTGACAGAGCAGTGTGATCAGTGGAAGACCTCTCGTGTCTGGTGCTGCGTTGGCAGGGGAAGCACTGTGTGTGTCAGTGTGGAATGTGGGCAATGTATCTCTGGGGTAGCATGGTGATGTGTTGGCAGTGAAATATCTCAGTGTCAGAGGGAAATATGGGCAGACAGGCCCCAACCTTGTGACTGGAGCAATGGCATTGTCATCGCTGGAGCATCACAGTGGGGTTTTGTGCTTGGAAACTGTTTGTTGTCCTTGTGGAGGGTGGGCATTTGGAGCTTTGGTTTGAGATTGAAGTGATGGCTTTGGGAAGGGTGTGATGTCCCAGTGCAGTGTGGGTAGTGGGTGTCCTTGCATGTCACAGGTGATGGTAAAGAGTCTGATCACTGCAATGACAACAGGATTGGAGTGTGGGCTACATATCACATAGGAGAGTAGGCAATGGGGGCCTTACATTGTCACACTGGAATGTGTGCTGTGTAAGTGCTGAATGTGTCCCTGATGTGTTTGCGCCATGTGACATCTGGGATATCATAGTGTAAAGGCTCACAGTAGGATGTTGGCCATGATAGCCCTAGCTACATGGTAGCTAAGGTGTCACATGGTAGACTGAGCAGTGATAACCCTCAGGTAAAAAGGTGTTGAGTTTCAGGGATACTGGGAGTGTCACAGTAAACATTAGAAGTTACCATTCATGGGTTCAAGGATGGGTTCTGGCCTTGTGTTTTGTAGCTGAGCGTTTAGTGCAAGCGTGTCAAACTCGCGGTGCATGGGTTGCATATGGCCCATAACCTATATTTTTTGCGGTCTAGCCAATATAAGAGTATGTAAGAATGGTCTAAATAAAATTTTTGTAACTTAATTTTTATAATATCCTGTTATACATAATTATTAATAACGAACTACAATGTTCACTAATGACTTATTACTATAATCGTGTTGCATTCATTTCCTGTATGCGCCTTACACATACTAGCAGCGAATATTTTAGCAGCCCATTGCCACATCATTAGTCCACAAAATTCCAGAAATCCTATCTTCCACAGAATTCTGTAAGTCCTCTCTTCAAATTTCTAGAAAACCCCTATTCCACAGAATTCTAGAAGTCCTTTTTTTCTCTGAATTCTAGAAATCCCCTATTATACAGAATTCAAGAAGTCCTCTATTCCATAGAGTTCTAGTCATCCCCTATTACAAAGAATTCTAAAAGTCCTCCCTTCCTCTCAATTATAGAAAAGCTCTATTCTAAAGAATTCTGGAACTCCCATATTCCACAGATGAACTCCCATATTCCACAGATTTCTAAAAATTCTCTCTTCCACAAAATTCTAGAAATCCCCTATTCCACAGAATTGTAGAAGTCCTCCTTTCCTCCTAATTCTAGATATCCCCTACTCTATATAATTTTAGAAGTCAACTCTTCCACAAAATTCTATAAATCCTTTCTTCCACAGAATTTTAAATCATTTATTCCACAGAATTCTGTAAGGCCTCTCACCCACAGAATTCTAGAAATCCTCTTTTCCACTGAATCTAAAAGTCTTCTCTCAGATTTCTAGAATTCTAAAAGACCACTATTCCACAGAATTCCGGAATTCCTTTCTACCACAAAATTTTAGAAATCCAATATTCCACAGAATTCTAGAAATCCTCAATTCCACAGAATTCTATAAATCCTTTCTTCCACAGAATTTTAAAAATATTCTCTTCCTCCAAATTCTAGAAATCCTTTCTTCCTCAGATTTCTAGAAATCCCCTATACCACAGAATTCTAGAAATTGTCTCTGCAGCAGAATTCTACAAGTAATCTCTTCCACACAATAGTAGAAATCTCCTATTCCACACAATTATAGAAATGCTGTATTCCACAGAATTTTGAAAGTACTCTATTCTACAGAATTCTAGAAAGCTTCTATTCTACAGAATTCTAGAAATCCTCTCTTCCACAGATTTCTATACACTCTCCCTCAGAATTCTAGAAATCTATTCCACAGAATTCTACAAATCTTCTATGACACAGAATTCTAGATAAGCTCCATTCTAAAAAATTCTAGAAATCTCCAATTTCACAGAATTCTAAAAATTCTTTTTTCCAGAAAATTCTATAAATCACATATTCCATAGAATTCTAGAAAGCCTCTCATCCACAGAATTCCGTCAGTCCTCTATTTCTCAGATTTCTAGAAATACCCTCTTCCACAGATTTCTAGAAGTCCTCCCTTGCTCCTAATTCGAGATCCCCTATTCTACAGAATTCCACATATCCTCTCTTCCTCAGAATTCCGTAAATCTCCTATTCCACAGAATTCTGGAAATACTCTATTCCCCTCATTTCTATAAGTCCTCTCTTCCTCATTTCTAGAAATACCCTAATTCACAGACTTGTAGAAATCCTCCCTTCCTCCAATTCTAGAATTCATCTCTTCCACAGAATTCTGGAAATCCCCTATTCCACACAAATCTAAAAATCTGCTCTTCCACAGAATTCTGGATGTTCTGTATTCCACAGGATTTCTGAAGTCCTCTCTTCCACAGCATTCTAAAAATCCTCTGTTCCGCTGAATGCTATATGGCCTCTCTTCCACGAAATTCTATAAATCCTCTCTTCCACTGAATTCTAGAAGTCCTCAGATTTCTAGAAATTCTCTATTCCACAGAATTGTAGAAGTCCTCCTATCCTCCGAATTCTAGAAATCCCATATTCTACAGATTTCTAGAAGGCAACTCTTCCATAGAATTCTAGAAATCCTCTATTCCACAGAATTCTATAAATCATCCATTCCACAGAATGATAGAAATCCCTTATTCCTAAGAAGTCTAGAAGTTCACTCTCCCACAGAATTCTGGATATTCCATATTCCGCAGGGTTCCTGAAGTTCTCTCTTCCACAGAATTCTCTAAATTCTCTATTCCGCTGAATTCTATTTGGCTTCTCTTCCTCAAAATTCTAGAAATCCTCCATTCCACAGAATTCTATAAATCATCTATTCTACAGAATGATAGAAATGCTTCCACAGAATTCTTCAAGTCATCTCTTCCACAGAATTCTATAAATCCTTTCTTCTAGGGAATTCTAAATCTTCTGTTCCACAGAATTCCATAAGACCTCTCATCCACAGAATTCTACAAATCTTCTCTTCTAACGAATTCTAGAATTCCACTCTCAGATTTGTAGAATTCTAAAAGTCCACTCTTACACTGAATTCTGGATGTTCCTTATTTCACAGGATTCCTGAAGTCCTCTATTTCAAAGAATTCTAAAAATGCTATATTCTACAGAACTCTAGAAGACCTTGTTCCTCTGAATTCTAGAAATCCCCTATCATACAGAATTCTAGAAGTCCTCTATTCCATAGAGTTCTAGACATCCCTTATTACAAAGAATTCTAAAAGTCCTCCCCTCCTCTCAATTATAGAAAAGCTATTTTCTAAAGAATTCTAGAACTCCCACATTCCACAGATTTCTAAAAATTCTCTCTCCCACAAAATTCTAGAAATCCCCTATTCCACAGAATTGTAGAAGTCCTCCTGTCCTCCGAATTCTAGAAACCTGCTATTCTACAGAATTCTAGAATTCAACTATTCCACAGAATTCTGTAAGACCTCTCATCCACAGAACTCTAGAAATCCACTTTTCCACCAAATTCCAAATGTCTTCTCTCAGATTTCTAGAATTCTAAAAGTCCACTCTTCCACAGATTTCTGGAATTTCACTATTCCACAGAATTCCAGAAGTCCTTTCTTCCACGGAATTTTAGAAACCCACTATTCCACAGAATTCCAGAAATCTCCTACTCCACAGAATTCTAAAAATCCCATATTCCACAGAATTTTACAAGTCCTCTCTTCCATAGAATTTTAGCTGTTCCATATTCCACAGGATTCCTAAAGTCTTCTCTTCAACACATTCTAAAAATCCTCTATTCTGCTGAATTCTATGTGGCCTCTCTTACACAAAATTCCAGAAATCCTCTCTTCCACAGAATTCTAGAAGTCCTCTTTTCAGATTTCTAGAAAGTTCCTATTGCACAGAATTGTAGAAGTCCTCCTTTCCCCCGAATTCTAGGAATTCCATATTCCACAGAATTGTAGAAATCCTCCTGTCCTCCAAATTCTAGAATTCTCTTATTCCACAAATTCTAGAAAAGCTCTATTCTAAAGAATTCTAAAAATCCCCTATTCCACAGAATTCTAGAAAAGCTCTATTCTAAAGAATTCTAAAAATCCTCTATTCAACAGAATTCTAGAAAGCCTGTAATCCACAGAATTCTATCAGTAATCTCTTCCACTGAATTCTACAAATCCCCTATTTCATGGAGTTCTAGAAATCCTCTATTCCACAGAATTATGTAAGTCCTCTCTCAGATTTATAGAAATACCCTATTCCACACAATTCTATGTATCACCCCTTCCTCCAAATTTTAGAAATCCCCTATTCCTCAGAATTCTAGAAGTCCACCCATGCTCCCAAATCCAGAAGTCCCCTATTCTACAGAATTCCACAAATCCTCTCGTCCTCAGAATTCCAGACATCTCCTATTCCATAGAATTCTAGAAGTCCACTCTACCACAGAATTCTTGATGTTCCGTATTGTACAGGATTCCTGAAGTCATCTCTTCCACAGAATTCTAAAGGTACTCTCTTCCCCTAAATTCTATATGGCCTCTTTTCCACAAAATTCTAGAAGTCCTCTCTTCCACAGAATACCAGAAGTCTACTCTTCAGATTTTTAGAAAATCCTTATTCCACATTATTGTATTAGTCCTCCTGTCCTCCAAATTCTAGAAATCCCCTATTCTACAGATTTCTAGAAGTCAACTCTTCGACAGAATTCTATAAATAATCTATTCCACAGAATGACAGAAATTGTTCCACAGAATTCTACAAGTCCTCTCTTCCACAGAATTCTATAAATCCTTTCTTCCAGGGAATTCTAAATCTTCTATTCCACAGAATTCCATAAGACCTCTCATCCACAGAATTCTACAAATCCTCTCTTCCACCAAATGCTAGAAGTCCTCTATCAGATTTGTAGAATTCTAAAAGTCCACTCTTCCACTGAATTCTGGATGTTCCCCATTTCACAGGATTCCTTAAGTCCTCTCTTCCAAAGAATTCTAGAAATCCTATCTTCCACAGAATTCTAGAAGTCCTCTCTTAAGATTTTTAGAAATCCCCTATTCCACAGAATTCTAAAAGTACTTGTTCCTCTGAATTCTAGAAATCCCCTATTATACAGAATTCTAGATGTCCTCTATTCCATAGAGTTCTAGACAGCCCTTATTAAAAAGAATTGTAAAAGTCCTCCTTTCCTCTCAATTATAGAAAAGCTCTTTTCTAAAGAATTTTAGAATTCCCACATTCCACAGATTTCTAAAAATTCTCTCTTCCACAAAATTCTAGAAATCCCCTATTCCACAGAATTGTAAAAGTCCTCCTGTCCTCTGAATTATAGATATACCCTATTCTACAAAATTATAGAAGTCAATTCTTCCACAAAATTCTGTAAGACCTCTCATCCACAGAATTCTAGAAATCTAACTTTCTACCAAATTCCAAATGTCTTATCTCAGATTTGTAGAATTCTAGAAGTCCACTCTTCCACAGAATTCTGCATTTTCACTATTCCACACAATTCCAGAAGTCCTTTCTTCCACAGAATTTTAGAAAACACAGAATTCTATAAATGCTCTATTCCACAGAATTATATAAATCCGTTCTTCCAAAGAATTCTAGAAATCCTCTTTTTCACCGAATTCAAGAAGTCCTTTTTTCCTCAGATTTCTAGAAATCCCCAATTCCACAGAATTCTAGAAATTCTCTCTGTAACAGAATTCTACAAGTAATCTCTTCCACACAATAGTAGAAACCTACTCTTCCACAGAATTATAGAAATGCTCTATTCCACGGAATTTTGTAAGTAATCTATTCCACATAATTCTAGAAAGATTCTATTCCACAGAATTCTAGAAATTCTCTCTTCCACAGATTTCTATACATCCTCCCTCAGAATTCTAGAAATCTATTCCACAGAATTCTAGAAATCCCCTATGCCACAGAATTCTAAAAATTCTCATTTCCACAAAATTCTAAAAAGTCTCTCATCCACAGAATTCTATAAGTAATCTCTTTCACAGAATTCTACAAACTCCTATTCCACAAAATTCTAGAAATCTCCTATTCCACAGAATTCTAGAAATCCTCTCATGCACAGAATTCTTAAAGTAATCTCTGCCACAGAATTCTACAAATCCCCTATTCCACAGAGTTCTAGAAATCCTCTATTCCACAGAATTCTGTAAGTCATCTCTTTCTCAGATTTCTAGAAATCCCCTATTCCACAGAATTCTAAAAATTCTTTTTTATACAAAATTCTAGAAGTCCCCTATTCCACAGAATTCTAGAAATCCTCTCTAAAACAGAATTCTATAAATCATCTATTCCACTGAATGATAGAAATCCCCTATTCCACAGAATTCGAGAAGTCCACTGTACCACAGAATTCTGGATGTTCCGTATTCCGCAGGATTTCTGAAGACCTCTCATCCACAGAATTCTCAAAATATTTTTTCCACTGAATTCTATATGGCCTCTCTTCCACAAAATTCTAGAAACACTCTCTTCCACAGTATTCTAGAAGTACTGTCTTCAGATTTTTAGAAAATCCCTATTCCACAGAATTGTAGAAGTCCTCTATTCCATTGAGTTCTAGAAATTCCCTATTACAAAGAATTCTAACAGTCCTCTCTTCCTCTGAATTATAGAAAAGCTCTATTCTAAAGAATTCTAAAACTCCCATATTCCACAGATTTCTAAAAATTTCATCTTCCAGAAAATTCTAGAAATCCCCTATTCCACAGAATTGTAGAAGTTCTCCTGTCCTCCAAATTCTAGAAATACCTTATTCTACAGAATTCAAGAATTCATCTCTTCCACAAAATTGTACAAGTCCTATATTCTACAGAATTCTATAAGAGTTCTCATCCACAGAATTCTAGAAATCCTCTCTTCCTCTGAATTCTAGAAGTCTTCTCTCAAATTTCTAGAATTCTAAAAGTCCACTCTTCCATTAAGTTCTGGAATTTCACTATTCCACAGAATTCACAAAGTCCTTTCTTCCACAGAATTTTAGAACCCTTCTATTCCACACAATTCTAGAAATCCTCTATTCCACAGCATCCTATAAATCCTTTCTTCTACAAAATTCTAAAAATCTTCTTTTCCAATGAATACTAGAAGTCCTTTCTAACTCAGATTTCTAGAAATCCCCTATTCCACACAATTCTAGAAATTTTCTCCGCCACAGAATTCTAAATGTAATCTTTTCCACAGAATAGTAGAAATCTTCTATTCCACAGAATTATAGAAATGTGCTATTCCATGGAATTTTGTAACTATTCTATTCTATAGAATTCTAGAAAGCTTCTATTCCACAGAATTCTAGAAATACTATCTTCAACAGATTTCTATACAACCTCACTCAAAATTCTAGAAATATATTCCACAGAATTCTAGAAAGCTTCTCATCCACAGAATTCTACAAGAAATCTATTCCACAGAATTCTACATATCCGTATTCCACAAAATTCTAGAAGTCCACCCTCCCACAGAATTCTGGATGTTCCATATTCCACAGGATTCCTGAAGTCCTCTCTTCCCCAAATTCTAAAAAGTCCCTATTTCGCTGAATTATATATGTCCTCTCTCCCACAATATTTTAGGAATCCTCTCGTCCACAGAACCCTAGAATTCTTCTCTTCAGATTTCTAGAAAATCCCTATGCAAGAATTGTAGAAGTCCTCCTTTCCCCTGAATTCTAGAAATCCCCCATTCTACACAATTCTAGAAATCAACTCAAAGTCAACTCTTCTACATAATTCTAGAAATCCTCTCTTCCACAGACTTCTATAAATCATCTATTCCACAGAATGATAGAAATTCTTCCACAGAATACTTCAATTCCTCTCTTCAAGAGAATTCTATAAATCATTTCTTTCAGGGAATTCTAAATCTTCTATTCCACAGAATTCTATAAGATCTCTCATCCACAGAACTCTAGAAATCCTCTCTTCCACCAAATTCTAGAAGTCCTCTCTCAGATTTGTAGAATTATAAAAGTCCACTCTTCCACTGAATTCTGGATGTTTCTTATTTCACAGGATTCCTGAAGTTCTCTCTTCCAAAGAATTCTAAAAGTCCTATATTCCGCTGAATTCTAGAAGGCCGCTCTTCCACAAAATTCTAGAAATCCTCTTTTCCACAGAATTCTAGAAGTTCTCTCTTAAGATTTCTATAAATCCCCTATTCCACAGAATTCTAGAAGTCCTTGTTCCTCTGAATTCTAGAAATCCCCTATTATACAGAATTCTAGATGTCCTCTATTCCATAGAGTTCTAGACATCCCCTATTACAATGAATTCTAACAGTCCTCTCAATTATAAAAAGCTCTTTTCTAAATAATTCTAGAACTCCCATATTCCACAAATTACTAAAAATTCTCTCTTCCGCAAAATTCTAGAAATCCCCTATTCCACAGAATTATAGAAGTCTTTCTTTCCTCTAAATTCTACAAATCCCTTATTCTACATAATTCTAGAAGTCAACTTTTCCACAGAATTCTGTAAGACCTATAATACACAGAATTCTAGAAATCCTCCTTTCCAGAGAATTCAAAATTTCTTCTCTCAGATTTCTAGAATTCTAAAAGTCCACTCTTCCACAGAATTCTGGAACTTCACTATTCCACAGAATTCCAGAAGTCCTTTCTTCCACAGAATTTTAGAAACCCTATCTTCCATAGAATTCTAGAAATCCTCTCTTCCATAGAATTCTATAAATCCTTTCTTCCACAGAATTTTAAAAATCTTCTCTTCCTCTGAATTTTAGAAGTCCTTTCTTCATCAGATTTCTAGAAATCCCCTATACCACAGAATTCTAGAAATTCTCTCTGCCACAGAATTCTACAAGTAATCTCTTCCACAGAATAGTAGAAATCTCCTATTCCACACAATTATAGAAATGCTCTATTCCATGGAATTTTGTAAGTACTCTATCCTACAGAATTCTAGAAATCTTCTATTCCACAGAATTCTAGAAAACCTCTCTTCCACAGATTCTTATACATCTTCCCTTATAATTCTAGACATCTATTCCACAGAATTCTAGAAATCCCCTATTCCAAAGAATTCTAAAAATTCTGTTTTACATAAAATTCTAGAAATCTCCTATTCCACAGAATTCTAGAAAGCCTCTCAACCACAGAATTCTTCATATAATCTCTTCCACAGAATTCTACAAATCCCCTATTCCACAGAATAATAGAAATCCTTCATTCCACAGAATTCTGTAAGTTCTCTCTTTGTCAGATTTCTAGAAATCACCTATTCTACAGAATTCTAGAAGTCCTACCTTCCTCCCAATTTGAGAGATCCACTATTCTACAGAATTCCAGATATCCTCTCTTTCTCAGAATTCCAAAATCTCCTATTCCACAGAAATCTATAAATACTCTATTCCCCTCATTCCTATAAGTCCTCTCTTCCTCATTTCTAGAAATATCCTATCCTTCCTCCCTCAAATTACAGAAATAATCTCTTCCACAGAATTCTAGAAATCCCGTATTCCACAGAATTCTAGAGCTCCACTCTTCCACAGAATTCTGGATATTCTATATTCCACAGGATTCCTGAATTACTCTTCTTCCACATAATTCTAAAAATTATCTATTCTGCTGAATTCTATATGGCCTCCCTTCCACAAAATTCTAGAAATACTCTCTTCCACAGAATTCTAGAAGTCTTCTCTTCAGATTTCTAGAAATTCCCTATTCCACAGAATTGTAGAATTCTAGAAATTCTACACGTAACCTCTTCCACAGAATAGTAGATATCTCCTATTCCACAGAATTATGGAAATGCTTTATTCCACGGAATTATGTAAGAACTCTATTCCACAGAGTTCTAGAAATGGTCTATTTCACAGAATTCTGTAAGTCCTCTCTTTCTCAGATTTCTAGAAATACTGTCTTCCACAGAATTCTAGCTGTTCTCCCTTCCTCCAAATTATAGATATCCCCTATTTCTCAGAATTCTAGAAGTCCTCCCTTTCTCCCAATTTGAGAAATCCCCTATTTTACAGAGTTCCAGATGGCCTCTCCTCCTCAGAATCCCAGAAATCTCCTATTCCACAGAAACCTAGAAATAATCTATTCCACAGATTTGTATAAATCGTTTCTACCTCCAATTCTAGAAATCATCTCTTTCAGTGAATTCTAGAAATCCCCTATTCCACAGAATTCTAGCAGTCCACTCTTCCACAGAATTTTGGATGTTTCTTATTCCACAGGATTCCTGAAGTTCTCTGTTCTACAGCATTCTAAAAATTATCTATTCTGCTGAATTCTATATGGCCTCTCCTCTACAAAATTCCACAAATTCTCTCTTCCAAGGATTCTAGAAGTCCTCTCTTTAGATTTCTAGAAAATTCCTATTCTAGAAAATCCCCAATCTCATCGCTCCACAGTCACAAGGTTAGGCCCTGTGTGCCCACATTCCCCTCTGACACCAAGATATTTCACTGCCAATACATCACAGTGCTACTCCAGGGGTACATTGCCCACCATCCACACTGACACACACAGTGCTCCCCCTGCAGACACCGCGCTGGACACCCGTGGTCTTCCACTGATCACACTGCTCTGTCACAGCCTGAGTCCACCACCGGCTTGGCATCAACAGTCTTCTGTGACGTCCTGGAGACCCAATTCCTACAATCCTGTGTGACCTTCTAGGGCTCCAGACTACACCCATTACTGTATGGCACTATGTCTTCCACTGCCAAGCTGATGAGATTTCAATACCCCCTTTCCACTGTCTCACTACAGGTATCCCGCTACACATACACTTTTCTGGGCTAATGTTACCAACGGTCTAGTGACAAGAAAGAACTTTCACTAAAAACACCATGTGAACACCCCAGGGGACATACTAACAAAGCTCCACTGTGACTCATAATGGCTCTTTAGACTCACACAAACATTAATCCGAATGACCGTCACTGTACTCAATCTTTTCTGACACCTACTTTCTATTGTTCACATCCCGCTTTCTATTGAGAATTTCGTGCTGACCGATCCCCACATTCCATGTGACATGCCAAAAACTCAATTCCTTTTATGACCATAACAATGATGCATCCAAATGCCACACCACAGTAATATCTAATGGTACTAGTTGCCCATTATCATCTGTCTTAACCCAGACTTCTTTGGACAATTCTGCCCTGTAACACTCCAGAGAGCCCAATGTCCACACTCCACTCTTATGTTTCATGGTTCTCACAGGACAGATTGTTATGTGACAACTGAGGTGTCTTTCTAGTCACCCATGCACCATAACGCCTCAAGGTATCCAGTTACCACGGTTTCCTTTACCATTCCCAGATGGTCCCACTGCACATTTTCCATTCTCACACTTCAAGTCTGATGACAACACACAAATGTAAAACTTGAGAACACTCGCTCTCCTTACTTCGCTATGAAATGTTCGGAGCTTTCAAGCACATCTGGGTCCCCAGAGCTCTCCCAATGCCCTCATATCAATTTTAAACCAAAGCTCCGAATGCCCAACCTCCACAAGGACAACAAACTGTTTCCAGGCACAGGCTCTACTGTGACGCTCTAGAGATGACTATGCCATCTATTCACGCTAACAATGCACTGCTGTGACTCCCCAGATCTTCCTTCACCCACACTACTCTGTCACCACTGTTGAGCTCTCAAAGGACACAACTGGAAGTGACACCTGAGAGAAGCCAGGGACACAATCATATATGACATTCTAGGGTCTCCAAATAACAAACACCGCAGGGCTAGAAAAGGTCTGCGGAAGACCACACAGTCCCATCCATCTGCTGGCCTTACAACACACTACAGTGACAGCACAGGACTCCCGCTGCCCACTCCAATGGGCCACCACTGACCTCAACCCCCTTGGGTACCTGAGGGGTACTGAAAGCCACATTATACAGTGATATCTTTAGATCTTACACTGGCTCCACTGTACTGAGAAACCTGCAGTTCCTTTCTGTCCATCTTTCCCATTGACACCCCAGGACTCACACTGCCAATGTCCACTGGTACACATTCAGGACTCCCATTTTACCCTCTGTGGTTGGTCCCAATGGAGCCCAATGTGCAGAATTTTTCTTGTTATAAATCATCTCCTGAGGAGATGGACCATAAAAAAAAAGCAGAAGCTTCCATTTTCTTAGAAACATAGATTTATTTCAGTAGAGACATGCTGAATACAAAGGGCCAAAATAAATGAGTAATCATTAACATAAAATTATAAAACATTTTAATAAAAATGAATATTTTTTCTTGAACATTAATTTACCAGATACTAAATAACTACACAAATTAATGAGTGTAACACAAATAAACCTACTTTTCTTGTTTTATGAAAGTTAAATATTCCCAAACAAGTCATTACAAGACTAAAGACATGGCAATGGGCTGTGAAAATATTCTCTGCTGGTATGTGTAAGGCATGTAAGGGAAATAAATACAATAAGATTACAGTAATAAGTCATTAATCAACATTGTAATTCCTTATTAATAATTATGTATAACAGGATATTATAAAAATTAGGTTATGAAGTTTTTATTAAAACAATTCTTACATAACATTATATTGGCTAGGCTGCAAAAATATTGGTTGTGGGGTTTGTGAGCCTTATGCAGCCCAGGGACCACGAGTTTGACATGCTTGCACTAAACACTCAGCCACAAAACACAAGGCCAGAATCTATCCTTGAACCCATCAATTGTAACATCCCTCTACCATGTGACACATTGGGTCTCTTGTGGCCATCATAACTCTGTGAGTCTGCTGGGCTCCTAATACACACTACACTATGATCCCCCACATGTCACACAATGAAAACACATCAGGAACACGTTCAGCACTCACACAGCACACATTCCAGTGTGAAAATGTACGGCTCCCATTGCCTACACTTCTATGTGATACGAAAATGTAGCCCACGTTCCAATCATGTTTTCACTGCAGTAATCCGACTTTTTATGATCCCCTGTGACATGCAAGGATGCCCACTACCCACACTACACTCCTCCCAAAACCCTCACTTCAACCTCAAACCAAAGCTCCAAATTCCCACCCTCCTCAAGGACAACAAGCGTTTTCAAGGCACAGATGCCACTGCAATGCTCTAGCAATGACAATGCCATAGCTCTACAGTCACAAGGTTGGGCCCCATCTGCCCACATTCCCCTCTGACACCGAGATATTTCACTGCCAACACATCACAGTACTACTCCAGGGGTACATTGCCCACCATCCACACTGACACACACAGTGCTCCCCCTGCAGACACCGCACTGGACACCCGTGGTCTTTCACTGATCACACTGCTCTGTCACAGCATGAGTCCTCCACCGGCATGGCATCAACAGTCTTCTGTGACATCCTGGAGACCCAATTCCTACAACCCTGTGTGACCTTCTTGGGCTCCAGACTACACTCATTACTGTACGGCACTATGTCTTCCACTGCCAAGCTGATGAGATTTCAATACCCCCTTCCCACAGGGGTCCCATACTACACGTACACGTTTGCCAAACATTCTGGGCTTATGTTTCCAACATTCTACAGTGACACAAAAGAACCCTCATTGAAACACCCACGTGGACACCCCAGGGGACATACTGACAAAGCTCTGCTGTGACTCGCAATGGCTCTTCGGATTGACACAAACATCATTCTCCATGGCCGTCACTGCACTCACTCTGCTCTGATACCTTCAACCATCCCACTGTCCACATTCTATTGAGAATCCCTTGCCGACCACTCCACACATTGCATTCTGACATGCCAAGAATCTCAATACCTTTTATGACCATAACACACCATGCCTCCAAATGCCCTCACCCCACAGTAATATCCAATAGTACTAGTTGCCCATTATCATCTGTCTTAACCCACGACTTCTTTGGACAATTCTCTCCTGTATCACTCCATAGAGCCCAATGTCCACACTCCACACTTATGTTTCATGGCTCTCACAGGGCAGATTGTAATGTGACATCTGAGGTGTCCTTCTAGCCCCCCATCCACCGTGATGCCTCAAGGCATCCAGTTCCCATGGTTTCCTTTACCATTCCCACTGCACATTTTCCATTCTCACACTTCAAGTCTGATGACTACACACAAATGTAAAACTTGAGAACACTTGCTCTCCTTACTTCACTGTGAAATATTCGAAGCTTTCAAGCACATCTTTCATTGGTGAACCTCTTGGCTTCTACTGTCCACTTTCTATTTCAATCCATCCAGGGCTCCTACATCCAACACTTCACTGTGACGATTCAGGGGGCTCCCTATCCACAATCCAACGTGACAGCACAGGGCTTCCACTTGCTAATATAACCCTCCAAAATCCGGCTGATAACTTTCCACTCTGTCAATACATGGTTCTCACTGCCCACATACGACTGTGACACCTTCAGGTCTTCAGCTGTCACACTTCAAGCCTCCCACTCCTCATTCACTGCTGTGATTCCCCATTGCTCCATTCCCAAGCCTTCTCTCTGGAAAGCACAAGGCTCACGCTAACAATGCACTGCTGTGACTCCCCAGATCTCCCTTCAGCCACACTACTCTGTCACCACTGCTGAGCTCTCAAAGGACACAACTGGAAATGACACTTGAGAGAAGTCACGGACACAATCTTATATGTTATTCTATGACATGAAAAACATACATGGTTTCAAAACAAGTCAGAGGAATATCAAAAAGATCCCAAGTCAGATTTGTAGAAAATATTCCTTTATTAACTTTTGGTTGAGAATATGATGGTATATTTTCAGAAAATAAGACCAAGACCATTTGCATTCTGGCAACAGAGAGGTATTGGCAAGACTCCTCCAACCATGAAGACTGAAATGAAGCAGTCCACAGATGGAAGTCGTTGTTGAAACCTTACCACAATAGCAGTCAGCAGCTGTGTATCACTGTACCTTGCCCAAGACCAAGTCACAGAGGGTTGGACTTGCATTACCACCATTTGCCCACCATCCAGAACTGAATTATCATTGCTGACATGTACACATAAAGTACTGTTTGACACTGAAATTGGGTCTCAAAATAACTGGTGGTTCCTAAAAGTTATGGCTGGGACATCCTGTGTAAAGGCAGACAAAGGCATGGATTTGCTTACAAGACTTGGAAGAAAACATGATGGTTCACAATCACTTTGTTGTTGTTAAGTCAAATTGATCTTAACACTTCACTTTTTGAAAAAAATTTTTTATTTGTTAGAGAGGAAGAAACATCGATTACAGAGAATCATTGACCAGCTTCTTCCAGCATTCCCCCTATGGAGATTGAGCTCCCAAAGTGGGTATGTGCCTTGATCTGGAATCAAACCAATGATATGTTGGTTGATGCGTACATGCCCAGCCACTGAGCCCCACGGGCTGTGCACACCATTACTTTTTCTTGGGGATTCTATTATAATGTTCCCAATTTCCAACATTTGATCTTCCTACCCTGCTTCCACTGTTTTTAGTTTCCCACTGCTTCTAGTCCATGACCTATGCATATATGTATATACTTTGTTTAAAATATTTTTATTGATTTTAGAGATTGGAAGGGAGAGAGAGAGAGAGAGAGAGAGAGAGAGAGAGAGAGAGATCAATGTTGAAAGAGAATTGCTGATGAGTTGCCTCATGCATGACTCCACCCCCCCCCATTGGAAATTGAACCTGCAACTCATGTATGAGTCCTGACCAGAAAAGAACCAGTATCATATGACCTCATAATTTGTTAAATATAATGAATAGCATAAACTGATTAACAGAAATAGATTTAAAGATATAGCAGCATTGAACTGACTGTCAAACTTCACATGGAATTCAAGGGAGGGAGAAGGGTAAGGGATCACCCAATTCATATAAGCATTGTCAATGGACCCTGATGCTAAGAGGGAGAGGGTTAAGGACATGTGCAGAGGCTTTGGGTTGCTGGAAAGAGCTCAATGGGGGAAGGGGGAGGAGGAGTTATATGTAATATTGATACTTTAAACAATAAATAATTTACAAATTAATAATAAGAATAAAAAAGTATCAGGACGTATGATAAAAAAGTATGAGCCTTGATTCATAGGTCAAGGCTCAACCACTGAGCTACACCAGCTAGGGGTATATATTTTAAAATTTAAGGAAATAGATATATTTTTATTGGTCATAGTATTGTGGATGTCTAGATACTAACCTCTGTATATATACTTTGGTGGATCTCTTGCATTCCTCTCACCTTCTTACCCTCAGAGATCTCTTCATCTGCTCCAGTTAACCAGGACTCTGGTCCTATCTTCTCCCTCTCAAGGTGTCATTTGCTGGGCCACAACACCTTTATTCACCTAAGTCATTGGCTGGAATGCCCATACTCCATGGGCGGTTGAGAAAAACTACATTACCCAGTGTTTGAGAAAACTACATTACCCAGAAGGCATGGCACTCATGTGGGCAGAGATAAGGGCATTTTTGTGTCTGCACATTCAGTAGGGTGGGATTTCTGCCTTACTCCTCCAGGTAGCCATTTTAACAATGTAGGCCTGTGTTAACAGAGTCACAGGCTTCAGGGCAATGGTTGGGAGCAGGAGGAGGCCTGGGGTACAGGGTGTGTCTGAGGCACCTGGAGCCCCAACAGCCCGAGATTGGTGTCTCCATGCCTCCTGGTTCCTCTCTGCTCTCAGCTTCCCTGCAGCCTGACCACCCTGAACCCTCCACCCTGGGGAGCTGGCCTCTCAGGTCCTGCCACCCAGGTCCCAGTGCTCAGAATGGTGAGTCCCTCCTGGTGGCACATGGGTGATGGGGAAGAGGATGATAGGGGACAGTACCACCTTGTAAAGAGGCGATGGTGGGACTATGCAGGGAGCATTCGGGAACCTGGGCCTGTTGTTGGTGTAAACTAAGGCAACAAGGTGATGAGGTGTGGTTTTTGCACCTCAAGTCTGTGCCCCTCTCCCTGCTCCAAAGCCATAGGTGAGTGTTTGCAATAGAAAAGGCCTGTGTTCTGGGTTTAGAGAATAAAAGCGAAGACAAAACCAAAACGAAAGAAGGAAACTGTACTTTTGTCTCTCCCCTGCAACTTGGTGTTTGGCCCTTCTTTCATCGGGCAGCCATTCAGGGCTTTTGATTTTAGTCCAGTTTCCCCAGCAGCCAGCTGCCCTGTGGCTTTTCCTTTACACTGTTTGGCGTTATCCGCATCCTGAAGGAATGCAGCTATAGAGGAACACAGCTTTCTCCTCCTGCTCTTGTCCCTCTCAAGCCCACTTCCCACTTCTTCCTGTTCTCTAGTCATCCTCTGCCCCTCCTTGTTGTAAAATGCCTCATCAGCTGCATGTAGTTTAATACCAGGTGGATGTTCTTTGATTTAATTGTATTTTCAGTGTGGCTGAGGCTGAGGTGCACAAAACCTTTTCCTACTTGGCCACCAATTATTTCACTTTTTTTTTTTTTTTTTTTTTTTTTTTTACCACTTTCTGATATTTGATGTTAAAACCAGCCAGAGTGACCTTCCTACAGCTAGCAAATTCACAGGACATGCGCCCTGTAGGCTTCTACCTGGAGCTTACAACCCCTTCCCAGACTTTCTCAGTGAAGATCCCATTGACTCATGCTGGTTTCTTTTCCCCCAAAAGCTGCTGTCACTTGTCATATGTATCCTGGTCCATTCTATTTGCACTGTCCTCCATTAGAATGCCAGTTCCCAAGCACAGGGGACTCTGTATTTAGGGTGTCTGAAACAGTTGGGCTCAACAGTATTGACAGGCTCAGTCTTTCTATGTGTCCCTTATGTCGCCAACCAGCCTGATTCAAGTTCTCATTCCTACAGTCTTCCCTCACACTACCCAATCAAGTAACCTGGATCATGAGCTGGCAGAAAGACGTTCACAGGCATTCAACCTCTGAGCCCCTCAACCACACACTCCAGCACCACACTATTACCCAGAATCCAGGAACTATCACCTCGCTTCAGGTTCCGTATGCACAGGCAAAACTTAGGGAGGGGGCACACCAACTACAATTCATTCTCTGAATGTGGAATTACATTGAGACCAAATATCATCTTCTGGAAATGCTTGTATTGCAGTATGTTTTCACCATTAAAAATACAGAGCACCATTTCCTAGAGAATCCATGCTACCTCCAGAAATGGCTGGGTGAGGGAATAGAGGAGAGGTATGCTTTAGTTTAAAAAAAAAAAAATTAAAGTGCAAAATAATCCCTAAAATGAAAAAAAAAATACTTAAACACCAGTGGGTCTCATGGGTATGAATGGGTTGGCTGGAGGCAGAATTTTCTAAAGGTGAACTGATTTGGGGGCCCAAAGCATCAGGGGGATTCTAACAAATACTGAAGTAAGTTCATTTGCAGCAGGCCATGTGCTTGGGGGATGAGGAAGAACAGGCTGGATAGACCTCTGGATGGAGACAGGAGCCCTGGCCTGCACATATCTGGCAACACAGAACTCAAATTTCCCTCAGGGCCTTGCATGGGCATCCTCCATGTCAAACCCTGGAAAGGACACAGTGTGCCTACCTACACTGGGAACATCCCAGGAAAAGGCAGGAAAGAGTGAGCAAAGGGTAGCTGTGCAGGCAGAGGCCCCATCTCAGGGCACCAAGTGAAAGTTTGGATTTTTTTGGTAATCCTTATCTGAGGATATTTTGAGAGAAAGTGCAAGAGGGGGGGGGGGGGAGGAAGAGAGAGATTCAGAGAGACATCATGTGAAAGAGAAGAAAAAAATTAGATGCTTCCTATATCCCCATATATGCTGGGATCAAACATGCAAACTGGAACCACAAAGTCAAGCAGTCTTTCTTTCAAGGCCATGGGCAACAATGTACTTATAAGCCAATATTGGTCAAAGCGTGATTTTCTACCATTATGCTGTCCCTCGGAAAGCATAGAAAGGTTGGGATTCAGACAATATTTGTAAACTCTATGATGATAGATCATAATTGTACTTGACATTCATCGTAGAAGTGAAAATAACACCCCCCCAAAACAAACAAACAAACAAACAAAAAAACTAAGGTATGAAAGAAAAATATCTTTACTAAAAAGTCATAAACCAGAACAGAAGAAAATAAGAAATTTGCAGACTGATAAATTATAAACTGAAACAATTCATAAAAGCATAATGTGAGACAATGTCCCTGAAAGTGGTAGTACTTATTAGCTGAGGATGTGTGCTCTGGACAAACCCTGGGTCACTTGTATTACTCAGTCAAAGAGAAAGAAATGAAGATACTCTCAAGAGCTGGAATAATCATAATGATCTTAACCACAAGTGAATACATTGAATTCATTTCTCCTGAGCACATAGGGGTTGGGACTGACACACACTCTTCAGGTGAGCCAGGTGGTAGGAGTGAAATCTCTTCAGCCACAAATGTATCAGGCAGTAGATCTGGGCATGTCCTTCAAGCCTCACTTGTACTGGAAACACTTGAGGAATATAGTACAGTGTATATTCCATTAAAAAGTTTTAAATTCAGAGAAATAGGTCCCAAACAGTCCCCTTCAGTGTAGTTATTTTTAGTGAATAAAATGAACCATTCCATGCACATTTAATTCTTCTCTCCAGTGTGAACACTCAGATGTTTAATAAGTCTAGATTTTTGGTGAAAAGATTTCCCACATTCAGTACACTCATATAGCTTCTCTCTAGTGTGAACTCTGAGGTGTGTAGTCAGGTGAGCCCTTCAACGAAAGGACATCTCACATTAACTACACTCATATGGCTCCTTTCCACTGTGAACTTTCAGATATAAAAAAGTAGGTTTTGGTTAAAAGACTTTCCATATTCAGTACACTGATATGGCTTCTCTCCAGTGTGAACTCTATGGTGTTTAATAAGGTTAGATTTTTGGCTGAAATACTTCCCACATGCAGTACACTCATATGGTTTCTATCCAGTGTAGACTATCTGATGTTTAATAAGGTTAGATTTTTGGCTAAAAGACTTCCCACATTCAGCACATTCAGATGGCTTCTCTCCAGTGTGAACTCTCTGGTGTTCAATGAATGTACTGTAAGTTCACCTTATTTTTACACCCAGGAACCACCAAAAATAGAATCTTGCTTCAGACACTCATATCAATGTCATGGTGCTGTGGCCATGAATTCACATTCCCTCACCAAGTGCACATCACTCTTTTTTTTTTTCCAGTTTTTTTTTTTTCCTTTTTTATTTATTTATTTATTTATTTATTTATTTTTTAATAAATTTTTATTGTTCATATTATTACAAGTGTTCCTTTCCCCCCCTTCCCACCCCACCCTCTGCCCTTTCCCCACTCCCCATTGTCCTCATCCATAGGTGCACAGTTTATGTTCAGTCTCTTCCCACATTCCCCTCTCCCCTTTTCCCCAAGAATCATCAGTTCACTCCCCTTCCATACCTCTGATTCTATTATATTCAACAGTTAATATTGTTCATCAGATTTTTTTTTTTTTAATTTCCTTGGTTTTTAGGTTCACTTGTTGATAGTTACGTATTTGTTGTTCATAATTTTTATCTTTATTTACTTTCTCTTCTGAAAGAACCCCCTTCAGCAATTCATATAATTCTGGTTTGGTGATGATGAACTCCTTTAGCTTTTTTTTATTAGTGAAGCTCTTTATCTGACCTTCGATTCTGAGTGATAGCTTTGCTGGGTAGAGTATTTTTGGCTGTAGGTTCTTGCTATTCATCACCCTGAATATTTCTTGCCATTCCCGTCTGGCCTGCATGGTTTCTGTTGAGAAATCAGCTGACAATCGTATAGGTGCTCCTTTATAGATAACCACCTGCTTAGCTCTTGATGCTTTTAATATTCTCTCTTTGTCCTTTGCTCTTGGAATCTTAATTATGATTTGTCTTGGTGTGGTCCTCTTTGGATTCCTCTTATTTGGAGTTCTGTGTGCTTCCTGGACTTGTAAGTCCAATTCTTTCCCCAGGTGGGGGAAGTTTTCTGTCACTATTTCTTTCAGTATGTTTTCGATATCTTGCTCTCTTTCATCTTCTGGGACCCCCATGATTCTGATGTTGGATCGTTTGAAGTTGTCCCAGAGGTTTCTTACATTATCTTCAATTTTCTGGATTCTCTTGCCTTCTAGCTTCTGCAGAGGAGTGTCTTCTGGCTCTTTATGTTCCAAATCTTTGACTTGATTCTTGCGATCTTCTATTCTGTTTTTAGGACTCTGTAGAATATTTTTTATTTCAGACAATGTATTCTTTATTTCTTGTTGATCCCTTAGCATTTCTTGTTGATCCCTTTTCATATCCTCATAGGTCTCATTTATTTTATCGGCCTTTTCTAGGAGTCTCTTGAAAAACCCTATAAGTGTGGTTTTGAACTCTATATCCAGTCTCTTTTTGTCCTCCATTTCTTTCGTTTGTGATCTATTTGGTTTAGGCATTTTCGCAGGCAGCTTTCCTGATGGGGTGGGGTTTCAGGGTGGAGCCTACAGCCTTGGCTTCCGTCAGCCCCGCCCTATGTGACTCCTGAGACTCAGGGTCCTTCAGTACTTGTTGCAAGCGCCTCTGAGAGAAAGGTGCCCTCGATTTTCGCCTGCTACCAAACAGTGTAAGCTCTCCAGCAATGGGCCCGAAACTGGGGTTCAGTTCAGTTGGAAGTGGAGTTGGAGGTGGCGTTCAGAGCAGTCTGGAGCCTGTCTCCTTCCCGCCAGGGCAGTCCTACGGCACAGCCGGCCGGCCCTTCTCTGCGCGCTGTGTGCACGCCTCTGGGACCTCCTTTCGCTGCTTCCCCGAGTACCGCCTTACAGCCCATCTCCCTCTGGATGAGCCTGGGTCCCCAGGGTCTGGCCTAGAATGGGGGTTCAGAGCAGTTGGGGGCCCAGCACAGTCGGAGTGTTTATCTCCTCCCGCTAGGGAACGCCAGCCAGGCACTCAGCCTCCCTCCTCTCCGGCTCCGTCCTCTCCGCGCGTGCCGTGTGTCTCCGTACCTTGGGCTTTTACAGCTCCTCCGCGCTTCCTTCTGGTTTTCTCCTTGCTTCTCGTTGTAGAATTTCCAGTCAGTTGACTTTCCTGTAGTTCTGGGTAATGTCCATTTTATATTTTAGTTGTATTTTATTGAAATTGTTGCGTGCGGCTGCGGCTAGGTGCCTACCCGAGCAGCCATCTTGGATTCTATGTCCAGTTTTTTTTTTAATCAATCTTTATTGTTCATATTATTACAAAGGTTCTTCATTTCTTCCCCCCTCCACCAAGTTCCCACCCCACCCTCCGCCCCCTCCCCGTCCCCCATTGTCCTCATCCATAGGTGCAGTTTATGTTCAGTCTCTTCCTCCCTCCCTTTCCCTGATAGTAAATCCCTTTACAGATAGTAAATCAGTTACTTAGCATTTTCTCATATCAATAATACCTCCACATGCCCAATGATACATTTCACACAAAAGACATTTCCAAATAGGTCAACCAGCCTCATCCAGGCCCCACCCAAGGCACTCACAGATCAACACCCCAGCCCTATACTAACGCAACACATCCAGATCTAAGCCTTCATCACTTGATTCAGCAGACCCTCAAGTTCCCGCAAAAGTTTCCAGCCATGTCTGAGAGGCAGCCGTGGGGCAGGGGCAGGCAAGGAGTGAGCTGTTCCGGGCCTGACTGCACCGGGCCTGGCCTCTGTTGCTCTGGTTCGTTCCACAACCAGCTGCTCCGGGTCTGGTCACTGCCGCTCCTGACCTAGTTGCTCTGGACTTGGCTGCTGCTGCTGCTCCAGGCCCGGCCGCTCCAGGCCTGGTCGCTCCCAGCCTGGCAGCTGCTGCTCCGGGCCTGGCCGCACCCGACCCGGCTGCTCCGGGCCTGGCTGCTCCCAGCCTGGCAGCCGCTGCTCCGAGTCTGGCCGCTCCCAGCCTGGTAGCTGCTGATCCGGGCCTGGCCACTCCCAGCATGGCAGCTGCTGCTCCAGGCCTGGCCGCACCCGACCTGGCTGTTCCGGGCCTGGCCGCTCCAAGCCTGGCAGCCACTGATCCGGGCCTGGTCGTTCCCAGCCTGGCAACCGCTGCTTTAGGCCTGACCACACCAGACCCAGCTGCTCTGGGCCTTGCCGCTCCCAGCCTGGCAGCTGCTGCTCTGGGCCTGGCCACACCAGACCCGGCTGCTCCGGGCCTGGCTGTCCCAGCCTGGCCGCTCCCAACCTGGCAGCCGCTGCTCCGGGCCTGGCCTCACCCGACTCGGCTGCTCCGGGCCTGGCCGCACCAGACCTGGCTGCTCCGGGCCTGGCCGCACCCGACACGGCTGCTCCGGGCCTGGCCACTCCCAGCCTGGCAGCCGCTGCTCTGGGCCTGGCCGCACCAGACCTGGCTGCTCCGGGCCTGGCCGCACCAGACCCAGCTGCTCTGGGCCTGGCCGCACCCGACTTGGCTGCTCCGGGCCTGGCCGCTCCCAACCTGGCAGCCGCTGCTCCGGGCCTGGCCTCACCCGACTCGGCTGCTCCGGGCCTGGCCGCTCCCAACCTGGCAGCCGCTGCTCTGGGCCTGGCCTCACCAGACCCGGCTGCTCCGGGCCTGACCGCTCTCAGCCTGGCAGCTGCTGCTCCGGGCCTGGCTGCACCCGACCCGGCTGCTCTGGGCCCGGCTGCCCCGGGCCCGGCCGCTCCGAGTCTGGCCGCTCCCAGCTTGGATGCTACGGGCTTGGCTACTGCTGTTCTGGGCCTGGCTGCTCCCAACCCGGCTGCTCTGGGCCCGGCTTCTCCGGGCCCGGCCACTCTGGGTCTGGGTGTTCCTGGACTGGCCACCTGGGCTTGGCTGCCTCCACCACAGGCCTGGCTGCCACTGCCCCAGGTCTGGCTGCTCCAGTGCTGGCTGTTGTTGCTCTGGTTCTGGCTGCTGCTGCTCTGGGGCCTGGCCGTTGCTGCTCCGGGCCCGGTTGCCACTGCCTTGTGCCTGGGCACTCTAGGTCTGGCCGCCGCTGTTCCAACATTCTGTCCTTTTTTTTTTTTTTTTCAACGCATATATGTTGCAATGCTGGCTGCTGAGTTGAGTTCTGACTTAGTCTTTGATTTTTCAAGATCTTCTTTGTATTCTTTCTTAAGTAATTTTACTGTCTTTTGCTCTCACTTGATTTCTTCACATTGAGAACTTCTTTGGTTTCTTCCTCCTTGTCCTGGGAGCTCAGCAGGTTGGCCTGTGGCACCCCTTTGTTCTCCGCGGGCTCCCGCGCTGCTCCAGCCTGTTGCCAGGGTCGGCGCCACCCAGGAAGCAGCCCAAGGCCTTGGCTCCATTGTCCGCGCTCAGAGGCTGAAGGCTCAGGGCCCCCCCCCCCTGGGGGGGCCCCGTCGCCCGGCTCCCTGCCAGCGCCCGGCTGGCTGGTGTCCGGCAGGGGCTCCTGCTCCCTGTTGCATTTTTCCAGTCTGGAGCTTTTTTTTCTCTTTCCTGCTAGGGGAGTCTAGGATCAGAGTCAACAGACTGTCCTCTGCGCGCAGTGCGCGCGACTCTGGGGGCTCCACTTTTTGCCACTCCCCTGGGATTCCGCCTCACATCTCCCCCTGCTCGAGCCTGGGTCCCCAGGGTCTGGTCCAGGACTGGGGTTCAGAGCAGTCGAAACTGGGGCCCAACACAGCCAGGGCTCCCGTTTCCTTCCCTCCAGGGCAATCCCGCATCAGAGTCAACATTCCTTCCCTTGCGAGCAATGTGCGCGACTCCGGGGGCTCGGCCTTTCGCCGCTCTCCCAGGACTCCACCTCACAGCCCCGTCTCCCTCTACTTGAGCCTGGGTCCCCAGGGATTGGCCCAGAACTGGGGTTCAGAGCAGTCCGGACTGAGGCTCAGCGCCGCCGGAGGCCCTGTTCCTTCTGGCTAGGGTAATCCAGCATCAGAGTCAACATTCAGTCCTCTGCGCGCAATGTGCGTGTGACTCCGGGGGCCCTGCTTTTGCTGCTCGCCTGGGATTCTGCCTCACAGCCCCGTCTCCCCTTGCTGGAGCCTGGGTCCCCAGGGTCTGACCCATAACTTGGGGCTCAGCGCTGCCAGATTGGGGGTTCAGCCCAGGCTGGGGGTTTTATTTCCTTCCTGCTGGGGAACGCTGGGCAGCACCCAGCCCTCTTCTCCTCTCCGGCTGTGACCTCTCCGCGCGCACGCTCGTGCGTGCTAGCGCGCAGCATGTCTCCGTACCTTAGGCTTTTTTTCAGCTCCTCTGATTTTTCTTCTGGTTTTCTCTTTCCTTCTTGTTGTAGAATTTTCAGTCAGTCGACTACCTGTAGCTCTGGACGATATTCACTCTACATTTTAGTTGTATTCCATTGAAATTGTTGTGTGCTGCTGCGGTTAGGTGTCTACCCGAGCAGCCATCTTGGATTCTCACATCACTCTTTCTACCACACTTCTCTCATGCCTGCACTTCCACAGCCCTGGCCTCAGCACTTCCCCATACTCATCTCCTGGCCTTTTACTTATTACTCAGCATGTGTGTCCAGAGAATGGTGGCCATATTGAATCAGGATCAAGCACTACACAGACTCTGATAGTCCACACTCATAGAGGCAGCCTAGATTCCTGCTATGTAGGCCTCTCACCATGACTGTTTACTTCCTTCAACCTCAACAATTAATAACAATAATCAGATCTCACCTCCTTTTATGCTTCACTTGATGTCCCTTCACTAGCCACAGCCAACAACCCTCACTTAACCTCCACTCAAGTCCCAGCCCTGATGGCCCTCTGCACCATGTCCAGTGAGTCTCATAGATGACCACTCAAGCCTCCTAGCTAATCCACAATACTGACTACAGCACCCCACAGCCAGGTCACACCAAGAGTCACAACAAAATCCTGGTGAGAGTTTAGAGAAGTTAATATGTACCAGCCTTAGTCTAATCTTATTTAAATTACTCTTTGACCTGCACTAATCTCAAGTTCACTCATCACAGTCAAAGCCTCACTGTTAAACAATTTCTTTCCCTCACATGTTACATGCAACTTCTGACCCTGTGCTGTGTTGTGACTCCCACTTCTCACAAACAATGGCCCCAGGAAGAAAGCCAGTCCTCAGGCTCACACTGTCCCTTCTGAACTACTACCATTACCAACTTGACCATGATTCCCTGTATTAAAGTGATATACTGTCCTCGATGCTTTTGGAGAGCATAGACCATGCACTGGTGTGAGGTCAGATGCCAGGGTTTTGGGCCGGATCTACAGTATAGATTGTGCAGGAGGCAACCAATCACTGTTGTTTTGCTCATCCCTGTTGCTCTGTCTCTCTCACTGCCACCGCCATTCTTTCTACATCTAAAATCAATAAATATATACATGTATTTTGAAAACATACCTGACGGTTCCTGATTCACCTCACTGTTTACTCCAAGCCTTTGCCCATTCTGGAACCTATGTCTGGAGGACCTCATACTCACTACACTGGTTGCCAGAAACAAGGTCCACATCATGAAGCCCTAGTCCTGGCCTTAGGATTCTGGGCTTAGTGTCTGTTCAAAGTCCTCAGGTCCCAGGGCTAAAGAGAGGGTGACAGTCCCAGAACTCTACTATCTCAGGGGCCACTGAAATAAGTTCCACAAACCTGTATACATAATCATTTGTGTGTTTTCAGAAATTTGTGGAAAAATTATGGTCTGTTGGGAGCCTGGCAACCAGCATGCTGTATGGGCTCAGCCTGCTCAGTACTCTTGCCCAGCGCAGAGGCCAGGTGCCTTCCAGATGCCTGTATGATCTCAGGGCTCAGACCTCAGTGCTTACTCTTTCCAGTTCCCTTATCATTTACAGGACTTCCTCTTCCTGTCCACAGGTGCTGTCCTCTGTCTTCTAGTCTGTTTTTCATCTGAGCAATGTTAGGAAAAGTTAGAATTCTGCCTCCGAAAATGTCCCTCTTTTTTTCACAACCATCTATGGCCCCAGCGTTCTGAGAATGAAAGTAAAACTCCTCATGCAAATACTACAGCTCAGCTCTTTGTTTCCTTTACAAAACAGGCCTGGGTTTCCCAATCCTCCCTGCTCAGTCCCACCATAACGTCCTTACAAGGTGGCACTGCCGCCTTTAACTCTCTTCCCCATAACCCACGTGTCACAAGGAGGGACTCACCATCCTAAGCTCGGGGACCTGGGCGGCAGGACCTGAGACGACTGCTCCCCAGGCTAGAGGGTTCAGGGGAGTCAGGCTGTGGTGACCCTGTGAGCAGAAAGGAACCTGGAGGCACAGAGATGCCAATCTCGGGCTGTTGGGGCTCCAGGCACCTCAAACACACCCTGCACCGCAGGCAGTGGCCTCCCAGGCCTCCTTCTACTCACCTTCGTGAACCAAAACCTAAGAACTTAACATGACCATTGTGAGGAGGAAAGCAGAAGTCCTGCCCCAACTGGATGCACAGGCAATGTTATTCCCTTTGGCTCTGCCCACATTTGTGCAGTTCTTTTGGGTAATGTAGTTTTCTAAACAGTGGAGCCCAGCTAAAAACAAAACCAATGAGTTAGGTGAATACAAGTGTTGTGGCAGAGAGAGTGATGGCTGGGGAGCAACAAGACGCATCCATAGGCTTGGCTCATTGCAAAATGTGGACAGATCTCCTAGGGGAAGAGAATAGTAGGAATGCAAGTGATCCACCAAGAATACTCAGGGTGGAAATTAGAGACATTTGTAATAGTATCAACAATGTAAACTACACTTTTTCTTTTTTTTTTTTTTTTAAATAATAAAGCCCAGCTGCTGTGTCTCAATGGTTGTGCATTGACCTATGAATCAGGAAGTTGTGGTTCTTATCCTGGTCAAGGCACAACATGGGTTGCAGGCTCAATTCCCAGTCTTGGGGGAAGAGTCGTGCAGGAGGCAGCTAATCAGTGATTCTCTCACATCATTGGTGTTTCTGGCTCTCTCTTCTCTAATAAAAAACGAATTATATATATAAAATTTAAGTTAATTACACCTATATCAAATGTTTTAAAAATGTTTAAAACTTGTCACTTTCCAATAACTCAGCTGTTTAATTACAAATGTTCTCATGCATATTCATTGCTACTGGATCAAGTGTGCTGAAAATAAAATATGATGTACTAATGAAATATCTTAAGTACATGTTCAATGGCATCATTTTGGCAGTTTGACGTGCCAAACTGTGGTGATGAGTATTTATGCCAGCAAAATTCTGCTTGCCAATATTTGCTGCCACTGAGGCGAGGCTGGTCCTCCCAAGAAATGAGGAGAGGGATGGTCCTGTCTATATAGGGTGGCCATCTTAATTTTCTAACAACAGAAGGATATCTAGGATTTATATGGATCCACATTTCAAGGTGTTACTTAGGTGTATGTATAACTGATGAGCAAGGGAATACTTTTCTAATGTGCACTATTTCGTAGACTTCACTTAATGTATTATTAAATGCTTGTACTTAAAGACGACCAGTAGAGAATGTGAACAATGCAATCAAACTTATATGTGTATTGTATGAGTGGGCTATAACTCACACATAAAGTAAAAATTGAGAAAAACTATTTTTGTATATATATAGAATTCCAAACCAAGAATTCCATATGGCAAAGAAGTCACTTGAGTCATTGAGGAACGAGTGAAATCAAACATATGTCTTAGAGGCTGCAATGTCTTCCTATTGGTTAAAATAAGAAATTAACTTAAAAAAAAGAAAGAAAAATAAATTAACTTTAAAAGTAGACAAAAATCCCGAGCAGACATTTTGCCAAAGGAGATAAAGACAGTGTAAAGAACTGCATGAAGAAATGATCACCACCAAACATTTTTAGGGAAACGGAATTAAAACAAAATCAACTTAACAATACTCACTGATGGGGTAGTATTGAAAAAGATTAACCTTCACATGCTCTGGTAGGGTTGCAGAAAAAAAAATGGAATTTTCATTACTGTGGGTGGTGGGAAGGCCAAGTGATTGAACCACTTTAGATCACAGTTCCCCACATGTTAAAATGTGACACACTCACAGTCACCTGGAACAGAATGATACCTAAGACAAACACCTGTAGAAAGAACAGAATACAACATCCCCAGCTGTTTAATTTAAAAAAAATTGTTTTGAATATATTTTATTCATTATTTTACAGAGAGGAAGGTATATGGATAGAGTTAAAAACATTGATGAGAAAGAAACATTGATTAGCTGCCTCCTACACAAGCTAATGCTCTTTGCCCAGACCCGAACTGGTTAGGGCCCAGATGATGAATATATAAGACCCCAAACATAGAAATAACTGAAACCATAGACAACTCAATAGTTAAAGTGGTTATCCAAAGAATTCAGTATTTCCTAGAAATAAAAAATTAACTATTTGCATAAAAGTGTCAAATCTCAAAATATTTATGTAGCATGAAGGAAGCCAATGTTTGTTAAAGAGAATTCACCTTATAGTGCCAATAAAATTATGTACAACTCTATTGTACAGGAAGGTAAATCAATGCCTGAATGGAGGGCTGGGAGGCAGAAAGCTGACCAAAGTGCTGTCAGGGTGTGGCAAAAGTAGATTTACATAGAATTGTTGCTACTGAAAATAATACAATAATTTTTATATAATATTTTGTTGATTTTTTACAGAGAGGAAGGGAGAGAGATAGAGAGCTAGAAACATCGATGAGAGAGAAACATCTACCAGCTGCCTCCTGCACACCCCCTACCAGGGATGTGCCCGCAACCAGTGTACATGCCCCTGACCAGAATCAAACCTGGGATCCTTCAGTCCACAGACCGACGCTCTAGCACTGAGCCAAACCAGTTTCAGCTAAAAATAATACAATAATTTATAAATAACAGCACAGATATAAACTGCCTCTTGTGCTCATTTTTTTGGGTGAGATCATGCTCACTGAAAGCCACTGGTTTGTTTCCAAGTCAGGGCACATGCCTTCCTGAATACCCAATAATTGGTCATGCAGGAGGCAGATGATTGCTGTTTCTCTCCCTCTCCCTTGCTTTCAAAATGTAATAAAAATGCAGCTTAATATATATATATATATATATATATATATATATATATATATATATATATATATATATAAACTAGTTACTCAAAAAAGAGAATTATCTGTCTGTTTGGCATAGTCACATCAACAAGCCTACTTTTTTCCCATCAAGGATGTGGGTTTCATTTGTGATGTTTTTCAGCTTCACATCATGTTCAACTTCACCAAATAGTGCACATTAGAAAAGTGCATTTGCAGTTATACATATATCTAAGGAAAGCCTTGCAATGTGGTCCCATATAAATCCTAGATATCCCTTTGCTATTATAAAATTAAAATGGTGACCCTATATAGGCATGGCTATCCCTCTCCTCATTTCTTGGGAGGACCAGCCCAGCGTCAATGGCAGCAAATATTGACAAGCAGTGAAGACTATTGCCATCAGCCCAGCCAGTGTGGCTTAGTGGTTGAGCATCAACCTGAAAGTGAAGATTGGAAGTAAAGATTGGAATCCTGGTCAGGGCACATGCCCAGTTTGTAGGGTTGTTCCACAGAGCAGGGTGTGCAGGAGGCAGCTGATCAATAATTCTATCTTATCATTGATCTATCTCTCTCTCTCTCCCTCTCCCTCCCTCCCTCCCTTTCTCTCCAAGATCATAAAAGTATATATTAAAAACAACAACAATAAATTATTGTCATGAAATTCAACAGGAATGCTGACTGCTTACAAAAGGCACATCCTTAAACAGATTGCAGGATTATCGTCTCCCCAAACCCCTATCCTGGGAGATCTGCCAGTCTGTTCCAGTTAACCAGACCTCTGGCCCCATCTTGTCCTTCCCCAGGGCCACTTGCTTAAGCACATCACCTTTATTCACCTACTTAATTGGCTGGGATGCTAGCTCTCCTTGGCATTTGAGAAAACTACATTACCCAGAAAGGAATGCGACGATGTAGGCGGAGCTAAAGGGCACTTTTGTTTCAGTGCTTCTTGTTAGGGCGGGACTTCCGCCTTCGTCCTCCTGGTGGTCATTGTGAACTCCAGGTTCTTCAGGGACTCCCAGCTTCAGCACACTGGTCCTGAGAGGAAGGTAGAGGAGGCCTTGGACCCAATGCTCTTGAGCTGCAGAGTGTGTCTGAGGCGCCTAGAGCCCCAACAGCCCGAGATTGGTGTCTCCGTGCCTCCCGGCTCCTCTCTGCTCACAGTGTCCCTGCAGCCAAACGCCCCCTCTCCCCCCTCCCCCCCCCCCCAACCCTCCAGCCTGCAGAGCAGCCTCTCAGGCCCACGCTCAGGATGGTGAGTCCCTCCTGGTGACACATGGGTGATGGGAAGAGGGTGGAAGGCAGCAGTGCCACCTTATGAGGAGGCGATGGTGGGACTGAGCAGGAAGGATTGGGAAACCCAGACCCATTGTGGGTATAAACTAAGGCAGGTGTTGGCAACCTAAGGCGGAACCGCATGCAGCTCTTCTGAAGCTTTGCCTTTGCTCCAGCCGATAGGGAGGGGGGGGGGGGGGGTCGGGACGCGGCGGCTGTATCACTTACCTCCGCCGCCTCGCCTCCCTCCTGGAGCTCTGTGTGGCAGGTTGCTGGCTACTTAGCGTCGCTAGGCAACCATAGTGTCCCTGTCCTGGCCCAGCCTCCTCCCTCACATCACAGCCTGTGATGTCACTGAGGGCACGCTGAGCGTGCACCTCTGCGCTGGGGAGGAGGAGACTGCTGCGAGGGAAAGAGAGGTGCTGATAGAGGTGACACTGAAAAATGATAATAAAAAAAAGCAATAAAGAGAAAAAAGTGAGAAGGAAAAAGAAGAAGACAGACAGGATTGGAGAAAGAGAAAGAGAGGGCTTGCAGTGTGACTGTCACTGGGAGTCAGGCCTGTACAGTGAGTGGAGAACAAGATCCTGAAAGAGAAAAAACAGCAGCCAGGTTTAAAAAAAAAAAAAATTAACAGATACTAATTTTTTTGTTGGTTAAGCATGGGAGACAGGTCCTTTTGTAAGGTGTACACTGTAGGAAATTTGTGGCTATTATATAAAAAATTATTTTTAAATAAATAAATAAAATTATTATTTACATTTTTACTTAATTTATTTTATTTAATTTACTGAATATTGGGGGGCCTGATGAATTATTTTTATGGCATGCATGGCTCACTAATTAATTTACAAAATATTGGGGGCCTCATAGAAATAAACGTTAAATTAACAAGTCACCTATGTTTCTATGAAAATTTGTTTTCTTCATTTTTTTTTTTTTTTTTTTTTTGTGGCCCACATACACTTAAACCTTGTTTATTTGGCCCATATTAGCTTTGAGTTTGACCTGCTTGTTCTGGAGTAATTATACATCTTCCATAAGGTTCCGCAACAATTACAGAATGAGTTGAGTAAACACTACCATGAAAGAAACACAAACACATTCTTATGGTTGAGCTCCATGAGACCATTTAAAAAATTTTTTCAAATATATAATCAAATCATGGAAATTAATGACCAATTGTGCCATGAATCAAAAAAAGCAATGAGACCCAGCTGGATTGGCTCAGTGGTTAAGCATCAACCCAGGAAACACAAGTCACAGTTTAGATTTCTGGACAGGGCACATGCCTGGGTTGTGGGCTCAGTAGAGGATGTGCAGGAGGCAGTGAATCAATGATTCTCTCTCATCAATGATGTTTCTCTCTGTGTCTTAAATAAATATGAATATATATATTTTTAAAAGATGCAATGAGTATGTTTTGATTTTCATCGTTGAAAACCCACTCCACAGTTTAGGAATCCTTTGCTCTGAGTAATGGCTGTGGGAATAAGGACCTTTAGCTTGGCTTCTTACTGGCTTCAATAAGCCACAGGATAGCCCTAGCCAGTGTGGCTCAGTGGATAGAGCATTGTCATGGGGACCTAAGGGTCCTGCATTCTATTTCCGTCAGGGGCACTTAGCTTGGTTGTAGGCCCCTCCCCAGCAGGGGCGCTGGTCATGGTGTGAGTAGGAGGCAACCAACCAATGTGTTTTTCTCACATCGATGTTTCTCTCTGTCTCTTCCTCTCTCTTCTACTTTCTCTAAAAACCAATGGAACAGCCTTAGCTGGTTTGGCTCAGTGGCTACAGCTTTGTCCTGTGAATTGAAGAATTCCAGGTTCAAATACAGCCAAGGGCACATGTGGGGGGCATTCAGGAAGCATCCGATTAATGATTCTCTCTCATCAATGGTTTTTCTCTCTCTCCCGCTCCCTTCCATTCTGAAATCAATAAAAATAAAAATATTTTGCCGTGACTGGTTTGGCTTGGTGGATAGAGCATCGGCCTGTGGACTGAAAGGTTCCCGATTTGATTAGAGTCAAGGACATGTACCTTGGTTGCTGGCACATCCCCAGTAGGGAGTGTGCAGGAGGCAGCTCATTGATGTTTCTCTCTCATCAATGTTTCTAACTCTCTATCCCTCTCTCTTCTTCTCTCTGTAAAAATATCAATAAAAAAAGCTCTGACTGGTTTAGCTCAGTGGATAAAGCATTGGCCTGAGAATGCAAGGGTCCCAAGTTTGATTCCAGTCAAGGGCAAGTACATACCCAGTAGGGAGTGTGCAAGAGGCAACTGATCAATGTTTCTCTCTCATCGATGTTTCTAGCTTTCAATCCCTCTCTCTTCCTCTCTGTAAAAAATCAATAAAATATATTTTAAAAAATCATGAATAATATATTAAAAATGAAAATATTAAAAAAATAAAAATAAAAATAAAAAAGGTCAATGGAACAAATATCCTTGAATGAGGATTAAAATAAATAAACGTATTTACCATTAAAATACACACACACACACACACACACACACACACACACACACACAGCTACAGGATAAAGGGCTCATGGCTCTGGGGCTCCTGCCCAGGGTGTCAGGTGAACATCACTGAGTGCTTATCTGTTTCACCACCCACACTAACATGATGCTTTTGCTGGTTCCCCCATGGTTTTAACTACAAGCATCATTTTAAGTAGCAACGCGGGGGATTACAGCCAAGGAAACTTACTAAAATCTGTTTTAAATCTTTGTCATGGACTAACTGGAGTGGATCGATAAAGGTTTCCCTGACATTGATATCAAAGGATTCTTTCACCTCCACCATCAGCTTCATGGCAGTGCCCATATCGATCAATGCACCGCCTGGGACAGAAAAACAAACAAAGCGTTTGTTGCCAAAACCGGTGTGGCTCAGTAGAGCGTCGGCCTGCAGACTGAAAGGTCTCAGGTTCGGGAGGGAGGGTGGGGGGCAAAAAAAAAAATCAATAAAATATATTAAAAAAAAAAAAAAAAGTTTAATAGAAGTGATGAGAACAGACATTCTCACCTTATTCCTGATATCAGGGTGAAAGCAGTCTTTTACCTTTGCTATATTAGCTATAGGTTTTTCAAAGATACCCATTATGAGGATGAGAAAATTCTCCCTATTCCTAATTTACTGAGGGTTTTTATTTAGGGATAAATTTGGAATATTATCAAAAGCTTAATTTGCATGTATTGAGACGATAATATAGTTTAACTTTTTTAGTCTCTTAATATGGTGAATTACATTGATGTCCTACTTTGAAACCAACCATTCATTCAGGGGATAAATCACATTTGGAAATGACATATTATCTTTTTATATATTGTTGAATTTACTAGTATTTGCTAAATTATTTTAAAGATTTTTTTTGCATCAGTGTTTATAAAGGAATTTTTTTCTCTTGAAATGTTTTTGTGTGCTTGAAATAATGTTGTCCTCATTGAACAGGTTGGGAAGTGTTCATATCTCTTTGATTTTCTGGGAGAGTTTGTATAAAATTGTAGAAAAATAAATAAAAAATTAAAAATTAAAAAAAAAAAAAAAAAAAAAAAAAAAAAAAAGGTCTCAGGTTCGATTCCAGTCTAGGGCATGTACCTTGGTTGTGGCCACATCTCCAGTTGGGAGTGTGCAAGAGGCAGCTGATCGATGTTTCTCTCTCATCAATGTTTCTAACTCTCCCTCTCCCTTCCTTTCTGTAAAAAAATCAATGAAATATATTAAAAATAATACAACAAACAAACCACAGTGTGTTTTTGTAAACTGGCTGTAAGGGTTTTTAAAGCTGCAGAACAAAGTCCCTCTTTGTGAACAATAAAAGGATTGAGTCCTCCTCAGGGCTAAGCACCCACCAATGAAGATGCCAATAGGAATGAATGCACATTTCATCTCAGCCTTTGCTGCCAGGTCCTCTGGGGGCCTCTCCCTGGATCATTCTGAGGGCAAGATGCCCAGATCCTCCCTGGTGTGGAGGAAGCCTGGCAGTGTCCTGTGGGGAGCTCCCAGCAGGGCGGGTAGCCATGACGAGGGTGAACAGTGAATGAGCCCCAGTACCTGGGCAGCAGTTAATCCACATTAATTTACAAGCAGGTGACCTCGAAGCTGTGCACAGTGAGGTGGCACGTTCTCTTAAAAACATCCCCCGTGAAGCTCAGTGGATAGAACATTGGCCTTCAGACCCGAGTCCCACGTTTGATTGGGTCAAGGGCACATACCTAGGTTGCAGGCTTCTTGGGTAGGCCAGGGATCATGAAGGAGGCAACCAGTCAATGTGTTTCTCTCACATCCGTATTTCTCTTCTCTCCCTCTCTCTTCCACTCTCCCTAAAAGTCAATTAAAAATATCCTCAGGTGCAAAAATACAAACAAACAAACAAAACCAAGCAAACAACCATCTCCCTGCGGGCCTGTGTGGCTCAGAGTTGAGCATCAACCTAGGAACCAGGAGTCATGGTTCAATGCCGGGTCAGGGCACATGCCTGGGATATCCAGTAGGGGTGTGCAAGAGGCAGCCCATCCATGATTATCTTTCATCATTGATATTTCTCTCTCTCTCTCTCTCTTTTCATCTCTGAAATCAATCCAAAAAAGAAGAGAAAAAGAAAGTCTTAGTGTATAACTTACAGGCAACATGGGCCGCCTGCCCGCCCTCCAGGCCCTGCGCACTTACCGAAGGTGGATTCCTCACCCAGCCATGGCTGTACTTGAGCAGGTAGTCTCCCAGCAGGCCCCCTGGCTTAGAGAACTCCCAGGCCTTCCCCTGGTTGTGGATCTTTGACATCGGGACCAGCATGCCCCACTTCACTCTGTTTGTTTCAAGACAGGGTCATTTGTAATTCCTTCAGTGGACAGGGCAGAGGGACCGGCACAATGTATGCAACAGATGCAGCAGGAAACATTGAGGGCACCCTCGGCACCATGGCAGAGACCTGAGTGCCGAAGGTCTGCCGTGGCCTATTTAATCTTTTCCATGATTGGCACATGCGTCACCCAGATGGGTGCATACTGGTTGGTGGCTAAGTCACATGAGAAACGGAAATTGTGCACACATCACAACCAGGCTACATCAGGACCTCTCTCTTTTGCTCTTCCTCTCTCTCTGAAAAATACTTTATCCCTAGCCTGTATGGTTCAGTAGAGAGGGCATCGGCCTGCAGACTGAAGGGTCCCGAGTTAAATAACTTTGGTCAGAGCACATGCCCGGGTTGTAGGCTCCATCCCCAGTAGGGAGCATGTAGGAGGCAGCTGCCCATGATTTTCTTTCATCATCAATGTTTCTGTCTCTGTCTCCCTCTCCCTTCCTTTCTGAAATCAATAAAAATATATTTTAAAAAGTAAATCAGCTGTAGCCGGTCTGGCTCAGTGGATACAGTGTTGGCTTGAAGACTGAAGGGTCCTGGGTTCGTTCTGGTCAAGGGCACGTACCTTGGTTGCAGGTTCCCCGGCCCTGGTCGGGGCATGTAAGAGGAGGCAACGGGTCCATGTGTCTCTCTCACATCAATGTTTCTCTCCCCTTCTCCCTCACCCTTCCTCTCTGAAATAAATAAAATATATTTTAAAAAAAACAAACCTTAAACCACATTTCAGGATTGGGTCCGCAAGGGTGTTGCTTCTAGATCACATGAAGGGAGGGCCCAGCCGATATGGGTGGTCAGCATGGGTCACCGTGAATGGGCAAAAGACAGTTCCAGACTTTGTCCCACATTACCTGGATTGGGCTGAATGTATTCTGTGGCTTTCAAAACAATTTCTGCAGCTGCTTGATTCATGAGATCTACTTTCTAAACAAACAAACAAACAAACCAAAAAAACTTTGGTGAGTGACAAATGATGAATTCGCAGGAAAGGACACAGAGACTTGATTTCCTCCCGTGATAAAGGGAAGGAGATGGAGGTCCTGTGGGGCCCCAGGGATGCTCCACACAGCGGACCCGGGACAGTGTCACAATCATTTCTGTTCAGAGTCTCAACATGCCCTGGCCGGGTGGCTCAGTGGGTTGGTACATCACCCTGGACACCAAAAGATAAGGGGTTCAATCCCCGGTTAAGGGTGCATATGGGAGGCAGCCAGATGTTTCTCTCATGTTGATGTTTCTCTCTTACTCTCCCTCTTCCTTTCTTTCTAAAATCAATAAAACAGCTGAAACCAGTTTGGCTCAGTGGATAGAGAATCGGCTTGCAGACTGAAGGGTCCCAGGTTCAATTTCGGTCAAGGGCATGTACCTTGGTTGTGGGCACATCCCCATTGGGGGGTGTGCAAGAGGCAGCTGATCGGTGATTCTCTCTCATCGATGTTTCTTACTTCCTATCCCTCTCTCTTCCTCTCTGTAAAAAATCAATAAAATATATTAAAAAAAAATAAAATTAACAAAAAATATCCTTGGGTGAGGATTAAAAGAAATACATGTGGCATATATATATACTAAAGACCTGGTGTAGGACATTTGTGCACTGAGGGGGGCAGGGCCTCAGTCCAGCGTGCACCCTTTCACAGTCTGGGAGCCATTGGGGGATGTCTGACTGGCGGCTTAGGCCCCCTAAGCTGGCAGTCAGATATCCTTAGTGCTGCCAAGGAGGTGGGAGAGGCTCCACCACTGCTGCTGTGCTCGCCAGTCGTGAGCCTGGCTTCTGGCTGGGTGACACTCTCCTGTGGGAGCGCATTGACCACCAAGGGGCAGCTACTGCATTGACTGTCTGCCTCCTGGCTGACAGTACATGTCATAGCGACGAGTTGTTCAGCCATTTGGTCAATTTGCATATTACCCTTTTATTATATAGGATCTTTTTATTGATTTCAGACAGGAAGGAGAGGGAGAGAGAGAGAGAGAGAAACATCCCTGATGAGAGACAATCATGGATCAGCTGTCTCCTGCATGCTGCATGCTGCACACAGGATATCGAGCCCATCAACTGGGCATGATTCCTAACCAGGAATCAAACCATTAGCTGGTTCATAGGTTGATACTCAACACTGAGCAACACCAGCCCGGCGAAACGCGTTAAAAAAAAAAAAAAAAAAGAAAGAAAGAAAAAAAAAAAAAAAGAAAAAGTCCCATTGTAATCCTCCATTGCTTTCTCATGAATGCATGTTCCCCATAACAGAAATGCCATGTGATCAGCTCTCTGGGTGTCACCCTGTGTCATAATCAGAAAAGACGAACACACCCACGCAAGCCTTCAGGCCAGTTGAGGGCAGCACCAGGATCTGGTGATGCTTTACTCAGCTGTCGGGCCCAGGAGACACAGCCAGGGGGCCTCGATATGTATCCATATGAGGATCTCAGACTAGAAATACATTCTGATTCTCCAAGGTGCCTAACCACATGCTGGGGCTTTTTAATTGCTTGCCAAGACTGCCCAACTTGCCCAGCCTGTGTGCCTCAGTGGTTGAGCATCAGCTTATGAATGAGGAGGTCACAGTTTGATTCCTGGTCAAATTCGAGGCCATGACACAGGTCAGGGCACATGCCTGGGTCATGGGCTCGATCCCCAGTGAGGGGCATGCAGGAGGCAGCCGATCCATGACTCTCTTTCATCATTGATGTTTCTATCTCCCTGTCCTTTCCACTCTGAAGTCAATAAAAAATGCATATCTTATATAATAAAGGCCTAATATTCAAATCGATCAAAAGGTGAAACAGCTGGCGGAATGATGTGCACTGACCACCAGGGAGCGGATGCTCAATGAATGAGCTGCTCCCAGCTCACAGACCCCAAGCCACCCAAGGCAGGTGCCAGTGGAAGCCCCTTCCCCCATCACCCAACAGATTAGCCTCATTCACCAGCCAGGCCTACGCCCCCTAACCTTGCACAAATTTTCTGCACAGGGCCTCTAGTATATAGCGAGCAATCTGAATTTTATCCACTACAAGGAACCAGTGAGCTATATCCAGGCTCCTTCATAATCAAGGGTCCTCATTTGGGCTTAGACGTGGGAAAAAAAACTGCCTTTTGGGTCACAGGATCTACACCTGTGTATGAGCATCCTAGAGTCCACTCTCTTCATATTATTGGTGTGTCTCATCTCACAACTACAGGCAAATTTGTTTCCTTTAAAAAAAATGTTTCCCCTAGATTTCTTTCTCTCTTTTTAAAATGAATTCATATTGTTGAAATTATTACTTATGTCCACTTTTTCTCCTCTTTTTCGCCTCCAGCCCACTGCTGCCTGCTGACCCAGGTCCTCACCATCCCATTGTCTGCGTTTCTGGGCCATGCACAGATGCATGCAAGGTCCTTGTCTGATTACCTCCCTTGCCTTCCCTCCGAGGTTCCGCACTCTGCTCTATGCTTCCATGTGCACATCCACTCTGATCATCAGATTGATATTTTGTTACTTAGACTCCACATCAAAGTGAGATTATGTGATGAGACTCACATTCTTCATACAATTGACATAAAATGCTCTAACCCTTTTCATGTCAAGAAAGTGGTCATCTAGTTTTGTGCCTTGAATGCCATTTATTTTTTTCACTAATTATCTGTAGAAATAAAGACAAATAAGTATAATATACATTGATTTGTGATCAAATTATCTGACGCTAATTATCTCTCTATCTTTTACACACACACACACTCACACCACTCTCAGATTCAGCCTTTTTTTTTTTTTAAATTTCCTTGTTCATTTTTTTATATATTCATTGATTTTAGAGAGAGAAAGAGAGAGACAAACATAGTTTTCTTTCACTTGTTTATGCATTTATTGTTTGATTTTTTAAACTATATTTTATTGAGTTTTTACAGACAGGAAGAGAGAGGGATAGAAAGGTAGAAACATCGATGAGAAACATCCATCAGCTGCCTTTGCACACCCCTCATAGGGGATGGGCCCACAACCAGGGTTCTTGCCCTTGACCAGAATTGAACCTGGAACCTTTCAGTCCGCAGGCTGACGCTCTATCCACTGAGCCAAACTGGCTTTGGCTGTTCATTGTTTTATATATGTATTTTTATTGGTTTCAGACAAAAAGGTAGAGGGAGAGAGAAACATCAATGATGAGAGAGAATCATGGATCAGCTGCCTCCTGCATGCCCCATACTGTGGATCTAGCACCCAGGCATGTGTCCTGGCCAGGAATGGAACCCTGGGCCTTTCAGTGTGCAGGTCGTCACTCTACCCACTGAGCCAGACCAGTAAGGGCTGCACTGATATTTTTAAATCTCCATTTAGGCTGCAGCCCTTGTCTTGGCCTCACAGCCTGAGGGAATCCTTCTCCCCTCCCCATTGACCCTCCTGTAGGACCATCTCCAGAAGGGCATCCCTGTCAACCCAGGACCCCCAGCCGGAACCCTGACATCCTCCAGGCAGCATCCAGGGAAGGGGAGAGATGGAGGGCAGAGAGGGCTTAGGCCTCAGACTGAGACATCAAGAAGAGAAGCAGCTCATCCCATCAGCGTTTCGGGAGCCAATTTGTGGGAGGTGCAAGGTTAGACCTCAGGAATGTGTATTCCAAAGGATGTCCGTCATCTGGTTCTAGCAACATTGGGGGGCTGTGGGGAGGGAGAGGCGAGTGCAGGTCCAGGGGTGCAGGGATAGGACAGGTTTTACTGGTTGAGCCCTGCCGTGGCGGAAGAGGCTGCAGGATTGGAATACAAATTGGTTTGTCCACACACAACAGTGTCCACACACCAATCTAACGCCTGCAGGTCAATTTTCCTGTTTCCTCAGCACAGAAAGCCCTTCTTCCTTTCCTCCCAGCCCCCAACCAACTCCCAATTGCTCCTACTTCATTCTCCCAAGACATAGCCTCCTCCACCAGAAGCTCTCCAGGAAGCCCCAGCCTTGTCCTGGGGGTATGTCTAACACTATTGACTGGTTTGTCTAGGTGTCCCCCGACCTGGGGGCCAGGCCAGGGAGACCTGGAGAGACGAAGGGAGGAAGGAAAGCCGTGGGGAACCCTGGACCGCAGTCCCCGGAGCAGCATGGTCTCTGCGCTGGGATGGGCCGGGCGGGCCTGCTGCGCAAGGGAAACAGGCGCCAGAGTCCGTCCCCTGAAGAGCAGGGCTCCGGGGCACTTGCCTCCAGGGCCTGGGCTATGGCCACCGCCTGGGCTGTGGTCACTCTTCCCTGCCCCCGACCCGCTCTGCCCATTGGCGAAGTCCCAGCGTATGCAAATGACGCTGCAGGCACCGCCCTCGTTACATTGTTGCATGGGGACCCAGAGGATAAGCCTGGGAAACTGGGCCCAAGATTACACTTCACTTTGGGGTGCGCACAAGCTGAATTGTGCCCAGCTGTGGGATGGTCCTGGGTGGGCAGACAGGCACCACTTACCTGTGCTTCTGGGACTTCACCTGGTCTCACTCATAGGCAACAGTGCCCCCCTCTGGCGCCATTGGGCAGGGGATGCTCCAAGAGGCGCCTATGGTGGGAGCAAACAGACCTACGGACCAGCCTTGGAGGAAGAGGCCCAGGGCTGCTGGGTGGTTCCTTCTGTCCCCATGCCATGCTCTGGGCGCCATCTGCCTGGAGTCCTGGTTACTGTGTCACTGTCTGATCAATATCATCAATATGGCGCTGGCCTCCCAGGAGCATTGAGCCCACTGTCACCTGCATGGAGAGCAACCATCTCTAGGCCTTGTTGGTGTGGCTCAATGGATAGAGCATCCACCAGTGGACTGAAAGGTACAGGGTTCGATTCCAGTGAAGAGCATGTACCTGGTTGCAGGTTCCCAGCCCTAGTCTGGGTGTGTGCTGGAGGCAATCATTCCACTCTCTCAAAAATCAATGAAAAAATATCCTCAATTGAGGATTAACCAGAGAGAAAGAGAGAGAGAGAGAGAGAGAGCGCGAGCTCACAACTATTTCCAAGGAGCCATCAACAGCCCACTCAGTCCCCTGGATAGGTCACCAGACCAGAGACCCAGCTCCCTGGGTGTGCTGCTGACAGGGTCATTTTGCCCAGGAACCAGAATTCTCCGAGTCCATGACTCAGGCCAGACACAGAAGGGCATGGAGCAACCTGGTTGAGCCCTGTATCAAGCCAAGCCCAGCAGGTCAGCATTTTTGAGGCATCTGACCTCCAAAGGCCCTGTCAGTTTCTGGTTGCTGGGGCTAAAGCTTCCTCTTTAGGCCCATCCTATGTCCACAGGGAGTATTCAGATTCCTTGTATTATTCAAGGTGTTATCTGGGTGTGGCTATATTGTTTGCCTGGAGACTGGAGAGAGGGGCTCTCTCAGGAGAAAATAGTGATGGAGTCTTAGATATAACTCAGCACTAGACCACTACCACCTCCCCTGGACTGCCCCCTACTCTCCCCAGATTCCACAAGCCCACACCATCTCCTGCCCCTCAGCCAAGGGTAAGTGTCTGTATCCGAAAGGTCCCATGAACCAGGTTCAGTGGGGAAAGGCACAGGCCCCAGTGCAAGGAGGGACCTTGTCTTCAGGAGCTCCTCTTTTGCCTGCACTGTAAGGTCCGGCCAGCCTTTCAGAACTGCCTCTGAGCTCAGATCCAAAGTCCAAACTCCAATGTCCAAAATCCCAATCCCCCACCTCCCACAGTCCATGGTCCTTTTTTTTTTTTTTTTTTTCACAGTTAGATGCTGTGCCTGTCCTCAGGGACGCGGCCTGCCACCCTGTAGATTCCCCCTGACCTTCTAGCCACAGAGGCTTGGCAGATTCTCTTGCCTAGATCCCTGATTTTACCTTTATCCAGAGGACCTCTGCCCTTCCCCGGTGCAAACTATCTCACCAACTGCAGCTGCTCGCCTAATTTGGGCTGAGTTCCACTTGTTTCAGCTGCTCACTCTACCCGCTCCGGGACAAGCCTCAGGACATATCTGTCTATTCTGTTGCCATCTTTTCTCTCTGGTGGTTCCATTTAAACCTCAGAGTCTTACAACAAAAGACACCAGTGTATAAAATTTTATTCTTAATAGCATATGCTCCTTTGAAGTCTGTTGGGGTTTTCCTAAATATTGCTGAGAATTATATAATATTGCAAACAGAGAATATGTATGTATGTATGTATATCTCCTATATAATTAAAAGAAACATGTAAGTTGGCCATACATTCATTACGCTCACCAGCCGATCACGAGTAGTATGAAAATTAACCCACCATCTTTGGCAGGTTATTTTGCATATGCAGGCACGGAATGGCCTAGGTCCTGGGAACATCCTGGTGACCCAGGCTGCTCCTACCTGTAGGCCTGCACATAGGCTCTGAGTGTCCTGGGTGCCAGAATGCCTCCAGCCCTAGGGTGCAGGCACCAAGTGGCGGGGGGTTGGTGGGACTCCTAGGTTCTTCGGCAAGGCAAGGAAGGCAGGCAGCCGCCCCGTCCTGGCTGCTCTGGTCTTTGTGGGCAGCACTCACAAGTGTGGGGATGCCAGTGGGTGGGGCGGGAGGCCGCCTACCAGCCCAGAGAGCACTGCCAAGACAAGGAAGCCAGGCGCCTGGCTCCAGGTTCATGGGCAGCGTATTCAGACACAGAGAGGCCAGTGGGAAAGGTGCGGAAAGACGCCTGCCTTCATAGCCTTGGCCAGCAAACTCTGGGCATGGGCAACACACGCAGGTGCAAAGCAGCCAGTGAGCAGAACTCGCAGGCATCCTGCCCCACCCAGGCTGCTCTGGGCCTGTGTACAGCACACTGGAAGAGCCTCTGAGCAGAGGAGGTGGGTCACTGGAGGGCAGCATGTATTCCCCACATGGCGATGGTGGCAGGGGTAACTGTGACAAGTGGAGCTTGTGGGCCGAGTGGAAGTAGCACCTGCAGGTCATCAGTGCCAAGGAGTGGCTGTGCAAGTCCCGCCTCCTGGCCCAGAAGGTGCACGACTGCAGGGACAGCCACCATGGTGGACCCAATTGACATCCTCCTGGCCGCAACACAGGGGTTTGCGGATCTGTGCACCTGTAGACCTCCAGTGCGTGCTGCATCTTTTCCTCCCCTACTGGGATGGGAACGTCAAGCCTCCCTTCTGATCTCCCTCTTTGGCTGCAGTAATCTTCTTTGGGTTAATTTGCATAGTCGGTCCAGATTGACTGATGGGCTTGGCTTGCAGTTGTAGTGAAGTGATGGTTTATTTGCATATTGCTCTTTTAATAGATAGGATTCCAAGAATAGAAGGATGGACCAGTCCCTTTTCCTATACAGACACTCTTTTAGACTATTCAGACCCATAAACTTAGCCTCTGCCTTTTGTTTGTTTGTTTGTTTTGTTGTTGTTGTTGTTAAGGTCAAAATGCAGGGTGTGGCAGAAAGTATCTGCTTCCCTGAGTCTACAAGGATAGGATAGCTCTTCTGGGGAAATTTGGCCACTTAGGTTTGAAAGATTAAGTATGTCACACTTCTAGCAATAGATTCCCAAAACTCAGAAACACGACTCAGAAAGCATATATGCACACCTATGTTCATAGCAGCACAATGGTAGTTATAAGAGCTACAATTTGGAAACAGCCTAAATGCCCATCAGCAGATGAGTTGATTCAAAACCTGTGGTGCATCCACACAAGGGAATATTATGCTGTTGTAAAAAAATAGGAAATCTTATTATTTGCAACAGCATCAATGGACCCATACAGTATTATGCTAAGGGAAATAAAGCCATCAGAGATAGATAAATATCACATGACCTCACTCATTTGTGCAATATAATGAACATACCGTATTTTCTGGCGTATAAGACAACCCCCTAATTTTACAGTTAAAACATAGGTTTAGGCCTATATTCGCTGTATAAGACTACCCCCCACTTCCGAGGCAACATCAGTTCTTTTTTTAATAGACCGCCTCTCTGACTCTGGTCAATCTGAGCAGGCTTTTTACTAGAACACAGTGTCGTCTTATATGCCGGAAAATACGGTAAACTGATTCACAAAAATACAGCCAGTGTCACAGAAGCATTGAACAGACCATCCAAACAAAGAGAGAAGGCCCAGGAGGTAACGGTATCAAAGATCAACCAAAGGACTTGTATGCTTGCCGATGAGCATAACCAGTTGGCATAAATAGCCAAAGGGTGAGGGCCTGTGCTTTTGGGTAGAAGCAGGTAGATGGAGGTCAATGGAAAGGGGTGAAGGAGACTTATGTAACAATTAAAAAAAAAGAATGTCCCAATGCAGGACTCTTGGCTATGTCTCCCTGTCCTGCTTTCCTCCTCAGGCACTTTATGCCTTTGCCTCTCTCCCAGCTCCAAAGCCCCAGGTGAGTGTTTGCAATAGGAAAGTCCTGTGTTCTGGGTTTATAGAATGAAAGCAAAGACAAAACCAAACCATATCAAGGAAACTGCATTTTTGTCTCTCCCCAGCACCACGCTGTATGGCCCTCCTTTCATGGGGCAGCCTTTCAGGACTTTTGCCTTTGGTCCAGTATCCCCAGCAGCCAGCTGCCCTGTGGCTTTTCCTTTACACACTCGGATGTTACCCACGTCGTGAAGGGACACAGCTTTGCTGCGACACAGCTTCCTCCTCACCCTCTTGACCCACTGGTTGCTGTCCCTGGAAAGTCCACTTCCCAGTTCTTGACATTCTCATCTGCCCTTCCTAGTTGTAAATGGTTTGCTCAGCTGCATCTAATTTGTTAATACAAGTGGATGTTCTTTGATTTAGTTGTATTTTCAATCGGGCTCAGGATGAGATTCACTATAGTACTGCTTAATTGGCCACCATTTATTTATTTTTTACCACTTTCTGATCCTTGGTGTTCAAAGCAGCCAGAGTGATTTCCATACAGCTGCAAATGCACAAGGCATGCTCCCTGCAGGCTACAACCTGAAGTCTGCCAGCCCTTCACAGAACTCTTCAGTGAAGTGCCCACTGACCAACTCTAGTTTCACCTTCCCCCATACTGCTGTTACCAGTCACAGGAGGCTTTGTGGACTGTCCTTCATTATTTGTGGACTGTCCTCCACTAGATGCCAGTTCCCAAGGACAGAGGACTCTGCATTTACAACACATGAAACAGTTGGGCTTAACAGTATCCACAGCTTCAGTCTTTATATATGTCCATTATGCTCACCCATGGCTGCTGACCCTCCATCCAACCTGATCCAAGTTCTCATCCCTACAGCTTCCCTCAGCCTACCAACTCAAGGAACCTGGCCGATGAAGTGGCAGAAGAACGTTCACAGGAACCCAACCTCTCTGCCCCTCAACCACATTCCCTAGCAACGCACTATTCCCCATAATCCAAAAACTATCACGTCATTAAAGGTCTTCTATGCAAAGGAAAAACTTAGGGAGGGGATACACCAACCACATCTCAACATTCAGAACGTGGACTTATATTGAGACCCTTTCTTTCTGGAAATGCTTGTATTGCAGCTTGTTCTCACCACTCAAAATATACAGCACCATCTCCTGTAGCATGCACACTACCTCCAGGACTGTTTGGGTAAGGGGGAGAGGAGAGGAGTGCTTTATTTTTGATAAAATCAAACAGCAAAATAATCCCTAAAATGGAAAAGAGACTTAAACACCAGAGGGTCTCAGGGGTGAGTGGGTTGTTGGAGGCAGGACTTTCTAAGTGAACTGATTTTGGGGTCCAAAGCACCAAGGGGTTTCTCCTAGATACAGAATTGGGTTCATTTGCAGCAGGAAGGTGCCTAGGGGGGTGGAGAGATGCACTCTGGATGGAGATAGAAGAGCCCTGGCCAGCACATCTCAGACAGACACAGAATCCCAATTCCCCCTGTGCTTTGACTGGGCCTCCTCTCTTCCAAACCCTGGGAAGGACACAGTGTGCCCAGCTATAGTGGGAATGTCCCAGGCAAAGGCATGAAGGAGTGAGTAAAGTTAGGCTGTGCAGGCAGAGGCCTCATCTCAGGGCACCAGAGTGAATGTTTGCATTTTTTGATAATCTTCATCTGAGGATATTTTAAGAGAGAGAGAGAGAGAGAGAGAGAGAGAGAGAGAGAGAGAGAGAGAGAGAGGAATAAGAGAGATATTGAGAGAGACATCAATATGAGAGCGAGAGAAAAAAAACAGATGCCTCCTACATCCCCATATGTGCTGGGATCAAATATGCAAAACTAAAACCACAAAGTCAAGTAGTCTTTCTTTCAAGGCTTTGGGCAGCAATGCATTATAAGCCAATATTGCTCAAAGCGTAATTTTCTGTTATTATGCTGTCCCACCAAAAGCACAGAAAGGTTAGGATTCAAACAATATCTGTTAACTCCAAACAATAGCTGTTAACTCTATGATGATATATCATAATTGTGCTTGACAATCATACCTATAAGTGTAAAAAATAAAATAAAATAAATTAAGGTAATAGAGAAAAATATCTTTACTAAAAAATCATAAACCAAACAGAGCACAGTAAGCAATTTACAGGTTGGTGAATTAGAAATTAAAAGAATTCATAAAAGCATAATTCAATAAAAAAATCTCTTGAGCTACAAATGTATCAGATAGTAGTTCTGGGCATGTCCTTCAATTCTTACTTGTACTGGAAACACATGAGGACTATAGTACACTATATGTTTCATTAAAAAGTTTAAGACAAAAAAAAAAAAAAGGTCCCAGTCACCTTTAGTGTTAATTTAAGTGACTAAAATAGAATATTTCTGCACATTTAACACTCTTCTCCAGTGTGAACTTTTAGATGTTTAATATGACTAGATTTTTGGCTTAAGACCTTCCCAAATTCATTACCATTCATATGGCTTCTCTCTAGTGTGAACTCTCTGGTGTTTAATTAATGTTCTTCTTTGACTGTAGAACTTTCCACATTCATTACACTCATATGGCTTCTCTCCAGTGTGGACTTTCAAATGTCTAGTAAGGCCAGATTTTCGGATAAAAGACTTCCCACATTTAGTACAATCATATGGCTTCTCTCCAGTGTGGACTTTCCGATGCATTGTAAGGTTAGATTTTTGGCTAAAAGACTTCCCACATTCAGTACACTCAAATGGCTTCTCTCCAGTGTGCACTAACTGGTGTGTAATGAGTGCACTTCTGTAACTAAAGAACTTCCCACATTCAGTACACTCATATGGCTTCTCTCCGGTGTGAACTCTCTGGTGTTTAAAGAGTGAACTTCTATCCCTGAAGGACTTTCCACATTCATTACACTCATAGGGCTTCTCTCCAGTGTGGACATTCAGATGTCTAATAAGGTCAGATTTTCGGAAAAAAGATTTCCCACATTCAGTACACTCATATGGCTTCTCTCCACTGTGGACTTTACCATGTAAAGTAAGGTAGGATTTTTGGCTAAAAGATTTCCCACATTCAGTACACTCATATGGCTTCTCTCCGGTATGAACTCTCTGGTGTTTAATGAGTGCACTTCTATCGCTGAAGGACTTTCCACATTCATTACACTCATATGGCTTCTCTCCAGTGTGGACATTCAGATGTCTAATAAGGTCATATTTTCGGATAAAAGATTTCCCACATTCAGTACACTCAAATGGCTTTTCTCCATTGTGGACTTGCCGATGTATAATAAGGTGAGATTTTAGGCTAAAAAACTTCCCACATTCAGTACACTCATATGGCTTCTCTCCAGTGTGCACTAACTGTTGTTTAATGAGTGCACTTCCGTAACTAAAGAACTTCCCACATTCAGTATACTCATATGGCTTCTCTCCAATGTGAACTCTCTGGTGTGTAATAAGAATTGATTTTTGGCTAAAAGACTTCCCACATTCAGTACACTCATATGGCTTCTCTCCGGTGTGAATTCTGTGGTGTTTAAAGAGTGCACTTCTATCACTGAAGGACTTTCCACATTCATTACACTCATATGGCTTCTCCCCAGTGTGGACATTCAGATGTCTATTAAGGTCAGATTTTTGGATAAAAGACTTTGCACATTCAGTACAATCATATGGTTTCTCTCCAGTATGAACTATTTGGTGTTTAATGAGTTTACTTCTTCCACTGAAGGACTTCCCACATTTGGTACACTCGTATGGTTTTTCTCCAGTGTGGACTTTCGAATGTATAATAAGGTGAGATTTTTGGCTAAATGTCTTCCCACACTCAGTACACTCATATGGCTTCCCTCCATTGTGAACTCTTTGGTGTTTAAAGAGTGCACTTATATCACTGAAGGACTTCCCACATTTAGTACACTCATATTGTTTCTCTCCAGTGCGAATTCTCTGATTTTTAATAAGGTTACATTTTTGTATAAAAGACTTCCCACATTCAGTATGCTCATATGGCTTCTCTCCAGTGTGAAGTCTGAGGTGTACAGTGAGGTGAGCTCTTCGATGGAAAGAAACCCAACATTCACTACACTCATACAACTCTTTTCCAGGATGAACTCTCTTATGTCCAATGAGGTTAAAGAATCGTCCAAATACTTTCCTACATTTCTTACACTCATAAATCACTTCTCCAGAAAATTCACCTTGACATTGAACAACTTTCAGGATTTGACTTGCAGAATTTTCACAGTCACTCCACTGGTGATCACTTTTACAATCAGGAAATTTCTGTGAAACCTCACTATCACAGCATAGCTCCTCGATGTTGAGAGTGGCCTGGTGCTGGTGAAGCTCCAAGGTGTATTGCAAATCTTCTCCAACATCCCGGCGAGTTGAAGGCACCATCGATAAGTAGAAGCTGTACCTGCTCATATAGGATGCCCAGTCCATAGCTTGTTTCCAGGACTCATCTTCACATTCATTCCTCTGGTGCTGGTAAGGGTATGCACTGAAACATAAGTCTCCAACACATGTATCACTACAGAAGGCATTTTGCTCAAAGTATGTTGAATGTGAACCAGTTAGGTGAAAAATATGTTGTAACACAGAGAAACACTGCTTACACAGAGGGGTCCTCTGGGTGGCTGGAGCTGTCTTAGAAGCCCTGTCCTGTGACTCTCCTTGTATAGATACGCTATACTCAGAACAGAACTCCTCATCATCCTTATGCCAGCAACCTGAAAAGTGAGAAATGGTGAGAAAATGAATATTGACTGTGTGACAGGGGGAAGTCTCATTGTAAAAGTGTGTTACACATTACATGTTGGTTCCATGAAATTATCGATTATAAAAGATGTGCAGGAAGAATGAATAAGAGGGTCTTTAAAAAAAAAAAAAAAAGAAAAAAAAAAAAGGCTCTTGTGACTTTTTTGGGCTAATGAAGATCCCAAGACAAGGAGGCCTCAACAGAAGTATGATACAAACATGCAAAGCACCACATGGATTAGAATATGGATCTCCAGCTCATCCTTTAACTAACAGCATTCACCATGACTTATCTGTTGGGGAATGAGAGAGATGTGAAAGAGATTGGTCCCATCTTACTTCAGTAAATATCAATAAAGGAGTAGTAAGTTTTGAAAATTCTTTAGCACATATGTAAGTGCAACTCATAACACATGTGCAAGCCAATGTTGCAGAATACTGCAGAGGCACCAGTGCAGAGGAACAGGTGATGAAGTAGTGAGCAGTCAGCACTGGGCCTGAGCCACACAGCTTGCTATAGTATTCAGGGAAGAAAATATTACAGCATTTCAATGGGGCATTACAAGAACAGCCCATGGTTCATGTTGATAAAAACCATAACATGGCAGAAGGTGCCACAAAGAATCCTTACCTAGAGAAAGAGTGTTGAAGTTGAAGCCATGCATGTGGACACTGTTAGTTTCCCTTGAAGAGAAAGTGCAAACTGAGACCCATTAAGCTGACTGCAAGACGCCTGACTCCCTAACACTTAATGTACTTTTTGAGATAACAGGTCTTATAGATGATCTTGGAGTCCTTTGACTAGGCTGGCAGCCACAGCACATTTGACAGGACAGTGGGGGAAATTAGCAGAGGCAATGTTCTGGCTGTGGGAGAGAGAAAGCTATGCCTGAGGAATAAAGGAAGAGAGGTCATCACCTCAGGACACTGGGAAAAAACCAAGTTCTTACCTTCAGATGATACAAGTGCAAACACTTCCAGCATGACATTGCAGTACAGACGTCTCTGAGCCTCATCAAGGAGCCCCCATTCCTCCTGAGAGAAGGTAATAGCCACATCCTCAAAGTTCACAGCCTGTCATAATGGGGACAGTACAACTCATAATCACAGTCACTCCCAATATTATAAGTCTATCCTACTACCTACCCTCCAAATCCATCTGCTCTTTCCACACTTCACATTTGAGAAAATGTCAGGCCTTCATTCCTTGAAAGGAACTGTCTTCTTATATTCGTGCTGATATTTTTCTTCCAACAATTAAGGCAGTTGAGTAGATAGAAGATACCTGAGCTCGGGCTCAACCATGTATGCCACACTGCCTCTTATCGATAGATTGGGTATCAAAAGCATAGGTTAGTGAGGAATATTGGCCATAAAGACAGTGGGAGTGATTTGATACTATTTTCTCAGGAAATAGCATTGTAGTCCCTAAGATTACTCCTCTAAGACACTAAAAACATGGCATCACACGTCACTCTTTTGATCCCAATCCCAATTGGTGAGGCCATTGCTTTGTACTACCTGCTGCACATAGTTCCTTGAACAACACTCATCTCACACAGCTTCCTTCCCAGAGGCACCATTTCAAATATGCTGTGTTGTGGATAAATTTTTTCCTAATAACCATCTTTTCCAAAATTATAGTTCACCATCTCCAAAATCTAGTTCTCTCTTACCTTATTGTCACATCTAGTAACCACTGAAATAGAATCTTTCTTCAGTCACTCATGTCAGTGTCATGGCGCTGTGGCCATGAATTCACATTCCCTCTCTGAGTGCACATCACTCTTTCTACCACACCTCTCTAAAACCTGCACTTCCCCAGCCCCGGCCCCCATTAGGATCTCCTGGCCTTTTACTTATTAGTCAGCATGTCTGGTACAGAGGATGATTGCCATATTGAATCAGGATCAAGCACTGCCCAGACTATGATAGTCCACACTCATAGACACAGCTTTGATTCCTGCTATGTAGGCCTCTCTTCATGACTGTATATTTCTTTCAACCTCAACAACTATTAAGAACAACAATCAGATCTCAAATATCTATAGCCCACTTCCTCTTATGCTGCAATTGATGTTCATTCATTAGTCACAGCCAACAACTCTCACTTAACCTTCACTCAAGTCCCAGCCCAATGGCCCCCTGAACCATTCCCAGTGAGTCTCACAGATGACCACTCAAGTCTTCTAGCTAATCCACAACACTGACTGCAACTCCCCAAAGCCAGGGCACAACAAGAGTCACAAGAAAATCCTGGTGAAAGTTTAGAAAAGTTGATATGTACCAGACTTAGTATCATCTTGTTTAAATTACTCTTTGACGTCGAATAATCTCAGGTCCACTCATCTTTTAAAGGTTTTGGCCACTGTTAAACAATTATCTTTTACCCACATGACAATTTCTGTCCCTGTGCTGTGTTGTGACACCCACTTCTCACAAACAGTGGCCCCAGGAAGAAAGTTAGTCCTCAGGCTCACACTATGCCTTCTGAACTACTACTGTCATTTCCAACCTGACCATGATTCCCTGTATTAAAATGATATACTGTCCTAAATGATATATCTCATTTTGTTGAGCATAGACCCATGCACCGGTGTGAGGTCACATGCCTAGGTTGTGGGCTGGATCCATAGTAGATATTTGCAGGAGGCAACCACTACCTATTTTTTGCTCCTCCCTGTTGCTCTGTCTCTCTCACCCCCACCCCATTCTTTCTACGTCTAACATCAATAAAAATATATATATATGTATTTTTAAAAATATATATTTTATTGATTTTTCACAGAGAGAAGGGGACAGGGAAAGAGAGCTAGAAACATAAATGAGAGAGATACATCGACCAGCTTCCTCCTGCACACTCCTCACCGGGGATGTGCCCCCAACCAAAGTATACATGCCCTTGACCGGAATCGAACCTGGGACGTTTCAGTCTACAGGCCGACGCTCTATCCACTGAGCCAAACTGGTTTCGGCTATATATGTATTTTTATAGACATACCCTACAGGTTCCTGATTCAGCTCTCTTTACTCTTTGCACATTCTGGAACCTATGTGTGGAGGACCTCATACTGACTACACTGGTTGTCAGAAACAAGGTCCACACCATGAACCCCTACTTCTGGCCTTAGGATTCTCGGCTTAGTGTCTATTGAAAGTGCCCAGGTCCAAGGAATACAAGAGCAGCAATAGTCCCACAACCCTACAATCTCACGGGCCACAAGTGTGTGAGGTGCTGAAATAAGTTCCACAAACCCGTATACATAATCAATTCTACATTTACAGGATTTTGTGAAAAGATTATGGTCTGTTGAGAGCCTGGCAACCACCAGGCTCTATGTGTTCAGGGTGCTCAGTGCCCTTGCCCAGCCCAGAGGTTAGGTGAACTCTAGGTGCCTGTATGATCTCAGTCCTCAGTGCTCACTCTTACAGTTCCCTTAACATTTACAGGACTGTTCCTTCCTGTCCACAGCTGCTGTCCTCTGTCTTCTAGTCTATTCTTCCACTGAGCAATGTTAGGAAAAGCTAGAACCCTACTTCATAAAATGTCCTTTTTTTCCCCAACCATCTATGGTCCCAGTGTTCTGAGAGTGAAAGCAAAACTCCTCATGCAAAACCACACCTCATCTCAATGTTGCCTTTACACGCAGAACAGGCCAGGGTTTCCCAATCCTCCCTGCTCTGTGTCACCATCACGTCCTTACAAAGTGGCACTGCGACTTCCACCAGCTTCCCCATCAGCCATCAGGAGGGACTCACCATCCTTAGTGTTAGACCTGAGAGGCCTGCTCCCCAGGCTGGAGGGTTCCGTGGGGTTAGGCTGCTGAAACGTTGTGAGCAGAGAGGAACTGGAAAGCATGGAGATGCCAACCTGGAGCTGTTGGTGTCCCGGTGCCTCAGAAACACCCTGCACCACAGGAAGCTGACCCCAGGCCTCCTCCTACTCCTGACTAGTGCCCTAAAGCCTGAGAATGCATGAAAAAAAAACCTAAAATGTAAAAATCGCAACCTGGAGGAGGAAGGCAGAAGTCTGGCCCTAACTGGATGAGCACATCATAATTCCCTTTGGCTCCACCCATACTTGTGCAGTTCTTTCTGGGTAATGTAGTTTTCTAAACAGCCGAGCCTAGCTATTGTAGAAACCCAACCAATGAATTAGGTGAATACAAGTGTTGTGGCAAAGTGAGTGATGGCTGGGGAGGGAGAAGATGCATCCATAGGCTTGGCTAACTGCCAAAGACGAACAGATCTCCTAAGAGAAGAGGGTAGTAGGACTGAAAGAGATCCACCAAGGATATACACACAGGGGGAAATTGAAGACATTAGTGATAGTATCAATGATGTAAACTACACGTTTACTTTTCTTAAATAATGAAATCCAGCTGGTGTGTCTCAATGGTTGTACATTAACCTATGAACCAGGCAGTCCTGGTTCTTTCCCTGTTCAGGGCATAACATGGGTTGCAGGCTCAATTCCCAGAGTAGGGGTAGAGTTGTGCAGGAGGCAGCTAATCAATGATTCTCTCTCATCATTCATGTTTTTAGCTCCTCTCCCTTTCCCTTCCACTCTGTAAAATCAATGAAAAAATGTAATACTGTACATACATGCATAACCCATGGACATAGACAATAATCTGGTGAGAGCCTAGAAGAAGCGGCAGTAGGGTAGAGGGGGAAAAGGAGGGAGTGGTATTGGGGAAACTGGGAAGATCTGTAATAGAGTCAACAACTACAACAAAAGAATAGTGTGCACTGTCAGTGTGGCTCAGTGTTGGTGCATGTACATAGGAGCCAAATTATCATTGGTTCCATATCAGGTCAAGGCACATGCCCAGGTTGGCAGCTCCATTCTTGGAGGGAGAATGCAGGCGGCAGCGGGACAATGATTCTTTCTCATCATTGATGTTTCTCCCTCTCTCTTTCTCTCTAAAAATTCAATAAAATATTTTAAAAATGAATAGTGTTAAGATTGATTTGATTCAACAAGATCAAAGTGAGTGTGGGCCATCACATTTTCTCCCAAGGGTTGTAAGCAAAATCATGTCATGACCTGTCTTGAGGATGTCCCAGGCATAGCCAGCCTAAAGCAGGTGTGCTTCAGCTTTGCCTAAGGTATGTGAGTTCTTGACTTCATACAGAAAAGATTTCACAACACGAGTTCAGAAGATTTTGAGGGTATACTGGGATGATGAAAGAAATTAGATTTCTTAGATGCTGAATTATCTGCCTATAGTTTAAATCATTAACTCATTTTAAAAATTGGCAAAATTTTCAGACCAGACTTTTCAATCAAAGAGATAAAGGCAGTGTAAAAAAAATGCATAAAGAAATGCTCACCATAAAAATGTGTTAGGGGGCCGAAACTGGTTCGGCTCAGTGGATAGAGCTTTCGACCTGGAGACTGAAAGGTCCCAGGTTTGATTCCAGTCAAGGGTATGTACCTTGGTTACGGGCACATTCACAGCAGGGGGTGTGCAGAAGGCAGCTGATTGAGGTTTCTAACTCTCTCTTCCTCTCTGTAAAATATCAATAAAATGTATTTTTTTTTAAATGTCTTAGGGGAATGGATTTAAAACAACACTATATTTTCAGCCCTGCAATTTAAAAATTTTAAATACTGCATGAGCTCACAGGGATAAAGAAAAAGTAAAATTTTCATCATTGTGGGTACCAGGAAAGGCAAAGGGAATAACCATTTCAGTTCACAGTTCTGCGTATCTTAAAAAGTAAAACCCTCATCTATACTACAACAGTTAGATAAGTAAAACACATATTTTATAAAGAACTGAACCTAATATTCCCTGAAAATTTATTTATAATATCCCAAACCAGGAAATAACAAAAACCAGTCAGATCAAAAGATAAAGTGGTTATTGACAGAACAAAATACTACTCAACAATAAAGAATAATAACCTTTTCACATAAGAATTAGTGTTCAGCCGAAACCGGTTTGGCTCAGTACATAAACCATTGGCCTGTGGACTGAAAGGTCCTAGGTTCGATTGTGGTCAAGAGCATGTACCTTGGTTGCAGACACATCCCCAGTAGGGAGGTGTGCAAGAGGCAGCTGACTGATGATTCTCTCTCATCGATGTTTTTAATCTCTATCACTCTCTGTTGCTCTCTGTAAAAAATATATATGTGTGTGTGTGTGTGTGTGTGTGTGTGTGTATATATATATATATATATATATATATATATACACATACACATATGTATATATATGTATATGTATATGTATAAGAATTAGTGTTCAATCGTAAAATAACTGTGTACCATGAAAGAGTTCAATATTTGTTAAGGCTTACACAAATTATAGTGTTTAATATTATGATAAATAGAAATAATCTTTTCAAGAAAGAAAAATGAGTGATTTTATTAAGAGCTGGAAGGCAGAAAGAAGGGCAGGAGGTAAATTTAGGGTGTACTAAAGTAGCTTTAGAGTTTTTGGTATGAAATTAATACAATATTTAGTAAATAATAACAGAAATTTATTTTCTTTCCTGGCCATTGCACTTCAGTTGGTTGGGCAGCATTCCTTGCCCTGAAAGCTCACTGGTTTCAGTCCAAGTCAGAGAACACGCCGACCTGGATGCCCTGTGTCATGCAGACTTTCTTTCAATTCTTTGGTTAGCAAATGCAAAAGAAGCCAATATTGGACAAAGACAGATTTTCTGCCATTATTATGTGCCTTCCAGAGCACAGAAATTTAGGCATATCACAAATGCTGAGTCATATTAATGTAATCTCTTAAAGGAAACTTTAAGAATTAAGGTGCTGCCCTGCTCAGGGGGCTCAGTGAACTGGAACATCCTCTTTTAAAGCACCCGCCAAAAAGAGGTGGCTTGTTTGATTCATGCTAAGTGCACTTAACTACCTAGTATGTAAATTAATTTTTTTTTCACCAAGCAAAGAGGAGGCAATTGATCCATGTTTCCTTTTTCTATCAATGCTTCTTTTTTATTTCTTTTCTCTCTCTCTCTCTCTGTCTCTGTCTCTGTCTCTTTCTCTCTCTCCTCCCTCCCTCAAATTAACAAACAATTTCCTGGGACAGAATTTAAAAGAACAAGCTGTTTATGTTTCAATACATAAGTACATATGTTTAAATCTAAAACTACCGTGTTTCCCCGAAAATAAGACATGCTCCGAAAATAAGACCTACTTACAGGTTTCCTTCTGAGTGTAATATAAGGCATCCCCTGAAAATAAGACTCCCCCTAGGATAAACATGAGAGATTTGGTCGACTGATTCTGAAAGAAACAGAGTCACAAGAAATTCACCAGGAAATTCAGGAATTGGATTGTTATGATGATGTTCCAGAAGATGATGACTTGATCGTCACTGAATAAATGAGTAAATTCTTGATACTATAGGATTCACAGTTTGTCTGGTTTGTGTTGACAACTACCATACTACCATACCGAATACAGGTAATAAATTTCCTTTATTTTCATTTAACAATAAAAGTGTGTTCTTCTTCATGGAAAAATAAGACATCGCCTGAAAATAAGACCTAGTGCATCTTTGGGAGCAAAAATTAATATAACACTGTCTTATTTTCAGGGAAATAGGGTATATATCTAGAACAGTTGTCAGAACCATCTAAATTCAGTGGAAGTATGTCTCCTTTCATGTTAGAGGCAAAAAGAATCAATATCATGGACTTCTGAAAAGAAAAACAAACAAACAAACAAAAAACACACACACACATTATTAATGTCATAGTCATGATCCCCACCTTGTTTTTATTTAAGCCCTTAAATCTGTTGGTTGCTGATTAAAGTCATCTCTTTATTTCTTTTAACTTAGGTTAGTCTTTGAGTGATAAAAATTAACTTTCCCATGAGAGATGCTGTTTCTGAGGGATTCCATTATAACTTTAGACATTAGAGTGAGCAGGGTGCAAGGTGAACTAGAAACTGTGCCTTCCCCAGTGAAAACCATGTTTTAATGCCTATAAATATGGCCAGTGACACAGGAGGCATGAGTCAGCCAACTTGCAGTCTTTCTTAAAGCAGAGACGCCTCTGAGGGTCACATGGAGGCTGGTGCTGGGATTTAAAAGATGATTTCCTGAGACAGCTTTTTGTAAATGTCTAAGGCTCCTCAGGATCTCACATAGTATTTTATCTATTGCACAACCTGCCCCATTACTGTGTCCTCTAGCCAATATTTTGAAATTCTTTGGAAGCTGACCATCATCACTGTTTCCTTATAAAATTTGTCATTTTCCTCTGGAGAACTATCCTCGTGGTGAGTAAACTGAAGCACCTTCCAGATGCACCTTTACTCATAAATAAGCAAACATGGTTAAGCCCCTGGATTCTTTATGTGCATTCAGGACTGTGAATTCCCCTCTGGCAATGATTTTTCAGAAGGGGCTACCCATTAGCTTTTCTGAAGGCAAACTGTGAGGCCTCCTGAGGAGAAGGTCAAGTCCTGCCTCAGCGCCCACAATGACAGCCAGGACCCTCTTTCTAATTTCTGTTGTCCCAAGCAGCCACAGTGACCTCCCTTCACCTCCCAAATGGGAGAATAGGGGGGAAATCTGCTAGCAGGCTTTCCAACTGGACTCTACCTTGCCTGCTCAGATTTTCTCAGGGAGGCCCCCACTAACCACCACTGGCTTAACCTTAGGCCTGAGCTCCAGTCACCTCTCATGGCTATGCTGTTGTCTGTGGGCTGTCCTCCACTGGACCACCAGCTCCTAAGGAAAGGGGCCTCTATATCTCTGGAGTCTGGAACAGTTGGGGTCAACAGTCTCCATGCCCCTGGTACTTACAGGTCTCACCTCTGCACGCAATTGGCTGCTACCTCTACATCCAGTCTGATTCAAATTCTCATCCCTAGAGCCTTCCCTCAGCCCACCCACTCAAGGACCGTGCCCCTCTCCAACCCTGTCCCAGACCCCCACCTCTCTGCTCCTTCACTCACACACCCCAGCAGCACACTATACTCAGAGTTCAGGGTCCATCAACTCACTTGAGTAGCATGTCTCATCTTTAGTGGAAACATTCCAGGCACAGCCAGAAAAGAGTGTAGAGGGGTGGGCAGTGCAGGCAATAGACCAGTCTCAGTGCAGCAGGGGGATGCTTATCCAGGAAGGAAAGATCAGGGACACTTTCTCTCTTTGGAATGATAAATATCTAGAACATCCTTTAGTGGCCAAACTTGAAGATACTTGTAACCCAGCAGGGGACCACCTGGCTCAGCAGCTTGCAGCCCCACCTGCCAGACAGACAGGGAATCAGCCTCTGCAGAGACAGCTCTCTCACCCTCTGGGCAGAGCAATGGCTGGAGCACTTCATTACAGTGGACTAGGCTGGCCCTGCCTAGGTCACAGTTTTCTTGGAGCACATGCTGACTCCCAGGTCATGACCCCCAGGGACTCCTGCAGCAGAGCTTGCTTCATTTCCCACTCACCAAGGCCCCAAAGAACAGAGCAGCCACCAACCTGGACTATGACTAGGGAGGTGCCTCAGAACCACACACATGGCTCAGCACCAATTCTTTCTGGCAGATTCCCTGGACCCTGTCCTGCTCACAGCCTTGATACCTGAGAGGAATCGGTACACTTCATCCCCCTGAATCTGAAAGAGGTCATTGTCCACATCCAGCTGGAAGGTGCAGGGACCACGAGGGCCTGTCCTAGAGGATAATTTTATGGTGGTTTCATCATATAGATCACATTGTTGCCATCATCCCCTGGGGGTGAGTGTGCAGCTCAGCCCTGGTTCCCCACCTGCTACACTAACAGCAATGGCAGCTCCCATACTCTTCTCTGGGTCATTGCCTGCTCTGCCCTCATGGGAACCCCGGCTGCTGGTCACCACGGGCCTTGGGCTGTGCTGGTGTTCACAAGTATGTAGACTAATTGGGTGATTAAAACATATATTTTAGAGAGTAAAAAAAAAAAAAAAAAAAGATATAGCCGAAACCGGTTTGGCTCAGTGGTAGAACGTTGGTCTGCGGACTGAAAGGTCCCAGGTTCGATTCCAGTCAAGGGCATGTACCTTGGTTGCGGGCACATCCTCAGTAGGGGGTGTGCAAGGGGCAACTGGTCAATGTTTCTCTCTCATCGACGTTTCTAGCTCTCTATCTCTCTCCCTTCCTCTCTGTAAAAAATCAATAAAATATATTTAAAAAAAAGAGATCATATATATATATATATATATATATATATATATAGAGAGAGAGAGAGAGAGAGAGAGAGAGAGAGAGAGAACACCATTATTTTTATACATTTCTGTTTGGTTCTTGACCAGGGATGGAACTTGTAATCTTGACATTATTGAGATGCATTTTTTGACCCACTGCATCGTCAAACCTATGTGGAATTTTAAGTAAAATTATCCAATAATGTACCTGAGAATAGATACGAAAAACAAAAACAACAACAACAAAAAATCATGATGATAGAGAGTATTGTAAGGCTGGAATAGGGTTCATAGAGTTAAATTTTTATCTTTGTCACATTGAATAAATTTCAGGTAGACTGCATTTTTGCATCAGTTATTTTTTTATGACAAAAAAAAAACCACCGATAAGAGCCTGAGGAACTTAGTTTCAGTGACACAAGCATGCAGGGAAACACCAAAAGAGCATGTTTCCTTCTTTCTTTTTTTGAATGTACATTTTAAATTAATTCTACTTAAATCAAATTTTTAAAAATATTTAAACTTGATGTTTCCCAATAATTTTACTCTTATTAAGAAAGTTCTTGGACATATTTAATATTGGTATGTCAGCATATTTGAAATGAAATATAATGATGTGTTACTAAAATATCTTATCTCGTCCATGTTTAATTCCATTATTTGGCAGTTTGAACCTCACAATGATGAGAGTATTTACACCAGGGATATTAACAAAGATTACCAATGTAGACTTCACTAATGCATTACTGAAGGCTTGGATTTAAATAGGAATATCGGAGAATGTTAACAATGCATTGCCCTTTTGGTAGCTTACATTTTCAGAACCAACAGTTGGCCTTAGTATCCCAATCACTGACTGATCATTGCAAAAAAAAAAAAACACAAAAAAAAAACCCTGTCACACTAGAAAATTACAAGACTCATAATTTGCATGCATTGTCTTCAATTGATCTCTTTTAAGATATTATTTCAGGTTCTATGATACTCAGAATGCTCACTGCGGTGAAAATTATTGTTTCAATTATTCCTGAAGATCACAAATAATAAGATTTATAAACATAATGTTTAAATTGATTTTTAAAGGGACTGAAAGAGAAAAACACTAATTGGCTGTCTTGGCAAGGACCCACACTGAGGACCCAGCTGACATGCCCCCTCCTGTGTGCCCTCACTGGATTGGAACTGGAAACATTTCTGCGCATGGGAGCATGTTCAACCAATTGAACCACCCCCAGAGGCCCATTTCTTGCTTTCCATATGAAAATATCACACTATGAAGAGAAAAACAGGTGTTTGTGACAAGTTCCTCCGTCAGGGACTTGAGCCATCTGGTGCAGGAATTTGAAAGAACCCCTGGGTGACTACAGGTGGTTGATGGTTTATTACAAACAGAGCAGCCCAAACCTGGCTGGTCAGTGGCAGCATATTTACACACTCAAACAAAAGAGGTCTCATACTAATTAGTGGTGCTCAAGCTAAATGAACACAAACAGGATGTATAAGTGTGCTCTTATGCATTATATATAGTGTTACTGCTGAGGGATTGTGCCCTCACATAAAAAGGGCATAAGGGGCCTTTGCCATTATAATTCTTTTGTGTCCTTTTCGGTATGCGTGGGCATGGCAAGTTGGCCTTGAACCTTCCGTTTACTCTGCACAGGGCCCCTATAGCAGACTATCTATGCTATATAATAAAGAAGAAATGTGCAAACTGACTATTCCACAAAGATGGTGGTGCCCACAGAGGAGGCAGGGGTTTCAATAACAAAAATGGCAGCACCCACAGTGGAGGCCAAGTTCCTGTAATGAGCCTTAAGGAGTAATCAGCAGGGACCTGAGATTGGTCCCCACTAACCCCATGGGACTTGACTGGGGACCTCAGGCTGCATCAGCTCCTTGGTGCCAGGCTGGTGGACCTTAGGCTTTGCCCCCCACCCAGCAGGTCTAGTTGGGGGACCTCAGACCACACCCTGTACCCAATGGGGATTGACGGGGGACCTCAGGCTGCACCCTGCTGCCATGGCACTGGGCCAGGGTACCTGAGCCCATGCCTCCCACATAGCGGGGCTTGACAGGGGACCTCAGAGCACAACTCCCACCCTGACATCAGGCTGGGATCTTAGGCCGTGCCCCCACCCAGCAGGGCTTGATGAGGGACCTCAGGATGCAGCCCCCTTGCCTTGGCAGCAGGCCAAAGGACCTGAGGCCAAGCTGCCTACCTGGTGGCGCTTGGCAGGGGACCTCAGGACATACTCCTCCCACTACAACTGATAAGGTCAGAGAATGTTTGTTTCAGCAATTCAGGAATGCATGGAAACACAAAAGCATATGCTTAAAAACATATGCTTTAAATCAAATATACTTATATCAAACTTTAAGAAAGTTTTAAAACTGAACAGTTCCCAATAATTTTATTTTATTATGAGAGTTCTTGAGAATATTTGTACCTACTATATCAGCATATTTAAATAAAATATAATGATGTGCTAGTGATATATCTTAACATGTTTATGTTCAGTGCCATCATTTTAGTAGTTTGTAAATGACAATGATGAGAGTATTTACACCAGGAAGTGTAACAAATATTATAAATATAGACTTCACTTAATGTATTATTTAATGCTTAAACTTCAAAAAAGGGTACTGGAGAATGTAAACAATGCAGATTAAATATATAAGTATATGCTACAAAAAATATATATATTTATCTTTAAATACCTGCAGAGTTCAGAATCAGCTAACTCTTCACTCCAAGACTTGGCACATTCTAGAACCTATGCCCTGTAGGACTCATTACCCTGGTTACCAAAAGCAAGGTCCACTTCATGTAGCCCTAGTACTGGCCTTAGGATCCTGGACTTAGTGTCAGCTAAAAGTCCCCAGGTCCAAGGGCTACAAGAGCGGCTCACAGTCCCGAGACTCTACCATCTCAGAGGCCACAGGTGTGTGAGACCTGAAATAAGCTCCACAAACCTAATCAATTCTGCATTTGCAGGAATTCATGGAATGAAAATGGTCTGTTAAGAGCCTGGAAAACACCTCCAGGTTCTATGGGCTCAGGCTGCTCAGTGCCCTTGCCCAGCCCAGAGGCCAGGTGCCCTCCTGGTGCCTGTATGATCTCAGGGCTCAGTCCTCAGTGCTCACTCTTCCAGTTCCCTTATCATTTACAGGACTTCTACTTCCTGTCCACAGCTGTTGTCCTCTGTCTCCTAGTCTGTTCTTCCTCTGAGCAATGTCAGGAAAAGTTAGAACCCTCCATCAGAAAATGTCCCTCTTCAAAAAAAAAAAACAAACAAAAAAAATATACATACACATATATACATATATATACACATATATACATATATATACATATACATACATACACACACACACACACACATATATATATATATAATATATATATTAATGATTTTACACAGACAGGAATTGAGAGAGATGAGAGTTTGAAACATCAAAAGAGAAACATTGATCAGCTGCATCCTGCAAGCGCCACTACTGGGGATGTGCCTACAACCACAGTACATGCCCTTGACCAAAATTGAACCCAAGACCTTTCAGTCCGCAAGTCGACGCTCTATCCACTGAGCCAAACAGGTTTCGGCAATATCCCTCTTTTTTTCACAACCATCTGTGGCCCCAGCGTTTGAAAATGAAAGTAAAACTCCTCATCACGTTGTTGCCTTAGTTTACACCCACTATGGGCCTGGGTTCCTGAATCCTCCCAGCTCAGTCCCACCATCGCCTCCTTACAAGGTGGCACTGCCGCCTTCCACCCTCTTCCCATCACCCATGTGTCACCAGGAGGGACTCACCATCCTGAGCGCTGAGACCTGGGCGGCAGAACCTGAGAGGCCCGCTCCCCAGGCTGGAGGGTTCCGGGGGTCAGGCTGCGGGGACGCTGTGAGCAGAGAGGTGTCGGGAGGCACGGAACGCCAATCTCGGGCTGTTGGGGCTCCAGGCGCCTCAGACATGCCCTGCACCGCAAGAGCCTTGGGTCCTAAGCCTCCTCTGCCTCCTACTTCTCAGGACCAGTGTGCTGAAGCTGTGAGTCACTGAAGAACCTGTTGTTTAAAATGTCCACCAAGAGGACGAAGGCGGAAATCCCGCCCTAACGGGAAGCACTGGAACAAAAGTGCCCTTTAGCTCCACCTACGTTGCCGCAATGCTTTCTAGGTAATGTAGTTTTCTCAAAAGCCAAGGAGAGCTAGCATCCCAGCCAATTAAGTAGGTGAATAAAGGTGATGTGGTTCAGCAAGTGACCCTGGGGAAGGACAAGATGGGGCCAGAGGCCTGGTTCACTGTAACAGATTGGCAGATCTCCCAGGACTGAGAACTGGGAGAGATCCCCTATAGAATATATGCACAGGCAAAAAATGGGACACATCTGTAATACTATCCATGTTAAAAAATATTCTTTTATTTCATTTTAGCCCAAATCAGTTTGGCTTAGTGGAAAGAATTTGGGCTAAGGATTCAAGGGTCGCAGGTTGGATTCTCATCAAGGGCATGTATTTTGGTTGTGGGCACATACAAATAGGGAGTGTGCAGGAGGCAGCTGATTGATGTTTCTAACTCTCTTTCCCACTCTCTTCCACTCTGTAAAATATCAACAAAATGTTTATTTTTAAAAATACATTTTTACCTTAAATAATACAGCGCACCTGGTATGTCTCAATGGTTGAGCACTGACATATGATCCTTGAGGCCCTGGTTATATTCCTTGTCAGGGAACAAACTTGCTTTGTAGGTTTAATTCTCAGTTGGGTGAGGGTAGGGATACACAGCAGGCAGCTAATCAGTGATTCTCTCTCATCATTAATGTATTTATCTCTCCTCTCCCTTCCTCTCTCTGAAATCAATAAAAAATATTTTAAAAGTATATACATATATGCATAGTCCATGCACAAAGCCAAAATGTCTGAGTGTCTAGAAACGGTGAAGGCAGGGTAGAGGAAGGCAAAGGGAGATGAGGATGGGAAAATTGGGTCTGTGTGTAATAGAGCCAACAATAAAAAACATAGCTTGCCCATGTGGCATGGCTCAGTGGTTGGGCATAGACCCATGAGCCAAGGTATCTCTAGTTTGATTCCAGGTCAGGGCACATTCCTAGGTTGGGGAGCTCCATCCCTGTAGGGGGTATGCAGGAGACAGCTGAGCAATGATTCTCTTTCATTACTGATGTTTATCCATCTCCCCCTCTCTCTAAAATATTAACAAAAGAATAACATTAAAATTGATTTGACTAAATTTTAAAGCTATCCTCTTGTTTTTGGCCCCAGCTTTGCTCCCACTTCAAGAGATATATAGTTCATTAACACAGGCACCTTTGGGGATTTTGTTGGATAACCCCTGGTGCCTCTTTGCTTTTCTCTCTTTGGCTTAGGGTTCACTTCAGGGGCAATGTCCGCAGGCTGCTAAGGCACTGAACACATTCATCCTCCTTCCAGACTTTTATTTGTTGAGGTTGTCCCTTTCACTTTATTCTTCCTCATTCATACTGTGGTTGGCAGAATAATGGCCACCAAATGTTGCCTGCAGTGCCATCTGCCTCCTGAGAAGCCAGGTGTGTTCTGAGGGTGGGGTCTTCCCAGAAACAGCTGGGGGCTGGTAGGACTGATGGAAGTGGGGGTGTGGCATGGAGGTGGTGCCAGCTGTTCTGTGAATGGGACCAAGTGGAGCCTGCAGGCCAAGCTGAAGCAGTACCTGTGGGCCATCAGGAGAACTCACAGCCAACCAGGCCACATGGGGAATAGAGGTCGCCCTCCAATAGGCCCTGCCTCTACCAATCCAGTCCCTGCTGCAACAAGTCCTCTGCCACCTAAAACTGCTGCACATTTAGGGAGGGGAAGCAGTCTCTGTGCCCAAGGCCGAGTTCCAGGAGGCCAGCAACACTGGTCCTTTGGTGCCTGTGCTGTCCTATTGAGATAGACCCTGCAGGACTACTAGGGCGAGGAAGAGGGACCAAGATGTCTGCCTTCAGCTGCTTGCCAGTCACTGCTGCGACTGGTTCATCAACACCAGCTCCCTCAGTTCTCTAACATAGTGGTCGGACATCCGATCTTTGTGGCTGTTATGGACCCTAGGTTTTATTTATTTATTATTTAAATATATTTTATTGATTTTCCAAAGGGAGGAAAGAAGAGGGATAGAGAGCTAGAAACAGAGATGAGAGAGAAACATCGACCAGCTGCCTCCTGCACACCCCCTTCCGGGGATGTGCCTGCAACCAATGTACATGTTCTTGACCGGAATCGAACCTGGGACCTTTCAGTCCACAGACCAACGCTCTATCCACTGAGCCAAACTGGTTTCGGAAGTTATGGACCCTAGGTTTTTATATATTAGGATAAAAAAATAATTCTGTGTTTTGCATAATCACAACTATAAGCATACTTTTACCCCACCATGGGTATGGGTAACAGAGAAGTTTCTTGCACAAGTAATGTTTCTGAGCTTTATTCCTATGTTCAACCTCACCAAATAGTCCACATTAGAAAAGTGCTTTTTGTTGCATGCCAATTATACATACACCTTACAATGTGGTTCCAAGTAAAACCATACATATCCCTCTGTTGTTAGAAAATAGAAATGGCACCTCTATATAGACATGACCATATCTCTCCTCATGATCTGAGAGAATCACTGTTGCCTCTGTGGCAACAAATATTGTCCTGAAGTAAAGACTACTGCCATCAGAATGATCAGGAATGCTGAATTGTCCCAAAACACAAAACCTGGGTCTAATTATGCGAGGATACTTCTTCCAGTTTTGATTTCCTGTTTGTTGTGATAACCTTGAGGTGAGCACCATAGAGGGGCCCAGGGAATCCCCAAAACCATGAGATTCTTTTCACAAACAATCACTTCAGCTACAAAAAGAACAAACAAGCCTCAGGACTGGGTCATTTGTGGGTAATGGTCAGAAGAGACATTTTTCATTCAATATACTGCTGTCTCTTCTACTCACTAGGAAAACAGTGTTTGTCCCAATATTACTTGCACTTCACAGTGTTACAACAAATGAAACCAGCCTGTGAAATTTCACACATCATGGCTCAGGGCTTCTTTGCAGTATGTAAGACATACTCTGAACAGAGAATATAATTCATATTGTTCACAGAAGCACAACAAAGGACTCTTCTTATGGGTGATCATTGACCTCACTAATAATACATGCAGCAGATTAATAAATTAGAATCAAAAAGTCATGCAGATTTTCATTAAAGTTCTAGGTCAGCAATACAAAATAAACCAATATTGGCCAAAGAGTGATTTGACATTTTGTCTTTCAACTATAATAAAGGCATTTAAGTAGATGAAATATATCTGAGCGCTGGACGTCCTTGTATGCCGCACTGACATTTTTCAACAGAGTGGGTGTCAAAGCCATAGGATATCTATGGGGCTGAGCTAAATGTATTTTTATCTCTCTATGGCCAAAGAGAAATGCTGGCCATAAAGGTAGTGTGAGTGATTTGATACTGGTCTTGTCAGGCAATACCCTCAGATTTTTTCTCAAAGACACCAAATACATGGCATCATACTTCACCCCCTTGACCCCAATTGCAAGGTGCTGAGGCCATAGCTTTGCACTACCTGTAACAGAGTTTTTTGAACAACACTTCTCTCACACAGCTTCATTCCCAGAGGCATAACTGCAAAGGTAATACAAATTTGCTATGGTGAGGACAAATTGTTTTCTAATCACCTTTCCCCCAAAAATTATAGTTCACCATTTCCATAATCTCTTACCTCTTATTCTTCTCCTTTACCCATGCTTTTGGAGATTTTGAAGCCTGGGTAACACTAATGTATGCTATCTCACTTATGTTAACCACTGTGTCATCCCCAACAACAAAAGGCAGGTGGTTAGTTAAATGGCACCTAAGCTCTGTAACTCAATGTAGTGCCAAAACACCCCTTTTATAGGCAATTACCCTAAAATTCACCTTATTGGATCATTCAGACACCACCAGAAATGGACTTCTCTCTTATGTCAGTATCAGGGTGCCATGGCTATCAATTCACATTCCCTCTTCAAGTGAACATCACTCTTTACCACATCTGGCTCACACCTGCACTCCCTCAGTCCCAGCCCTCATAGTCCTCTCCTTGGCCTACGAGTTATTACTTGGCATGTGTTGTTGTTCATAGAATGCTCTCCACATCTCTCATTTAACCACCACTCAAGTCCCAGCCCCGATGTCCCCCCTGCACCATGCCCAGTGAGTCTCACAGATGGCTACTCAAGCCTCTAAGCTAATCCACAACACTGACTGCACCTTCTCACAACCAGGCTACACCAAGGGTTATGAAAAATCCTGGTAAGTGTTTAGAGAAGTTAATATCTACCAGCCCTGGTCACATCTGTTTGAATAATTATTTAGCCTCCAGTTAATCTCAGGTCCACTCATTTTAAAAGGCCTTGACCAAAAAAAAAAAAAAAGCCTTGACCACTGCAAAATGATTACCTCTCCCCAAACTCTACATGACAACTTATATCCCTCTTCTGTGTTGTGACACCCACCTCCCACAAACAGTGGGCCCAGCAGAAAAGCCAGTTCTCAGGCTCACATTGTCCCTTCTGAGCTACTACTACCATTACCATCCTGACCATGATTTGCTATATTAAAGTGATTTACAGAACTGGCTGACGTGTATCAGTTGGTTGAATAGAGACCCATGCAATGGTGAGGTCACACGCCCAACCCATGAACCAAGGTATCTCTGGTTTGATTCCAGGACAGGGCACATAACCAGGTTTGGGGCTCCATCCCTCTAGGTGGCACACATGAGGTAGCAGATCAAGGGTTCTCTCTTATCATTTATGTTTCTCCATCTCCCTCTCTCTAAAAAAAAAATCAATAAAAAATAGTGTTAAGATTGAATTGAGTCAACAACACCAAGGTAAATGAGGGCATCACGTTTTCTTCCAAGTCCTCTAGGCAAAATCATGCCTTGGTCTGTCTTTATAGAAGATGTCCCAGGCATAGCTGTATTTGGGAACAAGAAGTAGCCTACAGTAGGTCTGCCTCAGTTTGGTCTGTGTTTCATTCATTACTTCCTGTTGGAAAAGATTTTGAGGGAACATTAATTAAACCTGGGTATAATGAAAAAATTGTAGGCCTTAAGATAGAACAAGCAACAGCAGAGAGATTAGGCGTGGCTCCTTTAGTTCTGTGAAGGAAAAGAGCCACATGCTAACCTGACAAGCTCAAGGCAGGCTTGCATGGCAGCCTTGCAAACTCAGAGACCTAAAATAACCACAAAAGATGGTTTGAAAATTAAATATCTAACTACAAACAGGTAATAATGGGTAGTCATGTCCTAGACCGATATTTCACCTGAAGAAGATCAACTTAGATCTTCTTTACTGAGCCCATTTGCCTTCCAGCCTCTGAGATAACAAATTATATGAGATGTCCAGGTAACTTGTAACTTCCCTTTTTCTGGAGCACCTGAGGTACAACCAAATGGGGTTGGCACCAGGACAGATGCCTCAAATTCCTTTGTTATCATGTTAATTGTTCCAGCACTCACCTAAGTACACATCCATCATTTTACTTTTTATCCAATCCTAGTGGTTCCCAACCGCTTTGTTTTCTTCCGCTTTCCTTAGTCCATCACTAATGAATTTTGTGTTACCCACCTATGACCCTCCTTTGATTGCAATGTATAAATAGAAATGTAACCTGCCATTCTTCGAAGCATTATCTCAGTCCATTGAGGTTCTGCTTCCCGGCATATGTCCACAGTTTGGCTCAAATAAACTCACAAAAATTCTTTATAGCTTTCAATGTTTTTTTGTTCGTTTTTTTCGTTAACAGCTCTCTAGAAACTTTGTGGGAAATAAATGAGCCACAGGGAGGCTGCTGTTAGCTCACTGGGCATTCAGAGAAAATGTCTTGAGTGCAGATACAGGGGGGTAGCGCAGGATGAACTGCCACTGCTCATTGCTATTCTGGTTACAGGTCCAATCTTAGGAGAGAATTGCTGGTGTGGGTCAGTAGTTTACTGTTAACTCATGATCCTGCAGGCCAGTGATCGAATCCTGGTCAGGATACATGTTCAGGTAGATTAAACTTAAAAGTGTGTTCACAAGTGCTGTCTCGTCTTCTAGTGTGTTCTTCTTCTGAGCAATGTTAGGAAAAGTTAAAATCCTGCCTCAAAAAATGTCCCTGCTTTTTTACACAACCATCTATGGCCCTACCGTCCTGTGAGTGAAAGTAGAACTCCTCATGCAAAACCACATCTCATTTTTTTGTTGCCTTTACACCCAAAACAGGCCCGGGTTTTTCAATCCTCCCTGCTCAGTCCCACCATCGCCTCCTCACAAGGTGGCACTGCCACCTTCCACCCTCTTCCCCATCACCCATGTGTCACCTGGAGGGACTCACCATCCTGAGCTCGGACTGGGGCGGCAGAACCTGAGAAGCCTGCTTGCTCCCCAGGCTGGGGGATTCACTAGGGTCAGGCTGCCGGGAGGCTGTGAGCAGAGAGGAACCAGGAGGCACCGGGATGCCAATCTCGGGCTGTTGTGGCTCCAGGCGCCTCAGACACACCCTGCACAGCAAGGGTCTTGAGTCCTAGGCCTCCTCTGCCTCCTTCTTCTCACGACCAGTGTGCTGAAGCTGTGAGTCCCTGAAGAACCTGGAGTTCAAAATGTCTGCCAGAAGGAAGGGGAAAGTCCAGCCCTAAGGGGATGTGCAGACAGCAAAATGCCCTTTAGTTCCGCCTATGTGACATGAGTGCAGAGCCTTCTGGGTAATGTAGTTTTCTCAACCGCCTATGGAATATGGGCATTCCTGCCAATGACTTAGGTGAACAATGGTGTTGTGGCCCAGCAAGTGACACCTAGGGAAGGAGAAGATGAGATCAGAGGCCTGGCTAACTGGAGCAGATTAACAGATCTCTGAGGGGAAGATGGGAGGAATGCAAGAGATCCACCAAAGTATATATACAGAGGTTAGTACTGAGACATCCATAATACTATGAACAATAAAAATATATCTATTTTCTTAAATTTTAAAATAATATACCCCTAGCTGGTGTAGCTCAGTGGTTGAGCCTCAACCTATGAATCAGAACGTCCTGTTTCTTTTTTTATTCTTAATATTAATTTGTAAATTATTTATTATTTAAAGTATTACATATAACTCCTTCCCCCCCCCCCCGCACCCCACTGAACTCTTTTCAGCAACCCAAAGCCTCTGCACATGCCCTCCACCCCTCCCTTGTAGCATATGGGTCCATTGACAATGCTTATATGAATTGGTTGATCCCTTACCCTTCTAACTCTCTTGAATTCCCTGTGTAGTTTGACAATCTGTTCGATCCTTCTATGTCTCTGAATTTGTTTTTGTTCACCAATTTATACTATTCTTTTTTTAAAAAAAATATATTTTATTGATTTTGTACAGAGAGGAAGGGAGAGAGATAAAAAGCTAGAAACATTGATGAGAGAGAGTCATCGATCAGCTGCTTCTTGCACACCCCCTACTGGGGATATGCCCGCAACCAAGGTACATGCCCTTGACCAGAATCGAACCCGGGTCCCTTCATTCCCCAAGCCGACGCTCTATCCATTGAGCCAAACCGGTCTCGGATATGCTATTCTTTATATTCCACAAATTATGAGGTTATGTGATACTGGTTCTTTCCTGGTCAGGACACATACATGGTTTGCAGGATCAATTTCCAGTGTAGTTGTGGAGTCATGCACGAGGCAACTCAGCAGCAAATCTCTCTCATCATTTATGTTTTCTCTCTCTCTCTCTCTCTCTCTCTCTCTCTCTCTGTCTCTCTCCCTTCCACTCCCTAAAATCAACAAAAACGCCAAAACCGTTTTTGGCTCAGTGGAAAGACTGAAAGGTCCCAGGTTCAATTCTGGTCAAGGGCATGCACATTGATTGCTGGCACATCCCCGGTGGGGGTGTGCAGGAGGCAGCTGGTTGATGTTTCCCTTTTATTGGTGTTTCTACCTTTCTATCCCTCTCCCATCCTCTCTGTAAAAAAAAATTTAAAAAGTAAAAAATAAAAAAAATCAATAAAATATATTTAAAAAAATAAAATCAACAAAAATATTTTAAACCAAGTATATACATATAGGCATAGGCCATGGACTAGAAGCAGCGGGGGCCTAGAAACAGTGGGAGCAGGGTAGGGTGATCAAATGTAGGAAATTGGGAACATTATAATAGTCACCAAGAAAAAATAATGCTGTGCACAGCCAGTGGTGCTCAGTGGCTGGGTGTGTATTCATCAACCAACATATCATTGGTTTGATTCCAGATAAAGGCACATACCCACTTTGGGGGCTCCATCTCTGCAGGGGGAATGCTGGAGGCAGCTGGTCAATGATTCTCTGTCATCAATGTTTCTTCCCCTCTAAAATTTCAATAAAGATTTTTCTAAAAATGAAGTGTTAAGATTGATTTGACTTAACAACAACAAAGTGATTGTGAGCCATCATGTGTTCTTCCAAGTCTTGCAAGCAAATTGATGCCTTTGTCTGTCTTTACACAGGATGTCCCAGCCATAACTTTTAGGAAACAGGAACCAGCCTGAAGTTGGTCTGCCTCAGTTTGGCCTATAGTGTTTAAGTTCTTGACTTCATGCAAAAAGGATTTCAGAACAGGACTTAGGAGATTTTTATTTATTATTTTTCCCTTTATTGATTAAGGTATTTTGTCCTTATCCCCTCCTATTGTCCCCTCACCCCACCAATTTTGCCCTCTCCCTTAGGCCCTTATTTTCTGTATCCACTGCTTATGCTTATAAGCATGTGTACAAGTCCTTCGGCTGATCACTCCCCCATACCCACTCCCTCCCCTACCTTCTATTTGTGCTTCTCTGTCTCTGGTCTGTTTTGGTTCATCACTATATGTTGTACATTATATTCCACAAATGAGTGAGATCATGTTATATTTATCTTTCTCTGACTGACTTATTTCACTTATCATAATCCATGCTGTTGGAAATGGTAGGAGTTCGTTCCTTTTTACAGTAGCACAGTAGTCCATTGTGTAGATGTATTAAAGTTTTTAAATCCACTCATTTTCAGATGGGCACTTAGTCTGATCACACATATTAGCTATTGTAAGTTGTGTTGCTATGAACATAGGGGTGCATTATCCTTTCTGATTCGTGGTTCTAGTTTTATGGGATATATTCCTAGAAGTGCGAACATTGGGTCAAATGGAAGTACCAATTTTAGTTTTTTGAGGAAACTCCATACTGTTCTCCACAGTGGCTGTTCCAGTCTGCATTCCCACTAGCAGTGTACGAGGGCTCCTTTTTCTTCACATCCTCACCAGTGAAATATGGCGGCAAGCATACTTTTGTAAAAACTGCTCTTTGAATTTTAACCCTTCTAGTTTGGCTCTTGCACCTGATTAAACATGGGGGGGGGGGGAGCTATTTACCTTAGCTTTCAGGTGGAGCCTTGGAGGCTAAGGCAATTTTCCCTTGCCTGGGACCAGGAGCACAAGAGAGTAATTCCAACTAACTCAGTAACCTTCAGAGATAGAAACTGTAGATAACCTCTGTGTTCTCCTTGTGTGTTATCAGCTATCGCAAGATAGGGCCACATTCCAATGTCCAGCAGGATGTGACTAGCAACCACCCTTTGGGCTGACCCCAGTCTTTAGAATGTAGTCTTTAGGATTTAGAATTTAGAACAAAGGAAAATTCCTGTGGTTTGAACCTTTAAAAGAGACTTCCTACCCCTGAAACGGTGCAGTCGTGTGGAGACCTCCTGCGTGTGGTGCTCTCATGTCTGTCCTGGCCAGATATTTCAATACATCTTTGCCTGCTTTTTAATTAATCATCAGCCTCCGGTGGTCTTATTTTGAACCCAGGGTTCGACCCCACAACATTTGGAGGCCCCCAGCGAGATACCTGAGAGAGAGGAGAGAGCGACCCCCCAGAAGGGCAGGAGGCTCTCCCTCTGACAGGAGGAGAGAGGGACTCCCTCAGAAGGGGCAGGACGTTCTCCCTCTGACAGGAGGAGAGAGGGACCCCCCAGGAGGGGCAGGAGGCTCTCCCTCCTTTCGGGCATCTTAGCTTGAGACAAAAGCCACAAGGATTTATTGAAATCGGGGAGACTGATCTCAGGAGGTAAGGTGCCAAGGTTATGGTTGAGATATCAAAAGAGTAAGAGTCCTTGGAGGGCTGGATGCAGCTTCACCTCCAGGCTCTGGCCAGAGGACACGACGGTGTCCTCAGCCCAGGAGGACACTATGGTGTGTGTCCTCGGCCCCAGGTTTCCTGACAGGTTGTCTTGTGTTTTGTCATGTTTGTGTCAGGCCTATTTGTTTTGTGTTTTTTGTTTTGGTCTTTGTCAAAATGGGTCAACGTTTGTCTGTGTCTCCGTGTTCCCTCTCAGTGTTTTTTGAAAATTTCCAGGACTCCAAGAAACGGGCAGACGAATACTGCTCTGATGTTAATGCTTTTGATTTAACCACTATTTTTCCCAGGTCGACGCTGCTCTGTAGGATAACTTTCCCCTCACAGTTCCTAGAGTATTAGTCTTATTTCCTTTGTCCAACATGAGTGCCATTTCTGTTTTGCTGAAACATTGTAATGTTACTTGTTTACTGAAAAGGTATAAGTACAAACGTTTGTTTGATATTTTGTTTATCTGCTTAGGTATAATTATTTGTTCATGTAAGTGTGAAAATCTCTGAAAAATAAAAAAAAGAAAGAAACCTTTTAATTGGCTAAAGCTGAGTGCTCTGACAGCTAGCAAACCACCCTGAGTGGCCACTGGGATTCCTTTTTCCCAGGGGTGCTTTGCTTTCTGTCAGAAGGGAATCAGCCCACCTAACAAAATTTATGTCTATGTTTATTGATTTAAAGATATGAAATTGTAACAATTGTGGTACAAAAGGTTAAAAGCAGAGGCCAAATTCTAAAGTTAACTATTTACAAGAAGGAAGCTTGAGCTGGCAAAGTCACCAAGTCTGCCCAGCAAGCTCAAAAACTAAATGAATCTTATTTCTGCCACCACCCAGTCTTGATCAGTGGTGGAGGGACGGTTTCAGAACTGTTTGTCTCAATTGGCCATTTAAATTTAATGTGGTTAATGATTACAATACATTGTAAAATCTTTAGAAGAAAAGGAAAATATTTTGAGAGCAACTTGGTCCTTATGTGTGTGTGTCAACTCTTAAATTATAGTTTTAAAAACACACGCAGAAGAGCTTTTAAGAAAGTTCAGGGAGTTTGATTGCAGTGTAGCGGTCACCGGTTCCCCCACGGCACCTTCGCTAGCAAGAGGCAAGCGGCGGACTGCCAGATGAAAATGCCCTGGTGGAAGCCACCTCCTTTGCCACCTGGGACCCACCTCTGCCCACCTTCAGGGGTTGTTTAGAGTAACTGGAGGCAGCTGCATCCAGGAGAGAAATTCCTTTGTGACCCCCTGCACCCCAATGAGACCCCCAACCCCCTAGTGACTGATTGGACACTTTTCACCGTGTTCTGTTAGGGGGCTTAAGGGCACAGTTAGAAATTCTCCCATTCCCCTTTCCAGGCTTATCAGAATCTTAGATCTCTATCTGTAGGAAGAATGTGGCAGTTTAAATTTCAAGTGGCTAGAGGCCTGGGAATAGAGTGGTGGACCTGCTCCCTCCTCCCTCTGCCTTTTCTAAATATTTTAAAATAATAGAAGGTTTAAGCATGGTTATACATTTTTAAAGGATATAAAAAAGGGTTTAAAGGCTAATGTAAAATAGTGAAAGTTTTTGTGAAGGTTGTACATGTGATGAGAAGGAGAAGCAGGGAGAGAAGGAAACAGCAGAAGTAGAGGTTTAGAGAGAGAGAGAGGGAAAGAACGAGACAGAGACTTAGAAAGAGACTCTGGGAATCCGAGAGGAAAGGATTTAAACAGAAACAGAAATAAAGATTGGAAGAGAAAGTGATATGGGTGTATAAATGTGTGTGTGTGTGTGTGTGTGAGAGAGAGAGAGAGAGAGAGAGAGAGAGAGAGAGAGAGAGAGAGAGAGAAAGGGAGAGAGAAAGGGAGGGAGAGAGACATGAGCAAGAGACGGGAAGGGACAGAGATTAGAGAGGGAGAGAGACAGAAGGTGAGGCCAGAAGAGACAAAGAGGGTCTGAAAGAAAGGGAGACTTAGACTCCAAGGGTTTTTTTTTAACTTAGAGGAAGAAGACTGACAGAACCGGGACTCCTTTCAATTAAGCCCCCAAGGGTAACCTTACAAGTAGAGGGCAAACCTATTAGTTTCCTGGTGGATACTGGGGCAGTCTATTCAGTCTTGACAGAGCCGATGTAACGTCCAGAAAGATATCAGTTCAGGGAGCCACCAGACAAACTCTTTTCCTTGAACATCAAGAAGGACTGTGGACCTAGGAAGGAAGATGTACTGGGGGAACACAGCCGCTGAACTGGACCAAAGTGGAACAACGTGCCTTTGAGGAGCTAAAGAAGGCGCTTGTCTCAGCACCTGCCCTAACCTTGCCAGATGTCACGAAGCCCTTCCACCTCTAAGTGAGTGAGGTAAGGGGCATTGCCAAAGGGGTTCTCACTCAGACTCTAAGTCCCTGGAAGAGACCTGTTGCCTATCTAAGAGGCTAGACCCTGTGGCAGCAGGGTGGCAAGTGTGCCTCTGGGCAGTGGCCACCACAGCATTGCTGGTGAAGGAGGCAGATAAACAAACTCTGGGCCAGGAGCTAGCCCTAACCACCCCATGCCATTGAGACCCTCCTTTGAGGTACTCCAGAGAGATGGATATCATACACCAGAATTACCCAGTGCCAAGCTCTTCTCCTGGACCAGCCCTGCATCCGGTTCCATAAGACACTGGCCATCAACCCTGCCAGCCTGCTTCCAGATGATGACCCGGAGGAACCCATTCATGACTGCATAGAGGTAACAGAGGCAATACTGACAGATGTCCTGCCATCATCACCAATGAGGTACTGTACACTGATGGGAGCATTTATGTTCAGGATGGGATCTGATATACAGGGGCAGCAGTAGTCACCCTGGACCACACCATTTGGGCACAGTTCCTGAACTTTTGGCCTTAATCCAGGTCCTTTAATGAGGACACAGTGCCATCCCCCAGGAAAGAGGGTTACCAACTTCAGCCAGAAAAAAACATTAAAAATAATGAAGAGATTTTAGCTTACTTGAGGCCATCTGACCCCCAAAGGCAGTTGCAATAGCACTGCAAAGGACATCAGAAAAAGGGAGACAATTAAAGCCAGAGGAAATAGAGCCGCAGACCAAACTGCTAAGGAAGATGCCCAAAAACCAGTGGGGCCTTTACAAGTCTTAGGAACCCTGCCAGACCCTGACCTATACCAAACAAGAGAAGGAATTGGCTGAACAGAAGCAAGCCATCAAAGGACCAGATGATTGGTGGACCCTACCAGATGACAAACTATTGGTCCCAGAGGCTCTAGGTCGGACGTTAGATGCCCAGTTACACCAGGTTACCCACTTAGGTTATCACCAAGACTTCTGAACTTCTGTGAGGCAGATACAGGTAAATGCTGAGGTAGGGGTTCTCCCTGGGAATTCGGGCCCCAGAGAAATTCCCCAGGAGAGCATTGGGAGGTGGATTTTACAAAGATTAAGCCACCAGCATTGAGGTACAAGTACATACTAGTTTTTATAGACACCTTCTCAGGTTAGGTCAAAGCTTACCCCACTAGGACAGAAACTGCCTCTATGGGAGTCAAGAAATTACTCCAGGAGATTATACCTAGATTCAGGTTGCCAGTAGTCATAGAATCAGATAACAGCCCCACCTTTGAAGCCAAGGTTTCTCAAAATATAGCTCAATCCTTAGGACAGACATGAGCAGGACTCTAAAAATTTTAATTAAATTTGTCCTAGAAAACGGTGAAAACTGGACCACCTCCTGCTCCTTCACCCTCTTATGGGCCAGGTGTACCCCGTGCTGGGATAGGTTCCCCCTTTTGAGATCATGTATGGTAGACGTTTCTCCATTCTTCCCAAAGGTCAGAGAGAAACTGAAAGCTAGAATTCATAACCATTCCCTTGCTCAAGTCCTTACAGGCTCTGCAGTTTACTCAGAGAGCCACCCATAAGCTTGTTCCAGATGCACTGCCAGTGCCCACCGTGGATCCTATATACCCCTTCCAGCCCGGAGATTCTGTGTGGATAAAAAAGTTCACTGCCTAAGGACTCACCCCAACCTGAAAGGGACGCTACACTGTTACCCTGTTCATGCCCATGGCTGTTGAAGTAGACGGCACGCAGACCTGGCTACACCACTTCCATCTCCTGCACAGAAAACAGCCTGAATCCTGGCAACCAGCGACCTCACCCATGAGATCCCTAGCTTAGGCTCCACGCAGGCCAGGAGTGTTGAATGAAGAAGAGACCACCCAAGAGGCAGAGACCCCTACCCGGGAAACAACTCCATCTAGCCAATTGCGGAGTCAAATAACAAATTTTATTACAGATTTGAATCTGGGCTGCTGCCACCAGGATGGAGCAGGCGACAAACAGCAGTCAGCAGTTATAAATCTAGCTTTATATATATATTTCAAAAAAAGGGGGGTGGAGGTCCACGGGGCTGGAGCTGACTGGTTTCTATATTGCTTAACCTTGCGGTTGTATGTATTGGTCAGATGGTCTAATCTTCCTTCTTGGTTCGTTCTGTTCTTTTAGCCTTGACTAACCTAGACTGTTGATTTGGCCTTTAGGTCCAGGAGGGGGAGGGAGGAGTAACTTTCTACCTTCCAGGCAAGGTTAGTAATTTTCCACTCCTCAGCAAGTAATCAAAGGCCGAAGTCAGATAGCAAAGCTAAAATTCAAATAATAATTTTTATCAAAGTATGGTTGCCACTATATTTCAAGGAGGAGACTTGATGCCTGCAGAAGCGGAATTGGACTTCAGTGAGGACAGTACTAATGGAAACTGTGGTACTAAGGATTTTTGTAACTGTAAGAACGTTTTTTGCTAGCCAGTGAGAAAGTCAAGGGCTAAGTAAAACGAAATGTGCTATAGGACTGGAAAGCAAGAACAGAATTTAAAAAAAAAAAAAATGCCCTTAAAGGAAGTAGGATGAGTCAATGATTTGACTCATGCACATAAAACTAGTGGGAAATGAAATATAGTGGCAACCATACTTTGGTAAAAACTGCTGTTTAAATTTTAACCCTTCTAGTTTGGCTCTTGCACCTGATTAAACATGGGGGGGGGGGGGAGATATTTACCTTAGCTTTCAAGTGGAGACTTGCAGGCTAAGGCAATTTTCCCTTGCCTGGGACCAGGAGCACAGGAGAGTAATTCCCACTAACTCAGTAACCTTCAGAGATAGAAACTATAGATAACCTCTGAGCTCTCCTTATGTGTTATCAGCTATTGCAAGATAGGGCCACATTCCAATGTCCAGCAGGATGTGACTAGCAACGACCCTGTGGGCTGACCCCAGTCTTTAGAATGTAGTCTTTAAGATTTAGAATTTAGAACAAAGGAAAATTCCTGTGGTTTGAACCTTTAAAAGGGGTTGCCTACCCCTGAAACGGTGCAGTCGTGTGGAGACCACCTGTGTGTGGTGCTCTCGTGTCTGACCTGGCCAGATATTTCAATACATCTTTGCCTGCTTTTTAATTAATCATCAGCCTCCGGTGGTCTTATTTTGAACCCAAGGTTCAACCCCACAACAACCAGCACTTGTCATTTCTTGATAAGTTTATGATAGCCATCATGACAGATGTGAGATGGTACCTCATTGTCGTTTTGATTCGTATCTCTTGGATGATTACTGACTTTGAGCATGTTTTCATATGTCTCTTGGCTTTCTTTACGTGTTCTTTTGAAAAGTATCCACTTAGGCGTGTTGCCCAATTTTGATTGGGTTGTTTTTCTTCCTCTTGTTAAGTTGTATGAGTTCCCTGTAAATGTTGGATATTAAACACTTGTCAGAGATGACATTGGCAAATATGTTCTCCCATGCAGTGGGCTTTCTGAACATAGTCCTTGTGTCCTATATTCCACCAGTTACCAGTCAGCAGGGTCAGGCATTCTCTGATATCATCCAGCATGTTCACCATGTGAAATAACAGCATTCTCCATGCACCCAAGTCTCTACATACACGAAACCTAAATATTCCCAGTATTAATTAGATATGACAGAAGTGAGCAGGTCTCCCTTTCCAACTGGAACTTTGAAACGACTCCATGCCCCCTCTTCCAGGCTCAGCATGGGCTTCAGAATCAGGGCTGTTAGATGTGCAGCATTGCAGAGAGAGATGTATACTGGTCTTTTTTTCAAGGATCCAGATGGCTGCTGGCCAAGGAAGTCCACTTGACTTTGAAGATGGGAGGATGTGTTTACAGAGAAGCTCCAATGCTGTGGTGGGTTGCTCACTGCTGCATTCACGAGTCTGTGTTGCCGTGAATTAATACTGTACACTCAGATTGTATATATTATTGAGTTTTTACAGAGAGGAAGAGAGAGGGATAAAAAGTTAGAAACATAGATGAGAGAGAAACATCGATCCCCTGCCTCTTGCACACCCCCTACTGGAGATGTGCCCACAACCAAGGTACATGCCCTTGACCAGAATTGAACCTGGGAACTTTCAGTGCACATGCAGATTCTCTATGTACTGAGCCAAATTGGTTTCGGTTCAGACTAGTTTTGAAAGCGTATGCCCCATGGATGTGTACATGCTACCATGTGTATGTTTATACATTGATGTTAAAAGTACTGAGTCTTTCGGCATAAACAATACAGCTTGTCCAAAAGGAGGATCCCTGAGAGTAAGTTCCTGCCACAATTTACAGGTGTTTGCAATGACATTTGGTCTGCTTCCTTTGTGCAGGTCAGAGCTCCCTTTCTCAGGTCACCCTGTCAAACCTCCAGGGTGGATTCGCCTGGCACTATCACAAGTCCCAGGGAAGGCAGCCCAGCGCTGGGGCAAAGGCTCAGTGATGCCATCAGGGGCGAGGCTTCCCTCTTCCTGCTCTGCCAGCCTTGGCAGTGGGGAGAAAGGGTTTTCCTTGAGAAAAATCCTGTTAAAGTAGTCTGTGGGTTTGGGGTTTGCTTTGGAGCATAGTTCCCTCCGTGAAATGGACTTTCCCAAAGGCTGGGTCTTTGGCTCTGCAGACGGAAGAGTTGAAGATGGAACTCCAGAAGAAAAAAGACAATAGCCAGCACTTGGAGATCATCTATAAAGTGCAGTACCAGGCCCTCATGGAGGAGCACAGCTGCTACAAGACCCTGCTTTGTTGCTCCAGGAAGTGCAGAGCAAGGCATTCAGGCATAGGTAAGTGCCAGCAATTGTTGGGGTGACTAGGGAGCTCTCCAGGCTTCTTCCCCATTTGCTCTGGTCCCTCATGGTTCCTTTGGACCTGCTGCTTCACAGGGAAGAGAAGTGAATGGAATGTCTCCCTCAGCAATGTGGGGTTGGTGCAGGCCTAGGGGCAGGAGGGTCCCACAGGGAAGGAGGATATGCCCAGCTGATCTTGGCTCGGGAAACCGTATGTCAGCATTAGGGTCCCTGTTACTCTGGGGATTTCTGCCCCCTCTTCCTCTTCCCTCCCACCCAAGAATTAAGAGGGTGTGTTCATCACAGCTGCCGGTGTATGGGGACGCACCTCACCAGCTTCCATATCTTTTCTTCCCTGTAAAAGTCTCCAAGCCTGGGCTTCTGTGTGTATTTTTAACTTTTTATTTGGGAAACTTTTGAATATATGGAAATGTACAGAATTGTATCTTGAGAGCCCCATATACTCATCCCCGATGTCAGTACCCCATTACTCTATCTCATGTCATCTTTACCTTCATACTACTTATATTAAGGTAAAAGTGATGGACATTGTAATTCACAAATCTCAACTTTGCACTTATGCCAGATTAGAGATTAGTGTACATGTAGTCAGCCAAAGTCTCCCAAGCTGCTGCTTGGGCAGGTTCTGGATTGATCCAGATACCAGGGCAGGCGGAGCAACATCCACAGCCTTGGTGAGGCACAGGATTCCAACTCAGGAGAGAGGGGGAGGGATGTGGCTAAAGAGAGGCTCTCCCACACGTGGAGCAGCACAGGAGAGAGCTTTCATTCACTTCCTGTGCTTGTGAGACTCCCCTGCTCACAGCATTTCCCTTCCTCCTCAACAAGACACTGAGAAAATGCCAGGTCTTCAGAATTGGAAGCAGCTGAGGTGCTGGGAGTTTCCATCATGGGGTTCTTGGAGGGAATTGTCCCTGCAGAGCCTGCAGAAGGCGCATCATGCTGCCATGAGTATGGGGGCCATGACATTCATTTATTCACTCACCCCGTACTTCCAGTCCGACTCCAGGGCCATCCACCCGTTTATCCTCCAAGTTCTCCATTCTCCGAGGGTGCTACCATATCTGCTCCTACCAGACTCTCTGTTCCTTCCAGCCAGAACGAGCACCTTCTGCCTTATGGCATTCCCCCCTCCCTCCTCCTGAAATCATCCCATATTCATGAGATGCTTAGTGAGCTTCTACTGGGTGTGTGGTACTGTGTCTAGATGTGGTGTGAATGATCTCAGTGGATTACTGAGGGGAGACTTCACACCCCAAACCACCCCGAAGCTAACTTATGACAAATTACCAGCCTCCCCATAAAGTGGAGGTTGAACATTCGGAGGAAAGGAAGACGGACACACACACACACACAAACACACACACACACAGCTGCCCAAACCACCCGGAAGCTAAAGCCCCACCTCACACCACACACGTTCACTGCTAGATGTATTAAGGGACAGTTTACAACCGGGAAAGCAGAGACAGTGCTGGACAGGGGGGTTTCTGTAGAGTTTTATGTCAATTTGAAAATAAACCACCTCGTCAAAATCATTTTTAACTTTTATTAATAAATTCATTGGTTTTACACACGTTCACTGCTAGATGTATTAAAGGACAGTTTACAACCGGGAAAGCAGAGACAGTGGTGGACAGGGGGGTTTCTGTAGAGTTTTATGTCAATTTGAAAATAAACCACCTCGCCAAAATCATTTTTAACTTTTTTAAATAAATTCATTGGTTTTACAGCATCAGTTTGTCACAGATGGAAAGGACAAACAGATATATAAAAAGGCAATGGGAAGAACTGAAATAGTCATTAAAATCCAGAAATTCTACCGATAGAAAAAAAAATTCAGACGGGACAAATGTTTGTGACACTTCATTGCCAGGAAATGGAGTCAACTGCAGTTAATGAAGAAAAAGGAGCCCTATATGCATGCCATTATTATAATAAAAGCCCAAACACGTGATGAGTCCTCCTGGTGTCCAATTTTGCCACGAGAAGGGAGTCCATTGTGCGAGTGCAGGGAATGCCGTAGGAGAAGCACAAGGCAGCCAGGAGTCACAGATGTGCAGACAGGAAAAGCTATCCCAGTCCTCTGGGTGCCACGGCGCGCTGCCAGGAGGAGCATGGAGGCTGGGCCGGGTCCCTCGGAAAGTCCTGGCAGCAGTTCCTAATGAGGGCAGCCTGGGCGAGGGAGGTGGAGCCCTGGGGACTCCTGCCCGCCTGTCCAGGACACCACGCGCATGCGCAGTGGGGGCGAGGTGGATGCTTAGAGCAACTGGCGGCCATGACGCACTGAGCAGTGCCTCTGGCGCCAGCCCGGCCCCGCGTGGGTGCAGACTCTGGTCGCCTAGGGTGCCGCGGCATCTGCAGGTCTTGGCGACCCGGTAACTGGAACAGGTCCACGTCGCTGTCGCCCACAAAGTCATACATACCAGGGCCTGGGGGAGGAGAGGGGCTCCTCCAAGCCCTCTAGGGCAGAGAGCAGTTCTGTGAAATCAGGGTCTGGGGAGGCATTCCGGGCGGCTTCGGCTTTGGCTTCGGCTTCGGCTTCGTCTTTGGCATTGTCTTCATCACCGGGGACCTGAGGCCAGACTGTGGCCTCGGCTGGAGCTGGAGCTGGAGCTGGAGCTGGAGCTGGAGGTGGATCTGGAGCGGGAGCGGGAGCCGGAGCGGGAGCAGGAGCGGCAGCAGGTGCAGGTGCAGGTGCAGGTGCAGGTGCAGCGGGGACCATGCCCTGGACGCCCAGGGCGGGGTGCCAGCAGGCCTGGCTGTAGCTGGAGGCGCTGGCATCTGCTGCTGGCAAGACTTGCCAGGAGCTGTGCGGAGGGAGCACGGGGCTGGCAGGGAGCACAAGGCCCTCCTGGAAGGAAGGGTACGCAGGCGCAGGCGCGGGCTGAGGGGCGCAGGCTCCCGGTTCCTGGGGCAAAGCGTGCTGGGCTCCAGGGCTTTTCTGCCCGCGCGGTGGTCTCTGCAGCCTGCGCTCTTTGGCCCTGCGGTTCTTGAGCCACACCTAGGGAGAGAGGGAACGGAACGGGAGCAAGTGTGAGAGTGGAGAAGCTCAGTGTGCACACACCTGTGATCGCCCGCCAGGGGCTGAGGAGGCTCAGGGAAGAAGGGCCGGCCTAAAACCTCTCCCTCCGCCCCCAGATCCCACAATTGGCCCCGGGTTGGCCAGGGCTCCGGGAGAGGCGCAAAGAGCAGGAGGGGCAGAGCTTGGACACCCAGACACCAGGAAGGGGTCTGCGTGAGAGGGTCCCCGTGTTCCCAGAGGCACGGCGGTCTGGGGGCGAGCGTGGGGAGAAGCGAGGGGTTGTATCGTGTTGGCCAGTTTGTCCCACACAGGGCTGAGGTGGACTCGGGGGCCAGGCCCCGGACCACACGGGTGACCCTGGGCAGCGCTAGGTCCTTCTGGCCTGGTCTCCCGCTTTCCACGCCCTTCTATCTCCGCCTCTCCCTTCCCCCCACCCCCTTCGCCCCCAAACCTCACCCCCCTACTGCACCATGGTAGGGCATGGATTGGGATAGTGGGCGGGCAGCAGGCAGAGGGAGCAGACGGGGTGATTCCGGGCTTGGGGTTGGGTTGGGGTTGGGGTTGGGGTTGGGTTTGGGGTTTGGGTCGGGGTTGTACCTGAACTCGATACTCCTGCAGATCCAGCATGGCCGCCAGGGCCTCGCGTTCCTCAAACGTCCCATAGGGTTTCTCCTTAAAGAATGTCTCCAGGACCCGCAGCTGTTCTGCGCTGAACACCCTGCGCGGCCGCTGCCTCCTCTTCCTCGGGGCGCTCGGGGACAGCCCGAAGCCTGGCAGAAGGGGGAAAGGGCGTCAGAGGAGCTCCAGGGACTGTCCCCAGCCCAACGGGCCTGGGCCACACACACCCGTGAGCAGGTGGGGGCTTCGGGCTTGAGGGCGGGGGAAAACAGGGCTTGTGCGTGGGCGCATGGCATGTGGCCCAGGGGCCCCGACCCGGCACCTGCCCGCCCGGGCCACCCGCCGCTCTAGGGCTCGGCGTCCGCATCTCCTAAAAGAGCCTGGGACCAGCGCCCGTGTTCTTTTTTCCGGGGCCCAGAGCCAGGCAAGGCGGGGCCCTCAGACTCACCCAGGCTTCCCCTCCCTCGGCCCTCACCCCGCCAGTGTCGTCCCACCCCCCAAAACGCACTAAGCCTGACAGAGAAGCTGGCCTCGGCCTAGATGCCCAGGGGTCTCCATCCCCCACCACAGGATCCCACCTACGGTTCCCAGGCCCTCACGATGGGCCCAGACTCACTGCTGGGAGACCCGGGTTCTTGCATCCTGGATGCTGCTGGGCCCTCTGTGTTTGATGCTCTGGCAAGCAGCCCTGTTATCGCCTCCTTAAATCCGTGGTAGGCACTCGGCACCCACACGTCACAACCTATGGGGCTCTTCCCTCAGGCCCCGCCCCTTTGCAGCTGTGTGTTTGCGTGTGCGTGCGTGCGTGCGTGTGTGTGTATGTGTGTGGGCACGCGTGTTGTGTAGCGCCTGGGGGCAGGGTGCGGGGGGAGGCGCAATCATTGATTAATCGTTTGCTGGAGCACCTACTGCACCCGCTGCACGCCCCCGGACCTGGGAGACCTCAATGGACAGACAGCCTCGTTCCTGCCCTTAAGAGGACTGCCCCCGGGGGACTTTTATTAGAATCCACAGGAGAGACAGTGACCTGGGTGATGAAATGCTAAAGGGAAGGAAAGCATGAGATGTCATTGCTAGACTCAGTTCACCTTCTGAACTGCCTCGCCCTGTCCCAGGGTGGGGTCTCCCCTAACTGGCCGTGATTTCTGCTTTCCTGCGAGCACGTTGGTCACCGCGACAGTGGATGGCCCTAATGTCCCCAAGGGACAACACAACCGATTCCTTGTTTTATAAATTGTGTCCAGAGGTTCTCTTCTCCATGACATCGAAATGAAAAACAGGGTGTTAGAATCAAAATAGTAGGTGACACATGCTGCTGATTGGATGGGCAAAGCTGAGAAGAGGGGCCAGGCTTGGCTTTGGGGGAGAGGATTGGGAACCGGGCCTTTTTTTTTTTTGCCTTGGCGTGTGGGCTGCTCTATGAGACAGACTTGTTGATATCTGTACAGCTCCCTCAGCCAAAGACCACGAGTAGGACACCAGTGGTGGAGCAAATGTCGGTTTCTTTACTTTTTGAGAACGTTTTGAAGAAATGTTGTTACTTTTTGATGAGAGAGAGAGAGAGAGAGAGAGAGTGAGAGAGAGAGAGAGAGACAGAGAGACAGAGATGCAGACAGAGACAGAGACAGAGACAGAGACAGAGAGAGATTTTACAGAAACATGGGTTGATTGCCTCCCAAAAGCACCCTGACCAGAGCCAGGGATAGAACGTGCAACCAGGTGTGTGCCCTTGACCAGGACTCCTTTGATCCAGAACGGAGCCCTCAGCTTTCCAATCCCTGACAGGATGCTCTAACCTACTGAACCACACCAGTAGGGCCCCATTTGTATCTCAATGGGAGCTGGTCCGCCATTTACATGCAGAGAGATTATTGCTACTTAGGTGTTCTTGTCATTGTTTGGGTTGCTGATTGCCTTAGGGTCCTCTGTTCCTCTTCCTACCCCCCATTTTTTTTTGTATGACACCGCTCTCATGTCCAACATGTTGAGGACTTTCTGCAGTGCTATGTTTGAATTCCTTTCTCTTATTTCTTGTGTACCTCCTGGTGTGTGGTTACCTGGACCCTTAACTTATGACAAATTACCAGCCTCCCCATAAAGTGGAGGTTGAACTTTCGGAGGAAAGGAACACGGACACACACACACACACACACACACACACACACCCCGCTGCCCAAACCACCCGGAAGCTAAAGCCCCACCTCACACCACACACGTTCACTGCTAGATGTATTAAAGGACAGTTTACAACCGGGAAAACAGAGACTCTGGTGGACAGGGGGGTTTCCTGTAGAGGTTTATGTCAATTTGAAAATAAACCACCTCGTCAAAATCATTTTTAACTTTTATTAATAAATTCATTCAGTATTAAAGCATCAGTTTGTCACAGATGGTAAGGACAAACAGATATATGAAAAGGCAATGAGATGCACAGATATAGTCATTAAATTCCAGAAATTCTACCAATTGAAAAAAATTCAGGCCGGACAAATGTTTGTGACACTTTATTGCCAGGAAATAGAGTCAACTGCAGTTAATGAAGAAAAGGAGCCCTATTTGCATGGCATTATTACAATAAGAGCCTAAATACGTGAGGAGTCCTCCTGGTGTCCAATTTTGCCGCGAGAAGGGGGTCCGTTGTGGGAGTGCAGGGAATGCCATATGAGAAGCACTAGGCAGCCAGGACTCACAGGTGTGCAGACAGGAAAAGCTCTCCCTGTCCTCTGTGTGCCACGGCGCGCTGCCAGGAGGAGGATGGAATCTGGCCCGGGTCCCTTGCAATGTTCTGGCAGCAGTTCCTAATGGGGGCACCCTGGGCAAGGGAGGTGCAGCCCTGCAGACTCTTGCCCCCCTGTCCAGGACAGCACAGGCATGCATAGTGGGGGCAAGGTTGATGCTTAGAGCAACTGCCTGCCTGTCGCCCACCTGGCCCCGAGTGGGTGCACAGCCTGCTTGCCTAGCGTGCCTTGGCATCTGCAGAACTTGGCGGGGATGGAAACCCTTTAAACCCCATAACTGGAACAGGTCCACGTCGCTGTCGCCCACATCAATGTTATGGTGCTATGGCCATGAATTCACATTCCCTCACCAAGTGCACATCACTCTTTCTACCACACTTCTCTCATTCCTGCACTTCCACAGCCCTGGCCTCAGCACTTCCCCATACTCTTCTCCTGGCCTTGTACTTATTACTCAGCATGTGTGTCCAGAGAATGGTTGTTATATTGAATCAGGATCAAGCACTACACAGACTCTGATAGTCCTCACTCGTAGAGGCAGTCTGGATTCCTGCTATGTATGCCTCTCACCATGACTGTTTACTTCCTTCAACCTAAACAATTAAGAACAATAATCAGATCTCAGCTATCTATTGCCCCCCTTCTTTTATGCTTCACTTGATGTCCCTTCTCTAGCCACAGTCAACAACCCTCACTTAACCTCCACTCAAGTCCCAGCCCTGATGGCCCTCTGCACCATGACCAGTGAGTCTCATAGATGACCACTCAAGCCTCCTAGCTAACCTACAACACTGACTACAGCACCCCACAGCCAGGTCACACCAAGAGTCACAACAAAATCCTGGTGAGAGTTTAGAGAAGTTAATATGTACCAGCCCTAGTCTCATCTTATTTAAATTACTCTTTGATTTGCACTAATCTCAAGTTCACTCATCTTTTAAAGGCTTTGGCCACTGCTAAACAATTTCTTTCCCTCACATGTTACATGCAACTTCTCACCCCGTGCTGTGTTGTGACTCCCACTTCTCACAAACAGTGGCCCCAGGAAGAAAGCCAGTCCTCAGGCTCACACTGTCCCTTCTGAACTACTACTACCATTACCAACTTGACCATGATTCCCTGTATTAAATTGATATACTGTCCTCGATGATTTTGGAGAGCATGGACCCATGCACTGGTGTGAGGTCAGATGCCAGGGTTTTGGGCTGGATCCACTGTAGAGATTGTGCAGGAGGCAACCAATCCCTGTTTTTTTGCTCATCCCCATTGCTCTGTCTCTCTCACTGCCCCCAACCATCTTTTCTACATCTAAAATCAATAAAAATATATATGTATTTTACAAACATACATGCAGGTTCCTGATTCAGCTCACTGTTTGCTCCAAGCGTTTGCCCATTCTGGAACCTATGTCTGTAGGATCTCATACTCACTACACTGGTTGCCAGAAACATGTCCTCATCATGAACCCCTAGTCCTGGCCTTAGGATTCTGGGCTTAGGGTCTGTTCAAAGTCCTCAGGTCCAAGGGCTACAAGAGAGGGTGACAGTCCCAGAACTCTACTATATCAGGGGCCACAAGTGTGTGAAGCACTGAAATAACTTCCACAAACCTGTACACATAATCATTTCTGTTTTTTCAGGAATTTGTGGTAAGATTAGGGTCTGTTGGGAGCCTGGCAACCAGCATGCTCTATGGGCTCAGGCTGTTCAGTACCCTTGCCCAGACCAGAGGCCAGGTGCCCTCCAGATGCCTGTATGATCTCAGGGCTCAGACCTCAGTGCTTACTCTTTCCAGTTCCCTTATCATTTACAGGACTTTCCCTTCCTGCCACAGCTGCTGTCCTCTGTCTTCTAGTCTGTTTTTCCTCTGATCAATGTTAGGAAAAGTTAGAATTCTGCCTCTGGAAATGTCCCTCTATGGCCCCAGCGTTCTGAGGATGAATGTAAAACTCCTCATGCAAATACCACAGCTCCGCTCTTTGTTTCCTTTACACCCAAAACAGGCCTGGGTTTCCCAATCCTCCCTGCTCAGTCCCACCATCGCCTCCTTACAAGGTGGCACTGCCGCCTTTAACCCTCTTCCCCACCACCCATGTGTCACCAGGAGGGACTCACCATCCTGAGCGCGGGGACCTGGATGGCAGGACCTGAGAGGACTGCTCCACAGGCTGGAGGGTTCAGGAGGGTCAGGCTGCAGGGACCCTGTGAGCAGAAAGGAACCTGGAGGCACAGAGATGCCAATCTCAGGCTGTTGGGGCTCCAGGCGCCTCAAACACACCCTACAGGCAGTGGCCTCCCAGGCAGTGGCCTCCCAGGCCTCCTTCTACTCACCTTCGGTGCCCCAAAGCCTGAGAATCTGTAAACAAAAACCTAAGAAGTTAAAAAGACCACTGTCAGGAGGAAAGCAGAAGTCCCAACTGGATGCACAGGCTATATAATTTCCTTTGGCTCCGGGCACAGGCTATATAATTTCCTTTTCTAGGTAATGTAGTTTTCTAAACAGTGGAGCCCAGCTAGAAACCAAACCAATGAGTTCGGTGAATACAAGTGTTGTGGCAGAGAGAGTGATGGCTGGGGAGCAAAAAGACACATCCATAGGCTTGGCTCATTGCAAAAGGTGGACAGACTTGCAAGTGATCCACCAAGAATACACAGGGGGGAAATTGGAGACATTCATAATAGTATCAACAATGTAAACTACACATATATATTTTTTTAATAATGAAGCACAGCTGGTGTGTCTCAATGGTTGTACATTGACCTATGAACCAGAAAGTTGTGGTTCTTATCCTGATCAGGGCACAACATGGGTTGCAGGCTCAATTCCCAGTGTGGGGGTGGAGTCGTGCAGGAGGCAGCTAATCAGTGATTCTCTCACATCATTGGTGTTTCTGGCTCTCTCTTCTCTAATAAAAAACTAATATATATATATATATAATTTAAGTTAATTAAACTTATATCAAATGTTTTAAAATGTTTAAAACTTGTCTCTTTCTAATAACTCAGCTGATTAATTATGAATGTTCTCATGCATATTCATTGCTACTGTATCAAGTGTGCTGAAAATAAAATAATGATGTACTAATGAAATATCTTAAGTGCATGTTCAATGGCATCATTTTGGCAGTTTGACGTGCCAAACTGTGGTGATGAGTATTTATGCCAGCAAAATTCTGCTTGCCAATATTTGCTGCCACTGAGGCGAGGCTGGGCCTCCCAAGAAATGAGGAGAGGGATGGTCGTGTCTATATAGGGTTGCCATCTTAATTTTCTAACAACAGAGGGATATCTAGGATTTATATGGATCCACATTTCAAGGTGTTACTTAGGTGTATGTATAACTGACGAGCAAGGGAATGCACTTTTCTAATGTGCACTATTTCCTAGACCTCATTTAATGTATTTTTAAATGCTTATACTTAAAGACCACCAGTAGAGAATGTGAACAATGCAATTAAACTTATAAGTGTATTGTACGTGTGGGCTATAATTCATACGTAAAGGAAAAATTGAGAAAAACTATTTTGTATATAGAATTCCAAACTAAGAATCCCATATGGCAAAGAAGTCTCTTGAGTCATTGAGGAACGAATGAAATTCAAACATATGTCTTAGAGGCTGCAATGTCTTCCTATTGGTTAAAATAAGAAATTAACTTTAAAAATGAAAGAAAGAAAAATAAATTAACTTTAAAAGTAGACAAAAATCCTGAGCAGACATTTTGCCAAAGGAGATAAAGACAGTGTAAAGAACTGCAAAATGATCACCACCAAACATTTTTAGGGAAACGGAATTTAAAAAAAAAAAAATCAACTTAACAATACTCACTGATGGGGCAAGTATTGAAAAAGATTAACCTTCACATGCTCTGGCAGGGTTGCAGAAAAAACAAACAAACAAACAAACAAACAAACAAAAAACCCCCCCGGAATTTTCATTACTGTGGGTGGTGGGAAGGCCAAGTGATTGAACTACTTTAGATCACAGTTCCCCACATGTTAAAATGTGACACACTCACAATAACCTGGAACAGAATGATATCTAAGACAAACACCCATAGAAAGAACAGAATACAACACTCCCAGCTGTTTACTTTTAAAAAAATATTTTTGTTTTGAATATATTTTATTCATTAATTTACAGAGAGGAAGGTAGAGGAATAGAGTTAGAAACACTGATGAGGAAGAAACATTGATTAGCTGACTCCTACACAAACTAATGCTCTTTGCACAGACCCAAACTATTGTAGTTAGGGCCCAGATGTTGAATATATAAAACCTCAAATGTAGAAATAACTGAAACCATAGACAACTCACTACTTAAAAGTGGTTATCCAAAGAATTCAATATTTCCAAGAATTAAAAAATTAACTATTTGCATAAATAATAGTGTCATATCTAAAACTATTTGTGTAGCATGAAGGAAGCCAGTGTTTGTTAAAGAGAATTCACCTTATAGTACCAATAAAATTATGAAAGATATGAAAACTCAGGAAGGTAAATCAATGCCTGAATGGAGGGCTGGGAGGCAGAAAGCTGACCAAAGTGCTGTCAGGGTGTGGTAAAAGTAGATTTACATAGAATTATTGCTACTGAAAATAATACAATAATTTATAATTAACAGCACAGATATAAACTGGCCTCTTGTGCCTCATTTTGTTGTGTGAGACCATGCTCACTGAAAGCCACTGGTTTGCTTCCAGGTCAGGGCACATGCCTTCCTGAATACCCAATAATTGGTCATGCAGGAGGCAGATGATTGCTGTTTCTCTTCCTCTCCCTTGCTTTCAAAATGTAATGAAAATGCAGCCTAAATATATATATAAAATAGTTACTCGAAAAAGAGAATTATCTGTCTGTTTGGCATACTCACATCAACAAGCCTACTTTTTTTCCCATCAAAGATGTGGGTAACAGAGAATCCTATTTCATCTGTGATGATTTTCAGCTTTACTTCATGCTCAACTTCCCCAAATAGTGTACAATATAAAACTGCATTTCCAGTTATACATAATCTAATAAAAGCCTTGCAATGTGGTCCCATATAAATCCTAGATATCCCTTTGCTATTATAAAATTAAAATGGTGACCCTATATAGGCATGGCCATCCCTCTCCTCATTTCTTGGGAGGACCAGCCCAGCCTTAATGGCAGCAAATATTGACAAGCAGTAAAGACTATTGCCATCAGCCCAGCCAGTGTGCTCAGTGGTTGAGCATCAACCTGAAAGTGAAGATTGGAAGTCAAGATTGAAATCCTGGTCACGGCACATGCCCAGTTTATAGGCTCGTTCCACAGAGCAGGGTGTGCAGGAGGCAGCTGATCAATAATTCTATCTTATCATTGATCTCTCTCTCTCTCTCTCTCTCTCTCTCTCTCTCTCTCTCTCTCTCTCCCTCTCTCCTTCCCCCCTCCCTCTCTTTCTCTCCAAAATCATAAAAGTATATATTAAAAACAACAACAACAAACTATTGCCATGAAATTCAACAGGAATGCTGACTGCTTACAAAGGGCAGATCCTGAAACAGATTGCAGGATTATTGTTCCTCTAGCTCTGACTTCTTGCCTGTTGAGAAACTAACTTATGTGAACACCCTAAAGGGATAAGGAAATGCACACTGGCCACAGTAAATAATAAGCCAATACTGGACAAAAAGTGATTTTCTGCCATTATTGTGTCCCTTCCAAACCATTTAAAATTTGGGATAAGCACAATATCTATTCATCTCTTCCTGCTGAAAGATCACATTTTTGCTTTCAAATCATCTGTGCCAGTGAATTAAACCAAAACTAAAGGTACAGATGTAAAAACACCTTACAAAAAGATTATAAGCCAGAGCACAGGAGAGCAAGTGTCTGCAGGTTGGTGAATAAGAATCCCCCCAAATTTATCAAAGCATAAGGTGAATACCACTATGTCCCTGAAAGAGGTGGTACTTCTTAGCTGAGAAGGGGTGCTCTGGATGGATCCTGGGTCAGGTCCATTTTCTAGTTATTCAGAATTGAATGAAGATACTGCCAACACCTTGGAGGAACCATAATTACTTCCAGCACAAGTGAGGACACAGAATACATTTCCCTGAGCAACCAGGGATGGTGACCAATGCATACTCCTCAGGTGAGCCAGGTGTTAGAGGTGAAATATCTTCAGCGACAAACACAATGATATCATTTGGGTGGTAGGATAGGGCATGTAAGCAATTACAACAGTACAAATCTCACTTGTATCTGAAATTTATTAGGTATTTAGCAGACTGCGTATTCCCATGAAAGGAGTTTACATTCATGTAAAGGGTCTCAGAGAGCCCCTTAAGTGTTCTCATAATATGTGAGAAAAATAAAACATTCCCTGCATATTTAAAGGCTTTTCTCCATTGTGAATGCACTAGTTAAATCAGACATTTGAGTAAAAGACTTCCCACATTCACTACACTCATGGTTTTTCTGCAGTGCGAACTCTGTGGTGTTTAGTGAGGTGTACCTTTTGACTGAAATGCTTCCCACACTCACTACACATATATGGCTTTTCTCCAGTGTGAACTCTGTGGTGTATGGTGAGGTGAGACCTTCGACTTAAATGCTTCCCACACTAAGTACACATATATGGCTTCTCTCCAGTGTCAACTCTGTGGTGTCTAGTGAAGTCAGACAAGTAACGGAAGTATTTCCCATAGTCACGACACTCATACCACTTTTCTCTAATGTGAACTCTGTTGTGTTTAAGGAGAGCAGTGCTTTCACTTAAGACCTCCCCTCAATCAGTACACTTATAGGGCTTTTCTACAGTGTGAACTCTCCCATGTTGAGAGTGGTTAAAGATCCGTGTGTGCACTTTCCCACATTTATTATACTCATAAACCTTATCTCCAGGGCAGAGATCTTTTGATAAGCAACTTTCTGTTTCTGACTGACAGCTGTTTCACATTGAACTCACTGGTGATGTCTTTTTCCTCTGAGACATTCCTGTGTAATATCATTGTTTCTGTGTGGCTCTTTAGTGTAAAGAGTGGCCTGGTGCTGGAGAAGCCCTGAGATGACTGGGGAGTCTTCCCCAACCTCCCTACTAGCTTCAGGCACCCCAGATAAGCAGAAGTAGCAACTGGTTCCAAGTGAGGCACTCTTCATATCTTCTTTCCAGGGCTTCTCTCCACTTATGTCCTTCTGTTGCTGAAGAGGCTTTGCACTGAAACACAAGTCTCTCACACATGCATCACTTAAGAAAACATTCTTCTCAAAGTATGCCACTTATAACTCAGTCTGATGCAAAATATATTTTAACACTGAGAAACACTGCTTACACAGATGGGTCCTCTGGGTGCCTGGAGCTTTCATGGAAGCCTTGACCTGAGAATCTCCTATAGGTTCACCATGCTCAGAATAGGATTCCACATCATCCATTTTATGCTAATGACCTGAAAACAGAAAAATGATGAGAAAATGTATGTTGACTGTGATGACAAGGGAAAGTCCCATTTTAAAAGTGTGTGGCACATAATACTTTGGTTTCATGCAATTGGCTGAATATAAAAGACCTGAAAGATAAATTGATAAGAGGCCCTTGTGAAGTTCTTTACCATTGAAGATCACAAAACAGAGGTGATTTCAACAGAAATAGAGCAAAAACCTGGCAAGCACCACATGGAATAGAAGCAGAATATCCAGCTCATTGTGCTGTTAACAGCATTCAGTAGATCTTCTCTGCTGGTGACATGGGTAAGCTGTGCAGAAGGTTGGTTACATCTCATTCCAAGTAAAATTCAACAAAGAAGTAGCTGGTGTTTGAGGATTTTTAAAGCATGTATGTGCTCCTTATAACAATTGCAAAGGTCCATGTAGTAGTATACTGCAGAAAGAGATGTGCAGAGGAATAAGTGATGTAAAAGGACACAACGGCAAAAGTAGATAATGCTAGGAAGTCACCAATGAAATGACAAGTCAGCAAAGTGTCAAGTGTGGAAAAGAAAGGACTAAATGAGGTGTGGCCATTGGAACCTGCACCAAATACTGTTGTACAGGAGTAGGTTCCTGGTATAATCTGAACACCTTCCTGACGTCATACCTCCCCCAGGTTGCCACTCAGCTGGGCTATGCATCCTCTAGTAACATCCTGTACCTTCACCCTGGAGAAACCCAAGGTTCTCCCTGATCCTCATTTTCTAGAAGTATGTACAAACTAAATATTCTGAGTATCAATGGAAAGACAATAGAGGTGAGCAACCATCACTTGTCCATAGCATTCAGCTTGCAATAATATTCAGGGAAAGTAATATTACAAACAACAATTGGAGGGTCTTACAAGAACAGCCCCTGGTTCATGTATGTAAAGAAGATTTCTCGCACAGGCATTCACCAAGGTCCTTACCTACGAAAAAGGTTTAGAAGTGGAAGCCCTGGATCTGGATATAGTCACCCTCCCTGGGAGTGGAAGAGCAGGAGGGACCTGTTTAACTGTTTGTAAGACCACTGATACCCAGACACTTCCTGCAGTTTCTGAAGCAACTGGTGTTAGGGAGGTTTATGGAGTCTATTGCTCAATGCACTCTGCCTAGCTCAGCACTGGCAGACACAGCCCATTTGACAAGACAGTGGGGGAAATTAGCTGAACCCTTGGTATTGCGGGGAGAGAGAGAGAGAGAGAGAGAGAGAGAGAGAGAGAGAGAGAGAGAGAGAGAGAGAGAGAGAGAGAGAGAGAACTATGCCTGGAAAATAAATAAAGAGTGGGCATCACTTCCGGACACTAGAAGAGATTTGATGGTCTTACCTAGGAATGATGCAAGTGCAAACACTTCCACCATCCCATAACAGTATATATGTCTCTGAGACTCATCAAGGATCTCCTACTCCTCCTCAGAGAAGGCAATGACCATGTCCTTAAAGTTCATATCTTGTCATAATGGGCACAGAACATCACATGATAAGATTTTCTATTGAGATGACAAATCTATCATACTCCCCACCTTGCACATCCATCTTCTCCCTCTACTCTTCACATCAGAGAAGATAGCAGGCCTTGTCACCATTAAAGTCAATCTCTCCTATATTCCTTCTGATGTTGTGTCTTTCATAAGCATAAAGGAGAATCCTCAGCCTCAACAACCAAATTCTTACAAGGTGGTTTTCTAGTCCATCACTCTCTTTTGCCCATCACAACATGCATCACCCACAAGCCACTTACTGATCTGTACTAAGTGGCCTGGGTTTCAAGAAGGAAAGGCACCAGCACTCAAGGATGGAGGTAAATGGAGTGAGGCTGAGTAGAAGTCTTAAATCAGTATGGAGGCGAAAAGGACTCAATACTGACTGTTGCTACTCAACAAGCTCCACACAAACCACTGAACTATGGGGACAGTGCCTCTGAAGCCTGGTCCTAGTTGTGACCCAGCACAGGAATCTATAGGTTCACAGAACAAAAAGGTCACAATGAGCACCTGGAAGCAACACCCAAACCAATCAGCACTGGATAATACCCCTGGCCTGGGCTTTCATTGGCTAAATGTAGCCAAAATTAGGCTTGCTGCCCTTTGGGTAACTTACTTTTTCAGGCCCAACAGGTGAAATTAGGATCTAAATCACTGACTGATTATTGCAAATATTAGTGTTGGTGTCCCCCAGTGCTGCCGGAAAATGACAAATTTAGGATTTGGGGGCTGGCAGCAGGTTGCTTGGAATTGTTGTCTGTTTTGAGTGATCTCTTGTTTGGAGATATAATTTCAGATTTCATGAAGTTTAGAATGCTCCCTGAGGTGAAAAGCGTTATTTCAATTATTCCTGAAGACCACAAATCTAAATGGGTATATTGTTTTTAAGTTTCTTTATTTGATTTTTGTAGAGAGAATAAAGGAAAGGAAAAGAGGAAAACACTGATTGGTGCCTCCTGCATGGCACCCACCCACCCACTGGGATTTCACTCAGAAAACCTGTGCCTCACCAAGAATATAACTGGTAACTCCTTGGCAAGCTACTCATCTTCCTGAGGTTTGTGCAGACAATGTTCGGCAAATTAAAACTGGGTGAAGTACTACCCACACTCTGATGGTCCACACTCAAGACACAGCCTTGATTACTGCTATGAAGGTTTCTCTACTATTTTTTTTCCTTTAACCTCACTTATTGAGAACCACATTAGATCTCAGATATCACATCCACTGATAATTCACTTGATGTTTCTTCATCAGTCACAGCTTTCATCATTCAAGTACCATCTCCAATGGCTGTTATTGCCTTGCCCAGTGAGTCTCACAGGTGACAACTGAAGCCCCTAAGGAAATCCAGACTTATACAAACACTTTGGCCCAGGGTCACAACAAATTCCTGTTCAGTGTTCAAGTAATACATATGCAGCAGACCCAGTTTCACCCTTTGTACTTAGTCTTCCATGCGTGCCATTAACAAATAAAATGGTGATCTACACCTCCTCCCTGGTTTATACACTCCCAACAACCTTTGTAACATGTCGTCATCCTTAAATATTCCTCAGAGTACCAAACACTCATGAAAAGCTCTATTGATTATTTCATACCCTAACCGGTCTAATATAAAAGGCTTTGTATCCTCAAAGAACATTACTCTTTTAATAGGAATTTCTCCATCTCAGTTGATGGTGCTTCAGCTGTTAAATTAAAAGCTTCATGACATCTTTATCTATTACCCTTCTCCCCCCTTAACCTCATAATTAGAAAATGCTGGTGGCAAAATTTAAACAGATCAAGAATCCAATTGCTGGTACCCCTCCGCATCCACCATCATGGGTCTGTTACCATCAAAGTCACCAAGAGTATCATAGAAGCTTAGTTCCTATTCTTTCTACGACCTCCACCCCTCACACCTCTATTTTTTATTATGTTTTAGCCACAGGGAATCTAATGAAACCCAGGTCAGATCACCTGCCTGTACTGCTCCAAATCTCCCATTCCCTCCATCACTGGCAGAACACACATCTGAGCTCTCACAAAGCTATTCTAGCCCAGATTCCTGTCCCGGAATCACAAGTTCTTTATTTTGAAAAATGAAGGATGCCTGCTGGTTCCTGACCCAGCTCAGTCTTCACTTCAAGCCTTTGCACATCCTGGAAATTGTGCTTGGGAGGACCTCCAACATCTCATTGCACTGATTGCCAAAAAGAGGGACCACTCACAGGAATCTAGACCTGGATTTAGGATTTTGGGGTTAGTGTTCCCAGGTCCAAGGACTAGAACAGTTGTAAGGAAGTCTCAGGATCATAAAAGAATGAGGCCCTAAAGCCAGCTCCACAGATCAGTACCCCTGAGAGTTGTTGCATTTGCAGAAATTTGTGGAAATAGAAATGTGTGTTGAGAGCCTGGCAACCACCGCCAGGATCCATGGGCTCAGGCTGCTCAGTACCCTTGCCCAGCCAATGTGGCCACATGACCTGAAGATGACTGCATGACTTCAGGGCTCAATTCTCAGTGCACATTCTTGCCAATAACTTTATCTTATATAGGGCTTGTTCCTGTCCCTAACTGCTGTCCTCTCTCTTCTAGTCTGTTCTTCTTCTGAGCTGCTTAGGAAAGTTACAACCCTACCTCAGACAATGTCCCTCTTTTGTTTGGGACCATCCATGGCCTCATTTCCTGAGAATGAAAGTAAAATTCCTTATTTGAAACTTTGCCTCATCTTCTTTGTTGCCTTTAGACACAAAACAAGGCCTGAGTTTCCAAAATCTTTCCAGCTCTGTCACACCACCAAATCTTCACATGGTGGTATTGCAGCCTGTCACCCTCTTTCCCCACCATACCCTGTGTTACACAGGAGCCACTCACTGTCCCTGATGCTGCGACCTGAACTGCAGGACCTGAGAGGCCCTGGAATCCAATACTGGAGGGTTAAATCAGGTGAGCCCAACTCTGTAAGCAGAGAGGAGTCTGGGAGGCACAGAGGCCCCGATCCTGGCCTGTTTGTACTCAATAAGCCTCAGATGTCTGAACTTAATGGAGGCCTGATTCTCTGAAGCCTGTCTCTAGAAAGAGAGCAAAGAGGTGAACTTGACCACCAGGTAAAGACACAGGAAGTCCAGCCTTAACCACGTGCACATGGATAGTACGCCTCTCACCTGGCTTTTATTGGCTAAACCCAGTCATAATTAGGTGCATTGCCTTTTATTTAATATACCGTTTGAATCCTTCCAGGTGGAATTTGCATCCAAATTTATAACAGGAATGGTGAAGCGAGAATTTTTCCGTGTTCTTGTCTTGTGAAGCCAAAGAATGAAATCACTGACCAGAATATTTCAGCAAAAATGTGTCAAATTTATTGCAAGCAGATTCAGACTCCCCAAGCAGGGAGGGGGCCCAAGAATGGGTTGGTCATGAAGATTTGTGGACTAGTGGTAGATATTCGCTAAAAGCTTGGTCCCCATCTATTCTTGTCATTACCTGATTGATTCCCTCTCTCATTACTTCCCATCAAGGAACCTGAAATTTTCCTGTTTCTATGCCTCAGTTCACCTTATTGTTGAAGACCCTCCCTAGTTCTCCATGCCTTTTGCTTTGAGTTCAGAAACATTTTATTATTTCTGCATGGTTGGTGTCTATCATTAGGCTTGTTCAAACTGCCGTGTCTGCCCCTGCCCATGTTCCACCTGCCTTTGTTTTGCACTGGACCCCTGACCTGTCTGCTTATGGGTCAAGCTAACTTCTCTCACAGTCACTCACTGACTATGGTGAATGTTGGTGTTTGGGAGCAGGAGTGTCACTGGAAAATGACTACATTAGGCTTCAGTGGCTGTTGGCAGGTGTCTGGGGAGTGTTGTCTAAAATTGACTTTTTTTTAAATATGTTTTTATTGTTCATATTATTACAAATGTTCCTTCCCCCCCTCCCCACCATTGCTCTCCTCCACCAGGTTCCCACCCCACCCTCTGTCCTTTCCCCACCCCCCATTGTCCTCATCCATAGGTGCACAGTTTATGTTCAGTCTCTTCCCACGCCCCCCTCTCCCCTTTTCCCCAAGAATCATCAGTTCACTCCCCTTCCATACCTCTGATTCTATTATATTCAACAGTTACTATTGTTCATCAGATTTTTTTTTAATTTCCTTGGTTTTTAGATTCACTTGTTGATAGTTACGTATTTGTTGTTCATAATTTTTATCTTTGTTTACTTTCTCTTCTGAAAGAACCCCCTTCAGCAATTCATATAATTCTGGTTTGGTGGTGATGAACTCCTTTAGCTTTTTTTATTAGTGAAGCTCTTTATCTGACCTTCGATTCTGAGTGATAGCTTTGGCTGTATATTTTCTTTGGCTGTAGGTTCTTACTATTCATCACCTTGAATATTTCTTGCCATTCCCTTCTGGCCTGCATGGTTTCTGTTGAGAAGTCAGCTGACAATCGTATAGGTGCTCCTTTATATGTAACTACCTTCTTTGCTCTTGCTTCTTTTAATATTCTCTCTTTGTCTTTTGCTCTTGGAATTTTAATTATGAGGTGTCTTGGTGTGGTCCTCTTTGGATTCCTTTTGTTTGGAGTTCTGTGCACTTCCTGGACTTGTAAGTCTAATTCTTTCGCCAGGTGGGGGAAGTTTTCTGTCACTATTTCTTTCAGTATGTTTTCGATATCTTGCTCTCTCTCATCTTCTGGAACCCCCATAATTCTGATGTTGGTTCGCTTGAAGTTGTCCCAGAGGTTTCTTACATTATTTTCAATTTTCTGGATTCTCTTGCCTTCTAGCTTCTGTGAAGGAGTGTCTTCTGGCTCTTTATGTTCCAAATCTTTGACTTGATTCTTGCGATCTTCCCTTTTGTTTTTAGGACTCTGTAAAATATGTTTTATTTCAGACAATGTATTCTTTATTTCTTGTTGTTCCCTTATCATTTCTTGATGGTCTCTTTTTATATCCGCATAGGTCTTATCCATCTTTTCTAGGAAATTCTTGAAAAACCTTATAAGCATAGATTTGAACTCTATATCCAGACGCTTTTTGTCCTCCATTTCTTTTGTTTGTGATTTATTTTGTTGTCGCATTTCGCAGTTACAGATGGGACGTGGTTTCAGGGTGGAGCCTGCAGCTTTGGCTTCCGTCAGCCCCGCCCTATGCGGGTCCTTCAGTGCTCGCTGCCGGCGCCTCTGAGAGAAAGGTGCCCTCGATTTTCGCTTGCTGCCAAACAGTCTATGCTCTCCCCCAATGAGCCCGGTATTGGGGTTCAGTTCAGTTGGAAGTGAAGTTGGAGGTGGCGTTCAGAGCAGTCTGGAGCCCCAGTCTCCTTCCCATCAGGGCAATCCCGCGGCACAGCCGACCGTCCCTTCTCTGCGCGCAGTGTGCGCTGCCAGGACCTCCTTTCGCCACAGCCCGGCTCCCTATGACTGAGCCTGGGTCCCGGGGGTCTGGGGAACTGGGGTTCAGAGCAGTCGGGGGCCTAGCACAGTCAGAGTTTTATCTCCTTTCCGCTAGGGAACGCCCGCCAGGCACTCCATCTCCCCCTCCTCTCTGGCTCCGTCCTCTCCGCGCGCCGCGTCTCCGTACCTTGGGCTTTTCCAGCTCCTCCACGCCTCCTTCTGGTTTTGTCCTTGCTTCTCGCTGTAGAATTTCCAGTCAGTCAACCTTCCTGTAGTTCTGGGCAATGTCCATTTTATATTTTAGTTGTATTTTATTGAAATTGTTGTGTGCGGCTGCGGCTAGGTGTTCACCTGCGCGCAGCCATCTTGGATCCCCCTAAAATCGACTTTTTGTTGGGAGATATTATTTCAGATTCTGTGAAGCTCAGAATGATCCTTGAGGTGAAATGTATTATTTCAATTATTCCTGAAGACCACAAATGCTAATAGATTTATATAAACATTATTTAATTGTTTTTAAAGAGAAAGGAAGGTAGAGAGCAGGAGACAAATTCTCATCAGCTGGCTTCCACAAGCACTCACACTGAGGACTGAGCTCCCATGCCCCCCCTTCCTGTGTCCTCAATGAAAATCCAACTGGAAACCTTTCTGTGAATGGGACCATACTATTCCAACTGAACCATCCCAGGAGGCCAATTTCTGATTTTTAATATAAAAATATCACATGATAAAGAGAAAAACAAGTTATGAAAGATTATACATAAGCCTATCCTATTTGTTTAAAACAAAATTAGAAAGGATTCTAAGATCCGTTATATTGATTCTATTAGTCCCTCAGACTTCTGAGTTCAGAGTATTCAGATAACTGTTCTAGAGAGATTGCTCTAGAGTTAACAGTATGTTCTTGAAAACTCAAAACCATAAATATATTTTTTCCTTTTTAAATTCTTACCGGATGATAGGTTTATTGATTGGAGAGAGAGGAAGGGATCAATAGAGAGAAGAAAAGCAATATTGATGTGAGACAAAATATCAGTCAGTTGCCTCTCATCAATGACCAACCAGAGATGGATCTGCAACGTAGGTATGTATCTTTACTATGAACCAAACCTGTACTTTTATTTGAATGGGTGTATAAAAGAAAAAAGTAACTGAGCCACATGGCCAGGAAAGCACCTTAATTCTTTCTAATTATTTCAAGACAGTGAATTAGTATGACTCAACATTTGGGGAATTATTTGTTTTGCATATTGTGTGTTGGTTGTATGTGTGAATCTGCTCCCCCTTTGAGTGTTCCTAATTGTATCTGTGTCTGTTTGTGTCCTCTTTGTGTCTGTGTTCTGTGTCCATACGAGTCTGGTCAGGTGTGTGCTTGTATGTGTCCATTGTGTGTGGATATGCCCTGTGGTACATGCTAAGTGACCCTGTTTTCTTATCTGTGTGTTGCTGTGTATATGTTCCCAACAAGGTGTTACTAATGTCTACACTGAGCCTTGCTATAAGCTATGCACTTGAGTGCCCACCATAGGCTGTGAGTGCTCTGTACCTGAGTGTTTTCCCTGCTTCTGTTGTCTGTATGTTTCCCTATGAGTTTGTGTGGCTGCACACTGTGGCAACAGGAAGCTTCATAGGAAATCTCCATCTTCTGAGTGGTGATGGAGAGGACAATATGTTCTTCCTGAACTCCAGACTGAGCAACTTCTGTCCCTGGTCTTTCAGGCTCTGGTTTCCCCTTGGGGGTCGGGTCTCAGGCCCCAAGGATGGATGAAGTAAAGGGTCAGTTCATCGAACCCTAGGCTGGCGGAAGGTGGGGACCTGGGGAAGAGTCTGATGACAGAAAGAACTTATGGAGTGTGGAGGTGCTGTTTTGGGAAGACTCTAGGCCTTTGAGGAGGTCTGAGGGATCCTGGTTTTCTGGAAATTTTATAAGTGGGTGTGTCCATATGGGGAGAGCTGAAGGGGTAAATTCCTAGGCCCCTGAGTCCCCCTTGGAAATGAGGACTTGGATACCCATGGTACAGCTTGGGGTTCCTTTGGAACTGCCAATCCCTGGAGAGCAGGTCATCCCCTTGCCCATGGGAAATCCTGGGCAACACCTTATAGATGAAGGTGCCTCAGCTGCTCTGGGCATCACTCCTGGATCTCCAATCTCTGATCATCTACTGAGTGAGCATGATCACCTGGTAACAAGGGGGCCAGGAGGCAGAATGGGCTCAGTGCTCTCTGAAGTGGGAATGGGTAAAATATGAAGGGACCACACTTAGCACAGGTTCCTGCACAGAATGAAGGGAAACCACAGGATCACCATGGATGTTAATGTCAGCGTTTTTCTAATCAGCTCCACGTGATGGAGCACTCACCTGGGCAATGCAAATGACAAAGATTCTTGGAGGCAGTGTAGTGACTACTGTTAATATAAAAGAACATGCACACTGGAATGCTTGCAGTCCAGTAACCTTCCTAGTCAATATTATTAACATGTGGTCTTCACGCCCACCACAATGGGGGAACCCTGGCAGCAGGGATTTACCTCAGAAGTGGGTTCTGAGGTTTTTGCCAATGATATCTGACCAAACTCCTTCATTTTAAAGTTCAAAACTATGAATATTAAGTATTGGGCACCTGGGGGGTGGGGGGCAAAGTCTGGGTGGATAAGGAGAAAGCAAACTGTCCTGACTGACTTCCACTGTCATTTCTTACCAGTCCCCAATGCTCTCCTTTGCCCCTAGGCAGCCTTAAAAGAGGCTGGCACCAGGTGTTCCCTTCCTGTGGCTCATCAAGTAGGTCAGGGTCTGCTACAGACCCTGATGTTGGCTGCAGCCAGAGATAAGCTTTGACCAATAAAATGTGGGAGTCAAGCCTGTAACCTTTAACAGAAGAGTTTGGATCCAGTGAGACCAGCCACCCTCTGTCCATCTCTGATAACACCCAGCAGGAACCTACATGTTGGCTGCTCCTTTATCCTGATTCTAGCAGAACCAGGGTGTTCATGTGCTATGAACAAGAAAGATACATTCTTTACCCTAAGCCACTAAAGCTTTGGAGGTGCTCATTACCCACAATAACATCGAGCCTGTCCTAATATAAATGAATCTTCGATTCCACCCTCTAAAAGTGAGCAGAGCCTAAAATTAGAAGTCAGAGCAAGGTGGTGAGAGACACATGAGTTTGTCTTCCAGCCCTGCCTTTATTAACTCTGCAAAGGATGAATTTATATTGAGACTCTGAGCCTGAATTCCCTCCCCATCAAATAGATGGTGAAATCATCTCAGATTGCAAAGACGATTAAATGAAATAATAATTCATGTGAAGCATTGATTCAAAGCTTGGCACATGTAGTAAACATTCAGTAACTCTTAGCTCCTTAAAACAAAAAAGAGCCAAGCTGAAATGTCTCAGCTTGTTGAACGTAGTTTGATGCATAGAAAAATTATTGGTTCAGTTATTATTTGAGGGCACCTGCTGTGGTTATGGCCTCTAGTCCATTAGGGGGCCATGGAGAAGGAAGCCATTCTGTGTTTCTATCATTTTTCTCTCTGTAAAAGTCAATTAAAATACCTTTGCATATATTTATCCATTTAGATTTGTAGTCTTAAGAAATAATTGAAATAATACTTTTCACCTGAAATAATACTTTTCTAAGAGTCACGGAACCTGAAATAATGTTTCCAAACAGGAATTTAGTTTTGTAGACAATACTCCGTAGAAAACTGTGACGATCTCCTAAAACCTAAAGTTGTCAGTTACCACTTGCACTCACCACAATATTCCAATGGTCAGTGGGTGGTTGGGATCCTAGTGGCGCATGCAAGGCTAGATTGCTACATTACCCAAAGGGCCATGCGCTAAGGAGGGCTGGGTTTAATCAATGAAGCCCAGGAGAGGCGCATTATCCCTGTCCTCATTGGTTTCAGTTTGACTTCCAGAGTCTTTCTCTTGGTGGAGAATTTGACCTATGCAGTGTGTTCACAGAATCAGAGTCTCCAGTGCTGAGTCAGGAGCCATCAGAGGCTGTTTCCCCGCAGTGCAGTTGTGTGTCTGAGGATAGTTGAATAATAGGACAAAATTGAATTCTCTTTGCCTCCCAAATGACTTTCTGCTTCCAGAGTTCAACTCAGCCTCACCTCATTTACCCTCCAAACTTGGGTGTTTGTGCTGTCCAGTCCTGCAGTCCAGGTCTCAGTGTCTGAACAGTGAGTTACTTGAGGTTGCCACATGGTGTGACTGGATGGGAGAAGGTGACAGGCTGAAAAGACATCATGTAAGTTCGTGGTGGTATGACTGGGGAGGGATGATTGGGGAAACCGCAGTCTGTTTTACACGTAAAGGCAGCAAGGATGAAGCAAAGTTTTGTGTGAGGAGTTTTTACTTTCATTTGCAGGAAACTGCTGCCATTAATGACTATGATCCAAATAGGGGCATGGCGTGAGTTATGTTTCTAACTTTTCTCAAAACTTCTCAGAGGAAGAACACACTAGAAGAGAGAAGATAGCAGTTAGGGACATGATGGAGAAGTCCTGTGAAAGCCCTGATGTAATGCAGGCATCATCGGGTTTGGGACTGGGCAAAAGCCCTCAGCAGCCTGAGACTCTCGGTCCTGGTGGTGGTTTCCAGACTCTCAACATACCTTTACTTTCACCAGATTCCTGCAGATGCAGAAACAATTAAGGGAACTAGGTTGTAGAGCTTATTTCAGAGCCTCCAAATCTTGTGGCATCTGAGAGAGTTGTGTCCTGGGATTGTCCAGCCACTCCTCTAGGTCTTTGACCTGAGGACCTTGATGAGACACCCACCCCAGAATTCTAAGTCCAGGACAAGGATCTTATGACTGGTTCTTGTTTTTGGAAACCAATGAAATGGGATGTGAGAAGTTTTGCCAGTCATGGGTTCCTATATGGATAAAAGCTTGGAGTGAAGACAGAGCTCATTCAGGAATCCTGAGGTGTCCCCCCCCTTTCTTACCCTTTTAATTAGGAACTGGAAACAATGGGACAGGCATCATGTCTTGAGTAGTTTTGTGGAAGTCTGTTCTGTAAGTGATGGGAGCAATGGGGTAATGGAACCTTACACACATGATGTCACTTCCTCAGTGACAGGACAATACAGATGCTAGAACTCTGGTCACCAGGCACCCCATTCTTTAGCAAGTACCTATCACATCACTTGACTGCAGACCTTGGAGCAAGCTGGTCTCCAGGAGGTCTCAGGGTGTGTCTTTGGAAGAGCTTACCATAAAAGCTGTCTCACTCTCCATAGACAGTGGCTCTAGTCTCCCTCCTGACTCCTGCTGTCACACACAGTGTGTAACCTTGGGTAACATATGACAGCCTAGCGCCTGCCAATCTAGGGAGGCCACACCTGGGAGCACTTGTGTGGACATAAGTCCTTGCTACTTGGTAGACATATATCATATCATATCATATCATATCATATCATATCATATCATATCATATCATATCTTTCTTGACACTGTGTGTGTATTGGGAAAGGGGTAAAACGAGGGGAGGGTGGATCTCCTGGGCTGGGCAGTGGTTAGGTCTGGAGACCTGCTGGGTCTCTCATGTGCTCATTTCAGGTCACAGGTGGCACAAAGGGCAAGTCCCCTGCCCACTGGAAAACTTAGGCCCTGAGGGGTCACCTTCTCCCTTTGTGGCTGCAAGTCTGTTCAGACACCCTCGGTCCTGGCCATGGAAGACGGTGTTATTGTGGGTTTTCATCGGTGGGGGGATCCGGCAGGTTTCTGATGGGGTGGGGCCTGGATGCCAGACACTGTCCTTTCAGAGCTCCACCCGGAGGTCATGGCGAGGCCCATGGAGCCTCGGTTGACAGGCACAACTTCTCCCAGTCCCTGTGCAGGAGCTAAGACCAGACCACCGGCAGTGTGGAGCAGAGCTGAGGGTGGGCACAGCGGGTGCTGCACCCCAGGATTAAGATGACCAATGAGAGCCGACTGCACATTCCCACTGGAGTGTTCAATGTTCCACTGTGACTTACTTATTCTTTGTAAATTCTCACCAGGATATTTTCCCACTGAATTTTGGAGAGTGGAAGGGACAGGGAGAGACAGAGAGAAACACTGATGTGTGCGAGAGAGAGACACCCATGTCAGAGAGAGACATCAACTGGCTGCCTCCCCCACCCACCCGGACCAAGGCCAAGATGGAGCTTGCACCCAGGACGCTCGGCCCACAGGCAGGCGCCCCACCCACGGAGCCAACCCAGCTGGGGCCTGTCTGCGTTTAAAGGAACCCAGACTCCCATTCCCCACCTCCAACCACGTGGCAGGATGTAAAGTCAGCCCCCACATATTTGGGAGAATGTTTTTGAAGTGGCATGTTGTTTGACTTCACCCTAGGCCCTTAGCATCTTGCATTTTCCTACTTTTGATGGTTTGCACCACCCGCCTCCGGGACCTGTGTAGCCAGCCATCAGCCCCAAGGGGCCCCTGAACTTCTCCCAGAGGCAAACTGCCCGCCAGGCAAGGGCTGGAAGGCTCAGACCCGCCTGGAGGGCAGCGCTGCACCTGCTGGCATTTCACACCCAGAACACGGAGACCAGCAACCCCGGGGCGGCTCCGGCTCCAGCGCTCCTGCACCATGCACAGCCGGGCTCCCAGCTCTGGGCTCCCTGGGACCCGCCAGCTGCACACCTTCCCAGGCTCCTACTCCAGGAGGCCGCTCAGGTGGTTGCCAGGCTGCTCCCTGAGGCACCTCAGCCTGGGGGCGGGGCTGGCAGGCCTGTCCTCCTATTGGCCTCTGGCGCCAGGCGCCCTGCCCCGGCCACCGTTGATTGGCTGGTCTTGGGCATTTGATGGGCGGCGGGCAGGACTGGCTGACTCCTACAGCTCTATCTGCTACCTCGAGGAAGACAGGTAGGACAGTGGGCCCGGGCCTTGGCAGCATCCCCGCCTTGGTCCCTCCCCAAAGGTGGGCGACGTCCCCCCCAACACGGATCGCCCTCCCGTGGTCCCTGGGCTCCCAGTCAGGGTCTGCCTCACATGCAGGCACAGCGCTCCCTGCGCTGTGTCCCTCCTGCAGCCACACCCGGCCACACCTGGGTTCGGCCTGCCCACCCACAGGCAGGCAGCTCTGTGCGGAGCCTGGCCCGTGAGTCCTGGGTCGTGGGCCCCGGAGTATAACCTGCCCCAGGCCCACTGCGCCCGCCCTCCTCTCTCCCCCCCACCCCCGCACCCTCAGGCAGGGAGCTGCCCGAAGGACGCCGTCCTTCTGACCCTGCGCTGAGGCCAGAACCCAGTCACCCTGGACTCCTCTTCCCGCTTCCCCAGCCTTGTTCTGCGTCCCCTGGTCTCCCTTTGCTTGCCAGTAGCCACGTGTTCCCGCCAAGCCTTGGAGACCACACAGGCAGAGGTTGCTGACTGACTTTCACTGCCATTCCCTACCAGTCCCTACTCCCCTCCTTTGCCCCTGAGCAGACCCAAAAGAGACTGGCACCATGTGATCGCCTTTGGACTCAGGTCCATCAAGTAGGTCAGGCTCTGCTATTGACCATGATGCTGGCTGCAGCTAGTGATAGCCTTTGAGCAATGAAATGTGGGAGTTGATCCTGTCACCTTAACAGAAGAGTCTGGAACTAGTGAGACAGGTCGACCTCTCTGTCCATCTCTAATAACACCCAGCAGGAAACTACGCGTTGGCTGTTTCTTTATCCTGATTCTAGCAAAACCAGGGTGTTCATGTGCTATGAACAAGAAAGATACCTTCTTTACTCTAAGCAACTAAAGCTTTGGGGCTGTTCATTACCCACAATAACATCTAGTCTGTCCTAATGTAAATGCACTTCCGATTCTACCCTCTATGAGGGAGTAGAGCCTAAAATTAGAAGCCAGAGGAAGGTGGTTAGAGACACATGGGTTTGACTTCCAGCCCTACCTTTGTTAACTCTACAAACAAGCAATTAATTTTGAGACTCTGAGCCTGGATTCCCTCCCCATCAAATAGATTGTGAAACCATCTCAGATTGCAAAGAGGATTAAATGAAATAATAATGCAAGTAAAGCGTTGAATCCAGGCTTGGCACCTGTAGTAAACATTCAATAACTCTTAGCTCCTTTAATCACAATGTGTACTGACTACAAACATGCCGACAATATAGAAAATGTCAATGTGTTGGTCTATATATCCTTTCATATTTTTTATACCAGTACAATAAGACTATATATATTCTCTCATAGCCTGAATAATGTAATGTTTTGATGGTAACGAGGGAGAGAGAGAGAGAGAGAGAGAGAGAGAGAGAGAGAGAGAGAGAGCGCCAAGCTCAAATGGTTCAGTTTGTTAAGCATATTTCCTGCACAGAAAGATTGCTGGTTCAGTTATTATTTGAGGGCACTTGCTGTGGTAATGGGCTGTAGTCCATTAGGGGGTCATGTAGAAGCAAGCCATTCTATGTTTCTATCCTTCTCTCTGTAAAAGTCAATTAAAATACCTTTACAAATATTTTTCCATTTTGATTTGTAGTCTTAAGGAATAATTGAAATAATACTTTTCACCTGAGGGAGAATTTTAAGAGTCATGGAATCTGAAATAATATTTCCAAACAGGGGTTCAGTTTTGTAAACAACACTCCCTAGACACTTGTGACGATCCCCTAAAACCTAAAGTTGTTAGTTCCCAATATCACTTGGATACCCCAGAACAATATTTGAAATGGTCAGAGAGTGATTGGGATCCTAGAGCCACATGCAAGGTTAGATTGCTACATTACCCAAAGGGCCATGCGCTAAGGAGGGCTGGGTTTAGTCAATGAAGCCCAGGAGAGGCGCATTATTCCTGTGCTCATTGGATTGAGTTTGAGTTCCAGAGTCTCTCTTAGTGGTGAATTTGACCTTTGCAGTGTGCTCACAGAATCAGAGGCTCCAGTGCAGGTGCAGGAGGCATCAGAGGCAGTGTCCCAGCAGTGCAGTTGTCTGTCTGTGGCTGGTTGAGTCACAACAGGCCGTGACTGAGTTCTTTGTGCCTCTAAACTATTTTCTGCTTCCAGAGTTCAACCCGGCCTCACCTCATTCACCCTTCAGCCTCTGGTGCGGGGCCTTGTCCAGTCCTGCAATCCAGATCTCAGCGCCAGAACAGTGAGTTGCTTGAGAGTTTCACATGGTGTGATTGGGTGGGACAAGGTAACAGACTGAAAAGCCACCGTGTAAGCCATGGTGGTGTGACTGAGGAGGAAGTATGGAGGAAATTCCTGTCTGTCTTATACCTAAAGGCAGCAAAGAAGGTGAAGCAAAGTTTTGTGTGAGGAGATTTACTTTCATTTGGAGGAAGCTGCTGCCATTAATGGCTGTGATCCAAAGAGGGGCATGGTGGGAGTTAGGTTTATAACTTTGTCTCAAAATTTCTCAGAGGAAGAACATAACAGAAGAGAGAAGATAGCAGTTAGGGACATGATGGAGAAGACCTGGGAAAGTCTTGATGTAAAGCAGTCATCAAGGGGTCTGGGCAAGGACCCTGAGCAGCCTGAGACTGTGGGTCCTGGTGGTGGTTTCCAAGCTTTCAACAGACCTTTACTTTCACCAGATTTCTGCACATGCAGAATCAGTTAAGGGGACTGGGTTGTAGAGCTTATTTCATGGCCTCCTAGTCTTATGGCATTTGAGATAGTTGTGTCCTGGGAATGTCAGGCCAATCTTCTATGTTTTTGACCTGGGGACCTAAAGGAGCACCAAGCCCAGAATTCTAAGTCCAGGACTATGGTCACATGACTGGTCCCTGTTTTTGGCAACCAGTGAAATGGGATGTGAGAAGATTTTCCAGTCATGGGTTCCTATATGGGTAAAGGCTTGGTGTGAAGACTGAGCTCATCCAGGAACCCTAAGGTGTCTGCCCCATTTTCTTTCTTTTAATTTGGAACTGGAAACACTGGGACAGGAGTCAGATCTTGAGTAGCTTAGTGACAACGCGGATGTCTGTTCTGTAGGTGATGGGAGCAATCAGAGTTTTGGAGCAATGGAGACAGGGTATGCTGAACCATATAGACGGGATGGAGGTGGTAGAAAGAGTAGGATGGATGCTGCTATAATGGTCTTGGTTAGTGTCATAGTAATTCACCCTGAGGGTGGCTGTGGACGTGAAATAAGCTTTGGATTCTGCATTGGTGTTTTAGGTGTGGCCACCAGGATTTTCTAATTTGAAGGTGGAAAGAGATGTAAGAGTGAAGGAAAATTTGAAAGATTGCATTTGGCAACTGGAGGTATGGAAGAGCCACCAGATGAAATCCAGATATTTAATGTTCACTGGGAATACCAAAACTTTATTTCAGGGAGAAGTTCATGAGCGAGTGGAACTCTGAGGCAGAGTTCAGGATCAAAACTTCTTTAAAATGTAGGTGGAGTGTATGAACTAAGGAAGTGTTATAGATCATCTTTTCTTTATCTTTTTAATTGGAAACCTAAGAGCAATGAAACAGGATGAGACTGCAGCTGTTACATATTTACTTGTTCAACATATAACAGGATATTGTTGTGAGTTTGAGCCTGGGTTGTTTTCCTCATTCTGGTTGAGTTCCTTAGGGCATGAGTGGTCATTGGTGAGACCCACTGGGCATCGGGTAGATGGGTATACACTTAAGGATGTGAGTGATGAAGTCTGTGACTTGTGAAGGGAGGTCAGGTGCAGGGCTAGTGGAGGTGGCATGAAGATATGTGTTTCTCAATAGGTGAGGCTGAAAGAAAACACCATGAGGGAGAGACGCCTTCATTGCAGGACTGAAGGCTGCCTCAAGGAGTTTGGACTCTCAGAGTTTGTGTAGAACTTATTTCTGTTTGAATTTGTAAAGCGGTGTTTATACCACAGATGCTGTCTAATGAGTAGGAAGTGAAGGAGATGATTTTGCAGACTGTGGGAGTACAGGTGTGAAACAGGTGTGGGAGAAAGAATGATATGCCCTTGGAGAGGGGATGTGCATTCAAGGCTGCAGAGACATGACATTTAAATAAGAGGGAATGAAGATTGAGTCCATTACCTGCTGATACTACAGAGTGGTGAATTTAAAGTTTAGTTCCTGAAAAAAGAGTGCATTGTAGTGGTACGTCCTTTGTTGAAAGCTTAGGTGAAATATGTGTGCTCACCGGCCTCTTGTTGAGGGCTGTTACTCCTGATCAATAGGAGTGAGAAAGCATACATCACCTTCCTTTGGGCTTGAAAAACTCCACTGGCTCATGAACTTCTCCCTGAAATAAAGTTTTGGTATTCCCAGTGAACATTAAATATCTGGATTTCATATGGTGGCTCTTCCATACCTCCAGTTGCCAAATGCAATCTTTCAAATTTTCCTTCACTCTTACCTCTCTTTCCACCTTCAAATTAGAAAATCCTGGTGGCCACACCTAAAACACCAATGCAGAATCCAAAGCTTATTTCACGTCCACAGCCACCCTCAGGGTGAATTACTATGACACTAACCAAGACCATTATAGCAGAATGGTAAGGGAAATATATTACAGAGGAGGTGGATTAAACTTTTGAGAAATGATTGGGAAGTAAACTTTGCTCATCACGTCATCCTTGTGTTACATTTGACGTTGGGCCTCTGGGAATGAAGCTGTGTGAGAGAAGTTTGGTTCCATGATTATGACCAAGAGGCAGTGTGAAATAATGGCTTCAGCACCCTGAGATTGCGTTCAAATGATTGAAGTGAGATGCCTCCATTATTGGGGTCTTAAAATGGGAATTCAGCGGACAATAGATCATTGCCTGATAAGCATCCTGTCAAATCCTCACACTCTCATTATGGACACCATCTCTCCCTACCCTGTGTTCATGCCCCCCGCTGTATTGAAAAGGGGAAGTGTGGCCTGCATGTGAGTCTCAGAGCACACGTATTCTCTGTATGATCATCTACCCTCATTGTTGTGGGAAGACACAGAATCAGCAGGAATATAAGGAAAGAGGGACTTTGATGGCACCAATCCTTGGGTCCTTTTCTTATGTGGGGAGTTGAGGGAGCAGATGGATGTTGGGGAGGAAGAACATTAAATCCTAACAGAGAAACTGATCATTGACTGAACTGTCTTCATTATGACAGGTATGAACTTTGAGGACGTGGCCATCACCTTCTCTCAAGAGGAGTGGGAGCTCCTTGATGAGGCTCAGCGACTGCTATACTGCAAGATGATGCTGGAAGTTTTTGCACTTGTCTCATCTATAGGTAATACCTTCATAGTTCTCCTAGTGTCCTGAGGTGATGTCCTCTCTCTTTATTCTCCAAATGTAAGCTTTCTCTCTCCCAGACCTAGACCATGAGCTCTTCTATTTTATCCCATTATCCTGTCAAATGTGCTGTGGCCGAGAGTGCTGAGTCATTTGGAAAAACCTGAGCAAAGGACTCCATTAAAATCCCTCACACCCATAGCGTCAAATAGTACAGGAAGTGTCTGGGAGTCAGGATTGTTCCAAACAGCTTAATGGGACCAGACTTATACTTTGTCTATTTGGGAGGTGTGTATGACTTATCCATGGCTTACCCTTCACCATTAGTTCAGTAAAAGGCTCTTTGTGACTGACAATGCCAGGTTATGATCTTTACTTGCATGAACCATGGGTGGTTCTTGGAAGACCTTTTTCCATTGTTTGTAATGTTATGTTCCCTGAATACTATTGAATGCTGTGTTTCTCTAGGCTGGTGCTGCCTCCTCACCTCTATTGTCTTTCAATCAAACTCAGAATATCTGTGTTTCATGAGCTTGTTCAAGAGAAGGTACAAGGGCAACATAGGTGTTTTCACAGTATGAACATGCAGGATGATTTAAAAGGGTGCCTCTTTTATTGAAACTCATGGGAAATATGACATACAAGTGGTGTTTTGATCCTACCAGAAACCTGCTCTTATCTTACAGAATTTAGGTTGATGTGCCCATGTCAACAACTGATTTATCCATTTTCCTTGCAATGATTGACATTTCTCTGATTTATCTTTTAGTGTATGACTTCCTGGTTTCTGGCTACCTTCAACTTTTTACCCTTTTCCTACCACCCATTGATCTGAACTACTCTATCTGCAGTATTTTCAAATAATGAATCGCATATTTGTAATGAAATGCACATAGGTGCCTCACTAGACCTTGACACAAGCTTTTTGTTTCTTAAATTTTACTTGGAATAAGATAAGCAGCATTCTTCACAGCTTGCCCATGTCACCAGGAGACAAGTCCTGTTGAACACTGTTAGCAGAAGAATGAGCAGATGATCCATGTGTTGCTTGCCATATTTATTTCAAATTTTGTTTGAGATCTTTCGTGTATGGTGTTCTTCAGTGGCACAGAGGATCACAACATCATCTTATCAATCCTTCCTACAGATATGTTACTATCAGACAATTGCATGTAACCAATGTTTATGTGTGATGCACTTTCATAAAGAAACTACTCCATGTCATCACAGTCAACATTTATTTCATCACCATTTTCTGTTTCCAGGTTGTGGGCATAAAAGGAATGATGTGGAGGCCTGTTCTGAGCAGAGTGAATGTGTGCAAGGGGAGTCACAGGATAGTGCTTCTAAGACAGCTTCAGCAACTCAGAGGACCCTTCTCTGTGGGAGGTGTTTCTCTGTGTTAAAAGATAGTCTGCACCTGACTGAGTCACAAGCAGCAGATTTGGAACAGAAAGCAATCTTCAGTGGTGCATGTGTGAGAGACTTCTGTTTCAGTGACAACCCTCACCAGCAACACAGAGCTGCCAGTGGAGTGCAACCATGGAAGGAAGCTGTGAACCAGGCCTCATTTGTGACCAGGTGCAGCATCTATTCATCAGGGGTGTCTTCAAACAGAATGGAAGTTAGGAGGAACTTCCCAGAGACCTCAGAGCTTCTTCAGGCCCATGCCACTGTCAACACTGAGGAGCCACACAATCATGAGATTTCAGAGGATTTTCCTGATAGAAAAAGGCATCATCCATGTGATGAATGTGAAATAGCTGCCTTCCACAAACAGAACCTTGTTCAACATCAGGGTGTCTGCTCTGGAGTAGTAAATTATGAGTGTTATATTTGTAGGAAAGTTTTCACATGTATCTCAAATCTCAATAGACATAAGAGAGTTCACACTGGAGAAAATTCCTATGAGTGTACTGATTGTGGGAAGTGCTTCAGTAAAAGGTGTAATCTCATTGAACACCTCAGAATTCACACTGGTGCGAGACCATATGAGTGTAGTGATTGTGGGAAGACATTTAGGAAAAGTTCCCATCTCACACGGCACCAGAGAGTTCACACTGGAGAAAAGCCTTATGAGTGTAGTGTTTGTGGGAAGTCATTCAGGCAGCTCTCCAATCTCAGAGCACACCAGAGAGTTCACACTGGAGAAAAGCCATATGAGTGTAGTGATTGTGGGAAATCGTTTGGTCACATATCTTCTTTCACAATGCATAAGCGAATTCACACAGGAGAAAAGCCATATGAGTGTAATGATTGTGGAAAGTCATTCAGGCAAATCTGCACTCTCAGAAAACACCAAAGAATTCACACTGGAGAAAAGCCATATGAGTGTAGTAAATGTGGGAAAGCATTTAGGCAAAAATCTGCTTTCACAAGTCATCAGAGAATTCACATGGGAGAATAACCATATGAGTGTAGAGATTGAGGAACGTCATTCAGTCACACCTGAACTCTCAGAGAGCACAACTGAAGTCAATTTATATGATGTACTTACACTCAATCTGCATTGCTAACATTCATAGTCACTCTAATTTAAGTCTAAGCATTCATTAGTACATTAAATGACATGCAGGTTTGTTGTATTTGACAATTTCCTGGTGTAAATACTATCGTTATGGTACTTTTTAAACCGTCAAATGATTGCATTGAACACGCACCTGGTTAGATATTTCAGTAGCACATCATTGTATTTTATTTCATAGTTATGGGAGACACTGCAGTTAAACTAGATGAAAAGTGCCTCTTCTAGATATAAGTCTAAATGATTCCAGGTCATGTGGCCTGTTTGGTCTTTGAGGACAGACTGAGGACCTCCATCAGTATTTCCTATAGCTGGAGTCACTAATGAAAATAATAATCTCATGGGTTTGTGGATTCCCTTGTACCCTCTGTTTAGGTCACCTTAAGGTCATTGCTCAACAGGTTGGAACGCAACGATAGAGGATTGATAAACCTGTAATAATCCCCAGGATGTGTCTTTTGTAACCAGTCATTATTCCCGCTGATTCTAAAAGCAAAAGTCTTCACTGTTTGGCAACATTCGCTGCCACTGAGGCAAGGTTGGTCTTCCCAAGAAATGAGAACTGACATGCATCAGGGAGCACCTTTCTAATGTGTGCTATTTGGTGAGCTCTGACATGGAGAGAAAGCTGAGAAACTGTCACATGTGACATACATTTACCTCTAATTCATACACAGGTTGGTGCTATAATGAGCTCACAGTTGTAAATTCAGATTGTATTTTGAAAGATATTTTAGAAAATGATTTTATTCTTTTTTCAGGTGGGAGAGAGAAAGAGGCTGGAATAAAGATAAACATAGATAGGCTGTCTCCCTCTCACCCCCTACTAGGGATACATTGCGGCATGTGCACTGACGTTGAATCAAGCCAGAGAGCTTTCTCTGAGGTCACTGCCTGGGTCAGAGCTTGTTCCTGTATTATTATTATTACTACCAATTATTGTATTATTTTCCATACCAACAACTCTAAACCCTCTTTTGCAACATCCTGTATTTTCCTACTGCCCTGCTGTAATCTCTCTTTCTGCCTTTCATGGCCCAACATGCACTCATGGATTTTTCCATTCTTTGCAATAGAATAGTTCATACCATTCATAATTTTATTGGCACTATTTGATGTGTACTTTTAAAAAAATGCTGGTTTCCTCCAAGCTACACATTGATTTTGAGATTTAATACAAATGCTTATGTGAAGAGTGGTTGCTTTTTATTGCTGAGTAGTACTGGATACTGTGAATAACTCCTTTATCTGTTGATCTCTGTTGTTTGTTATTTGCAGGTTTTAGTTATTATAAATAAATCTTTTGGTAATATTTTCATTCAATCCTATATGTAGACATAGGTTTCACTTATCAAACCATTGAGAGGGTGAATGTCTTACATTTAAGATATGCAGAACTGTGAGCCAAAATGGTCATTCCCTTTGCCTTTCCTCTAACCCATATTATATAAAAATTCCAATTTTTCTGCTACCCTGTAAGGACATACAATGTTTAACCTTTTCAAATAGTAACCTTGGAAATGCATATAATGTTAAATTGCCTTTGTTTTAATTCCATCTATTGAGGAATTTTTAATGGTGAGCATTTGTTTTTATCTGCTTTGTTTAAATGTCTGCTGAGAATCTTTTGCAAATTGTTTAAATAAATATATTATTTTACCAAAGGAGGACTGTGCAGCATCTAAGACATATGATTAAATATCCAAAATTCTTCAGTGACTCAAGTGACTCTTTGCCATATGGAACCATAGGTTTTGCAGCCTGAAAGGAAAACTGTTTCATTCAGTTTTAATGATGTGCACAACTGATGTCATCTTATACCATATACTTACATACTTAATCTGCATTGTTAACATTCGGAGCCACACTTATTTAAGTCTAATCAGTCATTACTATGTTAAATGGCATGTAGCTTTGTAGTATTTGTCAATTTCCTGGTGTAAACACTCTCATTACGGTTCATTTTAAACTGTCAAAATGAGTGCATTGAACTCAGACCTGATTATATATTTCTGAAGCACAATTGTTGTATTTTATTTCCCACAAATGGATATAGAAGCAACAAACATGATTCAGAACATTCTTAATAACTCAGTAAAATTATTGGGAAATATCAAGCTTTAAATTTGGGTTCAGTTCTGACAAAAGCACATGCCTGGGTTGTGGGCACAAACCCCAGCAAGGGGCTTGCAGGAGGCAGCGGTTCAATGATTCTCTTCATTGATGTTTATATCTCTCACCCCTCCCTTTCTCTATGAAAGTATGTGTTTGTGTGTGTGTTTGTGTGTGTGTGTTTGTGTGTGTGTTTGTGTGTGTATATATATATATATATATATATATATATATATATATATATAGATATAGATATTTCAGAGAGTAATTTTTTAAAGAGAGCAAATCAGTATTACTAAGTATGTATGCGGTCTCAACCATGCATGCTGTGGAAAACACATAAGAATGGTAGAAAATCTCTCTTTGTCCCATATCGAGTTATTTTGCATTGCAGACCAATGCCTTAAAACAAAGTCAGCATGACTTTGTGGTTCTAATTTGCAGTCTTGTTCCTCTCTTATTGGTTAGTTTAATGGTCTCCCAGAATAGGAGTCCCTTGTTGGGCCTGTGTGAACTATATTAATTATATTTCCTGATCACAGTAAGTATTACATAATTCTCAGCAATGTTTAGGGGCAACCCTCCCCATATTATAAAGGATCCATGTGCCATTAAGTATGAAATTTGATATGCTGCTGAAACTGGTTTGGCTCAGTGGATAGAGCATCGGTCTGCCAACTGAAAGGTCCCAGGTTCGATTCCAGTCAAGGGCATGTACATTAGTTGTGGGCCCATCCCCAGTAGAGTGTGTGCAAGAGTCAGCTGGTCAATATTTCTCTCTCATCAATGTTTCTAACTCTCTTTCCCTCTCTCTTCCTCTCTGTAAAAAATCAAAAAAATATATTAAAAAATAAAAATTTCATATGCTGGTGTCATTTGCTGTAAGACTCCGAGGTTTAAATGGAACCACCATTAAAATAGAAACACTCTATCAGTAGAGAGTAGAATAGAATGCAGTAAATTAGAGGGGGAAAAATGCCTCTTCTAAACATTTTTTTACAAATGGTCGAAGATCTGTGGCTTATGTGCTGTTTGCTTATACACATTTTCAGGGCCTCCATAACTGTTTTCTGTAGCTGAAGTCATTGGCAGAGAAAATAAACACTAATTTTTTTAGTCCCTGACCCATCTAGGGTGGTTATCTCAAGGTTTCCTCAACTGGAAATACCTCAGAGCTGAGAAAGAATAATCCTACAATCAGTCCCAGGTTGTGTTTTTCTGTGATCTGTCAGTATTCCTGTGGATTCTGATGGTAATCACCTTCACTGATTGCCAATATTTGCTTCCCCTGAGCCAAGGCTTGTCCCCCAGGAAATTAGGAGAGAGATGCTATGGCCCAAATCGGGTTGTGATTTTTGTTTTCTAACAAGATAGAGATATCCACGTATTTATTGGAAATGCTCCTCAAGGCTTTATTAAGTACTAGAAGCCCAGTGCATAAAAATTCATGCAATAGAGAGGGGGATCCTTCAGCCTGGCCTGCCCCCTCTCACACTTCAGGAGCCCTCAGGGACTGTAGTCGACCTTGTGATCAGTGAATGGTGATGCTCCATCACACCTCTGCTGCTGCCAGTGTCAACAGTGGAAGCCTCAGCTGTTCCTGGTTACCTGAGCCTCTGGCCGACTTGAGTGGCTGGGAATGGGGAAAATATGAAGGGACCTCATTCAGCACAAGTTTCTGCACAGAATGAACGGAAACCACAGGATCACCATGGCTGTGAATGTCAGCGTTTTTACCATCAGCCCCATCGGATGGAGGAATCACCTGGACAATGCACATGAGAAGGAGGCTTAGAGGCTGCGTAGTGACTGCTGTGAATATAAGAGAACATTGACGCTGAAATGCTTGCAGTCCAGTAACCTTCCCAGTCACCTCTTTTAATATGTGGACTTCACACCCACCACAGTGGGGGACCCAGGCAGCAGGGAGTTACCCAGGGTCACACTCAGAAGTGGGTTCTGATTTTTGTGCCAATGACATCTGACCAAACTCCGTTTATATTTTAAGTTCACTGCTATAAATCTTGGTTTTGGGAAGCTCTGGGACAAAGTCTAGGTGGATGAGACAAAGCCAACAAACAATCCTGATTAAAATCCACTGCCATTCCCTACAAGTCCCTACCACTCACCTTTGCCCCTGAGCAGCCCCAAAAGAGGCTGGCACCGTGTGGTCGCCTTTAGACTGGGGTCCATCAAGTAGGTCATGTACTACTATTGACCGTGATGTTGGCTGCAGGCAGTGATAGGCTTTGACCAATGAAATGTGGGAGTCGAGCCTGTCACCTTAACAGAAGAGTCTGGAACCAGGGAGATGGGCCGCTCTCTCTGTCGATTTCTAACAACACTCAGCAGGAACCTACATGTTGGCAGCTCCTTTATCCTGATTCCAGCAGAACCAGGGTGCTCCTGTGCTATAAACAGGAAAGATACCTTCTTTACTCTAAGCCACTAAAGCTTTGGGGTTGCTCATTACCATAACAACATCTAGTCTGTCCAAATGGAAATGCATCTCCGATTCTACCCTCTAGGGGGCAGCAGAGCCTAAAATTAGTAGCTACAGCAATGTGGTTAGAGACACATGGGTTTGTCTTCTAGCCCTGCCTTTATTAACTCTACAAACAAGCAATTAATTTTGACTCGGAGCCTGACTACAGATATGCAGACAATATAGAAAATGTCAATGTGTTGGCCTACATAGCCTGTCAAATTTCTTTTTTAAACCTGGATTACATATATTCTCTCTTAGTTTGTCTTTTATCTTAACAATGATTTTTTTCATGTAAGAAAAAAGAGGTTGGGGGGCACAAACCACAGCAAGGGGCTAGAAAGCTGTTGAATGATTCTCTTCCTTGATATTTACATCTCTCACCCCTCCCTTTCTCTATGAAAGTATGTGTGTGTGTGTGTGTGTGTGTGTGTGTGTGTGTGTGTGTATTTTTTTCAGAGAGTAATTTTTTGAAGAGAGTAAATTAGTATGACTCAGAATTTGTGGGGTCCCAAACCATGCAGGCTGTGAAAGGCACATAAGAATGGCTGAAAATCACACTTTATACCATATTGGGTTATTTTGCATTGCTGACCAAGGCCTTGAAAAAAGTTTCCTTGACTTTGTGGTTCTAATTTGCAGTCTGGTTCCTCTCTTATTGGTGAGTTCAATGGTCTCCCAGAATAGGAGTCCTTTGTTGTGCATATGTGAACAATATGAATTATATTCTCTGCTCACAGTAATGTTTAGGGGAACTCCTCCCCATATTATAAAGGATCCATGTGCCATTAAGTATGAAATTTCATATGCTGCCGAGACTGGTTTGGCTCAGTGGGTAGAGCGTTAACCTGCAGACTGAAAGGTCCCAGGTTTGATTCTGGTCAAGAGTACCTAGGTTGTGGGCACATGCCCAGTAGGGTGTGTGCAAGAGGAAGATCGTCGATGTTTCTCTCTCATCGATGTTTCTGACTCTCTTACCCTCTCTCTTTCTCTCTGTAAAAAGAAATTTCATATGCTGGCATCATTTGCTGTAAGACTCCAAGGTTTAAATGGAACCACCATCAACATAGAAACACTGTATTCATAGAGAGTATGAAAGACTGCTTTAAATTTTAGGGGAAAATGCCTCTTCTAAACATTTTTTTCAAATGGTCAAAGGTCTGTGCCTTGTGTGATATTTGCTTATAGACATTTTCAGGGCCTCCATAACTGTTTTCTGTGGCTGAAGTCATTGGCAGAGAAGATAAATACTAGTTTTTTTAGTCCACTGTCCTATCTAGGGTAGTTATCTCATTGTCTCCTCAACTGGAAAGACCTTAGAGCTGAGGAACAATAATCCTATAATCAATCCTAGGTTTTATTTTTTTGTGATCTCTCAACATACCTGCGGATTCTGATGGTAATCATCTTCACTGATTGCCAATATTTGCTTCCCCTGAGGCAAGGCTTGTCCTCCCCCGAATTTCATAGAGAGATGCCATGGCCCAAATAGGATTGGGATTTTAATTTTCTAACACGATAGAGATATCTGCCAAAACCAGTTTGGCTCAGTGGTAGAGTGTTGGTCTGCGGACTGAAAGGTCCCAGGTTCGATTCTGGTCAAGAGCATGTACCTTGGTTGGGGGCACATCCCCGGTAGAGGGTGTGCAAGAGGCAGCTGGTCGGTGTTTCTCTCTCATCAATGTTTCTAGCTCTCTATCTCTCTCCATTCATCTCTGAAAAAAAGTCAATAAAAAAATAAAAATAAAAATAGCCGGGACTGGTTTGGCTCAGTGGATAGAGCGTCGTCCTGCAGACTGAATGGTCCCGGTTTCGATCCCGGTCAAGGGCATGTACCTTGGTTTCAGGCACATCCCCAGTTGGGTTTGTGCAGGAGGCAGCTGGTCGATGTTTCTCATCGACGTTTCTAACTCTCTGTACCTCTCAATTCCTCTCTGTGTAAAATCAATAAGATATATTAAAAAAGAATTTTTAAAAAAATAAAAATTAAAAAAGATAGAGATATCCAGATCTTTGTTGCAAATGCTCCTTAAGGCTTTATTATGTGGTACAGGCCCAGAGCATGAAAATTCAGGCATTGGAGTGAGGGGATCCCTCAGCCCAGCCTGTACCCTCACACACTCCAGGAGCCCTCAGGGCCTTGAGGCGATCTGTGATCAAGGAAAGATGATGTCCCATCACACATCTGCTGCTGCCAGTACCAACAGTGGAAGCCTCGGCCAGTCCTTGTTACCCAAGCCTCGGGCAGACATGAATGGCTGGACAGACACCATCCGAGGTTCATCTCGGATAACACCCAGCAGGAACCTACATGTTGGCTGCTCCTTTATCCTGATTCCAGCAGAACCAGGTGTTCATATGCTATGAACAAGAAATAAAACTTCTTTACTATAAGCCACTAAAGCTTTTGGGCTGCTCATTACCCACAATAACATCTAGCCAAATGGAAATGCATCTCTGAATCTACCCTCTAGGAGGCAGCAGAGCCTAAAATTAGAAGCCAAAGCAAGGTCGTTAGAGACACATGGGTTTGTCTTCCAGCCCTTCCTTTATTAACTCTACAAACAAGCAATTTATATTGACACTCTGGGCTTGGATTCCCTCCCCATGAAATAGATTGCGAAAAAATCTCAGATTGCAAAGAGGATTAAATGAAATATTAATACATGTAAATCATTGAACCCGGGCTTGGCACCTCTAGTAAACATTCAGTAAGTCTTAGCTCCTTAACATCTTGATGTGTACTGACTACAGACATGCAGACAATATAGAAAATGTCAATGTGTTTGCCTATATATCGTGTCAAATTTCATTTTAAAACCTGGATGACATATATTCTCTCATAGCCTGCTTTTTATCTTAATAATGATGTTTTCATGAAAAAAAAAGGTAAGCTGAAAAGTCTCAGTTTATTGAGCGTAGTCCCATGCACAGAAATACTGCTGGTTCAGTTATTATTTGAGGCCACTTGCTGTGGTTATGGGCTGTAGCCCATTAGGGGGTCATGTAGGCGGAAGGCATTCTATGTTTCTATCCTTATTCTCTATGCAACAGTCAATTAAAATATCTTTACATATATTTATCCATTTAGATTTGTGGTCTTAAGGAATAATTCAAATAATAATTTTCACCTCAGGGAACATTATAAGAGTCATGGAATCTGAAATAATGTTTCCAAACAGGAGTTCAGTTTTGTAGATAACACTCCCTAGAAACCTGTGACAATCTCATAAAACCTAAAGTTCTCAATTCCCAATGTCACTAGGATGCCCCATACCAATATTCCCAATGGACAGAGAGTGATTGGGATCCTAGAAACACATGTAAGACTAGATTGCTACATTACCCAAAGGGCCATGCGCTAAGGAGGGCTGGGCTTAGTCAATGACGCCCAGGAGAGGCTCATTATTACTGTGCTCATTGGTTTGACTTTGACTCCCAGAGTCTTTCGCCTGGTGGTGAATTTGACTTTTGCAGTGTGCTCACAGAATCAGAGGCTCCAGGGCTGGGTCACGAGACAACAGAGGTAGCGTCCCCACAGTGCAGTTGTCTGTCTATGGCTGGTTGGGTCACAACAGGCTGTGATTGAGTTCTTTGTTCTTCTAAACTACTCTCTGCTTCCAGAATTCAACCCGGCTTCACCTCATTTACCCTCCAACCTCTGGTGTGGGGGCCTGTCCAGTCCTGAAGTCCAGGTCTCAGCGCCAGAACAGTGCGTTGCTTGAGGGTGTCACATGGTGTGATTGTGTGGGAGAAGGTGACAGGCCATGGTGGTGTGACTGAGGAGGGAGGATTTGGGAAATCCTGTTCTGTCTTATACCTAAAGGCAGCATAGAAGATGAAGCAAAGTTTTGTGTGAGTAGTTTTGCTGTCATTTGCAGGAAGTTGCTGCCATTAATGGCTGGGATCCAAAGAGGGGCATGGTGGGAGTTCGGTTTCTATTCTTTTCTCAAAACTTCTCAGAGGAACATCATACTAGAAGAGTGAAGATAGCAGTTAGGGACAGGATGGAGAAGTCCTGGGAAATCCCTGATGGAATGCAGGCATCACCGGGTCTGGGCTGGGCAAGGGCCCTGAGCAGCCTGAGACAATGTGTCCTGCTGGTGGTTTCCATGCTTTCAACAGGCCTTTACTTTCACCATATTCCTGCAGATGCAGAATCATTAAAGGGATTGGGTTGTTGAGCTTATTTCAGGACCTCCCTGGCTTGTGACCTCTGAGATAGTTGTGTCCTGGGAATGTGCATCCACTTTTCTAGGTCTTTTACCTGGGATCCTTGATGGGACACCAAGCACAGAATTCTAAGTCCAGGACTAGGATTATATGACTGCTCCTTGTTTTGGGCAACCAGTGGAATGGGATGTGAGAAGTTTTTCCAGTCCTGGCTTCCTTTATGTGTAAAGACTTGGAGTGAAGTCTCAGCTCATTCAGGAACCCTGAGGTGCTTCCCCTTTTTTCTTTTATTTATTTTTTATTTTTTAAAAAAAATATTTTATTGAGTTTGTACAGATAGGAAGGGAGAGAGATAGTTAGAAACATCAATGAGAGAGAGTCATCGATCATCTGCCTCTTGCACACCCCCTTCTGGGGATATGCCCACAACCAAGGTAAAAGCTCTTGACCGGAATCGAACCCGGGACCCTTCATTTCCCAAGCCAACTCTCTATCCATTGAGCCAAACTGGTTTTGGCCCCTTTTTTCCTTTTAATTAGGAACTGGAAAATAATGGGACAGGAGTCAGGTCTTCAGTAGCTTTGTAACAATGTGGAAGTCTGTTCTGTCGGTGATGGGAGCAATCAGTGGTTTGGAGCAATGGAGGCAGGATATCTGACCCAGGTTTTATTAGACTCCCTGTGGCTGCAGCATGTTGAACCATATAGATGGGATGGAGGAGTTAGAATGACTAGGATGTGTGCTATTTGATTGTCCTTGTTAGTGTCATAGTAATTGGCCACTGGGGGTAGCTGTGCAGTCGAAATAAGCTTTAGATTCTGGATTGGTGTTTTAAGTGTGGCCACCAGGATTTTCTAATTTGGAGGTTGAGATAGAGGTAAGAGTCAAAGATTGCATTTGGCAACTGGTGGTATGAAAGGGCTATCAGCTGAGATGCAGACATTCATAGTAGAAACTAATGATCACTGGGGATACTAAAACTTTTATATTTTACCTGTTAGGTTTGTGATATTTCAGGGAGCAGTTCATGAGGGACTGGCACTCTGAGGCACAGTTTAAAGATGAAAACTTCTTTAAAATGGAGACAGAGTGTAGGGACTAGGGAAGTGTTGTGGATCATCTTTTTTTTTTTTTTTTTTTGTCTTTTTAATCAGAAACTGAAGAGCAATTAGACAAGATGAGACAGCAGCTGTTACATATTTACTTATTAAACATATAACAGGATATTGTTGAGAGTTTGAGCCTGGGTTGTTTTCCTCATTCTGGTTGATTTGCTTAGGGCATGAGTGGTCATCAGTGAGACTCACAGGGAATGGGGTAGAAGGCCATGTACTATGGGACGTGAGTAATGAATGCTGTGACTGGTTAATGGAGATCCGGTGCAGCGCTATTTGAGGTGACATCTGGATATGAGACCTGATGAGTTTCTCAATGAGAGAGGTTGCAAGAAAACACACTCAGGGAGACAAGCTTTCATAGCAGGAGTGAAGCTGCCTCATTTAGTGTGAACTCTCAGAGTTGGTGTAGAACTTATTCCTGCTTAAATTTGTCAAGCAGTATTTATTCCACAAATGCTGACCAATGAATAGGGAGTGAAGGAGATGACTTTGGGGGCTGTGGGTGTGGGAGTGCAGGTGTGAGACAGGTGTGGAAGAAAGATGTGCCCTTGGAGAGGGCATGTGCATTCAAGGCTGCAGAGCCATGGCATTTCAATAAGATGGAATGAAGGTTGAGTCCATTACCTGCTGATACTATAGAGTGGTGAATTTTCAGGTTAATTCATGAAAGGAGTGTGCATTCTGGTGGTACATCCCTGGTTGAAAGCTTAGGTGAAATATGTGTGTCCACTGTCCTTTTGTTGTTGAGGGTTGTTACAGTGATCAAAATGAATGAGATAGCCAAGATTGGTTTGGCTCAGTGGATAGAGCGTCGGCTTGGGGACTGAAAGGTCCCAGGTTCGATTCCGGTCAAGGGCATGTACCTTGGTTGTGGGTACATCCCCAGTGGGGGGTCTGCAAGAGGCAGCTGATCAATGACTCTCTCTCATTGATGTTTCTAACACTCTATCTCTCTCCCTTCCTGTCTGTACAAAATCAATAAAATATATTTTTTTTTTAAAAAAAGGAATGAGATAGCATACATCACCATCCTTTGTGTTTGAATATCTCCACTGGCTTTGGAAGACAGAATGGTAAGAGAAATATATTACAAAGGTTGTGGTTTCAAATTTCAAAAAAGTAGATGATTAGGAAATAAACTGTGCTCATCAATGCATACTTGTGTGACATTTGACTTTGTGCCTCTGGAAATTAAGCTGTGTGAGAGAAGTGTGGTTCAATAAATTACGATCAAGAGGCAGTGCAAAATAATGGCATCAGCACCCTGGGATTGGGTTCAATGGATTAAAGTTTGATGCCATAACTATTGGGGTCTTAAAATAGCAATTAAGGAGACAACAGAGCATTGCCTGATAAGCATCATGTCAAATCTTCACACTCTCAGTATGGACATCATCTCTCCCTACCCTGTGTTCATTACACACACTGTATTGAAAAGGGGAAGTGAGGCCTGCATGTGAGTCTCAGAGCGAAGGTATGCTTCATAGGATCATCTACCCTTCTTGTTGTGGGAAGACACCATATCAGTAGGAATATAAGGAGAGAGGGACTTTGGTGGCACCAAGTCCTAGGTCCTTTTCTCATGTGGGGAGTTGTGGGAGGATATGCATGTTGGGGACGATGAACATAAAATCATAGTAGAGAAACTGGTCATGGACTGAACTTTCCCCATTATGATAGGTATGAACTTTGAGGACGTGGCCATCACCTTCTCTCAGGAGGAGTGGGAGCTCCTTGGAGAGGCTCAGAGACTTTTGTACCACAAGATGATGCTGGAAATTTTTGCTCTTGTGTCATCTGTAGGTGAGACCTTTACAATTCTTTTAGTGTCCTGTGGTGATGTCCTTTCTTTCTTAATTCTCTAAATGTAAGCTTTCTCTCTCCCAGTCCTAGACCATCGGCTCTTCTATTTTATCCCATTATCCTGTCAAATGTTCTGTGACGAGGTGGCTGAGTCATTAGGAAAGACCTGAGCAAAGAACTTCATGAATATCCCTCACACCCATAGTGTCAAATAGTACAGGAATGTCTGGGAGTCAGGATTGTTCCAAAAAGATTAAGGGGACCAGGCTTGTATTTGGTCTTTTGGCCAGGTGTGTATGACCATTCGTTCAGGTAAAGGCTCTTTGTGACTGACTATGCCAGGTTATGGTCTTTACTTGCATGAACCACGGGCGGTTCTTGAAAGACCTTCCATTGTGTGCAATGTTATGTTTCCTGAATACTGTTGCATGCTGTGTTGCTCTGGGCAGGTGCTTCCTATTCACATCTATTGTCTTTAAATAAAACTCAGAATATCTGTATTTTATGAGCTAGTACAATAGAAGGTACAAAGATAACCCTGGTGTTTTCACAGCTTTAACATGAAGGATGATGTAAAAGGTTCTCTCTTGATTCGCATCTCATGGGTTTATGACATACAGGTGGTGTTTACATCATACCAGAAAACTACTCATGATCAACAGAGTTTCGGTGGCTGTGCCACTGGAAACAGCTGATTTATCTTTTCCTTGACATGCTTGATATTTCTGATTTATCTTTTAATCTGTGACTTCCTGGTTTCTGGCTACCTTCAACGTTTTACCCTTTTCCCATCATCTGGTCTTCTGACCTGCTCTATCTGCAGGATTTTCTAATAATAACCCGCATATTTGTTGTGAGATAGACATAGGTGCCTCACTAGATCTTGACACAAGCTTCTAGTTTCTTGAATTTTTCTTGGAATAAGGTTAAACCAACCTTCTTCACAGTTTGATCCTATCACCAGTAGACGAGTCGAGTTGAACATAGTTAGCAGAAGAATAAGCAGATGATCCAGCTTCCATTTAATTTTGTGCTTTATATATTTGTTTCATATTCTGTTTGATATCTTCCTGCGTATCGTTATCTTCAGTGGAACAAAGCATCGCAGCAGCATTTTTTCTTTTTTCTTTTTTTTTTTTTTAATATATTTTATTGATTTTTTTTTGCCCCCCACCCTCCCTCCAACACATCCCCTCCCTCCCCAGAGTTTTGTGTCCATTGGTTATACTTATATGCATGTATAAAAGTCCTTCGGTTGATCTATTATCTCCCCCAGATCTTCCTCCCCTCCCCGCTGTAATTTGACAGTTTACTTGTTGATATACTGTCTCTATATCTATCTTTTGGTTCATCAGTTTATAATGCTCTTTGTTATCCACAAATGAGTGAGGTCATGTGGTGTTTCTCTTTCATTAATTGGCTTATTTCACTCAGCATGATGTTCTCCAATTCCATCCAGTTTGCTGCAAATGATGAGAATTCCTTATTTTTTATGGCCGCATAGTATTCCATTGTGTAGATGTACCAAAGTTTTTGGATCCAATCATCTGCTAACGGACACTTAGGCTGTTTCCAAATTCTGGCTATTGTAGATTGTGCTGCTATGAACATAGGGGTGCATATATCCTTTCTGATTGGTGTTTCTAGTTTCTTGGGATATATTCCTAGGAGTGGGATTACTGGGTCAAATGGGAGTTCCATTTTCAGTTTTTTGAGGAAACTCCACACTGTTCTCCACAGTGGTTGCACCAGTCTGCATTCCCACCAGCAGTGCACGAGGGTTCCTTTTTCTCCGCAACCTCGCCAACACTTGTCGTTTGTTGATTTGTTGATGTTGGCCATTCTGGCAGGTGTGAGATGGTACCGCATTGTTGTTTTGATTTGCATCTCTCGGACAATTAGTGACTTTGAGCATGTTTTCATGTGCCTTTTGGCCTTCCTTCTGTCTTCTTTTGAAAATGTTCTATTTAGGTCCATTGCCCATTTTTTAATTGGATTATTTATCTTCCTTTTATTTAGTTGTATAAGCTGTCTGTAGATGTTGGAGATTAAACCTTTATCAGTGGTATCATTTGCAAATATGTTCTCCCACACTGTGGGCTTTCTTGTTGTTTTGTTGATGGTTTCTTTTGCTTTAAAAAAGCTTTTTATTTTGATGTAGTCCCATTTGTTTATTTTCTCTTTAGCTTCCATTGCCCTAGGGGTAGTATCAGTGAAGAAGTTCTTTTGGCATACGTCTGAGATTTTGCTGCCTGTGGATGCTTCTAGTATTTTTATGGTTTCCCGTCTGATGTTTAAGTCCTGTATTCATTTTGAGTTTATTTTTGTGAATGGTGTAAGTTGGTGATCTAGTTTCATTCTTTTGCATGTGTCTGTCCAATTTTCCCAACACCATTTATTGAAGAAACTGTCTTGACTCCATTGTATATTCGTGCCTCCTTTGTCAAATATTAGTTGAGCATAGTGATTTGGGTTGATATCTGGGTTCTCGATTCGATTCCATTGATCTATATGTCTGTTCTTGTGCCAGTACCAGGCTGTTTTGAGAACAGTGGCTTTGTAATATAGTTTGAAGTCTGGTATTGAGATCCCTCCTACTTTACTCTTCTTTCTCAGGATTGCTGTGGCTATTCGGGGTCTTTTATTGTTCCAAATGAACTTTTGGAGAGTTCTTTCTAGGTCGGTGAAATATGTCGTTGGTATTTTAATGGGGAGTGCATTGAACCTATAGATTGCTTTAGGAAGTATGGACATTTTGATGATGTTGATCCTACCAATCCATGAACATGGTATGTTCTTCCATCTCCTTACATCTTCCTCTATCTCTTTTTTCAGTGTCGTGTAGTTTTCCCCATATAGGTCCTTTACTTCCTTAGTTAAAGTTATTCCTAGGTATCTTAATTTTTTTGGTGCGATGGTAAATGGAATTGCTTTTTTAGTCTCTGTTTCTGCAGTTTCTCTGTTGGTGTATAGAAAAGCCATGGATTTCTTGGCATTAATTTTGTATCCTGCTACATTACCAAATTCATTTATTAAGTCAATTAGTTTTTTAATGAAGTCTTTTGGGTTTTTTATGTACAATATCATGTCATCGGCAAATAAGGATAACTTTACTTCTTCTTTTCCAATTTGGATGCCTTTTATTTCCTCCTCTTGTCTAATTGCAATGGCTAGTACTTCCAGTACTATGTCAAACAGGAGTGGCGAGAGTGGGCATCCCTGTCTTGTTCCTGTTCTTAGAGGGAATGGTTTTAGTTTTTGCCCATTGAGTATAATGTTGGCTGTGGGTTTATCATATATAGCTTTTATTATGTTGAGGTATGATCCTTGTACTCCCACCTTGTTAAGAGTTTTTATCAGAAAAGGGTGTTGGATTTTATCGAATGCTTTTTCTGCATCAATTGATATGACTATATGATTTTTATCTTTCAATTTGTTTATGTGATGTATCACGTTTATTGATTTGCGGATATTGTACCATCCTTGCATTCCTGGAATAAATCCTACTTGGTCGTGGTGTATGATCTTTGTGATGCTCTTCTGGAGTCGATTTGCTAGAATTTTGTTGAGGATTTTAGCATCTATGTTCATGAGGGATATTGGTCTGTAATTCTCTTTCATTGAGTTGTCTTTATCTGGTTTTGGTATTAGGGTGATGCTGGCTTCATAGAAGGAATTTGGAAGTGTTCCTTCCTCTTGGATTTTTTGGAATAGTCTGAGGAGGATAGTTTTTAGTTCTTCCTTGAATGTTTGGTAAAACTCTCCTGTGAAGCCATCTGGCCCTGGGCTTTTGTTTGCTGGAAGCTTTTTGATGACTGTTTCAATTTCTTCCCAAGTCACTGGTTTATTGAGATTTTTAGATTCTTCCTGATTGAGTTTTGGAAGATTATATTTTTCTAGGAATATGTCCATTTCCTCCAGGTTGTTAAGTTTGTTGGAGTAGAGTTGTTCATAGTATTTTGTAACAATCCATTGTATTTCGGTGGGGTCTGTTGTTATTTCACCTCTTTCATTTCTGATTTTGTTTATTTGGGTCCTCTCTCTTTGTTTCTTGGTTAGTCTGGCTAGAGGTCCATCTATCTTGTTTATCCTTTCAAAGAACCAGCTCTTGGTTTTGTTGATCTTATGTATTGTTTCTTTGGTCTCTATGTCGTTTATCTGTGCTCTGATTTTTGTTATTTCCTTCCTTCTACTTACACTGGGCTTTTCTTGTTGCTCTTTTTCTAACTCTTTGAGTTGTAGAGTTAGATCATTTGTTACACTTTTTTCTAGTTTTTTGCAATAGGCTTGTAAGGATATGAACTTCCCTCTCAAAACTGCTTTTGCTGTGTCCCATAGATTTTGGATTGTTGTGTTTTCATTGTCATTTGTTTCCAGGATGTTTTTAATTTCTTCCTTGATTTCTCTGGTAACCCAGTCCTTGTTTAATAGCATGCTGTTTAGTCTCCATGTGTTTGATTTCTTTGGATTATTTTTATTGTAGTTAATTTCCAGTTTTATGCCATTATGGTCTGAGAAGATGCTTGATATGATTTCTATCTTCTTGAATTTGAAGAGACTTTGCCTATGTCCCAAAATGTGGTCTATCTTTGAGAATGTCCCATGTGCATTTGAGAAGAATGTATATTCTGTGGCTTTGGGGTGGAATGTTCTGAAGATGTCAATTAATTCCATCTGGTCTAGTGAGTCATTTAGGATTGATATTTCTTTGCTGATTTTTTGTTTGGATGATTTGTCGAAGGGTGACAGTGGGGTATTAAAATCTCCTACTATGATTGTATTGCTGTTAATCTCTCCCTTAATGTCCTCCAGCAGTTTTTTTATGTGTTTGGGTGCTCCCGTATTGGGTGCATATATATTTACCAGGGTTATTTCTTCTTGTTTGATTGCTCCCTTTAGTATTATGAAGTGGCCTTCATTGTCTCTTGTTATGTCCTTCACTCTGAGATCTAATTTGTCAGATATAAGTATTGCTACCCCAGCTTTCTTTTCATTTCCATTTGTCTGGAAAACCTTTTTCCATCCCTTCACCCTCAGTCTGTGTGCATCTCTTTTCCTGAGGTGGGTTTCTTGTAGACAACAGATGTATGGGTCTTGTTTTCTTATCCAATCTGTTACCCTATGTCTTTTGATTGGAGCATTTAAACCATTTACATTTAATGTTATTAATGATAGGTACTCATTTGATGCCATTTTTATTCTATACCCCTGTGTTCCTTCTTCGCTTCCTATTTATTTATTTTTACAGTAGACCTTTTAGCATTTCTTGCATTGCTGGTTTGGTGGAGATAAATTCCTTTAGTCTTTTTTTGTCTGTGAAGCTCCTGATTTCCCCTTCAATTTTGATTGATAGTCTTGCTGGGTACAGTATTCTTGGATTCAGACCCTTTCTTTGCATGACTTTGTATATTTCATCCCATTCCCTTCTGGCCTGATAAGTTTCTGTTGAGAAATCAGTTGTGAGTCTGATGGGGGTTCCTTTATATGTAACTTTCTGTCTCTCTCTGGCTGCTTTTAAGATTCTAACTTTGTCATTGGTGTTTGCCAATTTAATTATAATATGTCTTGGCGTCGGTCTTCTGGGATCCATTTTGCTTGGGACTCTGCGAGCATCTTGGGTTTGTGTGGGTTTTTTCTTCTCTATCTCAGGAAAATTTTCTGTCATTATTTCTTGAAATACATTTTCCATGTCTACCTCGGTTTTCTTTCCTTCCGGAACCCCTATTATTCGAATATTGTTTTGTTTTGCATTGTCCCAAAGCTCCCGTAGGCTCTCCTCCTGCTTTTTAATTTTTTTTTCTAGAAGCTGCTCTAATTGGGTATTTTTTTCCATCTTGTCTTCTAGCTCACTGATGCGATCCTCTGCTTCTTCTAGTCTGCTCTTGATGCTTTCTATTGAGTTCTTCATAGTAGCGATGTCATTTTTCATTTCATCTTGAGTCATCTTCATTTCCTCTTGGGTTTTTTTCATTTCCTCTTGGGTCTTACTCAAATTGTCAAATTTGTCTTCCATTCTTTTTAGCCATCTTAAGATCGTTACTCTGAATTCTTGCTCTGGTAGGTTGCTTGCCTCTATATCGTTTACTTCCTTTTCTGGTGAAGCCTGCTTTTCTTTCATATGCGGGCTGTTTTTTGGTCTCCCCATGATCTATGATGTCTGGTTGTGTAGTTCTCTCTCTCCTGCTTTGATTTAAAGGCACAAAATACAACACAACCAGGTACAACACACAAGGCACTGAATCGAAATGTGTTTGCGATATTAATAACCACCAATAAGGGTGACTAGAACCCAGCTAACAAAAACATACAATCAAACAAAAAGCATAGGCAAATCAATCTTATAAAAGAAAAGCATACAACTTCAGTAAAGTTAACATTCAACATACAACTTCAAAGAGTTAGAGAGTAAGACTATTTTGTTTTTTTTGTTTTGTTTTGTTTTTAGGACAATTGCGAGGGAGGTGTGAATGGGTTTGGAGCAGGTAGTTGGAAATTAGATATATACAAGTAGGGTGAAATTTTAGGAGGGGGTAGACAGATGGAATGGGGGAAATCTAGAGCAGGAAAGGGTTAAGATAAACAGGGTATCAAAGGAAAAGATTGGAAAGAGGGTGAGGGCATAAAGGTAGGGTTGAGATAGAATAAAGCGTTGGAGAAAGAAGGATAGATAAAGACTGTAGAACAGTAATCCTGAAATTAAAATATATATATATATATATATATATATATATATATATATATATATTCAAATGGAATAAAAATAATAAAAATAAACAAAAGAAAATAAGATGAAAAAGGTAAATTAGTAGTAGTAATAATGTTGATTACATATACAATGTAATAATTATCAAGATAAAATCAAGTGAGGAAAAAGAAAAAAAAATACTTTCTTAAGTAAACGTTGCAAATAATGAAAACAAAAGTAAAAAACAAAAATTTAAAAATTAAACAAAAATAATAATAAAATTTTAAAAATTTAATTAAAATTAGCAGTAATGAAGGTCATTCGCTTCCTCTATTGTTATGATCCAGTCCTGATTTTTAGGCAGGTTTTGCTTTGTTTTTATTACACTAGAGTCAATTTGTGAATTAGCCTCTGGGGGCAGTGTTTCTAGGTTGACTTCCCAGACTCTAAAGCCTCTCCAGCTTTTTTTTTTTTTTTCTGTCCTCTCTGAAGCTGGAACTATGGAGGGGGGGAGGGGGCAGGTCCGAGCAACTGCAATCTCCCGCAACTCTCCGATATCCCTCCGAGCCGGATCCAAATGTGTTGCTCTTTAGATATCTCCCCTGTTAGGAGCCCCGTCCACTTTCAAGGGTGACAACCGCCCAAAAGCGGGGGCTTCTACTTGTAATCACCACCCCTGTCCTCCAGCTTCCGGGAGCGCGCTCTGTGTGCACAGGCTTTTTGTTTTCGCCGCGAGCGCTCTCCACCCTCTCCCCACGAAATCTGACCTTTTCGCTGAGCAGTGGGGCAATCCTGTGAGGGCAAGTGTTCGCGCCGCTTGAAATCCGCGTTCTGGGGGTCACAGATGCTTGGTGGTCGCTGCGGCTGTGGATATTCAGGCCTCTGACACGATCCTATCTTCCTCTCAAGATGGCCAGGTTTCCTCGTCCAAGCCGGTAGGTAGCTCTGGGCAGGGACACAGCCCGCGTGGGTGCTTCCCTGTGAGGGGCACCTCTGTCAGCAGCCCCCCAGCAGTTTCTTCTGGTGTTCGCTGTCTCCCAGCTTGCCAATAAACACTCACAGCACAAGACCCTCAGTTGCTCTCTCTTTCTGCTTCGGGAGAGGGCTCAGAATCTGCCCATCTATTCTTCCGCCATCTTACCTCCTCCGCAGCAGCATTTTTTCAACGATTTCTACAAATATGTTACTGTCAGACAATTGCATATAACCAATGTGCTATGTGTGATACACTTTTATAAAGTAGCTTTTTCTGGTCAACACAGTTGAGATTTATTTCATCACCATTTTTCTGTTTTCAGGTTGTGAGCATAAAAAACATGATACGGAGACCTGTTCTGAACAGAGTGAATGCGTGCAAGGGGAGTCACAGGATAGTATTTCTAAGACAGCTTTAGCAACTCAGAGGACCCATGCCTGTGAGATGTGTTTCTCTGTGTTAAAGGAAATTCTTCACCTGACTGAATCACAAGCAGCAGACTTTGAGCAGAAAGCATTCTTCAGTGATGCATGTGTGAGAAACTTCTGTTTTAGTGCAAACCCTCACCAGCAACATAGAGATGCCAGTGGAGAGAAGCTTCGGAAGGAAGCTGTGGACCAGGCCTCATTTGTGACCAGGTGCAGCTTCTATTTGTCAGGGCTGTCTTCAACCAGTATGGAGGTTGGGAAAGACTTCCCAGACATCTCAGAGCTTCTTCAGGCCCAGGCCACTGTCAACACTGAGGAGCCACACAATCGTGAGATTTCAGAGGAATTTCCTGATAGAAAAAGGCATCATCCATGGGATGAATGTGGAAAAGCTGTCTGTCAGAAACAGAACCTTCTTCAGCATCAGTGTGTCTGCTCTGGAGTAGTGAGGTATGAGTGTAATACATGTGGGAAAGTTTTCAGATCTATCTCAAATCTCAAGAGACATAAGAGAGTTCACACTGGCGAAAAGTCCTATGAGTGTACTGATTGTGGGAAGCTGTTCCATCACAGGTCTTCCCTCACTAAACACCACAGAGTTCACACAGGAGATAAACCTTACGAGTGCAGTGAATGTGGAAAATAATTTAGTAAGAGTTCTCCCCTCTTACGCCACAAGAGAGTTCACACTTGGGAAAAGCCATATGAGTGTGGTGAATGTGGGAAATCATTTAGGAAAAAATCTGAATACACAAATCATCACCGAATTCACACTGGTGAAAAGCCATATGAGTGTGGTGAATGTGAGAAATCATTTAGGCGAATATCTGATTACACAAAGGATCACCGAGTTCACACTGAGGAAAAGCCATATGAGTGTAGTGATTGTGGGAAGTGCTTCAGTCAAAGGTCTAACCTCATTCAACACCTCAAAATTCACACTGGTGAGAGACCATATGTGTGTAGTGATTGTGGGAAGTCATTCAGGCGCATGTTCACTCTCACACAGCACCAGAGAGTTCACACTGGAGAAAAGCCTTATGAGTGTAGTGATTGTGGGAAGTCCTTCAGTGATAGCTCTAACCTCCGAAAACACCACCGAGTTCACACTGGAGAAAAGCCTTATTTGTGTAGTGATTGTGGGAAGTCATTCAGGCAGCTGTACTCTCTCAGAGAACATCAGAGACTTCACACTGGAGAAAAGCCATATGAGTGTAGTGATTGTGGGAAGTCCTTCTATACTAGCTCTAACCTTCTAAAACACCACCGAGTTCACACTGGAGAAAAGCCTTATTTGTGTAGTGATTGTGGGAAGTCATTCAGGCAGATCTCCACTGTCAGAGAACATCAGAAAATTCACACTGGAGAAAAGCCTTATGAGTGTAGTGAATGTGGGAAATCATTTGGGCAAAAATGTACTTTCACAAAACATCAGAGAATTCACACTTATTGAGAAAAGCCATATGAGTGTTTTAAATGTAGGAAGTCATTTAGGCAAAAATCTGATTTCACAAGGCATCTCAGAATTCACACTGGAGATCACCATATGAGTATAGTAATTAAGAAAAGTAAATCAGTCACACCTGCATTCTCAGGGAGCACAACTGAAGTCAACTTATATCATGTACTCACACTCTAAATTTCATCGTTAATATTCAGAGTCACTCTTATTTACGTCTAAGCATTCATTAATCCATTAAGTTACATGTAGTTGTGTAGAATTTGATAATTTCGTGGTGTAAATACTCTCATTATGGTTTTCTTTAAACTGTCAAATGATTGCATTGAACACGGACCTGCTTAGATATTTCAGTAGCACAGCATTGTACTTTATTTCATAGTCATGGGAGACACTACAGTTAGATTAGATGGAAAATGCATCTTGTGGATATGTCAAAATGATGTGGCCTTTTGGTCTTTGAGGACAGTCTGAGGACCTCCATCACTATTTCCTATAGCTGGAGTCACTGGCAGAAAACATAATCTCATGGGTTTGTAGATTCCCTTGTCCCCTCTAGGGAGGTCATCTCAAGTTGATGCTCAACAGGCAAGAACTCAAAGCTAGAGGATGGATAATCCTGTAATCAACCCCAGGATGTGTCTTTTGTAACAAATAATTGTTGAGAACTGATTATCAAGATCTGCTTATCAAAGGTTGCATTGTTGATCAGTTGTTGGAATTCACTCAAATGAGAAATATGCCAAAGAATAAAAGAATATTATACATAATTTTTATTCATTTATAAATTGTACTTATGTTGAAATTTAAAAAAATATATATTACAATACTATTTTTGCATCTATGAAAATTTTCATTACTCCTATGAGTGTACTAATGGTGGGAAGCTGTTCAATCACAGGTCTTCCCTCACTATACACCACAAAGCTTACACAGGAGAAAAACCTTACCAGTGCAGTGAATGGAAAATCATTTAGTAAGAGTCATCACCTCTTATGCCACAAGAGAGTTCACACTGGGGAAAAGCCATATCAGTGTAGTGATTGTGGGAAGTGCTTCAATAAAAGGTCACACCTCATTGAACACCTCAAAATTCACACTGGTGAGAGACCATATGAGTGCAATGATTGTGGGAAGTCATTCAGACATATGTTCACTCTCACACAGCACCAGAGAGTTCACACTGGAGAAAATCCTTATGAGTGTAAGGAATGTGGAAAATCCTTCAGTCATAGCTCTAACCTCCTAAAACACCACAGAGTTCACACTGGAGAAAAGCCATATGAATGTAGTGATTGTGGAAAATCATTCAATACAATAGTTCATACTATTCATAATTTCATTGGCACTATTTGGCAATTTTTATCAAATGCTTGTTTCTTTCATGCTACACAGTCTCTTTGAGATTCAATACCAATGTGAAGAGTGATTTTTTTTTCTATTGCTGAGTAGTACTGGATTCTGTGAATAACCCTTTTATCTCTTTATTTTCTGTTGTTTGTTATTTCCAGCTTTGTGGTAGTATAACTAAATCTTTTCGGAATATTTTCATTCAATTTTCTTTATCGACATATATTTTACTTATCAAACTGTTGTGTAGGTGTATGTTTTACGCTTAAGATATGCAGAACTTTTAGCCAAAATGGTCATTACCTTTACCTTCCCCCTCACCCACATTATATTAAACAATCCAATTTTTCTACTATCTTGCACGGGCATAAAACAATTAACCTTTTCAAATAGTAATCCTGGGAATGCATATAATGTTAACTTACTTTTGTTTTAATTCCATGTACTGAGGAATTGTTATGGTGAACACTTATTTTTATCTGCTTTGTTTAAATGTCTGTTGAGAATCTTTATTAAATTGTTTAAATAAATGTATGCTTTTACCCAAAGGAGGACTGTGTAGATTCTAAGACATATGCTTAAATATGCATTATTCCTCACTGACTCAAGTGACCCTTTGCCATATGGAACCATAGGTTTTGCATCCTGAAAGGAAAACTGTTTCATTCCGTTTTAATGATGTGCACAACTGATGTCATCTTATACCATATACTTACACATTTAATCTACATTATTAACATTCAGAGCCACACTTATTTAAGTATGAGTATTCATTAATACATTAAGTGACATGTAGGTTTGTAGTATTTGTCAATTTCCTGATGTAAATACTCTCATTATGGTTCATTTCAAACTCTCAAAAGGATTGCATTGAACACTCACCTGATTTGATATTTCAGTAGGACATCGTTGTATTTTATTTCCCAAATGGATAAAGTAGCAAAAAACAAACAAACATGCTTCACAACTTTCCTAATAAAATAATAAAATTATTGGGAAGCCATAATCTTCAAACCTGGGTTCCATTCCGGCAAAGGTCACATGCCCAGGTTGTGGGCACAAACCCAGTAGGGGGCTTGCAGGAGGCAGTAGTTCAAGATACTTTTCATTGATGTTTCCATTTCTCAGTCCTCCCTTTCTCTATGGAATATACATATTTCATAGAGTACTTTTTAAAGAGAGTTAATGAGTATGACTCAGTATGTGTGGGGTCCCAATCTTTCCATGTTTTGGAACACTCATAAGAATGGCAGAATATCACTCTTTGTCCCATATTAGGTTGTTTTGCATTGCTGACCAAGGCCTTGAAAGAAAGTCCACATGACTTTGTGGTTCTAAGTTGCAGTCTGGTGCCTCTGTTATTGGTGAGTTCAATGGTCTCCCAGAATAGGAGTCCTTTGTTGGGCCTGTGTGAACAATATGAATTATATTCTCTGCTCACAGTAAGTATTACATAATTCTCAGCATTGTTTAGGGGAACTCCTCCCCATTTGGTAAAGGAGCCATGAGCCATTAAGTATGCCATTTCATATGCTGGTGTCATTTGTTGTAAGACTCTGAGGTTTAAATGGAACCACCATTAAGATTGAACCACTAGCCAAAACCAGTTTGGCTTAGTGGAAAGGGCATCCTCCTGCAGACTGACAGTTCCCAAGTTCGATTCCGGTGATTGGCATGTACCTTGGTTGTGGGCACATCCCCTGTGGGAGTATACATGAGGCAGCTGATCGATGTTTCTCTCTCATCCATGTTTCTAACTCTCTCCATCTCCCTTCCTCTCTGTAAAAAAAAATCAATAAAATATTTAAAAATGAGGGAAACTCTGCATCCATAGAGAATAGGAAAGACTGCAATAAATTGCAGGGGGAAATATGCCTCTTCTAAACATTTTTAACAAATGGTAAAAGTCTGTGGCTTGTGTGCTGTTTGCTTATAGACATTCTCAAGGCCTCCATAACTGTTTTCTGTGGCTGAAATCATTGGCAGAGAAAATAAACATTAATTTTTTTAGTCCCCTAACCCATCCATGGTGGTTATCTCAAGGTTTCCTCAACTGGAAAGACCTCAGAGCTGAGGAAGGATAATCCTATAATCAGTCGCAGGTTGTATTTTATGGAGATCTGTCAGCATTCCTGTGGATTTCAGTGGTAATAGTCTTCATTGATTGCCAAAATTTGCTTCCCCAGAAGGAAGGCTTGTCCTCCCAGGGAATTAGGAGAGAGATGGTATCTCCCAAATAGGGTTGCAATTTTAATTTCCTAACAAGATAGAGATATCCAGGTCTTTATTGGAAGTGCTTCTTAAGGATTTATTAAGTACCAGAGGCCTGGTGCATAAAAATTCCTGCTTTGGTGTGGGGGGATCCCTCAGCCTGGCCTGATGCCTCTCACACTCTAGGAGCCCTCAGGGGCAGGAAGCAAACTGGTGATCAGAGTAAGGTGATGCCCCATCACACCTCTGCTGCTGCCAGTGTCAACAGTGGAAGCCTTGGCCAGCCCTGGTAATCTGAGCCTCCAGCAGACTGCAGTGGCTGGACTGTCAGCATTCCAGGCTTAAGCACCTTGGTCAGACCCTTGGTGACTGAGGGATGGAGGAGACTAGGAGACTCCAGATGCAGGCATGTGACTTACTCATGGAATATATTGGCTAACTGGTAATAGAGGAAGTTACCTGGGCTGATCTGAGCATCACTGCTGGACTTCCCATCTCTGCTCATCTACTAAGTGTGAATAGTCCCTCTATAAAACCAGGGCCAGGAGGCAAAATGGGCTCAGTGCTCTCAGCAGTAAGGATGGGGAAAATATGAAGGTACCACATTGAGCACAGGTTCCTGCACAGAATGAACGGAAACCACAGGATCACCATGGGTGTTAATGTCAGCGTTTTTACAATCCGCCCCATCTGATGGAGCACTCACCTGGGCAATGCACATGAGAAGGAGGCTTGGAGGCAGGGTAGTGACTGCTATGAATATAAAAGAACACGGACGCTGGAATGCTCGCAGTTCAGTAACCATCCTGGTCAACTCTATTAATATGTGGACTTCACATCCAGCTCATTGGTGACCCAGGCAGCAGGGAGTTACCCAGGGTCACACTCAGAAGTGGGGTCTGATTTTTGTGCCAATGACATCTGCCCAAACTCCTTTTTTATTTTAAGTTTACTGCTATAAATCTTGGTTTTGGGAAGCTCTGGGACAACATCTAGGTGGATGAAAACAAAGCCTACAAACCATCCTGATTAACATCCACTGCCATTCCCTACCAGTCCCTACCTCTCTCCTTTGGCCCTGAGCAGTCCCAAAATTGGCTGGCACCGTGTGGTAGCTTTTGGATTGGGGTCCATCAAGTAGGTCATGTTCTACTATTGATCGTGATGTTGGCTGCAGCCAGTGATAGGCTTTGACCAATGAAATGTGGGAGTCGAGCCTGTCGCCTTTACAGAAGAATCTGGAACCAGAGGAATGAGCCTCCCTCTCTGTCCATCTCTAACAACACCCAGCAGGAACCTACCTGTTGGTTGCTCCTTTATCCTAATTCCAGAAGAACCAGGTGTTCATGTGCTATAAACAAGAAAGATACCTTCTTTACTCTAAGCCACTAAAGCTTTGGGGTTACTCATTACCCACAATAACATCTAGTCTGTCCTAATGGAAATGCATCTCTGATTCTACCCTGTAGCAGAGCCTAAAATTAGTAGATAGAGCAAGGTGGTTAGAGACACATGGGTTTGTCTTCTAGCCCTGCCTTTATTAACTCTATAAACAAGCAATTAATTTTGAAACTCTGAGCCTGGATTCCCTCCCCATCAAATATATTGTGAAACCATATCAAATTGCAAAGAGGATTAAATGAACTAATAATATATATAAAGCATTGAATCCAGGCTTGGCACCTGTAGGAAACATTCAGTAACTCTTACCTCCTTAACATCTCAATATGTACTGGCTACAGATATGCAGAAAAATGTAGAAAATGTCAATGTGTTGGCCTACATATCCTGTCAAATTTCTTTTTTAAACCTGGATTACATATATGGTATACTCTCATAGTCTGTCTTTTATCTTAACAATGATGTTTTCATGTTTTAAAAAAAAAGAAAAAATAGGTAAGCAGAAAAGGCTCAGTATATTTAACAGAGTCCCATGCACAGAAAGATTGCTGGTTCAGTTTTTATTTCAGGGCACCTGCTGTGGTTATGGGCTGTAGTCCATTAGTGGGTCATGTCCAGGAAGCCACTGTATGTTCCTATCCTTCTTCTCTCTAAAAAAGCCAATTAAAATACCTTTATATTTATATCCATTTAGATTTGTAGTCTTAAAGAATTATTGAAATAATACTTTTCACCTGAGGGAGCATTCTAAGAGTCAGGGAATCTGAAATAATATTTCCAAACAAGAGTCCAGTTTTGTAGACAATACTCCCTAGAAACTTGTGACAATCTCCTAAAACCTAATGTTGTCATTTCCCTATGTCACTGGGATGAACTACAACAATATTTGAAATGGTCAGTGAGTGATTAGGATCCTAATGCGACATGCAAGGCTAGATTGCTACATTACCCAAAGGGCCACGCAGTAAGGAGGGATGGGTTTAATCAATGATGCCCAGGAGAGGCTCATTATCCCTGTGCTCATTGGTTTAAGTTTGACTTCCAGAGTCGTTCTCTTGCTGGTAAATTTGATCTTTGAAGTGTGTTCACGGAATCAGAGGCTCCAATGCTGGGTCACCAGGCATCAGAGGAAGTGTCCCCGCAGTGCAGTTGAGTGTCTGAGGCTGCTTGAGTCACAACAGGCCATAAGTGAGTTCTCCGTGCCTCCCAAACTACTTTCTGCTTCCAGACTTCAACCTGGCCTCACCTCATTCACCCTCCAGCCTCAGGTGTGGGTGCCTGTTCCGGTCCTGCAGTCCAGGTCTCAGTGCCAAAACAGTGAGTTGCTTGAGGGTTCCACATGGTGTGACTGGGTGGGACAAGGTGACAGGCTGAAAAGCCACCGTGTATTGCCACGATGATGTGACTGCAGAGGGAGGATTGGGGAAATCCCTGTCTGTCTTTTAGCTAAAGGCAGCAAAGAAGATTGAGCAAAGTTTTGTGTGAGTTTTGCTTTCATTTGCAGGAAGCAGCTGCCATTAATGGCTGGGATCCAAAGAGGGGCATGGTGGGAGTTAGGTTTCTAACCTTGTCACAAAACTTCTCAGAGGAAGAACATACTAGAAGAGAGAAGATAGCAGTTAGTGACAGGATGGAATAATCCTGGGAAAGCCCTGATGGAATACAAGTATTACTGGGCCTGGACTGGGCAAGGGCACTGAGCAGCCTGAGACTGTGGGTCCTGCTGTTGGTTTCCAGGCTCTCAATTGACCGTTACTTTCACCATATTCCTGCAGAGTCAGAACCACTTAAGGGGGCTGAGTTGTAGAGCTTATTTTAAAGCCTCAAAGTCTTGTGGCCTCTGATATAGTTGTGTTCAGCCACTCTTCTAGGTCTTTGACCTGGGGATCTTGATGGGACACTAAACCCAGAATTCTATGTTCCAGGACTAGGGTCATATAACTGGTCTTGGTTTTGGGCAACCAGTGGAATGCGATGTGAGAAGTTTTTCCAGGAATGGGTTGCTATATGGATAAAGGCTTGGAGTAAAGTCTGAGCTCATTAAGGAACCCTAAGTTGTCCCCTAGCCCCTTTTTTCTTTTAATTAGGAACTGGAAACAATGGGATAGGAGTCAGGTCTTGAATAGCTTTCTGACAACACGGAAGTCTGTTCTGTAGGTGATGGGAGCAATCAGAGGTTCGGAGCAATAGAGGCAGGGTATTTGAGCAAGGTGTTATTAGAATCCCTGTGGCTTCTGCAAGCTGAACCATATAGATGGGATGGAGGTGGTAGAGGAGTAGGATGGATGCTGCTATGTTAGTCTTGGTTAGTGTCATAGTAATTCACCCTGAGGGTTGCTGTGGAGGTGAAATAAACTTTGGATTCTGGATTGGTGTTTTAGTTGTGGGCACCAGGATTTCCTAATTTGGAGATGGAAAGAGAGGTAAGAGTGAAGGAAGATTTGAAAGATTACATTTGGCAACTGGAGGTATGGAAGAGCCACCAGCTGAGATGCAGATATTCGTAGTAGAAACTAATGTTCACAGGAGATACCAAAACTTTATTACAGTCAGCAGTTCATGAGCGACTGGAACTCTGAGGCACAGTTCAGGATCAAAACTTCTTTACAATGTAGGTGGAGTGTATGAACTAAGGAAGTGTTATAGATCCTCTTTTCCCTTATCTATTTAATTGGAAACCTAAGAGCAATGAAACAGGATGAGCCTGCAGCTGTTACATATTTACTTGTTAAACATATAACAGGATATTGTTGTGAGTTTGAGCCTGGGTTGTTTTCCTCATTCTGGTTGAGTTGCTTAGGGCATGAGTGGTCATTGGTGAGACTCACTGGGCATGGGGTTGATGGGTATACAGTATAGGACGTGAGTGATGAAGGCTGTGACTTGTGCAGGGCTAGTGGAGGTGGCATGAAGATATGTGTTTCTCAATAGGTGAGACTGAAAGAAAACACCATGAGGGAGAGACGCCTTCATTGCAGGACTGAAGGCTGCCTCAAGGAGTTGGGACTCTCAGAGTTTGTGTAGAACTTATTTCTGTTTGAATTTGTAAAGCGGTGTTTATACCACAGATGCTGACCAATGAGAAGGAAGTGAAGGAGATGATTTTGTGGGCTATGGGAGTACAGGTGTGAGACAGGTGTTGGAGAGGGGATATTCATAAAAGGCTGCAGAGACATGACATTTAAATAAGAGGGAATGAAGGTTGAGTCCATTACCTGCTGATACTACAGAGTGGTGAATTTAAAGCTTAATTCTTGAAAAGAGAGTGCATTGTAGTGGTACGTCCTTTGTTGAAAGCTTAGGTGAAATATGTGTGCTTACTGGCCTCTTGTTGTTGAGGGCTTTTACAGTGATCAATAGGAGTGATAAAGCATACATCACCATCCTTTGGGCTTGAAAATCTCCACTGGCTTTGGAAGGTAGAATGGTAAGGGAAATATATTACAGAGGTGGTGGGTTAAAATTTTGGAAAATGATTGGGAAGTAAACTGTGCTCATAACAACATACTTGTGTTACATTTGACATTGTGCCTCTGGGAATGAAGCTGTGTGACGGAAGTGTGGTTCAATGAATTTTGACCAAGAGGCAGTGAAAAATAATGGCTTTAGTGCCCTGAGATTTGGTTCAAAGGATTGAAGTGAGATGCCATAATTATTGGGGTCTTAAAATGGGAATTCAGGGGACATTAGATCATTGCCTGATAAGCATCCTGTCAAATCCTCACACTCTCATTATGGACACCATCTCTCCATACCCTGTGTTCATGACACCCAATGTATTGAAAAGGGGAAGTGTGGCCTGCATGTGAATCCCAGAGCACACGTATTCTCTGTATGATCATCTACCCTTATTGTTGTGGGAAGACACAGTATCAGCAGGAGTATAATGAAAGAGGGATTTAATGGCACCAAGTCCTTGGGTCATTTTCTTATGTGGGAAGCTGAGGGAGCAGATGGATGTTGGGGAGGAAGAACATAAAATCCTAACAGAGAAACCGATCATGGACTGAACTGTCTTCATTATGACAGGTATAAACTTTGAGGACGTGGCATCACCTTCTCTCAGGAGGAGTGGGAGCTTCTTGATGAGGCTCAGAGACTGCTCTACCACAAGATGATGCTGGAAGTTTTTGCTCTTGTATCATCTGTAGGTGAGACCTTTACAATTCTCCTAGTGTCCTGAGGTGATGTCCTCTCTTTCTTTATTCTCTAAATGTAAGCTTTCTCTCTCCCAGACCTAGACCATGGGCTCTTTTATTTTATTCTATTATCCTGTCAGATCTGCTGAGGTAGAGAGTGCTTAGTTATTTGCAAATACCTGAGCATAGGACTCCATGAAAACCCCTCACACCCTTAGCATCAAATAGTGCAGGAAGTGTCTGGGAGTCAGGATTTTTCCAAACAGCTTAATGGGACCAGGCTTGTACTTTGACTTTTTGGGAGGTGTGTAGGACCACATCCATGGCTTCCACTTCACCATTCATTCAGTTGAAGGCTGTTTGTGACTGACTATGCCAGGTTATGGTCATTACTTGCATGAACGAAGGGCAGTTCTTGAAAGACCTCTTTGTATTTTTTGTAATGTTATGTTCCCTGAATAATATTGAATGCTGTGTTGCTCTAGACAGGTGCTGCCTCCTCACCTCTATTGCCTTTCAATAAAACTCAGAATATCTGTGTTTCATGAGCTTGTTCAAGAGAAGGTACAAGGGCAACAGATATGCTTTCACAGGGTGAACATGCAGGATGATTTAAAAGGCTGCCTCTTTAATTGCAACTCATGGGAAATATGACATAAAAGTGGTGTTTTGATCCTACCAGAAACCTGCTCTTATCTAACAGAATTTAGGTTGATGTGCCCATGGCAACAGCTGATTGATCCATTTTCCTTACAATGCTTGACATTTCTCTGATTTTTCTTTTAGTGTGTGACTTCCTGGTTTCTGGCTACCTTCAACTTTTTACCCTTTTCCCACCACCCATTGTTCTGAACTGCTCTATCTGCAGTATTTTCAAATAATGACTCGCATATTTGTAATGAAATGCACGTAGGTGCTGCACTATACCTTGACACAAGCTTCTTGTTTCTTTAATTTTACTTGGAATAAGATAAGCAGCATTCTTCACAGCTTGCCCATGTCACCAGCAGACAAGTCCTGTTTAACACTGTTAGCAGTAGAAAGAGCAGATGATCCATGTGGTGCTTGCCATATTAGTTTCATATTTTGTTTGAGATCTTTCATGTATGGTGTTATTCAGTGGCACAGAGGATCACGACATCATCTTATGAATCCTTCCTACAGATATGTTACTGTCAGACAATTGCATGTAACCAATGTGTTATGTGTGATGCACTTTCATAAAGAAACTACTCCATGTCACCACAGTCAACATTTATTTCGTCAACATTTTCTGTTTTCAGGTTGTGGGCATAAAAGGAATGATGTGGAGGCCTGTTCTGAGCAGAGTGAATGTGTACAGGGGGAGTCACAGGATAGTGCTTCTAAGACAGCTTCAGCAACCCAGGGGACCCTTCTATGTGTGAGATGTTTCTCTGTGTTAAAAGATAGTCTGCACCTGACTGAGTCACAAGCAGCAGAATTTGAACAGAAAGCATTCTTCAGTGACACATGTGTGAGAGACTTCTGTTTCAGTGACAACCCTCACCAGCAACACAGAGATGCCAGTGGAGAAAAGCCATGGAAGAAAGCTGCGGACAAAGCCTCATTTGTGACCAGGTGCAGCTTCTATTTATCAGGGCTCTCTTCAATCAGAATGGAGGTTGGGAAAGACTTCCCAGACATCTCATAGCTTCTTCAGGCCCAGGCCACTGTCAACACTGAGGAGCCATACAATCGTGAGATTTCAGAGGAATTTCCTGATAGAAAAAGGCATCATCCATGGGATGAATGTGAAAAAGGTGCCTGCCACAAAGAGAACCTGGTTCAATATCAGGGTGACTTCTCTGGAGTAGTAAATTATGAGTGTTATAATTGTAGGAAAGTTTTCACATGTATCTCAAATCTCAATAGACATAAGAGAGTTCACACTCTAGAAAAATCCTATGAATGTACTGATTGTGGGAAGCTGTTCAATCACAGGTCTTCCCTCACTGTACACCACAGAGTTCACACAGGAGGAAAACCTTACCAGTGCACTGAATGTGGAAAATCATTTAGTTAGAATTGTAACTTCTTACACCATAAGACAGTTCATACTGGGGAAAATCCATATCAAAGTAGTGATTGTGGGAAGTGCTTCAGTAAAAGGTGTAATCTCATTGCACACCTCAGAATTCACACTGGTGAGAGACCATATGTGTGTAGTGATTGTGGGAAGACATTTAGGCAAAGTTCCCATCTCACACAGCACCAGAGAGTTCACACAGGAGAAAAGCCATATGAGTGTATTGATTATGGGAAATCGTTTGGTGACATATCTTCTTTCACAAAGCATAAGCGAATTCACACAGGAGAAAAGCCATATGAGTGTAGTGATTGTGGAAAATCATTCAGGCAAATCTGCACTCTCAGAAAACACCAGAGAATTTACACTGGAGAAAAGCCATATGAGTGTAGTAAATGTGGGAAAGCATTTAGGCAAAAATCTGCTTTCACAAGACATCAGAGAATTCACACGGGAGAATAACCATATGAGTGTAGAGATTGAGGAAAGTCATTCAGTCACACCTGAACTCTCAGAGAGCACAACTGAAGTCAATTTATATGATGTACTTACACTCAATCTGCATTGCTAACATTCACAGTCACTCTCATTTAAGTCTAAGCATTCATTAGTACATTAAATGACATGCAGGTTTGTTGTATTTGACAATTTCCTGGTGTAAATACTATCATTATGGTACTTTTGAACCTGTCAAATGATTGCATTGAACACGCACCTGGTTAGATATTTTAGTAGCACATCATTGTATTTTATTTCATAGTCATGGGAGACACTGCAGTTAAACTAGATGGAAAGTGCCTCTCCTAGATATAAGTCCAAATGATTCCAGGTAATGTGGCCTGTTTGGTCTTTGAGGACAGTCTGAGGACCTCCATCACTATTTCCTTTAGCTGGAGTCACTAATAGAAATAATAATCTCATGGGTTTGTGGATTATCTTGTTCCCTCTGTGGAGGTCACCTTAAGGTCGTTGCTCAACAGGTTGGAACTCAACGCTAGAGGATAGATATTCCTGTAATCAGCCCCAGGATGTGTCTTTTGTAACCAGTCATACTTCCCGCTGATTCTAATAGCAAGAGTCTTCACTATTTTGCAACATTCGCTGCTACTGAGGCAAGGTTGGTCTTCCCAAGAAATGAGAACTGACATGCATCAGGGAAAACCTTTTAATGGGTGCTATTTGGTGAGCTCTGACCTGGAGAGAAAGCTGAGAAACTGTTACATGTGACATACACTCACCTCTAACTCATACACAGGTTGGTGCTATAATAAGCTCACAGTTGTAAATTCAGATTGTATTTTTAAAGATATTTTAGAAAATGATTTTATTCTTTTTTCGGGTGGGAGAGAGAAAGAGGCTGGAATAAAGATAAACATAGATATGCTGTCTCCCTCTCACCCCCTACTAGGGATACATTGGGGCATGTGCACTGACGTTGAATCAAACCAGAGAACTTTCTCTGAGGTCACTGCCTGGGCCAGAGCTTGTTCCTGTATTATTGTTATTATTATTATTATTACCAATTATTGTATTATTTTCCACACCAACAACTCTAAACCCTCTTTTGCCACATCCTGTAATTTCCAACTGCCCTGTTATAATCTCTCTTTCTGCCTTTCATGGCCCTACATGCACTCATGAATTTTTCCATTCTTTGCAATACAATAGTCATACCATTCATAATTTTATTGGCACCATTTGATGTGTACTTCTAAAAAAATGCTGGTTTCCTCCAAGCTACACATTCATTTTGAGATTTAATACAAATGCTTATGTGAAGAGTGGTTGTTTTTATTGCTGAGTAGTACTGGATACTGTGAATAACTCCTTTATCTGTTGATCTCTGTTGTTTGTTATTTGTAGGTTTTTGTTATTATCAATAAACCTTTTGGGAATATTTTCATTCAATCCTATATGTAGACATACATTTTACTTATCAAACCATTGAGAGGGTGAATGTCTTACATTTAAGATATGCAGAACTGTGAGCCAAAATGGTCATTCCCTTTCCCTTACCTCTAACCCATATTATATAAAAATTCCAATTTTTCTGCTACCCTGTAAGGACATACAATGTGTAACCTTTTCAAATAGTAACCTTAGAAATGCATATAATGTTAAATTGCTTTTGATTTAATTCCATCTACTGAGGAATTTTTAATGGTGAGCATTTGTTTTTATCTGCTTTGTTTAAATGTCTGCTTAAAATCTTTTGCAAATTGTTTAAATAAATATATTATTTTACCAAAGGAGGACTGTGCAGCATCTAATACATATGATTAAATATCCATAATTCTTCAGTGTCTCAAGTGACTCTTTGCCATATGGAACCATAGGTTTTGCAGCCTGAAAGGAAACCTGTTTCATTCAGTTTTAATGATGTGCACAACAGATTTCATCTTATACCATATACTTACATACTTAATCTGCATTGTTAACATTCAGAGCCACACTTATTTAAGTCTATACAGTCGTTAATACATTAAATGGCATGTAGCTTTGTAGTATTTGTCAATTTCCTGGTGTAAACACTCTCATTACGCTTCATTTTAAACTGTCAAAATGAGTGTATTCATCTCGGACCTGATTACATATTTCTGAAGCACATCGTTATATTTTATTTCCCAAAAACGGATATAGAAGCAACAAACATGATTCAGAACATTCTTAATAACACAGTAAAATTATTGGGAAATATCAAGCTTTAAATTTGGGTTCAGTTCCGACAAAAGCACATGCCTGGGTTGTGGGCACAAACCCCAGCAAGGGGCTTGCAGGAGGCAGCGGTTCAATGATTCTCTTCATTGATGTTTATATCTCTCACCCCTCCCTTTCTCTATTAAAGTGTGTGTGTGTGTGTGTGTGTGTGTGTGTGTGTGTGTGTGTGTGTATTTCAGAGAGTAATTTTTTAAAGCGAGTAAATCAGTATGACTCAGTATGTGTGAGGTCTCAACCATGCATGCTGTGGAAGACACATAAGAATGGCAGAAAAATCTCTCTTTGTCCCATATGGAGTTTTTTGCATTGCAGACCAATGCCTTAAAAGAAAGTCCGCATGACTTTGTGGTTCTAATTTGCAGTCTGGTTCCTCTCTTATTGGTGAGTTTAATGTTCTCCCAGAATAGGAGTCCCTTGTTGGGCCTGTGTGAACAATATGAATTATATTTTCTGCCCACAGTAAGTATTACATAATTCTCAGCAATGTTTAGGCGAAATCCTCCCCATATTATAAAGGATCCATGTGCCATTAAGTATGAAATTTGATATGCTGCCGAGACCGGTTTGGCTCAGTGGATAGAGCTTTGGTCTGCCCACTGAAAGGTCCCAGGTTCAATTCCGGTCAAGGGCATGTACCTTGGTTGTGGGAACATCCCCAGTAGGTTGTGTGCAAGAGGCAACTGGTCAATGTTTCTCTATCATCAATGTTTCTAACTCTCTTTCCCTCTCTCTTCCTCTCTAAAAAAATCAATAAAATATATTAAAAAATAGAAATTCCATATGCTGGTGTCATTTGCTGTAAGACTCTGAGGTTTAAATGGAACCACCATTAAAATAGAAACACTATCAGTAGAGAGTAGGAAAGAATGCAGTAAATTAGAGGGGAAAATGCCTCTTCTAAACATTTTTTTACAAATGGTCAAAGATATGTGGCTTGTTTGTTCTTTGCTTATAGACATTTTCAGGGCCTCCATAACTGTTTTCTTTGGCTGTAGTCATTGGCAGAGGAAATAACACTAATTTTTTAGTTCCCTGACTCATCTAGAGTGGTTATCTCAAGGTTTCCTCAACTGGAAAGACCTCAGATCTGAGAAAGAATAATCCTACAATCAGTCCCAGGTTGGGTTTTTTGTGATCTGTCAGCATTCCTGTGGATTCCGATGGTAATCATCTTCACTGATTGCCAATATTTGCCTCCCCTGGGCAAGGCTTGTCCCCCAGGAAATTAGGAGAGAGATGCCATGGCCCAAATAGGGTTTGATTTTTATTTTCTAACAAGATAGAGATATCCAGGTCTTTATTGGAAATGCTCCTTAAGGCTTTATTAAGTACTAGAAGCCCAATGCATAAATATTCATGCAATGGAGAGGGGGATCCCTCAGCCTGGCTGCCCCCTCTCACACCTCAGGAGCCCTCAGGGACTGGAGTCGACCTTGTAATCAGGGAATGGTGATGCCTCATCACACCTCTGCTGCTGCCAATGCCAACAGTGGAAGCCTCAGCTCTCCCTGGTTACCTGAGCCTCTGGCAGACTTGAGTGGCTGGACAACCACTGTCCCAGGCTTAGGCACCTTGGGCAGACCCTTGGGGACTGGGGGATTCCAGAGGCAGGCATATGCCTTACCCATGGGATAGGTCATCTAAAAGGTAATAGGGGAAGGTGCCTGGGCTTCTCTTAGCATCACTCCTGGACCTGCCATCTCTGCTCATCTACTGAGTTTGCATAGTCTCCCCGTAATACTAGGGCCCGGAGGCAGAATGGGATCAGTGCTCTCTGCAGTGGGGATGGGGAAAATATGAAGGGACCTCATTCAGCACAGGTTCCTGCACAGAATGAACGGAAACCACAGGATCACCATGGCTGTGAATGTCAGCGTTTTTACAATCAGCCCCATCGGATGGAGGAATCAGCTGGACAATGGACATGAGAAGGAGGCTTAGAGGCTGCGTAGTGACTGCTGTGAATATAAGAAAACATTGACGCTGGAATGCTTGCAGTCCAGTAACTTTCCCAGTCACCTCTCTTAATATGTGGACTTCACATCCACCACAGTGCTGGACCCAGGCACCTGGGAGTTACCCAGGGTCCAATCAGAAATGGGTTCTGATTTTTGTGCCAATGACATCTGCCCAAACTCCGTTTTTATTTTAAGTTCACTGCTATAAATCTTGGTTTTGGGAAGCTCTGGGACAAAGTCTAGGTGGATGAGACAAAGCCAACAAACAATCCTGTTTAACATCCACTGCCATTCCCTACCAGTCCCTACCCCTCTCCTTTTGCCCCTGAGCAGCCCCAAAAGAGGCTGGCACCGTGTGGTCGCCTTTTGAATGGGGTCCATCAAGTAGGTCAGGCTCTACTATTGACCATGATGTTGGCTGCAGCCAGTGATAGGATTTGACCAATGAAATGTGGGAGTCGAGCCTGTCACCTTAACAGAAGAGTCTGGCACCAGGGAGATGGGACGCCCTCTCTGTCCATTTCTAACAACACCCCGCAGGAACCTACATGTTGGCAGCTCCTTTATCCTGATTCCAGCAGAATCAGGGTGCTCCTGTGCTATAAACAGGAAAGATACCTTCTTTACTCTAAGCCACTAAAGCTTTGGGGTTGCTCATTACCCATAAAAACATCTAGTCTGTCCAAATGGAAATGCATCTCCGATTCTACCCTCTAGGGGGCAGCAGAGCCTAAAATTAGTAGCTACACAGCAATGTGGTTAGAGACCCATGGGTTTGTCTTCTAGCCCTGCCTTTATTAACTCTACAAACAAGCAATTAATTTTGACTCGGATCCTGGATTCCATCCCCATCAAATATATTGTGAACCCATATCAAATTGCAAAGAGGATTAAATAAAATAATAATATATATAAAGCATTGACTCCAGGCTTGGCACCTGTAGGAAACATTCAGTAACTCTTAGCTCCTTGACATCTCAATGTGTACTGACTACAGATATGCAGACAATATAGAAAATGTCAATGTGTTGGCCTACATATCCTGTCAAATTTCTTTTTTAAACCTGGATTACATATATTCTCTCTTAGTCTGTCTTTTATCTTAACAATGATTTTTTCATGTAAAAAAAAAAGAGGTAAGCTGAAAAGGCTCAGTATATTAAGCATAGACCCATGCACAGAAAGACTGCTGGTTCAGTTCTTATTTGAGGGCACCTGCTGTGGTTATGGGCTGTAGTCCATTAGTGGGTCATGTCCAGGAAGCCACTGTATGTTTCTATCCTTCTTCTCTCAATAAAAGCCAATTAAAATACCTTTATATATCTTTATCCGTTTAGATTTGTAGTCTTAAGGAATAATTGAAATAATACTCTTCACCTGAGGGAGCATTCTAAGAGCCAGGGAATCTGAAATTATGTTTCCAAACAGGAGTTCAGTTTTGTAGACAACACTCCCTAGAATCCTGTGACAATCTCCTAAAACCTAATGTTGTCAGTTCCCAATGTAACTTGGATGTCCCAGAACAATATTCCTAATGGTCAGTGAGTGATTAGGAGTTTAATGCCACATGCAAGGCTAGATTGCTGCAATACCCAGAGGGCCATGCGCTAAGAAGGGCTGCGTTTAGTCAATGAAGCCCAGGAGAGGCGCATTATCCCTGTGCTCATTAGTTTGAGTTTGACTTCCAGAGTCTTTCTCTTGGGTGGTAAATTTGATCTTTGCAGTGTGTGTTCACAAAATCAGATGCTCCGGTGCTGGGTCACGAAGCAACAGAGGCAGTGTCCCGCAGTGCTGTTGTCTGTCTGTGGCTGGTTGAGTCACAACAGGCCGTGACTAAGTTCTTTGTGCCTCTAAACTACTTTCTGCTTCCAGAGTTCTACCCAGCCTCATCTCATTCACCCTCCAGCCTCGGGTGTGGGTGCCTGTTCCGGTTCTGCAGTCTAGGTCTCAGCGCCAGAACAGTGAGTTGCTTGAGGGTCCCATATGGTGTGATTGGGTGGGACAAGGTAACGGGCTGAAAAGCCACAGTTAAGGCAGTGGTGGTGTGACTGAGGAGGGAGGATGAGTGAAATCCCTGTCTGTCTTATACTTAAAGGCAGCAAAGATGATGAAGCACAGTTTTGTGTGAGGAGTTTTGCTTTCATTTGCAGGAACCTGTTGCCATTAATAGAAACTGTCAATGTGTTGGCCTATATATCCTGTCAAATTTCCTTTTTAAACCAGTAGGATTACATATATTCTCTCCTAGCCTGCTTTTACTCTTAATAATGTAATATTTTCTGTAAAAAAAAAAAAAAAAAAAAAAAAAAAAAAAAGAGCCAAGCTGAAATGGCTCGGTTTATTCAGCATAGTCCCATGCACAGAAAGATTGCTGGTTCAGTTCTTATTTGAGGGCACTTGCTGTGGTTATGGGCTGTAGCCCATTAGGGGGTCATGTAGGAGGAAGCCATTCTATGTTTCTATCATTTTTCTCTATGAAAAAGTCAATTAAAATATCTTTACATATATTTATCTATTTAGATTTGTAGTCTTAAGGAATAATTCACATAATAATTTTCACCTCAGGGAGCATTCTAAGAGTCACAGAATCTGAAATAATGTTTCCAAACGGAAGTTCAGTTTTGTATATAACACTCCCTAGAAACCTGTGACAATCTCAAAAAACCTAAAGTTCTCAATTCCCAATGTCACTTGGATGCCCCAGAACAATATTCTCAATGGTCAATGAGTGATTGGGATCCTAGAAACTCATGCAAGGCTAGATTGCTATATTACCCAAAGGGCCATGCGCTAAGGAGGGCTGGGCTTAGTCAATGACTCCCAGGAGAGGCTCATTATCACTGTGCTCATTGGTTTGAGTTTGACTTCCAGAGTCTTCTCTTGGTGGTGAATTTGACCTTTGCAGTGTGCTCACAGAATCAGAGGATCCAGTGCTAGGTCACAAGACAACAGAGGTAGCGTCCCCGCAGTGCAGTTGTCTGTCTATGGCTGGTTGGGTCACAAGAGGCTGTGATTGAGTTCTTTGTGCTTCTAAACTACTCTCTGCTTCCAGAGTTCAACCTGGCTTCACCTCATTTACCCTCCAACCTCTGGTGTGGGGGCCTGTCCAGTCCTGAAGTCCAGGTCTCAGCACCGGAACAGTGAGATGCTTGAGGGTGTCACATGGTGTGATTGTGTGGGAGAAGGTGACAGGCCGTGGTGGTGTGACTGAGGAGGGAGGATTTGGGAAATCCTTGTCTGCCTTATACCTAAGGGCAGCAAAGAAGATGAAGCAAAGTTTTGTGTGAGGAATTTTGCTTTCATTTGCAGGAAGCTGCTGCCATTAATGGCTGGGATCCAAATAGGGGCATGGTGGGAGTTAGGTTAGTAACCTTTTCTCAAAACCTCTCAGAGCAAGAGCATACTAGAAGAGAGAAGATAGCAGTTAAGGACAGGATGGAGAAGTCCTGGGAAAGCCCTGATGGAATACAGGTATCACTGGGCCTGGGCTGGGCAAGGGCCCTGAGCAGCCTCAGACTCTGGGTCCTGGTGGTGGTTTCCAGGCTCTCAACAGATCTTTACTTTCACCAGATTCCTGGAGAGTCAGAACCACTTAAGGGGGCTGAGTTGTAGAGCTTATTTTAAAGCCTCAAATTATTGTGGCCTCTGAGATAGTTATGTCCTGGGAATATGTTCAGCCACTCTTCTAGGTCTCTGACCTGGGATCTTGATGGGACACTAAACCCAGAATTCTATGTTCCAGGACTAGGGTCATATAACTGGTCTTGGTTTTGGGCAACCAGTGGAATGGGGTGTGCGAAGTTTTTCCGGGCATGGGTTGCTATAAGGGTCAAGGCTTGGAGTGATGTCTGAGCTCATTAAGGAACCCTAAGTTGTCCCCTCCCCCTTTTTTTCTTTTAATTAGGAACTGGAAACAATGATAAAGGAGTCAGGTCTTTAATAGCTTTGTGACAACATGGAAGTCTGGTCTGTAGGTGATGGGATCAATCAGTGGTTTGGAGCAATGGAGGCAGGGTATCTGACCCAGGTGTTATTAGACTCCCTGTGGCTGCAGCAGGCTGAACCATATAGATGGAATGGAGGCGGTAGAAAGACTAGGATGGATGCTGCTGTGACTGTCTTGGTGAGTGTCATAGTAATTGGCCATTGGGGTGCCTGTGGAGGTTAAATAAGCTTTGGATTCTGCATTGGTGTTTTACGTGTGGCCACCAGGATTTTCTAATTTGGAGGTGGAGAGATAGGTAAGAGTAGAAGCTTGCATTTGGCAACTGGTGGTATGGAAGGACTATCAGCTGAGATGCAGATATTCACAGTAGAAACTAATGTTCACTCGGGATACCAAAACTTTTATATTTTTCATGTTAGCATTGTGATATTTCAGGGAGCAGTTCATGAGCAATTGGAACTCAGAGGCACAGTTTAAAGATGAAAACTTCTGTGAAATGGAGACACAGTGTAGGGACAAGGGAAATGTTCTAGATCATCTTTTTCTTTGTCTTTTTAATCGGAAAGTGAAAAGCAATCAAACAAGATGAGACAGCAGCTGTTACATATTTACTTGTTAAACATATAACAGGATATTGTTGTGAGTTTGAGCTTGGGTTGTTTTCCTCATTCTGGTTGATTTGCTTAAAGCATCAGGGTCATTGTTGAGACTCACTGGGAATGGAATAGAGGGCCATAGACTATGGGATTAATGAAGAGAGGCCTTCATTGAAGGACTGAAGGTTGCCTCTATGAGTGTGGACTCTCAGAGTTGGTGTAGAACTTTTTCGTGTTTGAATTTCTCAAGCAGCATATATACCACTAATGCTGACCAATGAGCAGGAAGTGACGGAGATGACTTTGTGGGCTGTGGGTGTGGGAGTGCAGGTGTGAGACAGGTGTGGGAGAAGGAATGATGTGTCCTTGGAGAGGGCATGTGGATTAAAGGCTGCAGAGCCATGGCATTTCAATAAGAGAGAATGAAGGTTGAGTCCATTACCTGCTGATACTACAGAGTGGTGAATTTACAGGTTAATTCCTGAAAATAGGAATGAGATAGCATACATCAGCATCCTTTGGACTTGAAATTCTCCACTGGCTTTGGAAGGGAGAATGGTAAGAGAAATATATTAAGTGGTGGTAGATTCAAATTTTGGAAAAGAAGATGATTAGGAAATATACTGTGCTAATCAAGACATACTTGTGTTGCATTTGACTTTGTGCTTCTGGGAATGAAGTTGTGTGAGAGAAGTGTGGTTCAATGAATTTTGAACTAGAGGCAGTGAAAAATGATGGCTTAAGCACCCTGAGATTTGGTTCAAATAATTGAAGTTTGATGCCATAATTATTGGGGTCTTAAAATGGGAATTCAAGGGACAACAGAGCATTATATCAAATCCTCACACTCTCATTATGGACACCATCTCTCCCTTGTGTTCATGAAACCCACTGTATTGAAAAGGGGAAGTTTGGCCTGCATGTGAGTCTTAGAGCAGAGGTATTCTCTATATAATTATCTACCCTTGTTGTTGTGGGAAGACACCGTAACAGCAGAAATATAAGGATAGAGGAACTTTGATGCACCAAGTCCTGGGTTCTTTTCTTATGTGGGAAGTTGAGGAAGAATATGGACGTTGGGGAGGATGAACATAAAATTATATCAGAGAAACTTATCATGGACTGAACTGTGTCCATTGTGACAGGATATGAACTTTGAGGACATGGCCATCACCTTCTCTCAGGAGGAGTGGGAGCTCCTTGATGAGGCTCAGAGATTTCTATACTGCAGGATGATGCTGGAAGTTTTTGACCTTGTATCAACTGTAGGTGAGACCTTTACAATTCTCCTAGTGTCCTCTCTTTCCTTTATTCTCCAAATGTAAGCTTTCTCTCTCCAATACCGAGACCAGGGGCTCTACTATTTTATTCCATTTCCTTGTCAAATGCCAGGTAGCTAAGAAGGCTGAGTTTTTTGGAAAAACCTGAGCAAAAGACTCCATGAATATCCCTTAAACACCCATAGCATCAAATAGTGCAGGAAGTTTCTGGGAGTCAGGATTGTTCCAAGCACCTTCATGGGACCAGGTGCTTCCTACTCACCTCTATTGTCTTTCAATGAAATTAAGAATATCTGTGTTATATTTGCTTGTACAATAATAGGTTCAAGGGCAACGCTCATGTTTTCAGAAAGTGAACATGAAGGATGATCTAATTATCTAGTTTTGCCACTCATGGGAATATGACATACAGTTGGTGTGTAGATCCTTCTAGAATCCTGCTCATGATCAACAGACTTTATGTTGCTCTGCCATTGGCAACAGCTGATTTATCTCTCTTTCTTGACATGCTTGACAGCTGATTTATCTTTCAATCTGTGACTTCTGGGTTTATGGCTACCTTTACCTTTTTACTCTTTTCCCTTCACCTGCTGTTCTGAACTGTCTTATCTGCAGTATTTTCAAATAATAACCTGGATATTTGTTATGAGATGCACATAAGTGCCTCAGTAGAACTTGACACAAGCTTCTTGTTTTTAAAGTTTTCCTTGGAATAAGATGTAAGCAACATTCTTCACAGCTTGCCCATATCACCTGCAGACAAGTCCTTTGAACACTGTTAGCAGAAAAAAGAGTAGATGATCCAGCATCTGTTTCATGTGCTGCTTGTCATATTTGTTTCATATTTTGTTTAAGATCTTCTGTGTATCGTGATCTTCAGTGGCACAGAGTATCACAGGAGCATTTCTTCAATCCTTCTAACAGATGTTACTCTCAGAAATTGCATGTAACCAATGTGTTATGAAGGATACACTTTTATAAGGAAACTTCTCCCTGTCACCACAGTCGACACTTATTTCATCACCATTTTTCTGTTTCCAGGTTGTGAGCATAAAACACATGATGCTGAGGCCTGTTCTGAGCAGAGTGAATGTGTGCAAGGGGAGTCACAGGAGTGTGCTTCTAAGACAGCTTCAGCAACCCAGGGGACCCTTCTCTGTGGGAGGTGTTTTTCTGTGTTAAAAGATAGTCTGCACCTAACTGAGTCACAAGCAGCAGAATTTGAACAGAAAGCATTCTTCAGTGATGCATGTGTGAGAGACTTCTCTTTCAGTGACAACCCTCACCAGCAACACCGACATGCCAGTAGAGAGAAGCCATGGAAGGAAGCTGTGGACCAGGCCTCATTTGTGACCAGGTGCAGTTTCTATTTATTAGGGCTGTCTTCAACCAGTATGGAGGTTGGGAAAGGCTTCCCAGACATCTTAGAGCTTCTTCAGGCCCAGGACACTATCAGCACCGAGGAGCCACACAATTGTGAGATTTCAGAGGAATTTCCTGAAAGAAAAAGGCATCACCAATGGGATGATGGTGAAAAAGCTGCCTGCCACAAACAGATCCTTGTTCAACATCAGGGTGTCTGCTCTGGAGGAGTGCATTATGAGTGTAATACAAGTGGGAAAGTTTTCACATCTATCTCAAATCTCAATAGACATAATAGAGTTCACATCAGAGAAAAGTCCTATGAGTGTACTGATTGTGGGAAGCTGTTCCATCACAGGTCTTCCCTCACTATACACCACAGAGTTCACACAGGAAAAAAACCTTACCAGTGCACTGAATGTGGAAAATCATTTAGTCAGAAATGTAACTTCTTACGCCACAAGAGAGTTCACACTAGCGAAAAGCCATATCAATGTAGTGATTGTGGGAACTACTTCAGTCAAAGGTCTAAACTCATGGAACACCTCAGAACTCACACTGGTGAGAGGCCATATGTGTGTAGTGATTGTGGGAAGTCATTCAGGCACATGTTCACTCTCACAGAGCACCAGAGAGTTCACACTGGAGAAAAACCTTATGAGTGTAGTGATTGTGGGAAGTCATTCAGAAAGATATGCACTCTCAGAGAACACCAGAGAGTTCACACTGGAGAAAAACCTTATGAGTGTAGTGATTGTGGGAAGTCATTCAGAAAGATCTTCACTCTCAGAGAACACCAGAAAGTTCACACTGGAGAAAAGCCATATGAGTGTGGTGAATGTGGGAAATCATTTAGCCGAAAATCTCATTATACAAAGCATCTCCGAATTCACACTGGGGAAAAGCCATATGAGTGTGGTGAATGTGGGAAATCGTTTATGAGAAAATCATATTACACAAATCACCACAGAATTCACACTGGGGAGAAGCCATATGTGTGTAGTGATTGTGGGAAGTGCTTCAGTCAAAGGTCTAACCTCCAAAAACACCAGAGAGTTCACACTGGAGAAAAGCCTTATTTGTGTAGTGAATGTGGAAAATCATTCAAGCAGATCTCCACTCTCAGAGAACATCAGAAAATTCACACTGGAGAAAAGCCTTATGAGTGTAGTGAATGTGGGAAATCATTTCGGCAAAAATGTACTTTCACAAAACATCAGAGAATTCACACTTATTGAGAAAAGCCATATGAGTGTTTTAAATGTAGGAAGTCATTAGGCAAAAATCTGCTTTCACAAGGCATCACAGAATTCACACTGGAGAACACCATATGAGTGTAGTAATTCAGAAAAGTAAATCAGCCACATCTGCACTCTCAGGGAGCACAACTGAAGTCAATTTATATGATGTACTTAGACTCTTAATTTCATCGTTAATATTCAGAGTCACTCTTATTTACGTCTAAGCATTCATTAATCCATTAAGTTACATGTAGGTTTGTAGAATTTGAATATTTCCCGGTGTAAATACTTCCATTATGGTTCTCTTTAAGCTGTCAAATTATTGCATTGAACACAGACCTGCTTAGATATTTCAGTAGCACAGCATTGTACTGTATTTCATAATCATGGGAGACACTACAGTTACATTAGATGGAAAATGCATCTTGTGGATATGTCAAAATAATTTCAGGTCATGTGGCTTGTTTGGTCTTTGAGGACAATCTGATGTCCTCCATCACTATTTCCTATAGCTAGAGTCACTTGCAGAAAAAATAATCTCAAGGGTTTGTGTATTCCCTTGTCCCCTCCAGGGAAGTCACTTCAAGTTGTTGCTCAACAGGCAAGGACTCAAAGCTAGAGGATGGATAATCTTGTAATCAGCCCAGGATGTGTCTTTTGTAATCAGTAAGCATTGCTGTTGATTCCAATGGCAATATTCTTCACTGCTTGCCAACATTTGCTGCCACTGAGGCAAGGTTGGTCTTCCCAGGAAATGAGAACTGACATGCAACAGGGAGCACCTTTCTAATGGGTCCTATTTGGTCAGCTCTGACCTAGAGGGAAAGCTCAGAAACTGTCAGATGTGACATAAACACATCTCTAACTCATACACAGGGTGGCGCTAAAATAGGCTCACTGTTGGAAGTTCAGATTATATTTTTAAAAATATTTTAGAAAATAATTTCATTCATTTTGGAATTGGGAGAGAGAAATAGTTTGAAAGAGATAAACATAGATCTGGTCTCTCCTTCACCCCCACTACTGGGGATACATTGGTGGATGTGCAGTGACCTGGAATCAAACCAGAGACCTTTCTTTAAAGGGATGACTCCCAACTAACTGAGGACACTGGCTGGACCATACTGTGTTCCTGTATTATTATTATTAATGATTAAATTATTTTTCATACCAACAACTCTAAACCTTCTTTTGCCACATCCTGCATGTTCCTATTGCCCTGTTGGAAATTTTCTTTCTGCCTTTCTTGGCCGTCCATGCAATCATGGATTTTTCCATTCTTTACACTACAATAGTTCATACTGTTCATAATTTGATTGGTACTATTTGATGTGTACTTTTTAAGAAATTCTGATTTCCTCCAAGCTACACAGTCATGTTGAGATTCAATACAAATGCTTATGTGAAGTGTGATTTTTTTTTAATTCCTGAGTAATACTGGATTCTGTGAATAACCCCTTTATCTGTTGATCTCCATTGTTGTAATTTCTAGATTTCGGGTATTATAAGTAAATCTTTTGGAAATATTTTCATTCAATTCTGTATATAGACATATGTTTTACTAATCAAACTGTTGTGTAGGTGAATGTTTTACATTTAAGATATATGGAACTGTGAGCCAAAAATGGTCATTTCCTTTGCCTTCCCCCTAACTCGTATTATACAAAATTCCAATATTTCTGCTACCCTGCAAGGACATACAATGGTTAACCTTTTCAAATAGTAAGCCTGGACATGCACATAATGTTAACATGCTTTTGCTTTAATTCCATCTACTGAAAATTTTTTTATGGTGAACATTTGGTTTTATCAGCCTAATTTAAATGTCTGCTGAGAATGTTTTGCAAATTGTTTAAATAAATGTATTATTTTACCCAAAGGAGGACTGTACAGGATCTAAGACATATGCTTAAATATCCCTAATTCCTCACTGACTCAAGTGAGTCTTTGCCATATGGAACCATAGGTTTTGTATCCTGAAAGGAAAACTATTTCATTCAGTTTTAATGATGTGCACAACTGATGTCAACTTATACAATATACTGACACATTTCATCTGCATTGTTAACATTCGGAGCCACTCTTATTTAAGTCTAAGCATTCATTAATACATTAAGTGGCGTGTACGTTTGTAGTATTTGTCAATTTCCTGGTGTAAATACTCTCATTACGGTTCATTTTAAACTGTCAAAATGATTGCATTGAACATGGACCTGATTAGATATTTCAGTAGCACATCGTTGTATTCATGGAACTGCAGGCAATATTTGGTGGCCATTATTCTGCCTATCACAGCTTGAATCGGGAAGAGTAAATTGAGAAGGGACAACCACAACAAACATTTAGGTCTGGAAGGAGGATGAATGTGTTCTGTGCCTTGGCAGCCTGGGGACATTGCCCCTGTAGTAAGCCCTAAGCCAGGAGAGAGAAAAGCAAATAGCCACCATGGGTTACCTCAGAAAACCCCCAATGGTGCCTGTGTTAATTAACTCTGTATCCTTCAAAGTGGGAGCAAAGCTGGGGCCAAAAACAAGAGGATTGTCCTCAACTCGGTGTTGTTGAGTCAAATCAATTTTAACACTAATCTTTATTTTATTAATTTTTCAGAGAGAGGGGGAGATGGAGAAACATCAGTAATGAGAGAGAATCATTGCCCAGTTGTTTCCCGCATGCCCCCTACAGGGATGGAGCTCCCCAACCTAGAAATGTGCCCTGACCTGGAATCAAACCAGAGATACCTTGGCTCATGGGTTCATGCCCAACCACTGATCCATGCCATGTGCGCAAACTATGTTTTTTATTGTTGGCTCTATTACACATAGACCCAATTTCCCCCATCCTCATCTTCCTTTGCCTCCCTCTACCCTTCCCCCACCATTTCTAGGCAGTCAGCACATAATTGGCTATGTGCATGGACTATGCATGTATGTACATACTTTAAAAATATATTTTTATTGATTTTAGAGAAAGGAAGGGAGAGGAGAAATACATATATTAATGATGAGAGAGAATCACTGATTAGCTGCCTGCTGTGTATCCCCATCCTCACCCAACTGAGAATTGAACCTAGAAACCATGTATGTTCCCTGACCAGGAATAGAACCATGACCTCAGGGATCATGGGTTAGTGCTCAACCATTGAGATACAGCAGGTGGGCTACATTATTTAAGATTAAAAAATGCATTTAAAAAAATATATATTTCATTAATATTTTTCAGAGTGGAAGGGAGAGGGATATTGAGTTAGGAGCATCATTCAGCCACCTCATGCATGCTCCTTATTGGGTAGGTGTCCACAACCAAAGTACATGTCCTTGATCAGAATCGAACCAGAGACCCTTGAGTCCCAAGGCCAATGCTCTATCCACTGAGCCAAACTGATTAGGGATAAAACAAAATACACAATATTTTTATCGCTGAGAGTAATAGATGTCTCCCATTTTCGCCTGTGCATATATTCTTTGGCGTAATCTCACCCAGTTCTCCCCACACCCCTATTCTGTTAGATCTTCCAGTCTGTTCCACTGAACCAGGCCTCTGGCCCCATCTTTTCCTTCCCCAGGGCCACTTGCTGAACCCCATCACCTTTATTCCCCAAAGTAATGGGCTGGGATGCTAGCTCTCTTTGGTGTTTGAGAAAACTACATTACCCAGAAAGCAACGCGACCACGTAGGTGGCGCTAAAGGGCCCTTTTGTGTCTGTGCATCCGGTTAGGGCGGGACTTCTGCCTTCCTTCTCCTGGCGGACATTTTGAACTCCAGGTTCTTCAGGGACTCCCGTGCTTCAGCTCTCTGGTCGTGAGAAGGAGGAGGCTGAGGAGGTGGAGGAGGCCTAGGACCCATGGGCGCGTCTGAGGCTCCGGGATCCCCCACAGCCCGAGGAGATTGGCGTCTCCGCGCCCCTCGGCTACTCTCCGCTCCCAGCGTCCCCGCAGCCTGACCCCCCGGGGCCCTCCCGCCTGCGGAGCGGCCTCCCGGTCCCGCCGCCTGGGCCCCGCGCTCAGGATGATGAGTCCCTCCTAGGGGAGCGGGGGTGACAGGGAGGAGGGTGGAGGGTGGCAGAGGCACCGTGTGAGGAGGCGGTGGTGGGACTGAGCGGGGAGGATGGGGACACCGGCTCTATTTTGGGTGTAACGTAAGGTGACCAGATTTTAACGTTGGTAAAGCGGGACACCACTGGGGAAGAAGGGGAGTTGATTAAAAATTTGGTCTCTATGGAGCAACGAAAATTTTTCATAGAATGCAAAAATAGTATTGTAATATATATTTTTAAAATTTCAACATAAGTACAATTTATAAATGAATAAAAGTTATGTATAGTATTCTTTTATTCTTTGGCATATTTCTCATTTGAGTGAATTCCAACAACTGATCAACAATGCGACCTTTGATAAGCAGATCTCGATAATCTGTTCCCAACAATTATTTGTTATTATTTAAGTTTAACATTATAAAATGAGCAAAAATAATATAAAACTCATATCCTGGCTAAATAGCCACCTGGCCACCAAAAAGCGTCTATTCCCTTCCCGTTCTCCCGTCGTTCCCTAGCTTCTCGTGAATTCTTTCAAAACATCGGGACTTTTTAAAAAACGACGCAGGGATGCGGGACCAATTGTTAAAATTTGGGACATCTGGTCACCTTAGTGTAAAGGCAACAAAGAGATGAGGTGTGGTTTTGCATGAGGAGTTTTACTTCAATCTCAAATGCTGGGGCCATCAGTGGTGGGAAGGGGGGATGGATATTGCGGGAACCTGTTTGGATCAGTGGATAGAGCATAGGTCTGCGGACTGAAAGGTCCCAGGTTCCATTCCAGTCAAGGGCATGTACCTTGGTTGCAGGCACAGCCCCAGTGGTGGGCGTGCAGGAAGCAGCTGGTTGATATTTCTTTCTCATCAACGTTTCTAACTCTATCCCTCTAAATTCCTCTGTGTAAAATCATTAAATTATATTAAAAAAAAAAAAAAAAGGGACATTTTCTGAGTTCAAAGTAGGGTTCAAACTTTTCCTACCATTGCTCAGAGGAAGAACAAACTAGAAGACAGAGGACAGCGGTTGTGGACAGGGAGGGGCAGTCCTGTAAATGATGAGGGAACTGGAAGAGTGAGCACTGAGGACTGAGCACCGAGATCATACAGGCACCTGGAGGGCACCCGGCCTCTGGCCTGGGCCAGGGCACTGAGCAGCCTGAGACTGTGGATCCTGGTGGTGGATTCCAGGCTCTCAACAGGGGACTGGGCGGTAGAGCTTATTTCAGGGCCTCCCAGTCTTGTGGCCTCTGAGATAGTTGTGTTGTGGGAAATGTCCAGCCACTGTTCTAGGTCTTTGACCTGGGGACCCTGATGAGACATCAATCCCAGAATTCTAAGTTCCAGAACTAGGGTCATGTGACTGGTCCCCGTTTTGGGCAACCAGTGTGATGGGATGTGAGAAGTTTTTCCAGTCATGGGTTCCTATATGGGTAAAGGCTTGGAGTGAATTCTGAGCTCATCCAGGACCCCTAAGGTGCTTCCTCTTTTTTTTAATCCTTTTAATGAGGAACTGGAAATAATGGGACAAGAGTCAGGTCTTGAGTAGCTTTCTGACAATGGGGAAGTCTGTTCTGTAGGTGATGGGAGGTTAGGAGAAATGGAGGCAGGGTATCTGACCCAGGTGTTATTAGACTCCCTGAGGCTGCTGCATGTTGAACCATATAGATGGGATGGAGGCAGTAGAAAGACTAAGATGGATGCTGCTGTGATCGTCTTGATTAGTGTTATAGTAATTCACCCTGAGGGTGGCTGTGGAGGCAAAATAAGCTTTGGAATCTGGATTGGTGTTTTAGCTGTAGCCACCAGGATTTTCTAATTTGGAGGTTGAGAGAGAGGTAAAAGTCAAAGATGAAGTGAAAGATTGCATTTTGCAACTGGAGGAATGGAAGGGCTATCAGCTGAGATGCAGATATTCATAGTAGAAATGGGGGATACCAAAACTTTTATATTCTACCTGTTAGGTTTGTGATATTTCAGGGAGCAGATCATGAGTGACTGGAACTCTGAGGCACAGTTCAGGATGAAAACTTCTGTAAAATGTAGGCAGAGTGTAGGGACTAAGGAAGTATTGTGGATCATCCTATTTTCATCCCCTTTGTAATTGGAAACTGAAGAGCAAATGAGATGAGACTGCCGCTGTTACATATTCATTTATTAAACATATAGCAGGATATTCTTGTGAGTTTGAGCCTTGGTTGTTTTCCTCATTCTGGTTGATTTGCTTAGGGCATGAGTGGTCATTGGTGAGACTCACTGGCCATTGGGTAGAGGGACATAGACTATTGAGCCTGAGTGATGAAAGGTGTGACTTGTAAAGGCAGATCCGGTGCACTGCTAGTGTAGGTGGCATCTGGATATGAGACCTGATGAGTTTCTCAATAGGTGAGGTTGCAAGAAAACACAATCTGAGAGAAAGGCCTTCATTGTGGGACTGGAGGTCACCTCAATTAGTGTGTACTTTCAGAGTTGGTGTAGAGCTTATTCCTCTTTGAATTCATCAAGCAGTAGTTATATGGCAAATGCTGACCAATGAGAAGGAAGTGAAGGAGATGACTTTGGGGACTATGGGTGGGAGTGCAGGTGTGAGACAGGTGTGGGAGAAAGAAAGCTGTTCCCTTGGAGAGGGCATGTGCCTTAAAGGCTGCAGAGCCATGGCATTTCAGTAAGAGGGAATGAAGGTTGAGTCCATTACCTGCTGATACTACAGAGTGGTGAATTTTCAGGTAAATTCCTGAAAAGAGAATGCATTGTGGTGCTACATCCCTAGTTGAAAGCTTAAGTGAAATACGTGTGCTCACCAGCCTCTTGTTGTTGAGGGCTGTTACAGTGATCAATAGGAATGAGATAGCATACATCACCATCCTTTGAGCTTGAAAAACTCCACTGGCTTTGGAAGGCAAAATGGTACGAGAAATATATTAAAGAAGTGGTGGATTAAAATTTTGGAAAAGAAGATGATTAGGAAATAAACTGCTCATCACGGCATCCTTGTGTTACATTTGACTTTGTGCCTCTGGGAATGAAGCGTTGTGAGAGAAGTGTGGTCCAATGAATTATGACCAAGATACAGTGTAAAATAATGGCTTCAGTATCCTGGTATTGGGTACAAGTAATTAAATTGAGATACAATAATTATTGGGGCCTTACAATGGGAATTCACAACAGAGCATTGCCTGATAAGCATCATGTCAAATCCACACACTCTCATTATGGACACCATCTCTCCCTACCCTGTGTTCATAACACCAATTAATTGAAAATGGGCAGTGTGGCCTGCATGCGAGTCTTCCAGCACAGGTATCATATATATGGTCACATACCCTTATTGGTGAAGGAAGATACAGTATCAGTAGAAATATAAGGAGAGAGGGACTTTGAAGGCACCAAGTCCTGGGTCCTTTTCTTATGTGGGGAGTTGAGGGAGCAGATGGATACGGCTGTTGGGGAGGATGAACATAAAATCATAGCAGAGAAACTGAACATGGACTGAACTGTGTCCATTGTGACAGGATATGAACTTTGAGGATGTGGCCATCACCTCTCAGAAGGAGTGGGAGCTACTTGATGAGGCTCAGAGATTTCTATACCGCAAGTTTTTGAACTTGTATCATTTGTAGGTAAGAGCTTCACAATTCTCCTATTGTCCTGAGGTGATGTCCTATCTTTCCTTTATTCTCCAAATGTAAGCTTTCTCTCTCCAATACCGAGACCATGGGCTCTCCTATTTTATTCCATTTTCCTGTCAAATGTCATGTAGCTAAGAGGGCTGAGTCATTTGGAAAGACCTGAGCAAAGGACTCCATGAATATCCTTCACAACCATAGCATCAAATAGTGCAGGAAGTGTCTGGCAGTCAGGATTGTTCCAAACACCTTAATTGGCCTAGCCTTGCATTTCTTTCTGGTAGGTGTATATGTCCACATCTATGGCTTCCAATTCTGCACCATTCCTTCAGCTAAAGTCTCTTTGTGATTGATTATGCCATGTTATGATCTTCACTTGCATGAACAATGGGTAGTTCTTGAAAGACCTCCTTCCATTGTTTGTAATATTCTGTTCCCTGAATATTATTGCATGCTGTGTTGCTCTGGGCAGGTGCTGTCTATTCATGTTTATTGTCTTGCAATAAAACTCAGAAATCTGTGTTATATGAATTTGTACAACAGAAGGTACAAGGGCAACACTGGTGTTTTCACAGGGCAGGGGTCTTCAAACTACGGCCCGTGGGCCACATGCGGTCCGCAGAGGAGTCTGATCCGGCCCGCCAGGTTTTTTGGGCAGTGAGCTCAGCCGAGGTGTTACAGTAGGAATTAGTAGTTCATATAGTCCGGCCCTCCAGCTCTCTGAGGGACCGTGATATGGCCCCCACTTTAAAAAGTTTGAGGACCCCTGTCACAGGGTGAACATACAGGATGATCTAAAGGCTGCCTCTTGAGTTGCAACTCATGGAAACTATGACAAAAAGGTGGTGTTGTGATCATTCCAGAAACCTGCTCATGTTCAACAGGGTTTAGGTTGCTGTGCCACTGGCAACAGCTGATTTATCCCTTTTCCTTGACATGCTTGACATTTCTCTGATTTATCTTTTAGTCTGTGACTTCCTGGTTTCTGGCTACCTTCAACGTTTTACCCTTTTCCCATCATCTGCTCTTCTGACCTGCTCTATCTACAGTATTTTCTAATAATAACGCAAATATCTTTATGAGATGTACACAGGTGTCTCAATAGACCGTGACAGAAGTTTCTAGATTCTTAAATTTTACTTGGAATAAGAGGTAAGCAACATACTCCACAGCTTGCCCACGTCACCAGCAGACAAGTCCTATTGAACGCTATTAGCAGAAGAATGAGCAGATGATCCAGCTTCTGTTTCATGTCCTGCTTGCCATGTTTGTTTCATATTTTGTTTGAGATCTCCTGTGTATGGTGATCTTCAGTGACACAGAGCATCACAGTATCATCTTATCAATCCTTAGTAGAGTTATGTTACTATCAAACAAATGCATGTAAACAATGTGTTATGTGTGACAGTTTTATAAAGAAACTGCTCCCTGTCACCACAGTCGATATTTATTTCATCACCATTTTCCTGTTTTCAGGTTGTGGACATAAAACACATGAAGCTGAGGCCTGTTCTGAGCAGAGTGAATCTGTGCAAGGGGAGTCACAGGATAGTGCTTCTAAGACAGCTTCAGTAACTCAGAGGACCCCTCTCTGTGGGAGGTGTTTCTCTGTGTTAAAAGATATTCTGCACCTGACTGAGTCACAAGCAGCAGAATTTGAACAGAAAGCATTCTTCAGTGATGCATGTGTGAGAGACTTCTGTTTTAGTGCAAACCCTCACCAGCCAAACAGAGATGCCAGTGGAGAGAAGCCTTGGAAGGAAACTGTGGACCGGGCCTCCTTTGTGACCAGGTGCAGCTTCTGTTTATCAGGGATGTCTTTAACGAGTATGGAGGTTGGGGAAGACTTCCCAGACATCTCAGAGCTTCTTCAGGCCGCGGCCACTGTAAACACTGAGGAGCCACACAATCGTGAGATTTCAGAGGAATTTCCTGATAAAAAAAAGGCATCACCAATGGGATGAATGTGAAAAAGCTGCCTGCCACAAACAGAACCTCGTTCAACATCAGAATGTCTGCTCTCGAGTAGTGCATTATGAGTGTAATACATGTGGGACAGTGGTCAGATCTATCTCAAATCTCAATAGACATAATAGAGTTCACACTGGAGGAAAGTCTTATGAGTGTACTGATTGCGGGAAGCTGTTCAATCACAGGTCTTCCCTCACTATACACCATAGAGTTCACACAGGAGGAAAACCTTACCAGTGCAGTGAATGTGGAAAATCATTTAGTAAGAGTTCTCACCTCTTATGCCACAAGAGAGTTCACAGTGGGGAAAAGCCTTATCAATGTAGTGATTGTTGGAAGTGCTTCAGTCAAAGGTCTAACCTTATTAAACACCTCAAAATTCACACTGGTGTGAGACAATATGTGTGTAGTGACTGTGGGAAATCATTCGGGCACATGTTCTCTCTCACACAGCAACAGAGAGTTCACACTGGAGAAAAGCCTTATGAGTGTAGTGATTGTGGAAAGTCATTCAGGCAGCTCCCCAATCTCCGAGAACATCAGAAAGTTCACAATGGAGAAAAGCCATATGAGTGTAGTGATTGTGGGAAGTCTTTCAGGCATACGCTCACTCTCACAGCGCACCAGAGACTTCACACAGGAGAAAAGCCATATGAGTGTAGTGATTGTGGAAAGTCATTCAGGCAGATCTCCACTCTCAGAAAACATCAGAGAGTTCACACTGGAGTAAAGCTTTATGAGTGTAGTGATTGTGGGAAGTCTTTCAGGCAGATCTCCACTCTCAGAGAACATCAAAAAGTTCACACTGGAGAAAAGCCTTATGAGTGCACTGAATGTGGGAAATCATTTAGGAAAAAATGTACTTTCACAAAACATCAGAGAATTCACACTTATTGAGAAAAGCCATATGAGTGTTTTAAATGTGGGAAATCATTTAGGCAAAATCTGCTTTCACAAGGCATCACAGAATTTACAATGGAGAACAACCGTATGAGTGTAGTAATTAAGAAAATAAATCAGTCACACCTGCACTCTCAGGGAGAACAACTGAAGTCAACTTATATGATGTACTTACACTCTTAATTTCATTGTTAATATTCAGAGCCACTCTTTTTTAAGTCTAAGCATTAATTTATTAAGTGATATGTAGGTTTAAATATTAGACAATTTCCTGGTGTAAATACTCTCGTTATGGTTCTTTTTAAACTGTCAAATAATTGCATTGGATACGGACCTGCTTAGATATTTTAGTAACACTGTTGGAAGTTCAGATTATATTTTTAAAAATATTTTAGAAAATGATTTTATTCTTTTTTTCAGGTGGGAGAGAAAAAGACGCTGGAAGAAAGAGATAAACATAGATTTGCTGTCTCCTTGCCCCCTACTGGGGATACATTGGGGGATGTGCACTGACTTGGAATCAAACTAGAGAACTTTCTCTGAAAGGGATGACACCTCACCAACTGAGGACACTGGTTGGACCACACTTTGTTCCTTTATTATTATTATTAATGATCATATTATTTTCCATACCAACAACTCTAAACCTTCTTTTGCCACATCTTGTATTTTCCTACTGCCCTGTTGTAGTCCCTCTTTTTGCCTTTCTTGGCCCTTCATGCACTCATGGATTTTTCTATTCTTTACACCACAATAGTTCATACTGTGTATAATTTTATTGGCGCTCTTTGATGTGTACTTTTTATCAAATGCTGGTTTCCTCCATGCTACACAGTCATTTCGAGATTCCATACAAATGCTTATGTGAAGAGTAATTTTTTTTAAAATTGCTGAGTAATATTGGATTCTGTGAATAACATTATGTTTGTAATTTCTAGATTTCGGGTATTATAAGTAAATGTTTTGGGAATATTTTCATTCAATTTTCTATATAGACATATGTTTTACTAATCAAACAGTTGTGTAGGTGAATGTTTTATATTTAAGACACAAGGAACTGTGAGCCAAAATGTTCATTCTCTTTGCCTTCCCCCTAACCCATATTATATAAAATTCAATATTTCTGCTACCCTGCAAGGCTATACAATGGTTAACCTTTTGAAATAGTAACCCTGGACATGCATATAATGTTAACTTGCTTTTGTTTTAATTCAATCTACTGAATACTTGTTTATTTTGAACATTTGTTTTTATCTGCTTTGTTTAAATGTCTGCTGAGAATCTTTTGGAAATTGTTAAATAAATGTATTATTTTACCCAAAGTAGGACTGTGCAGCATCTAAGACATATGCTTAAATATCTGTAATTCCTCACTGACTCAAGTGACTTTTTGTAATATGGAACCATAGGTTTTGCTTCCTGAAAGGAAAACTGTTTCATTCAGTTTTAATGATATGCACAACTGATGTCAACTTATACAATATACTGACACATTTAATCTGCATTGTTAATATTCAGAGCCACCCTGAGTTTAGTCTTACTATCCATTAATCCATTAACTGGTATGTAGGTTTGTAGTATTTTTCAATTTCCTGGTGTAAATACTCTCATTATGATTCATTTTAAATTGTCAAAATGATTGCATTGAACACGGACCTGATTAGATATTTCAGTAGCACATCATTGTATTTTATTTCCCACAAAGGGATACAGTAGCAACTAACAAACAATCATGCTTCAGAACTTTCCTAATAAAATAATAAAGTTATTGGGAAACATAAAGCTTTAAACCTTGGATCAATTCGGGCAAAGGGTATATGCATGTGTTGTGGGCACAATGCCCAGTAGGGGGATGGCAAGGGGCAGCAGTTCAATTATTCTATTCATTGATGTTTCTTTTTAAAAAAATACATTTTATTGATTTTTTTACAGAGAGGATGAGAGAGGGATAGTCAGAAACATCAATGTGAGAGAACCATCAATCAGCTGCCTCTTGCACACCCCCTACTGGGGATGTGCCCACAACCAAGGTACATGCCCTTGACCGGAATTGAACCTGGAACCCTTGAGTCCGCAGGCCGGCGCTCTATCCACTGAGCCAAACCAGTTTCTGCTCTTCATTGATGTTTCTATTTCTCAGCCCTCCATTTATCCAGGAAATATACATATTTCAGCGAGTAATTTTTAAAGAGTAAATTAGTATGACTCAGTGTGTGTGGGGTCCCCATCTTTCCATGTTTTGGAACACTCATAAGAATGGCAGAAAATCACTCTTTGTCCCATATTGGGTTGTTTTGCATTGCTGACCAAGGCCTTGAAAGAAAGTCCACATGACTGTGGTTCTAATTTGCAGCCTGGATCCTCTGTTACTGGTGAGTTCAATGGTCTCCCAGAATAGGAGTCCTTTGTTGGGCCAGTGTGAATATGAATTATAGTCTCTGTTCACACTAAGTATTACATAATTCTCAGCAATGTTTAGGGGAACTCCTCCCCATATTGTAAAGAAGCCATGTGCCATTAAGTATGACATTTCATATGCTGGTGTCATTTCTTGTAAGACTCTGACATTTAAATAGAACCACCATTAAGATAGAACCACCAGGCGAAACCAGTTTGGCTCAGTGGGTAGGGCATCGGCCTGCGGACTAAAGTGTGCCAAGTTCGATTCCGGTCTAGGGCATGTACCTTGGTTGTGGGCACATCCCCTGTGGGGAATGTACAGGAGGCAGCTGATCAATGTTTCTATCTCATCTATGTTTCTAACTCTCCCTCTCCCTTCCTCTCTGTAAAAAAATCAATAAAATATATATTTTTAAAAAAGATAGAAACCCTGTATTCATAGAGTGTAGGAAAGACTGCAGTAAAGTGGAGGAAAAAAAATGCCACTTGTAAACCTTTTTTTACAAATGGTCAAAGGTCTGTGGCTTGTGTGCTGTTTGCTTATAGACATTCTCAGGGCCTCCTTAACTGTTTTCTGTGGCTGAAGTCATTGGCAGAGAAAATAAACACTAATTTTTTTAGTCTCCTTACCCGTCTAGGTAGTTATCTCAAAGTTTCCTCAATTGGAAAGACCTCAGAGCTGGGGAAGGATAAGCCTATAATCAGTTCCAGGTTGTGTGTGTGTGTGTGTGTGTGTGTGTGTGTGTGTGTGTTAATGTGATTCATCAGCATTCCTGTGGATTCCTAAGAGTCTTCACTGATTGCCAATATTTGCTTCCCCTGAAGGAAGGTTTGTCCTCCCAGGAAATTAGAAGAGAGATGGTATAGCTAATATAGGGTTGTGATTTTAATTTCCTAACAAGATGGAGATATCTAGGTCTTTATTGAAAATGCTCCTTGAGGCTTTATTAAGTACTAGAGTCCGGGTGCAGGAAAATTCATGCAATAGAGAGGGGGATCCCTCAGACCGCCCAGCCCCCTCTCACACTCCAGAAGCCCTCAAGTTTGGGAGGCGATCTGGTGATCAGAGTAAGGTGATGCTCCATCATACCTCTGCTGCTGCCAGTGCCAATAGTGGAAGCCTCAGCTGTCCCTGGTTACCTGAGCCTCTGGCAGACTTGAGTGGCTGGACAGCCACCGTCACAGGATTAGGCACCTTGGGCAGACCCTTTGCAACTGGGGGACTGCGGGGACTAGGGGATTCCAGAGGCAGGCATATGCCTTACCTATGGGATATATCAGCTAAAAGGTAATAGAGGAAGGGGCCTGGGCTGTTCTGAGCATCACTCCTGGACCTGCCATCTCTGCTCATCTACTGAGTGTGCATGGTCTCCCTGTAACACCAGGCCCAGGAGGCAGAAAAGGCACAGTGCTCTCTGCAGTGGGGATGGGGAAAATATGAAGGGACCTCATTCAGCACAGGTTCCTGCACAGAATGAACAAAAACCACAGGATCACCATGGGTGTGAATGTCAGCGTTTTTCCAATCAGCCCCACCTGATGGAGCACTCACCTGGGCAATGCACATGAGAAGGAGGCTTGGAGCCTGCGTAGTGACTGCTGTGAATATAAGAGAACAAGTACGCTGGAATGCTTGCAGTCCAGTAACCTTCCCAGTCACCTCTCTTAATATGTGGACTTCACACCCACCACAGTGGGGGACCCAGGCTGCAGAAAGTTACCCAGGGTCACACTCAAAAGTGGGTTCTGATTTTTCTGCCAATGATATCTGACCAAACTCCTTTTTATTTGAAGTTCATTCCTATAAATCTTGGTTTTGGGAAAGCTCAGGGACAAAGTCTAGGTGAATGAGGAGAAAGCCAACCGACCATCCTAACGGACTTCCACTGCCATTCCCTACCAGCACCTACTCATCTCCTTTCCCCCTGAGCAGCCCCAAAAGAGGCTGGCACCCTGTGGTTGCCATTGGGCTGGGGTCCATCTACCGTAGTAGGCCAGGCTCTACTATTGACTGTGATGTTGGCTGCAAGCATTGATAGGCTTTGACCAATGAAATGTGGGAGTCGAGCCTGTCACCTTAACAGAAGAGTCTCGAACCAGAGAGACGGGCCACCCTCTTTTTCCATCTCTGATAACACCCAGCAGGAACCTACATGTTGGCTGCTTCTTTATGCTTATTCCACCAGAGCCAGGGTGTTCATGTGCTATGATCAAGAAATAAACCTTCTTTACTCTAAGCCACTAAGCTTTTGGACGGCTCATTACCCAGAATTACATCTAGCCAAATGGAAATGCATCTCTGAATCTACCCTCTAGGAGGCAGCAGAGCCTAAAATTAGTAGCCAGGGCAAGGTGGTTTGAGAAGCATCGGTTTGATTTCTAGCCCTGCCTTTATTAACTCTACAAACAAGCAATTAATTTTGAGACTATGAGCCTGGATTCCGTCCCCGTCGAATAGATTGTGAAACCATCTCAGATTGCAAACAGGATTAAATGAAATAGTAATGCACGTAAAGCATTGAATCCCTGCTTGGCACCTGTAGTAAACATCCAATAACTCTTAGCTCCTTAACATCACAATGTGTACTGACTACAGATATGCAGACAATATAGAAAAAGTCAATGTGTTGGCCTATATATCCTGTCAAATGTTTGTTTTAAACCAGTAGGATAGGATTACTTATATTCTCTCATAGCCTGCTTTTACTCTTAATAATTTAATATTTTTATGTAAGAGAGAGATAGAGAGAGAGAGAGGTTGAAAGGGCTCAGTTTATTGAGCGTAGTCCCATGCACAGAATGATTGCTGGTTCAGTTCTTATTTGAGGGCATCTGCTGTGGTAATGGGCTGTTGCCCATTGGTGGGGTCATGCAGGAGAAAGTCTTATTATGATTCTATCATTCTTCTCTCTATAACAGTCAATTAAGATTTCTTTACATATATTTTTACATTTTGATCTGTAGTCTTAAGGAATAATTAAAATAATACTTTTCTTTTTTTAAAATAAATTTTTATTGTTCATATTATTACAAATGTTTCTCCCCCCCCCCCCACCATTGCTCTCCTCCACCAGGTTCTCACCCCACCCTCTGCCCTTTCCCCACTCCCTATTGCCCTCATCCATAGGTGCACAGTTTATGGTCACTCTCTTTCCACATCCCCCTCTCCCCTTTTTCCCAAGAATCGTCAGTTCACTCCCTGTCCATACCTCTGATTCTATTATATTCAACAGCTAATATTGTTCATCAGATTTTTTTAAATTTCCTTGGTTTTTAGATTCATTTGTTGTTCATAATTTTTATCTTTATTTACTTTCTCTTCTGAAAGAACCCCCTTCAGCCATTCATATAATTCTGGTTTGGTGTTGATGAACTCCTTTAGTCTTTTTTTATTAGTGAAGCTCTTTATCTGACCTTTGATTCTGAGTGATAGCTTTGCTGGATAGATTATCTTTGGCTGTAAGTTCTTACTATTCATCACCTTGAATATTTCTTGCCATTCCCGTCTGGCCTGCATGGTTTCTGTTGAGAAATCAGCTGACAACTGTATAGGTGCTCCTTTATAGGCAACTACCTTCTTTGCTCTTGCTGCTTTTAATATTCTCTTTTTGTCTTTTGCTCTTGGAATTTTAATTATGATGTGTCTTGGTGTGGTCCTCTTTGGATTCCTTTTGTTTGGAGTTCTGTGCGCTTCCTGGACTTGTAAGTCGAATTCTTTCACCAGGTGGGGGAAGTTTTGTGTCACTCTTTCAGTATGTTTTCAATATCTTGCTCTCTCTCATCTTCTGGGACCCCCATAATTCTGATGTTGGTTCGCTTGAAGTTGTCCCAGAGGTTTCTTACATTATCTTCAATTTTCTGGATTCTCTTGCCTTCTAGCTTCTGTGGAGGAGTGTCTTCTGGCTCTTTATGTTCCAAATCTTTGACTTGATTCTTGTGATCTTCCATTCTGTTTTTAGGACTCTGTATAATATTTTTCATTTCAATGTATTCTTTATTTCTTGTTGATCCCTTATCATTTCTTGTTGATCCCTTATCATTTATCATTGATTCCTTATTAATTCTAGTTGACCCCTTTTCATATCCTCATAGGTCTTATCCATCTTTTCTAGGAAATCCTTGAAAAACGTTATAAGCATAGATTTGAACTCTATATCCAATCGCTTTTTGTCCTCCATTTCTTTCGTTTGTGATCTATTTCGTCTTGGCATTTTTGCAGCTTTCCTGAGTTGGTAGCCTTAAAAGTCTCTGTGTCCTGCTTGGATGGGGCGTCGTTTCAGGGTGGAGCCTACAGCCTTGGCTTCCGTCAGCCCCGCCCTATGTGGCTCCTGTGTCTCCGAGTAACTCAGTACTTGCTGCAAGCGCCTCTGAGAGAAAGGTGCCCTCAATTTTCGCCTGCTACCAAACAGTCTAGGCTTTTCCCCAATGAGCCCGGTATTGGGGTTCAGTTCAGTTGGAAATGGGATTGGAGGTGGCGTTCAGAGCAGTCTGGAGCTCCAGTCTCCTTCCCGCCAGGGCAATTCCGCGGCATAGCCAACCATCCCTTCTTTGCACACAATGTGCGCATCTCTGGGACCTCCTTTCGCCGCTCCCCCGGGGTTTCGCCTTCAGCCCAGCTCCCTCTGTTTGAGCCTGGGTCCCCAGGGTCTGGCCTAGTACTGGGGTTCAGAGCAGTCGGAAATGGGGCCCAGCACAGTCGGAGCATTTATCTCCTTCCTGCTAGGGAACGCCAGCCAGGCACTCAGCTCCGTCCTCTCCACGCGCGCCGCGTGTCTCCGTACCTTAGGCTTTTACAGCTCCTCCGCACTTCCTTCTGGCTTTCTCCTTGCTTCTCATTGTAGAATTTACAGTCAGTCGACTTTCCTGTAGTTCTGGGTAATGTCCATTTTATATTTTAGTTGTATTTTATTGAAATTGTTGTGTGTGGCTGCGGCTAGGTGTTCACCTGAGCAGCCATCTCAGATTCTCCCCGACTGCCCTTTTAAACGGGCATTCAGACATCCCTCTCACAACCCAGAACTGCTTCCTCCCAACTGCTTGCCTGCCTGCATTCCTGATTGCCCCCAACCGCTTCGCCCTGCTAGCCTGATTGATGTCTAACCACTCTCCTGCCAACCTGTTTGCCCCCAACTCCCCCCCCCCCCTGCCAGCCTAGTCACCCCAAACTGCCCTCCCCCCCAGGCTTGATCACCTCTAAATACACTCCTTTGCAGGTCTGATCCCTCCCAAATGCCCTCCCCAGCTGGCAGGATCACCCACAATTGCCCGCCCCTCCTTGTTAGCCATCTTCTGTCCACATGGGGGCAGGATCTTTGATCACATGGGGGAAGCCATTTTGTGTGTTGGAGTGATGGTCAATCTGCATATTACTCTTTTATTAGAATAGAGGTCTGGTGCATGGGAGTGGGTCAGCTGGTTTGCACTGAAGGGTGTCCCGGATCAGGATGGGGGTTCCCTTGGTAGGGGTGTCGAACTCAATCAGAGAAGGGGCCAAAATCTAAAATCCAGCCTAAATCACGGGCCGAATGGTTTACTGAACAGTCATAAACTGACAATGTCATAAACTGACAGCGGAGTGCAGTGATGACAGCGCAGTGCGGGCCACATTGCAAGGCCTGGCAGGCTGGATTTGGCCCGCGGGCCTTGTGTTTGACACATGTGCCTTGGAGCATGGGTGGATCTGGGCCAGGGAACTGTGGAAATTTGCAGGCTGGCCATGCTCCCCAGCGACCCAAGCAGAGGCCCTGGTATCTGCGATTTATCATGTATAATTGAAACTTTATAGCCTGGAGCGGAGGACAAAGCAGGCCAGGGCTGCAGAAGCTTGGCTTCTTCCATCGCTGGGGGCAAGCCTAGCTTCCCACTCTCTCTAGCTCTGTGGCTGCTACCATTTCTGTTGGGATTTATGTATCTTCTATAATTGAAACTTTGTAGCCTTAAGCAGCGGCCTGGGCTGGCCAGGGTGTGCGGAAAGCTTGGCTTCCTCCACCACCAGGAAAAACCAAGCCTCCCTCCTGCTCTCTCACTCTTCTTTGGGTTAATTTGGATAGTTGGTCCTGATTGGCTGATGGGCATGGCTTGTGGTTGTAGTGAAGTGATGGTTAATTTGCATATTGCCCTTTTGTTAGATAGGATTCCAAGAATAGAGGGGCGGACCAGTTTCTCTTCCTATACAGACACTGAATGCTCTTTGGGACTATTCAGACTGCCTTTTTTTTTTTTTTTTTTTTTTTTTTTTTTTTTCTGTTAAGCTCAAAATGCAGGGTGTGGCAGGAAGTATCTGCTTCCCTGAGCCTACTGGGATGGGATAGGTCTTCTGGGGAGAAATGGCCTTTTAGCTTTGAAAGATTAAGTATGTCACCCTTCCAGCAATATATCCCAAAAAGTCAGAAACACCAGTCTGAAAGCATATATGCACCCCTTTGTTCATAGCAGCACAATGATAGTTATAAGAGATACTGGAAACACCCTAAATGCCCATCAGCAGATGAGTCGATTAAAAACTTGTGGTACATCCACACAACGGAATATTATGCTGCTGTAAAAAAAGGAGGAAATCTTATTATATTATTTTCAACACATGAATGGACCTAGACAGCGTTACGCTAAGGGAAATAAAGCCATCAGAGAAAGATAAATGTCACATGACCTCACTCACTTGTGCAATATAATGAACATAAACTGATGCACAAAAATAGAGGCAGTGTCATAGAAGCATTGAAAACGACATCCAAACTAAGAGGGAAGGCACAGGAGGGGAGGGTGTTAAAGGTCGACCGAAGGACTTGTATGCTTGCATGTAAGCATAACCAGCAAAAGGGTGAGGGCATGTGCTTTTAGGTAGGAGCAGGCAGATAGAGGTCAATGGGAAGGGGGGGAAGAAGACTTATGTAATAATTAAAAAAAAAAACTTAGAGAAAAAAAAAAGAAAAAAAAGAATGCTCTTGGCTATGTCTCCCTGTCCTGCTTTCCTCATCAGGCACCTTAAGCCTGTGCCTCTCTCCCTGCTCCAAAGCCCCAGGTGAGTGTCTGCAAAAGAAAAGTCCTGTGTTCTGGGTTTAGAGAATAAAACCACAGACAAAACCAAGCCAAAACAATGCAACTGCACTTTTGTCTCTCCCCAGCATCTTGCTGTTTGGCCCTCCTGTCATGGGGCAGCCTTTCTGTCCAGTTTCCCCAGCAGCCAGCTGCCCTGTGGCTTTTCCTTTATGCACTTGGATGTTACCCACCTCGTGAAGGGACACAGCTTTGGCGCAACACTGCTTTCTGCTCACCCTCTTGACCCACTGGCTTGCTGTCCCTCGAAAGTCCACTTCCCAGTTCTTGCCATTCTCCCGTGCCCTTCCTTGTTGTAAATGGTCTGCTCAGCTGCATCTAATTTGTTAGTACAAGTGGATATTCTTTGATTTAGTTGTATTTTCAATCGGGCTCAGGACGAGATGCACAATACTACTGCCTAATCGGCCACCATTTATTTATTTTTTACCACTTTCTGATCCTTGCTGTTAAAACCCACCAGAGTGATTTCCATACAGCTTGCAAATGCACAGGGCATGCTCCCTGCAGGCTCCCATCTGAGTCTGCCAGCCCTTCACAGAACTCTTCAGTGAAGTCCCCACTGACCAACGCTAGTTTCACCTTCCCCTATACTGCTGTCACCTATCACGGGTATCCTGGTCCTTTCTTTGTGGACTGTCCTTCACTAGATGCCAGTTCCCAAGGACAGGGGACTCTGCCTTTACAGCATCTGAAACAGTTGGGCTCAACAGTATCCACAGCTTCTATCTTTATATGTGAGCATTATGCCCACCCATGGCTGCTGACCCTCCATCCAACCTAATTCAAGTTCTCATCCCGACAGCTTCCCTCAGCCCCCCCACTCAAGGAACCTGGCTCATGAGGTGGCAAACACACGTTCATAGGAACCCTACCTCTCTGCCCCTCAACCGCACACCCTAGCAGCACACTATTCCCCATAATCCAGGAACTATCACCTCATTTCTGGTCTTCTATGTAAAGGAAAACCTTAGGGAGGGGGTACACCAACCACATCTCATCCTCAGAACATGGAATTATATTGAGACCAAGCCTCTCCTTCTGGAAATGCTTGTATTGCAGCTTGTTCTCACCACTGAAAATATACAGCACCATCTCCTGTAGCATCCACGCTACCTCTAGGATTGTCTGGGTAAGGGGAAGGAGAGAGGAGTGCTTTATTTTTTATAAAATCAAAGTTCAAAATAATCCCTCAAATGGAAAAGAGACTTAAACATCATGGGGTCTCAGGGGTGTGAGTAGGTTGTTGGAGGCAGGACTCTCTAAAGATAAACTGATTTGGGGTTCCAAAGCATCAAGGGGATTCTCCCAGATACAGAAGTGCGCTCATTTGTAGCAGGAAGGTGCCTAGGGGTGTGGGGAGAAGCACTCTGGATGGAAATAGATGAGCCCTGGCCAATACATCTTAGACCCAGAACCCAAGCTCCCCACAGGGCCCTGACTGGGCCTCCTCTCTTCCAAACCCTGGGAAGGACACAGTGTGCCCAGCTACAGTGGGAATGTCCCAGGCAAAGGCAGGAAAGAGTGAGTTAAGGTAGGCTGTGCAGGCAGAGGCCTCATCTCAGGGCACCAGAATGAATGTTTGCATTTTTTGGTAATCCTCATCTGAGGATATTTTGAGAGAGAGAGAGAGAGAGAGAGAGAGAGAGAGAGAGAGAGAGAGAGAAAGGGAGAGAAGGAGAGGGAGAGAGGGAGAGAGAGAGAGAAAGAGAGAGAGAGAGAGAGAGTAAGAGTGCAAGGGAAGGGGGAAAAGAGAGACATATTGAGAGAGACATCAATATGTGAGAGAGAAAAAAAAATCAGATGCCTCCTATATCCCCATATGTGCTGGGATCAAACATGAAAACTGGAACCACAAAGTCAAGCAGTCTTCCTTTCAAGGCCTTGGGCAGCAATGCACTCACTATAAGCCAATAATGGCTAAAGAGTAATTTTCTAGTATTACGGTGTCCCTCCTAAAGCACAGAAATGTTGAAATTCAAATAATATCCGTTAACTCTATGATGATATATCATAATTTTGCTTGAGAATCATCCCTAGAAGTGAAAATAACCAAAAAAAATTAAGGTACTAAAGAAAAATCTTTACTAAAAATTCATAAGGCAGAAGAGAGTACAGTAAGCAATTTGCAGGTTGGTGAGGTAAAAAGTAAAACAATTCATAAAAGCATAATCCAATAAAAAATCTCTTCAGCTACAAATGTATCAGGTAGTAGATCTGGGCATGTCCTTCAATCCTCACTTTTACTGGAAACACATGAGGAATACAGTATACTGTATGATCCATTAAAAGGGCTTACGTTAAAAAAAAAAAAAAAAAAAAAAAAAAAAGATCCCAGTGACTTTCAGTGTTGATATTTTAAGTGAATAAAATTAAATATTCCTGCACATTTAACATTTTCCTCCAGTGTAAACTTTCAGATGTTTAATAAGACTTGATATACGGCTAAAAGACTTCCCACATTCAGTTCACTCATATGGCTTCGCTCGTGTGGATTCTCATATGTTGAATAAGGTCAGATTTACTGCTAAAAGACTTCCCACATTCAGTACACTCATATGGCTTCTCTCCAGTGTGAAGTCTCTGGTGTTTACTGAGTGCAGTTCGGTCACTGAAGGACTTCCCACATTCACTACATTCATGTGGCTTCTCTCCAGTGTGGACTCTCAGATGTTTAATAAGACTAGATTTTTGGATAAAAGACTTCCCACATTCAGTGCACTCATATGGCTTCTCTCCAGTATGGATTCGCAGATGAACACTAAGACCAGATTTTTGGCTAAAAGACTTCCCACATTCAGTACACTCATATGGCTTCTCTCCAGTGTGAACTCCACGGTGTTTAAGGAGTGTGCTGCTGTCACTAAAAGACTTCCCACATTCAGTAAACTTATATGGCTTCTCTCTAGTGTGAACTCTATGGTGTTTAATGAGTTTACTTCGGTCACTGAAGGACTTCCCACATTCAGTACACACATGGCTTTTCTCCAGTGTGAACTCTCTGATGTTTAATGAGTGCACTTCTTCGACTGTAGGACTTCCCACATTCAGTACACTCATATGGGTTTTCTCCAGTGTGAACTCTGAGGTGTTCAGTGAGGTGAGCTCTTAGACGGAAAGACTTCCCACATTCACTACACTCATACATCTCTTCTCCAGGATGAACTCTCTTACATCCAATGAGGTTAAAAAATCTTCTAAATACTTTCCTACATTTCTTACAGTCATAAATCGCTTCCCCAGAAAATTCACCTTGACATCGAACAACTTCCCTGATGTGGCTGACAGCATTTTCACAGTAATGCCACTGGTGATGACTTTTACAACCAAGAAATTCCTGTGAAATCTCACTGCCACAGGGTAGCTCCTCGGTGTTGAGAGTGGCCTGGTGCTGCGGAAGCTCTGAGTTGTATCGCAAATCTTCCCCAACCTCCCTGCTAGTTGAAGGCACCACCAAGAAGTTGAAGCTGTACCTGCTCACATAGGATGCCCTGTCCATAGCTTGTTTCCAAGCCTCCTCTCCACATTCTTTCCTCTGCTGCTGGTGAGGATTTACACTGAAATGGAAGTCTCCAACATATGCATCACTACAGAAGGTTTTCTCCTCAAAGTATTTTGAATGTGAACCAGTTAGGTGCAAAATATATTGTAACACAAAGAAACACCGCTTACACAGAAGGATCCTTTGGGTGGCTGGAGCTGACTTAGAAGCCCTGTCCTGTGACTCTCCGTGTATAGATACACTATGATCAGAACAGGCCTCCTCATCATCCATTTTATGCTGACAACCTGAAAAGTGAAAAATGGTGAGAAAATGAATGTTGATTGTGTGACAGGGGGAAGTGTCATTACAAAAGTGTGTTACACATCACACATTGATTTCATGAAATTGGTGAAAATAAAAGATGTGCAGGAAGGATGAATAAGAGGCTCTTGTGACTTTTTTGGGCTGATGAAGATCCCAAGACAGGGAAGCCTCAACAGAAGTATGATACAAACATGGGAAGCACCACATGGATTAGAATATGGATTCCAGCTCATCCTTTAACTAACAGCATTCACCATGGCTTATCTGCTGGGGACCGGGAGAGCTGTGCGAGAGGTTGGTTCCATGCTACCCAAATTAAAACTGAATAAAGGAGTAGCTGGTTTTGAAAACTACTTAGCACATATGTAAGTGCACCTCATAACACATGTGCAAGTCAATGTTGCCGAATACTACGGAGGCACCAGTGCAGAGGAACAGGTGATGAAGTAGTGAGCAGTCAGCCCTGGGCCTGAGCAACACAGCTTGCTATAGTATTCAGAGAAGAAAATATTACAACATTTGAATGGGGGCCTTACAAGAACAGCCCATGGTTCATGTTGGTTAAAACCGTAATATGGCAGAAGCTGCCACAAAGAACCCTTACCTAAAGAAAGAGTGCAGAAGTTGAAGCCATGCATGTGGACACTGTAAGCTTCCCATTAAGGGAAAGTGCAAACTGGGACCCACTAAGCTCACTGCAAGACGCCTGACTCCCTACCACTTAATGTACTTTTTGAGATAACAGGTGTTATGGATGATCGTGGAGTCCTTTGCTCAGGCTGGCAGCCACAGCACATTTGACAGGAGAGTGGGGGAAATTTGCAGAGGCAATGTTCTGGCTGTGGTAGAGAGAAAGTTATGCCTGAGGAATAAAGGAAGAGAGGTCATCACCTCAGGACACTGGGACAACATGGAGGTCTTACCTACAGATGATACAAGTGCAAACACTTCCAGCATCACATCGCAGTACAGACGTCTCTGAGCCTCATCAAGGAGCCCCCATTCCTCCTGAGAGAAGGTAATGGCCACATCCTCAAAGTTCACATCCTGTTATAATGGGGACAGTACAGCTCATGACCAGAGTCACTCCCGATATTATAAGTCTATCCTACTACCCACCCTCCAATCCCATTTGTCTTTTCACTCTTTACATGTGAGAAAATACCAAGCCTTCATTCCATGAAAGCCACTGTCTTCTTATATTCCTGCTGATAATTTTCTTCCAACAACAATTAAGGCAGTTGAGTAGATAGAAGATACCCGAGCTGTGGCCCTCCCGCCACACTGCCTCTTATCAATAGACTGGGTGCCAAAAGCATAGGTTAGTGAGGGATATTGGCCATAAAGACAGTGTGAGTGGTTTGATACTGTTTTCTCACGAAATAGCATTCTAGTCCCTCAGATTGTTCCCCTAAGACACCAAAAACATGGCATCACATGTCGTCCTCTGGACCCCAATCCCAATGTGGTGAGGTCATTGCTTTGTACTACCAGCTGCACATAGTTCCTTGAACCACACTCATCTCACACAGCTTCCTTCCCAGAGGCACTACTTCAAAGGAAATGCAAATATGCCTTGTTGTGGATAAATTATTTCCTAATCACCTTCTTTTCCAAAATTATAGTTCACCACCTCCAAAATCTAGTTCTCTCTTACCCATCTTCCTTACCCATGCCAGTGGAGATTTGCAAGGCTGTGTAACACTGATGAATGCTATCTCATTCCTTTCAATCATTGAGTCAAACCAACAACAAAAGGCAGGTGGTTAAGCCCGGAGCAGCCAGGTGGGGAGCTACCAGGCCCAGAACAACAGCAGCTAGGCTGGGAGCGGCCAGGCCCTGGTAGCAGCCGGGCCCAGAGCAGCCGGGTCGGGAGCAGCCAGGCCCAGAGCATCAGCAACCAAGGCTGGAGCAGCCAGATCAGGAGCTGCCAGGCCCGGAGCGGCCTGGCCCGAAGCAGCCAGGCCTGGAGCAGCAGCTTCCAGGCCGGGAGTGGCTAGGCCCGGAGCAGCTGGGTAGGGTGCGGCCAGGCCCGGAGCAGCAGCTGCCAGGCTGGGAGCGGCCAGGCCCAGAGCAGCCGGGTCAGGAGCAGCCAGGCCCGGAAGAGCAGCTATCAGGCTGGGAGCGGCAGTGGCCAGACCCGGAGCAGCTGGTTGTGGAACGGACCAGAGCAACAGAGGCCAGGCCCGGAGCAGCCAGGCCCAGAACAGCTCGCTCCTTGCCTGTCCCCGCCCCAAGGCTGCCTCTCTGACATAGCTGGAAACTTTTGGGAGAACTTGTGGGTCTGCCGAATCAAGTGATGAAGGCGTAGATCTGGATGTGTTGAGTTGGTATAGCGCTGGGGTGTTGATCTGTGAGTGCCTTGTGTGGGGCCTGGATGAGGTTGGTTGATCTATTTGGAAATGTCTTTTGTGTAAAGTGTATCCTTGGGCATGTGGAATTATTATTGATGTGAGAAAATGCTAACTAACTGATTTACTATCTGAAAAATTTAAAGTTCTGAAAGTTTAAGGTCTCTTCCCAAAAAGAGGTTTTAAAGCTAACACCTTAATTTGAATGGAGAAAGGGAATGACAAGCCCTTCCCACCCAGAACAGGTGATCCAATTCCAACCAGCAGCTATCTTTAAACAATGTGTCTAT